>NC_133387.1:58540352-59761423 GCF_047511655.1 Castor canadensis
GGAATGGAGAGACCATCTACCCATCAATATTTTAGAGTAATTACAAGCATGGACTTTGCAGCCTTAATTTTTGGACTCAAATCAAGTAGCTGTCAACTGTGTAACTATAAGCCCCTGACTTGTTTGTTCTGCACCTCAGTATTCCATCTGCTAAGTGGGATGATTTTTATAGTATCAAATTCATGGGTTATTATGAGAGTTAAATGAGTCAATATGTATAATTACTTAGCACAATGCCTGGCATATACTAATAAACATTGTGTCAATGGTAATTTTCTTCAAAGCTGTTGAAATCATGCAGAATTAGGGCAGGAGTAATAATGCTCCTGAGAGCGTCAATAAATCCAGAGTGAAAATCTTCGTAAATGTAAGGCTGTGCCTCCAGCTCTATGAAAGAAGGGAATACAGATGGTACAAGGTGAAGGGAGGAGCATTACAGGAAGGAGGGAAGTACCACGACCTGGAGAGGACAGTAAAAGCCAATAGGGGAGCAAGAGGTCACCAATGTGAGTCCCTGTAAGGAAAGCAATGTCCTTGAGGTGTAGTCGTTCCTCTGTTTCCACTTGGTACACAGAAGTCACCATGTTCTCTTGAGTTTGTCCTTGCTCAATCTTTTACTTATTTTAATTATCTCATTTTGTTTTAATTCACACTGTCACCAGCCAGGTTTAGGCCTTCATTAGTCCTGACCTGTCCACGTATTATCATCCTAGTGACTGGCTTTAACTCCAGTCTACATGTTTCATTCTGCCCTGTGATTTTCTTCCTGAAGCATATCTGATTCATTTTTTTTCTCAAACTTCAAATGACAGTAATCATTAATGGCTTATTATTTTCAGAAAAAATCTGACCACTTTGGCCTGAAGGCCTTCTGAGCTCTACTTCCCATCATAAGATTCTTCCACTTACCTTTCCCATTTTAAAAGAATTTTCTCTTTGTCCCGAATGCTTTTTAACATCCCCTTGTTTTCTGAGGGTTTCGGCTTTGTCAGCTGGTTTTCTGAATCTACTGTGATTTAAATTTTGAAGAATTATAACACTAAAAGAATGGGGTGGGGGAGTCTTTATCATGGCTGGGCCAGGAGTTTGCTTTTTTGTAGGGTAAGGAAGCAATAAACAGGGTTTTGTGAGAACACTCAAAGTCTCAGCATGAGAAAACCCATTGCTTTGAATCAAACAGGACACTCCTTTATATGGAGGACTGTCACACTACCTTTTAAAGTCATATGACAATTGACTGGGAGATGAAGTTAATGTGTTTAAATTGTAACCATGTAATTAACAAGTCTGTGAGAAGACTGAAAGAACTACTACAGCAGTATTTTTTCCCACAGCAAAGTACATTGGTTTGGTTAATAAAAATAGGTGACCCAGATTTGTGTATGAATGACAGCCTCAGCTTTGGTCCTCATATAACCCCAGTGAACTCTCTGAATTTCACCATTGATGAAGCTACTAGGAAGAGAGAATGACTACCAAGCTACTGCTCCATAAACAAGGCAAGGCTGGAGCTAAGGACTGCCCCACTGGTAGTCTAGGCAGTTAAAGTGATAACTTAAGCATGTTCTCTCCAATCACATTCCAGCAAGCAAGGTCCTGATGATTGGAATTACAGTTTTGCATCCCTGCTCAGGAACTCTTCTCTACCTGCACCACCATTGTAAACTAGACAAGCACTCAGGAGGAGGCTGTGCTCCTGTGCATCTTTTCATTGTGGCACAGAGGATTATAAGTGGGCTTTTCTTAGCAACTGTGCTCTAAGCTGCTGGAGTTTTAAAAACAATAGTTGGTGTGGGCCCAACCCAATGTTTATCTTTGGACAAGGGAAAACTTTGAGTAGGCAAAGCATTTCTTTACTGGTGATCTCAATATCTGATGGCAATCTGCCTTTCTGAGGGGGCAAAAAGAAAAAAACCCTCAGAGTACACACTGTTTCTCCTTCTGCCAAGAACATAAACACTGAAGGAAAATGGTAAGACTCTAGTATTGATGCAGCTTTCCTTCAAATAGTCCCACATTCCTCTGCTCTTAGATTTCTAAACAGGAAAAATTTTGAGACCAAGAAAGTACCTCTAGTGGCACACAGTGACATACCAGTAAATATGAAAGAAGACAGCTTTAGACTATACTTAGAAAGTGTCCCTAGATAGAATAATTAAAAATGGAGCCTGACTTGACATGGAAGCTCATGAGATGGGGAAATATGGAGCCACTGGGGTAAGATCTATTCACCTGTACAAAGTCCTCTTTTGCCTACTTCTGTACTAATGGTTCTGCTATTCCCTCTCTCTTTTATAGCTGTGACACCTTTCCTCACCACAAGGATCACATCTTAAACTACTACAACAAATAACAAACAAGAAAAACACAACAAATTTACTTAGTCAAAGTTTTCTATGACACAAGAAATGAAAACCAAAGACCCAGAGAAAACCATCTACTTTTATGCTTAGGTTTGATGGAGAATGTACAGCCATGTAGAAATGTTATTAAAAAAAAAAAAGATGTCTCATATAACTTTCATAGGCTGACACAGGAAGACAAGTAAGGCCTGTCTGGTTAGATTCTTCTGGTCTTCCAGAAGACCAGCATTCCTTCGTCCCAGATGTGGGGCAGGACCCTTCTGAAATATACTTGAAAAAAAAGAAAGAAGGAAGAAAGAGACCTTTCTAGGTTTTTATGACTTGCTTTGGAGGAAAGGGGTTCTACTTTGGGGAGGAAGAATTTTCATTTTTACTACTTTCTTTTGGGGAAAAAAGAGGGGCAAGAAACAGGAGACCAGAACAAAACAAGAGAAACTGTTTCTGAGACCATCGAATTTTCTTTAGCACAATCACACACCACTAGACAATGGATTGGTTTATGATGAACTGTATATATTATGTTGCTCCCAAAAGATTATATGGCCTACTGGTACAATGGCTATCCTAATTTGTGTAAGTACATTCCATGGTATTCACATAATGACAAAATCACTCAACCAACCATACATTTCTCAGAATGAATCACTATCGTTAAAAGTTAAAGGACACATGATTGTATTCGTATGACAAAAAAATCGTACTGATTTTCACATTCTGAGCTCTCATTTAAGCCAATTCCAGGTTTTTTTTTTTTTTTTTGATTAAAAATTTGAGATTAGTGGAAGTAGACTGGAGGTCCAAGGGAGTGAAGAAGAACTTAGCTTAAAAAATTATAAAGAAAAATAGTTGGAGAAGCTTAGCAAAATATAATTGAATCTCTTAATCTTCATCCATGAGATAGAATCAGGTTTCAGAAAATTCATATTCATAACAATTTCTGGATTTTCTTTACATGCTAGTCCATAGAAATAATAGACCACATAAGTCTTGCTTTCTTTAGGATTTTATAGTAAAATCCATGTAGCTCACATAGTAAAAATTTTTAAAAAGCAAACAAACAAAAATAATTTAAAAGAGTCCTTTGCCAGTGCTATATCTTAATACACTACAATCAAATACATGGCAATCATGGTACCCAGGCTGGGCACCAAGGGGCTGAGGCACACTGTACCTCTCAATGGTGCTTCTGGATCTCCTCACGGAAAATACATTGACAATTTTTGCATGTTGTGTGAACTACTACTATAATTTGGACTGGAATTACTTCATAAATTGATCTGTCAAACATTTCTTTCAGCCTGCAATTGATGTAAAAAAAAAAAAAAATACTGAGAAACTAATTGTATCATGCATTGAGTGTTACAAATTTTCCAAATTCCATACCTTCTCTCTCATTGCTTTCATTTCATATAAAATAATTTATTCCCTCATCTTTATTTCAAAAATTATATTCTACTAATTTTCATATGCAATTTCAAGTGCTACTTCCTCTAAGAAGGCTTTGTACTTACCACAAGAAATTCCTGCAGCCATCCTTGATCTTTTTTGATTCATTAAAACACTTGTAAATTTCTATGCTATTGTCTTCTCTCCTAAAACACTGTACTCCCTGACAGTAGCAACCATGTCTGATTTATAGTTGAAATTTTTAGAAACAAAAGGGATTTGAGAGAGTATTTCCTCCAAACTATCTTTTTTTCACAAATGAAAGCATTGAAGCAGAAAAGAATAGTTGATTGATTAGGGGGTAACTGAGTAACAGTGGCAGAACTGAGACTAAAGCCCACATTTTTTGACAGGGGGCAATACGCCTTCCTACAGATCATTTCAGAGAATCATTGCTCAAATAATTTGATGAATATATTACTAAGCTAATGGAGGAATTAATTTAAAATGACATTTTATAATAAGGAGAATATGTATTATCAAGATATAATCTTGTAAGAAAAAAATATCTAATGTACAATTATGTTACTTTGAGATTCACATTAAGATAATTAAAAAATAATTTATACTCTCATTTGTTTGCTGGGTGAAAAAGCTTGGATTTAAGAATTTCTCATACTTTCTGGGATGGTGCTGTGACCCAAGTGACAAAGCGAGTGCCTGCCTAGCAAGCGTGAGGCACTGAGCTCAAACCCCAGTACCACAAAAAAAAAAAATTCCATACTTTCTAAGTTAATGGAGTCAGAAATGTGATAATAAGTATTCAATTTATTATATTTATTTGAAAAGATATATATTTACAGAACATGTGATGAAACAAAATTTTGCAGTTATATGGAAATTGACATTTTTATGCTGCAGTTAGAAACTATACTGTTAATGCCAGCTGTGATTTTTTTTTTTTTTTTTGCCACATGTAATTTTAGCTTATAGACAACTGGTTTAGGAACTTTTGTAAAATAATGGAGTTTCATTTCATACTACTTACTATTAATTTTCATAGTAACCACATGTTTGTTTCCTTTGGAAAAGAGTATATTGAATGTTGCTTTGGTAAATAATGATATTAAACAAAACCTGCTTTTATTTCACTTCCATAAAGTGGAACACTGATTTTCAACATACTGTATTATGATTCAAATTATATATTTATATTTTTTTTTCATTCAATGCTATCTAACAGAAATTACTATGGACATTTTTTAAAAGTCACTCACTTATTTTTTAGATTAAAAAGGACTGTTAAAGTTACCCAATCCAATCTTGGGCTTTGAGAGTGTTTAGATATAAACTGAATGTACACCTGAATTGTCTCTAACACACACACTCACACAAGATTGTGAATTTCTATAATTTTGCATTTTCTCAGTAGCCATTCTGAAGTTGGACTTTTTCATACAGAAGCAGGATTCAGTCACTGTTGACAGTTTCCAGCTCTGGACCACATTCTACCTCCCCAGTGCGATCAACTTAGTAATCTCCCTCATACAACCTCTTCCTGGTGACTGTCTCCCTAGGAGACAACTAGATGCAACCTACTTGACTTTTCCTATTGACCCACACACCTTCATAGGCTGCACAGATATGCTGAGCACACCCACACCCACTTGGGTAATACCCTGAAACCCAATAAAATATTTGGCCTACAGATCCCTTTCCCTCCATCTTTCTTTACCCATACTAATTAAATATGTATATTCTGGACAGCTTCCCCTTTTCTGTGGTCCTATAAAGTGTACTGTCTTCTTTCTGAAGTCTGCAAATACTAATCTATTTCATGTGTTTGTCTGTGTTTCCTATCTATGTCTCACCTGACTGATACACAGTAACTTCTTTCCTAATCAGGGTTTCCTAGAGAGGGGTCATCTTGGTAAGAATAAACTGGACACAAGTTAGATAAAAGCCACAAAAGTTTCTGCCAGTATAAACAAGTTTCCTGTGAAAGAGACACCCGGTCACAGGTCAAACATTTAGGCTTAGGCTGTCCGCCAGAATAAAGAAGTATCCCATGAAATGGCTTACTGTAAACATCCATGAAAAAAAATCCCCTGGAGTCCCATCAGGGCAGGGCTAGAGTTTATAGGCACTCACCTACGAGAAACCTAAAAACCCAGTTAGAGAAAACACGCACATATACACGCACACCCCCCACCATGCAAATGTATTTTATATACTTGAATATCTTCAGTCATGGAACTATAAGACTCTTTGAGAAAATTCATAATACTGAATCTTAATATGTTATTAATGTTTTATTATTTGTGTTTCCATATCTCCATAGTGAACAATGCCATAGAATGAGAGACCAGAAGTTTGTGTTTTGGAATAGATTGCTCCAAAATGAATCAATGCTCATTTCAGATCATCTACTATTCAAACCACTACTACTAACAATATAATATTGATCTCAAAAAACATTATTCAGATTTATTGTTTTTTTATCTCAAGTATTTTAATGTTATTGCATATTTGTATCTCCTTTTTTTTTTTTTTTTCTCAAAGATTTTTCGGATATTTAAGGTGTCCCATTAGTGGACCAGGTTTTAATGAAGAATCAGTTATATGTGTTAGGTATTCAGAGTCATGTTTCTGTTTTGTATTAAATAAATGTCATAAAAATCTGTTATATTACATCAGATTATAAATATTTCAACTCATGATCTGATTTTATTTTAAGCTTTGCATTTCATTGCATTTCACAATTTGCCAGCCTTAAACTCTCCAGCAGAGAAAGGTGTAGGCCTTCAAATAACACATGCCACACATAGCTCAGCCTTTTGATTTCTGTTTGGATGAGATGGGTATTTTAGACTTTTAGGGAACCAAATTATTTGCTTTAATGAGGGATTGAGACTATTTTTACAATGTAGCAAAGATTTCACCCTTCAAGCCAATGTTATGCTTAACACCAAACATACTACTCATCATCTCTCCTACTCCTTAATGGTTCTTCAAAATGTTTATTTAAGGTAGAGAAAGCTTCTTAAATATTTCTGGAACTAACTATTTAAACAAAGAGTATATACAATACATTGTGGAATGAATATTACAGACACAGAACTCGTTACAACAAGCAGACAAGCACAAAGTAAAGAGTGGGGGTAAAAAGAAAAAGTGAAAGAGAGAAAAATTTTTAACTCAATATCAAAGCTGAGAAGCAAATTCTCAGGAGATAAAGAGCAATCAAGATAAAAAGATCAAAATGGCTTATTCCAATAGACCTATAAAAGCCTTTCTCTGTTATTCTTGCTCTAATAACCTTGGCAGGACCAAGTAGATTTAATCCCTGCCTAAATCTTATTTATCCAAACTTATTTTAAGATTGGAAAATGTAGCACCTTTCAAGGTCAGCTACATGTACTTAGAATATTGACTTTTGGTAAAAATAAAGCTATCTCTGATTTTTAGCATACATTAAGTAATTTTAGTTCACTCTGCTGAATATTTTAAAGTTTGTACAGCTTTATTTCTGAAAAGTATCTAATTTGAATTTTAGTTTTTTATACTAAATTGTGCAGTTCTACAGCACAATTTAGTCAACAATCTTGGGGATACTTAATACTTCTGTGTTTCTCTCAACTACTTAAAGAAGCAGAAATACCCCATGTGACACAGGGAGTATACACGGACTCCATAAAATGTTATTAAGATTTATATGATGGATGATATTAAATACATTATTCATCTTTTGTGAAGCAAAGGTATGATCTTATTAATAAGTCCTCAGATTCCCCATTAACTTTCAGGAAAAGTCTCATTGATCAGTAATAATGTTGATACATGCTTTGGGTTGTCAGTGGAAACAGTTCCTCTGTTAAATAATTAGAGACTAAAAAAAAAAAACCTAGATAAATGAGGAGTAGGATAGGTGATACCATATAAGTTAAGAAACCATGGAATTAAGGTGGTGGAAAATTAGCAAATTAGAGAAATTTACCCATATCAAGTTTGGTAGGAGAAATGATGAGGAATACAATTTACTTACACCTTGCATTTTTAGGATGGGAATGAATGAGACTAATCAATTACTACAAGAAATGATATGTGAAAGATTGGAACTCTCTTTATTCATATGGTATAAGTGGTGAGTTTCAGGGGATCCTTATATTGAGGTGAGTTTGTGATATTCTGTAACCTCAAATCCAATTTCAGCTCTCCACTTAGCTTTTTAACCTTGGGCTTGTTGTTTAACAATCCTATGCTTCAGTTTCCTTACTAAAAAATCATAGTTATAAAAATAGTTATCATGAAATCCATAGTTTTAACCAGTTTTTAAGCATATAATCCTTTATCGTTGCTATTGGGAGAATGTTACGGTACAGATCTCTCAAACTTATTCTTCTTGCAATGACAGAAATTTTATGCCTGTTGATTAGTCACTTTCCATTTCCCTCCATCCCAGATCCTATTAACCACCATTCCATTCTTGCATCTATGAATTTGACTATTTTAGGACTCTCATGTAAGTGGAATTGTGCATCTGTCTTTCTGTGACTGGCTCACTTCACATGGCAATAATATGTTCAACAGTGCAACATCTCTACACAGGTATAACAGAACCTAAAGTGCAGAACTCTTGCTTTTTCTTTCATTCCTCCACCAGGTGGATTTAATGAAAATGTATTGTGCTGGCAAAAAGGACATTTAAAACAGGTGGTTTTGTTAGTTGCTAAGTGAAGCAGGTATCCTGAGTGGCAAACTCCTATGTTAACTCACCGTAAAGTATCCTTTCCTCTGGTTTCAACTAAAAATCTTTCTGGGAAAAATTAGTTGAATATGCCCAGAAATATTCCTGTCTGCCATCTTCATGATACAAACTGAACATTCCCAGAAGTATTGCTGTCCACTATCTTTATGACTGAAGCTAAAAATGCCCAGAAGTGTTCATGTCTGCCATTTTAACCTTTCAAACATGTGCTTCATCATCTTTAGCTAAACATGCCAGAGAAGTGTCCACCATCTTTCCTACTTGAACTATGATCCTAAACTGAGCATGCTTAGGAATGCCCACCCCAATGTGCCATATGAATAAGGTTAGACTCCCTGAATAAAATCTCCACACTTTGTTTAAGGAGGGTACTGCTTTTGAAATAACTCCATTCTTTCCTGCTGCAGGTAATAAACCTTTCTTCATTCTTTTATGTTCTGTTGCTTATTAACTTTGCACTCACCAAGAGGAGAACCCCATTGTACTCAGTTACAGTTTTTATGGATTTATGTCTAATTAGAATTTGTAGATTGTTATCAATCAGAAAAATAAAAATAATTACAGTGTTTCATTCCATGGTCTTAGATTGTTAAAATCTTCTTGGATAACTCACCCACAGTATGTGAAAAAGAAGGAAAATGATATTCATATGGGCCCAAAGAGACAGAGCAACCCAAAGCTCTTGCTTGGTGTACATCTCCTGAAATCCATGTATGAGAACTGCAGGGTATAGTTTTAGCATCTTTTCTTTTCTAAAACCTGGTCTGGAACATGATAAATACACCATTACTTTCAGAATATATTCTTGTACATAGATTTATTCTCAGCAACACTAAAAGTTATGGTCATTAATAAATTACTTAGAGGAAATCCAATAATCTGTTGAACTGAAATTGTCATTAATCATGATTTTTGTGCATTTTACATGTTATTTAATTATAAAATAATAACCATTACATTTAAACACACATTCACATTTCTATTGATATAGCAATTGTACTTCTTGGAATTTATCTTAGGAAAATATTCAGAGAGATGCATACCAGAGAGAAGTAATTTAAATATTCATTCATAAACTGTATATATATCTTGAACATTATTAATAGTTATCAGTAGATAATGTCTATCAATATGACTATGATTTCTTACTAAGTGATGGCATTTGTATAAAATATGCAGCCTTACTGGTAAAACTAATATAGAAAATATACATGGTACATTTTTTAAGACAGAAATGAGTAATAAAATACCATGATTGTATAGCAATTTAATAGGTGTATTTATACACAAGTCAATATTTACACACACAAAAATGTCCTTTGTAGATTTTTCAGAAAAATGGTTTTACAGGTTTTCATTGTAAAACAGTCCTCTGATTCTTTTTTGCATGGAGTATAAGTGATTATTTATTTAGAGAAAACTAAAATAATTAAGTGACAATTTGAGAATCATGCAATACCTATAACACTAATAATAGGCCTATGCTTATAATTTAAAAAATCAAGAATTTCAAATAAAAGAATTTTAAATACCTAGTTGAACTTCCACAGTTTTCAGACATTGAAACTGATGCCAAGAGGTGAAATTATCACCCAAGGTTATGCAGTTTACTCTCTGGAGTGCCTGATGCACGCCAATCCTCTGATTCTATAAGGCCTTGAGTTTACTTTCTTCATTCCAAATAATGAGGAAGATGTTACACATGCTTAAATCATTTATGGTCATAAAGATTACACCAAAATTTTGAGTAACACCATAATCTCAGTAAACAATCTGGCCCAGGCCATATCTGCAAATGGCTGTTAGATAGCATTCTCTGTTACCGCCTCCCCTAGTCCTCAATTTGTTGTTTGGTTGGTTTCATTTTTAGAATATATGTTGAAATAATGCAAAGATAATGTAACCACTGAGGTTCCAATAGTGTAGAGTCCTCACTTTGATTTATGCGCAAATGCTGGCCCCTCTCCTTCTGAGTGTTGAATGCCTTCAGCTTGTTGAGGCCTTAGAGATGGTAAAGAGCTCCCTGCTGTTTCAAAGCCCTAGGTGAAGTGGAGAATCTACATTCCATCCATTCCTCCCAGGCAGGGAATTTGTCAAGACTTCAGTACAGATCACAGCTGCTGAAACCACCAAAAGTGCTTCCTGCAGCCACAGATTTTATTATGCCTGAAGGAGTCCTCTCTGTTCACACCTGGGCACCTGCTCCTTTCACCCTAGGCTAATCAGATGCAAGCCCAGGGCACTTCGTTATATTTCTCACAGTTACTGTAGCAAACAAGTACTCCTCACCCTACTTGGTATTTCAGCGGTGAGCAAACAACAATAGAGTCAGAATTGTAACATAATGCTTGAGGTCCTTGAGATTTCATAAAGATGCCACTAACACAATATGTTGGAAACCTGATAGAGGATTTTAAATAATTCGGCAGCTAGGAATAAGTTTATTTTTTCTTGGGAAAACATACAACTAGGCAATTATTCTCACCAAGTCTATTTAAAATTCTACTTAACAGTCTATTGGCTGTGACAAAAATATCAAACTTTTGAAAAATATGACTCCTAGTTTCAGTGACTGTAATCATTTCAATATTAAACAAATTTTACACTAGCAGAATACAGTGTTGGTGCATAAAAATAGTATTTGTAGGTACGCATTGCTCTTATTTAAGGTCCCAAAATGTTTGTGAGAGTATTAAGCAGTAAAATTATTATAATCATTAATATTCAAAAGTTTTCACTAAATGAGAAAATATTCAGACTACAACAACACCAACCTGATTTTGCACTTCTCATCTTTTTTCCTTGAAGGTTTATGTGCATGTATTGTGTCTACTAGCTATTAAAAAGGGTGGAGAATGACTGCATGTTCTTGAGGGAATTCTTTAAAAGGGACTTGTTATATAGCTATTATATAATGTAATAATTATTACATGGTAACTTACAAAGCCAGAGGTTCTTACTAAGTTACAAGTTATAAGGCTTAAATACCCCCTTTTCTGACTCTCCAATGCTTGTAAAAGGAACCCAAAAGACTAAATTTTGAGCAGCAAATTTTTCTCATAGGAACCATAAAAACAAATAGTCTGAAAAATTTTGGTTTCTGTCTTTTAGATGTTCATAATACTTGTCAATGTGTGCACATAATCACATCCTCAGATTAGGAATTGAAGTTGAAGAATTATTGAGTGATGACAAGTAGACAGATTTTGGCATTGATAGAACAATAAAAATTGCAGAACCTACCATAATCATCTCCTTCAAATTATTTTAAGAACAAAAAAACAAAACTGCAAGCTAATATTTCCTATATAAAGTGGAAATTGTTTTTTAGTAACATTTTATATTAATTAACATCCGAACAGTTAGGTATTTTTTCCAGCATTTTTTTGTCCTAGTGGTGGAAATTAGATGACTTGGTTGTATAAAAGTTTTTCCATTTAATGGAAACTATAAAAAATATAGTTTATTACCAATTAATAAGAAATTTTCATATTACATTAATTACCTAAAATTATTTTGCAGCTAATGTTCAAAAGCTTTGACAGTGAAACTGCTAAGAACAAGAGTCACGATCTGCTCTCCCAACAGGAAGACCAGAGACAGTCACCTAACAAAGATCCTTGAGGAAAGGATCATTTGGGAAAATATGAACTTTATGGATCCTAACTCTTCAATCAATTTTCATGTGGCTTCTAAGTCACTAAGAATGAATATTCAGTTAAAAAGCCTATAACTCCCCACCCCAACCTGATTAACAATGCAAGAGGTTCTTGGCTTATTTAGAGTTTGCATCTATTAATGCTGGTTTGCTTTTCTTTCTTGAAATTTCTGACACCTCCCTTGGATCTTCCATGCTCTTCCTTTAGTTTATGCTTACCCTTCCTCTAGGACTTTTCTGTTTGACTTAAATGTTAGGTTCCCCTGACTCCTTTCCTCAGTCAACTTCTGTTCTTGCATTTCCCTCTGCTGAGTACTCATATCCACCCTCAGTGCTGCAATCCTCACCTCTATGCAGAATGCTGCTTCATTCTTACACATCTCATTTTCTGCCTTATGTCTCCACTGTATCTGTTATTGGAGACTTGTACAAAAATTAATTCAACATTGTGCACTTCCTATTGTGTTTTCTCTTATTTTTTTATGCCAAAAAAGAAATCCACCATGATGTAAGAAAACCAAGAGATAATGCATCCTTTTTTTTTTTTTTTCTTACCTCCTGTCTCTATATAATGACCAGGACCTGCTGACTTTCCTTTTTACATGTTTATGCATATATTCACTCATCCTAATCAATGTTACTATTTCCATCAATAGCCTCTATTCTTTGTCTTATAGCTTTGCAGCAACCTTCTGTTACCTAATTTCCTCTGCTCAAATATATCCTTCTCAAAACTGTAAAAGTGCTATATGTGATCCATACATACTGTCCTCTGGTTCAAATCATCATAGTCTTTGCATTACATGGAGGATAACTTTGAAGCTTTTGAGGTAGGCTCTCCAAGGCCTCCCTAATCTTACCCTTCTTAAACATCCAGCTTGATCTTTTCCCTCTTCCTCTACTACTCTAAAATTTCTGCTGCCTTCTTGGCTCAACCTGTTTCCTCAGCCCAGATGTCTTATTCCTGCCTTTCATGTTTTGGAGAATTCCTGTTTGTCTTTCAAGTTCAATACAGGTCTTTATTTCCCCTTGGAGGTTTTCTCTTATTCAACCCCCTCAACTCCCCTCCTACTTCCATTCCCAGTAGGGATTAACACCCTTGGCAATCAATAAGTGTTAATATTACCTGTCATTTTATTTAAATGTTATCATTTTTGATTTCCAATTCATGCTTTAACTCACCAAAATCTGGCATTCACTATTCAACTTCTCTGAAGTTAGTAGGAAAAGCCACCAATTTTTTGTCTTTTAGAATGTGGGCCAAGACACATGAGTATGTTCGCATTGTCACAGTATATTTGTGTCACACATGAACACTGGCTCAGCTTCTTGCTCATTATGTAATCTTTGGCAAGATTTTTGACATCTCTGGCTTGGATCATTCATTCATAAAAATGGATACAATCAGTTACAGATTTGTACGATATGTTAATACATGGAAATTGCCTAAAACAGTTCCTGGCCCACCATCATCATAGTTATTATTTGAGGTTGATATATATAATATAAAGCAAGTTTATTCATAAGGAATAAACTAAGTCTTTTCTTAAAGAATTGACCCAATTGGTGATAATAATAGACTTATTCTAAAATCAGACAAATTTTTCATTATTGAATCAGAATGCCTTCTAATAAATAATAATAAAATAGTAATTTTGGAATATAATTAAGTAATATGGAATATAATAACAATGCTGAAGTTTTTATACATAATGGAATTCTTTCCTTTAGAAAAAGAATCATGTTGTCCCAAAAACATGAATCAGTGAACCTCTGCTTCTACTTTTATTAGTAGTTATCACATAATTATTCATGTTTTCTCAATATATAAAAAACCTAAGATCTGAATCATATAGTGAAAAATGTATGTGCAGTACTTAAATTATCAGCGCTACTACAAGTGTTGGAGATGTTTATTGTTGGAGTGGAAATGTCCTCATTCTTTAATTCTTCTGAATGAGATTTTCATTTGATTGACACATGTGCTGTTGGTTAGTCCTGTTGTCATCTCGTTGGACCTGGCTCCCTTGGGCCATCCCTCTTTCTCCAGAGCTTTTTTTTCCATATTCTCCAACAAATTATATCTGATCAATGTTATTCTTTCCATTATCATTAGATAATGATAATGTAAAATAACATTTTGAGTCAGTATCTTAAACCTTAAAAGTAGTGTGAAGATTCTGAACTATGTGTTTTTGAACACACAACAAAAACAGGTTTAATGGTATGAATTTCAGTTGATTGGAAAAGTTATGTTTTGGAAAGGTGAACTATGTTGCATTTGACATTTGAACATATGTGGAGTAAGAATATAATTCCCCATATAAGATTGGTTCTATGAATATGAAGTATTGTATATACTCCATAATAACTGGGGTAAAAATAATAAAGTTCTTCCATTCACTCCTAAAAAATTACAAATATTATTACCAAATTATGATCACCTCAAATTTTACGCAGGAGTACTCCTAGTAAATCATGTCCTGGGATAGGCAGCAAAAACATAGAGAATATGCTTCCAGGATCAATGTCAGTAAGATGGTGAGACATGAAATTATTTTTAAAGTAAGAGAGTAACAGAAGCATAAAATATGAACATGAACAATAAATATGAGTGATTGCCTCAAAATTGAATACTGGTATACAAAATCTATATTTTGACTAATTAGCATTATAAAAATATAGGAACACCAACACAGTTTTTGTAAGGAAACCCTGCTAGTATTTCCCAAAATAACCTTGGGAATTCTGCATGCAGATATTTTCAGAAAATAAAATCTCCTGGAGAATAGCAGTGTCACACATTTTTCAAAATCTAAAAGGAACCACTTGTAGGTGACTTACAAAACTCAGTATGGTGATCTATCACATAAAGCTTTCATGCAAACTGGTGCGGTCCCATTACTTATGAAACATCTGAAACAAAATAATTATTTGGATAACATGAGTATAAATATTTCATTTTACTCCTCCATTTAAAAAAATACTTAGGAAAATACAATTTCAACTTAATCTACTTTGTAAGAATTAAATGGTATCTGTAAAGTAGTTTCATAAAAGATTACCCATAATTAGGTTAATATTAAGATTTTAAAATTTCAGTGTGTGTTGCATTAAAAAGTATCTAAGCAAGTTAATAATTGGTCTTCAAATCTCTATACAAATACATTTTGTTTTATTTTTAAATTCCTTTGTAATTCAATGACTCATGTAGTGGAAGTTGTGCTTTCTTTTTTTTTTTAAGTTTTAGCAAGAATTTATTTTTGTATAACAGGGTAATGTAGAGAAAGGGAGGGGGAACGAAAAAGGGAGAGAAACATTTTCTGTTCCCCCTGCAGGAAATGGCAGCAAAGACATCCTGGAAACTGCTCTTTGACTGCTAACATGGAATAATACACTTTAGTCTAGGAATTGTCAAATATATTCCAAATAGTCAAATTGTATCCTATAAGTACTCAAGTGTTAAGTGTTAAGGGCTTTAGTTTTTAGATAATTAGAAAAAAATGTAGCTCTGAAATGAATAATTTAAAGAAATCTGTTATCTGAAATTGATATTGATTTAGAATATATTAAAATGCCAGGAACTAGCCTCTGTTAGGAACTCTGCTAGAATAGGTTCTAATAAGATTTGTGACTTGAGGGAGACAGAGTTTAGACTGATTTAATTAACCGTCCCTCAGTACTGACTCTAACAACCCTGCTACCTGCATCTCCTAGGCCATCTTCATTTTATCATCCTCTGAGATGATGCTGGAGTTACATCTTATGACCAGCCACTGTGATCAGCCCTCTGCATACTCTCTCAACTCCTTTATCATATTTGCTTAGTAAAAACCTAAGCCTGGTGTTCCTGCCACTTTATATATCTCAACTAATAAATCTCTGCTCTTCCAGATTCTCAGGCTCGGATTCAGCTGTTAAACTTAAGTCCCATGTCCAGTTTATTAGCACATTCTATCAGTTCCAAAATATGTCCAGAGTACAAATCATTTACCCTCATTTCAACACTCTCTCTTTAGTCCAATCAACACCACTTTTTTTTTCCCCAGAATTATAGCCACAGTTTCTTAACAGGTATCCCAGGTTAATAACTCCTCCCACTCAGCTCCCTCCAATTTACACTGAATACAAAAACCAGAAGAGTCCCTTTAAAGACCTAATCATATTGTATTTCTCCTCTGCTTAAAACACAATCACTCAACTGCTTTTATTTTCATCTGATTTGAAGTCTCCGTTTTCCTGCCTCACTGTCAATTGTGTCTTGTGTTCTACTCTACCTTACTTCTACTCTACTGCAGTACACCTGTCTCCTCCCTGTTCTCAGTTTATCATAGCAATGATCCCTGGTGAGTCAGAGTCATTGAACTTGTCCCTTGCTTGGAATGTTATTTCTTCTGGAGGCTAGGTTGAGCTGAAGATGGAGTGCTTGTTTGCCTCACTTCCTTCAGTCTTAGTTTAATTATCACCTCATTTCTATGGATCATTTCTGCCCATAAAATTTTCAACTTCGTCATCTTGATAATCTACTTTCTTTTCCTGATTTTTTACATATTGAACTATAGAATTCAATTTGTTCTCATACACTTATTTTTTGTCATTGTTCCATTGTCCCTTTGTTCACTGATAACCTCCATTAGATCATTTCTTACATTCACTGTTGAATTCTCAGTAAAAGAGCAGTGCTTTAAGATAGTGTTTTCTTACTACACAGTCATTGAATATAGTATGAGTCTCCTACAGTGGTTATGCTTCCACTTTCTTAAAATTTAAAGTATTTATTCAGGAAACAAATGTATAATTGTTTTTTAGTCATCATAATTAGAAAGAATTTTGGCTCTGGAGTCAAAAGATCTTGTGTTCACTTTTTGGCTCTACCAATTATAAGTTGCATGACCATAGAAATTATAACAAGGTCCACCTTACAGAATAGTTATATTAATAAGGAGATCAAGTCTAAAGGGCATTTTATAGAGTTTCTGGCCAGAGTAAATTCTGGTCACTCTTCACATTGTTTTGCATCAAAGTATGTTGCAGTGGGAGAGGAAATTTACTGCCTATCCCATATGTCGTATCTCATTAAGCCTTCTTGTCTACATGTAAGACATGATGTGCTATTGCCTCTAGGAATTCCAGAAATATCTGCATTCCTCCAGACTTCTAGACTAAAGAATGAGTAGGTTGATGTTTTATCTGAGATTGTGTCAAGTCAAGCAGATAATGGACATTTCTTAATCTATCCTGCAATTACTCCTACCATTACTTATTAGAATTGTAAAAAATAGAAAACTGCACATTCTAATGAAAAGGTTGGGGAACCATAAGAAAACCAGAATGTCACTCTAAATACTCTCTAAAACCTGAGCCAGACCTGGGACAGTGAGGAATCCCTCCCAGGAGATTCCTGGTGTAAGGAATCCTGGAGGCCTTCAGGGTTTGCAGTTTCCATTTGGGTGTAGGCCTGTGACTCAGGCTGACTCACCACCATTTAACTAGTTCATGTTTCCATTTCCAGAGTTGTATGAACCTCCTTGGTCTTCAGGTTGTCAAAGTATTCATTTAAAGTGCTTTCAAAATTGTGGAAGTGAATTCTGCCTTAGAAAAGCAAAATAACCACCTCTGCACTGTTTTTAGACTTATGAATCAACCTAGGGGCTCAATCCTAAATTACAAAAAGTGGAAAATTTCTTACTCTAACTCTACATTTAGAAACTACCCTTTCACTCTACCTCTTTTGATTTAACAGCTCATTCTAACTTCAAGGAAAAAGAGAATGGGGGAAAATATTAAACATAATGAGAATGGCAATTTCAAAAAAAGAAACCCTTTGGTCCCAATTTAGGAGTTGAGAAAAAGGAATTAAAACTTTTCTAACAGATATTTCTGTTGGATTATTAGGATCTGTAAATACATTTTAATGGAAACCAAGTTATTTAGGACAATATATTTTATTACTGTTTGTTGAAGCTTCTGCAAGGCAATATGTGGTAAAATATTCAATGAGATGAGTTAGATCAGACTCTGGCTTATTTCCCAGAAAATACAATATTCTATAAAGGAAAGCAATATAATCGGTTTCTTATGCTACCCATTCAGGTGTCTCATGTTTGGTGGAAATTTAAACCAGATCTTCAAAAAGAAATACACTTAAAATGTAAAGAAATAAATAAGACCAAATGTCACTTGTAATTAGAAAGTGTTCTTGTACGAATTTAAAATGCATGAAATGTATCATTTTCTTAGAATTAGTGGAAATAAATAAAAATGTTGATAGATTTATAGAATTAGAACATGTTCATTAAATTAAAAAGACCAATTTTACCTCCATATATAACATAATCAAATAATCCTTCACTGATTTTAAGGTTAAACCAGATTGAGGAAGTGATGTTCACTGTCTTAGGTATAGAAATATGCTTCATAGATAGACATTGAATGAATAAGTGAAGAAATTCAGCTACAAACCAAGTTCAGATTTAGATTAGCACACAAGAGTGAGATGTCAACAAAAACTGAAATTAATTGAACAGGTCAGGAAGGTTTATGTTATTATTTAAATATTTAATTTGAAGATGTAGTTTTTACCTTTGAAGTTATTTAAAAGAGATACATACTAAAACTAGCCACAGATAAAACTGTTGCCAGAAGAATTAAGATAATACATACTGAAAACATTATTACTAGTACTATTATTATTACTGATTCTTTTTCCATAGCATAGGTCATTCATGACTTTTCTATCACCAGGGGCCTTTTGTGGTTTGTGGCATATCTTTGGCAGAGCACTATGTTAGTGGTTGAGTCAGGGAAGGTTAGAATGTTAAGTTGGAACAAAGAAAAACTTCTTTCACAACTTTGCAACATTTTGTTTAACATTCAAGTGGTTAAAATACTTCTAGTTATCCAAATCTATAATCTTATTCTATTATACAATAAGACTGACTTATTTGTGGAATTATTATACCAAGTTGACCTAGCATGGCTGAACAAACAAAATCAAGAGAAATTTCAACCTCCCCTCCATTTTTTTTAAAACAAAATTTTTAGTTCTCAAACAATATTATGCAGTTCAGTTGATCCAGAGTTTTTAGTCAGTCCTGCTGTATTTTCAGTTGTGTTTCCCTGCCCTTATTTTTGTGAAAATCTGCCTCTCAAAAAGCAAACAATGCCCCCAATTCAACGTAAAGTGAATGTGTGTAGTTGAAGTGGTTAAGTGACCATTTGAGATCTATGAAAGATGCCATGTCTTAGCAGAAGTAGGGTGACATTATGGGATAATTGAATCAAGCATCCACAGTACAGCACTGAACTCTGAATCCTGAGCATTCAAGGTTTTTCCTCAATGGCAGTTTCCTTGGACCCATACACCAGTGGATACCAAGAATCTTCTGTACATATAAACAAAGATTTTTTTGCATGTTATTTTTTGATATAGCAGATTTTCTAGGAATGCAACTATGGAATAAATGGAAGTACATATTTACTAATATATCATCATATCTCTATGATCTCCAATGCTACAAGATTTCCACTGTCCAGTCTAAGGTAAACTGGAATTAGCTTACTGGCCTTTTTCTTGATTGTGTTCCTTAGAGTAACCTTTATTAATAAGAAGCAAGCAATCCTGACCAAAGTAAAAGAGTATTTCTTTTAAGACCTAAGAAAGACTGTCATAAACTGACCATTCCAGACCTCCTTTCCCTGATTTTACTATGACAAGGATAAAGGGACCTATCAAGAAGTTTCATACCAGCATAGGGGAAAATAAAGTAATCTAGAAAGTGAGAAGAATCTAGAAGGAAGAGCTGGTAACTCCTTATTTCTTCCCTGAGAAAACTTTTCTAACATAATAGTTTATGTTGTCTCTCTATCAATGGTAGAAGGCAGATTCTGGAACTACCATTTTAGCATATACTCCATGCAATAATTTACTAAAGCTACTTTTATTACTGTTTTTTAAAATAGTTTCAGAGTTTTTTTAAAGGGGAAAAGACCTTAGTAATTGTAACCTAATAATTGTTACAGATTTTATATGTTCATTTATTGCTAGTGTGTTACAAATGAACATTTTAGTGTCTTTGTAGGTTTCTCATGTTTTATGCTTTTATTATTATATGAATTACTATGTTGAAAAATAAAATATGCTGGTATATGCCAGTGTACTAAAAACTTTATATATGTTAGAACATTTAGAAATTTTCCACTAAAAATTTACTAGAGATCCAGGCTGTATAGCTGCTTCTTTTATTCTAATTGTTCTCGACCACTGCTTATAATCATCCAAATTCGTTTTTAATGATTTAAAGTGAAAGAATGATGTGACATCATGTACACACACACAACATACTGGAAAATGTCCTGGGAGTGGTGGATTTTTTGAATAACTAGTACATTTTCCATGTTGCATCAATGTGACTGCTGAGAGAAAGCTCTCTGGAGTATGGTACATGGAACAGCACCAGTGACTTCACCAGGTACTTGTTTGAAATGCAGAGATCTAGGCTCCAGTTTCAGAACCAGTATTTTGTGTTTTCTCTTATGATTTGTGTGCACATACAACTTGAGAGTCAAAGATTGTGGACAAGGGTCAGCAAACATTCTATAATTGGCCTAATAGTAACGATCCATTCAGTCTCTGGCTCAACTACTCACCCATAAGGTTTTATCACAAAAGTAGATAAAGATAACATGCAAATATGGATGTGGCAATGTTCCAATAATACTTTATTTATGAACACTGAAATTTCACTGTTACATGTCTCTTCTCTCAGTCTTTTCCTACTAGTTACAGTTGTAAAATCCCTCTTAGCTCATTGTGGGTTGCCAGATTTAGCTTCTGTGCTATAGTGCGATGACCTCTGATAATCTTCTTTAAGGTGATTATTTATATATTGGTTATATGTGAGAAGCCCAATATAGAATTGCAAAAGGAATCTAGTTTCAAATACCTGAAAAACATATTAAAGACAGAATGGAAAAGACAATCGTGTGAGGCAAAGAAAATACTCTTTTTAAAATACATATGGCAAGCATATGATATATGTTTACTACCAAGAGAATTGAAAGTGTGAAGGAAAAATTATGTAAATTATTTTTCCAAAAGACACATAGTTAAGCATTCAGACTATTTCCTATGCATGTTTTCATATACATGCAAATATTGCTACAGGTATAATTTTATATTGTGAGTTTCTCAATGAATACTATTTCAGCAGCTTTTTACATGTTGCTAAATGGGCTTCTAAAATCATGATTTTAAAATGTCAGGCTAATATTCTAAAATAATGATGTGTCATATTTTATTAGGCCTTAATATTTTAAAAGATCAGTAGAAAGCACAACAGGATGACTTCATGTTAAGAGAATGAGTAATGATTACTCAGTTCAACATGCTAAACCTTAAAGAAAGCAGTGGTTACAGGCATGCTAATTATAGTCCAGAAGATGAATAAGGACATCAGTTGAAAAATCACCTCCAGGAAGGGCAGGCACTTGTGTACATAAAGGAAAAACAACTGAATGCATTTTCACTGTAAAGTTAATGAATACTTAGAAAGCTTTCTTTTTTTTTTAATATGAAAAGTCTTACTACTTTTGGTATCTTCCTGAAATATAAAATAAATGTTTTATATAACTAGCCAAGGAAAGCAACTTTAAACCTAGACTCATAATAATTCAAGACAGTAAGAAATTGTTGAAAAAAAGGAATTATTGAGATCATGCAGAAGTGCTTCTAAGGTGTTCATCGTATATTACCTGCATGAAAAAGGATAAAAGTAAATAATGTGGATAATGGGATCCTTCCTATTTGGAAATAACAAATATCTTTAGAGAGGTCTGAGGACAAAGGTTATACATCAAATTCTAAAACACTGAGATAAAATTTGTAATTGTGTTAGTTTTTTGCAAAAAGTTGAATCATTTCTTCACTTATTATTATGAATGAAAAAGTTGAGACCCTATATGCTTCTTCTTAGAAAAATAATTTCGAAGTTAAAGATGTGAAAACTGAGTGATAACTTCCTTGATAGTTCTCAACCTAAGAGAACTAGTTCAGGGCCTTTGCCTTTGCACTTGCTGTTTCCATTTTTCACATGATAATAAATCTTTTCACAAAAAGTAAAAAAAGTTAAGAAGATATAATCAATAAGAAAACATTGAACATGACTATAAGATATGAACATTAATTTCAAAGGTTTTTTCAAATTTTCTGCATTTGTTGAGAGACACAGTGTGTGCTTGCGTGCATGAATTTGTGTTACCATTCATTCCCTGGTATAAAGCTATACATCAGATTTACACTGTGAGGATTGTCTACAGAGAAAACATACTTTAATAAAAGATTCTTCAATGACTAGATAATCTAACACCTACAAGGGTGTCAAAGGTACAATTATGAATAATCTTACAAGAGGCTGACATTTTATTTATGAAAACAGCCAATTATTAGGTTAGATGTAACATTAGTCACAACTTACAGTCTACCTAAAAAAGATTAAAAGAAAACTGCCTATAGTCCTAAAACCATTACTACAACAAAGATCATGAATATACCCATCATCCCCCAAATTTTCTTTGAATTTGTTAATTTCTAATAGTAGTAGGCTAACCTAATCTTAACTTGAGATATTTTATATGCTTTCTTAAATTCACTTTTTCTTTCTCTCTTTAATAAATGCTTATTACATATTGAGGTGTAGAAATGCCTAGATTTTAGAAGGTAAAATCATCTAATCAAGGAGTATTGATTTAGTCAGAATAATAAGTTTCATTTTCCCAACATGTAAGTAATTACTATTTTTTAAAATCTCTTAATGATTCTTCTTTTAGAAAGAATCATCTTTTTTTTCTTTTATCATTTTTACATTTACTTACATTTATATACATTGTTTTACAGCTCTTTAAGATAGCCATTTTATAAAAATATTCTATGAAGATTTAATTCTTTAGCAGTTTTTCAAAAACATTTTATACTCTTTAACATCATGACCATGCTGAGAATGTTCTAAGGCTGTTCTTATATCGATTGTGAGATTTGAGATACTCTAGCTATCTTTTATTCTGAGAGGGCACATTGTCTTTCTGCAGAGGTCATTCATTTCATTAATGGGGATGAAGAGGTGTTGGGTTGCCTAGTACCTAAAACAGTACCCAGGGGACATTCAATATCTTCAACAATGCCTCTGAAAATATAAAACATTAGCCATGACACAAGAGCTAAGCTATTTAAAACCTGAAAAATCAATTATGCTTTTTGCAGGGCTATTTTCTGAAGTACCTGATAAGAAGTGGATCTTAAGAGGAAAAATATTTTAACCCATTGTTCAAATGGTGGAAAAATTTATAAAACTAGTGTATTTATAGACCTTCATGCAGATATTTTCATACTCCTTACATTGAAAATAAGCAAAATTATTTAAGTATTTGAGTATTATAATGGAAGTATAAAAACAAAATTGAAAAATATAGAAATATGTAAACTTTTGAATATAATCATATCAATTTACAAACACTTTTTCTACTTGAGCTTACTTGGTGTGCTTAGGTTGAGAACTATCAAGGAAGTCATGATTGTAGCCAGAGTGGAGTGAAGGAGGAAGAAAAAGATAAAGTTGAAGACATAGCAGAAAGACCCAATAGACCACTATAAGGATTTGCCTTTTCTTATAAATGATATGGAGCAAAAACCCATTCATAGGAGAGAACCTAAGCATTTTCATTTACTGATATGGGAAAAGTTGTTTTACAGATAGAGGGAGGGAAAGTTAGAAACTAAACCTTCTGCATTGAATATGTTAAGGTAAACTTACTTATTAAACATCTAAGTAGAGATGTCTAGAAGGCAAATGAATACATAGATCTGGAACTTGGTAGAGAAGCTGAGAGACTGAGTTTACTGAGACAAATTTGAGATCCTCAGCACAGAGGTGTTACGAAAAGCCCTGGTCTTAGATGGGACTACAAGAATGTATATCAGTTAGAGTTCAGTCATAGAAGTGGTAACGTTAGGAGGTAAATATGGATTTGTAACAGGGATGTGTGCTTAAGCTGGTTTATGAATGTTGCCTTCTTATCTGATGACAGAATTTAAAGTACACAAGGTAGGTAAACAGAATAGAAGAAGAATGGAAAGTGTTTGTATGTGTGTGTGTGTGTGTGTGTGTGTGTGTGTGTGTGGTGGGTGGGGTGGACGACAGAAAGAACAGGCTGGGTACACAAGCCTGAATAAGAACCCAATGAGGCTGTGCGCTGGTGGCTCACATCTATAATCCTGACTACTCAGGATGCAGAGATCAGGAGGATCACAGTTCAAAGCCAGCCCAGGCAAATAGTTCACAAGACCATATCTCAAAAAAACCCTTCACAAAAATAGGGCTGGTGGAGTGGCTCAGGGCGAAGGTCCTGAGTTCAAGCCCCAGTACCACAAAAAAAAAAAAAAAGAACCCAATGAAGACAGACTCAAACTATCCTCAGCTTTTGTTGTTCTGACAACAAGGTGAGTTGGTTGTTCTGAAGAAATTGGAGCTGTCAGTCATGCAGCTAAAGACACACACCAGGCCAGTAGACAGAAAAGCTGAAGGAGGTAGAACTATTTCAGTCCTGGCGGCTGCTATGCAAACCAACACATGAGCAACCATGTGTTGTTTCTCCTCTCCCAGAATCAACTCTCCCAGAATCTCTCATTTGATTTAGCTTAACCAGAAACAGACGAGAAATAGAATTTTATCCAGGTGTTGTGGCTCACACCTGTAATCCTAGCGACTTTCAAGCAAAGAACAGGAGGATAGTTGTTCAAAACCAGCCTGGGAAAAAAGTCCATGAGACCTCATCACAATCAATAAAAGATGGAAATGGTGCAGGCCTATCTATCATCCCAAATAGGTGAAGTAAGTGTGAATAAGAGGATCGGGGTTCAGGCCTGTCTGAGCATAAAGTGAGACCTTATCTCAAAAAATAATCAGTGTAGAAAGGTCTGGAGATGTGGTTCAAATCCTGGAGTTCAATCCTCAGTACTGCCAAGAAAAAAAAAAAAAAAAGAAGGAAAGGTAATTTTTGGTTAGGTAATTTAATAATTTAATTTGGTCAAATTGACAAATTGCAAATCATCACAAGAGGTAAATATAGATAGAGAACTGATGAGATTCTCAATCCTGAGGTCTAAATCCTGTGTCACTGAAAAATTTAGAGAACAAGAACATGAGGACTTCTAGGAAGTGTCTTCAAAAGTAGAGGGCATACCTTCTTCACTACTCTCAATCATTTCTGTCCGTAAAAATATATGTGATGTGTGGAGTTTGGACATAGATGAACTTCAAGATAGAAAGAACTCACATCAGAAATGATCATTACTTAACCACACCAGTCCCAGACTTATCCTGCAGTAGATTTTCTAAAGGTCAAATCTGTCATATTTAAATCATTGGGTGTTTTGGGGGTTTTCTACTAGCTGAAATAAAAGTTCTAGCTAATAGAGTGTATTTAAGTGAAACAAGAGGCAAACAAATGAAGAGAGAGTATAGACAATATTATAAAGAAATTTATAAATTTTAAAGTGAGAAATGAGTCTCAAACTGGAGGATATATGGAGGTAGGGGAGAAGTTAAGGTGAGAAATGTTACATTTTTCTATAAGCTAGGGATTACCCAAAAGAGATGAATTACTTTATCCTGTTGAAAAGAATTAAACTAATGTAAGAAATTACTTAATGGATAATGGGAAAAAATGGGAAACTCTTGGGGAAATATTTAACTGAGTTCACTGCTTAATCAGAACAGAGAAAATTTATATTTTAATTATGTGCATAATATGTCAATGTTAATATTATAGTTTAAAAAACTATGCAAATCAGAATTCTGAGAATTTACATAAATTTGCATAAATTCCTATTTGATTATCAGAAAAAACTGAGGTTATATTTTTAATGTATAAAGATTACTTCATTAAAAATAGTTGGTAAAGTAGACTGGTTTATTTTAAAACTTACATCACTGATAAAACTTTGATTTGATTTTCATGTTTTTGTGAAAAACACATTGTTGTTTCTTATATTCAATACTGCATAAAGCTTACCCAGAAAACTGTAAGAACATGATATGCTACTTAGCTCTTCTTGCTTAGCTAGTACAGTTTCTATTGAAATTTCATTTTATACCTTTTCTTACAATAATAAATGACCCAACTTCAGATCATTAAGCAATGTATTAAAATATCCTGTAATTACTTTTAGGCATTGCTCCATGCACACACATTAATTTATCCCTGGAAACATGCTAATTTCTTAGCTCTATACAATACAAAGTGAAATTCTATGTTGAAAATAGTCTTTCTGTTTAGATATATTTCATTTTATTTTTATCATTTGGTAAGCAAGTAGAATAAGGTTGGAGCTTAGACTACTTGAGGTTCGCTGTTCATAATTTTTGCATTATTTGCTTCCTATTAAAAACATGTTCATATAAAGAAGACATGAAGCAATTGCATAATTGCCCTACATATTAGAAATGTAAAAGATGGTTTAGGTATGAGACAAAGCTTCATGAACCAGGTCTGGTTAAGTGTTGAGTTCTCCAAACTCTCAACTTTTCAAATGGATTTGTTAAATTTTAACCAATAAATTTTCACAAGATAAATTTTCTTATTTACTACCTATCATTGTGATGCATTTGTAGTCATCTTTACAAAATTCTTAAATATTTATTGAGAAATTTCCTGAAGAAAAATTTTAATGTTCTTAAATCTTAAATGTACTACTAAAGCCATTTAAATCTTTTTCCTGTCAACTAGAATGATCTATTCTATCTACCATGAAAAGTGACTATGTTCAGAACACAAAGTATCACATTTTCACCAGAGAAAGCACATTTATCATCCCTCAACAGGAAAGAAATTGTAAGAACAATTATGTTCATAACCATAAGTTTTGTGGACAACTGACAACTTGTAGTACCAAGGCTGGCCTCCACATGGTGCTAAAGTTATGCACTGGAACATGACAAGTCAGAACCACCTGGTAATGTGGAAAAACCACTCACAGAGCCAATCAAAAGCAACCTCAGTGGCACCACAACTGATTCAATTACAAAGGCCCTGGGTCTGAAATCCTGCCTTATGTAAAATCTGGCTTGTGTACAGCTAATAGCTTGGACAAATCGTTTGTGGAAATTATGATAAAGTGAAATGTAAAGTGATTTGAAATAATAAGTTTAGATTTCTTGTTTCGTCTTTGGGATCTCACCAATGGGTTCAGTGTCACATTGTTTTTTCCATGCTCTGTTTTGTCTCCTCACTGGATGGCTATTTGGAACGGTGTTCAGGAAAGAAATTCCTCGGGGGAAGAAGCTTCATACGACTTCTGCCAGATTTTTTTTTTTTGGTCATTGTGGTTCCTTTGAACTCTAAAATTTACTTTCAAAGCCAAAACATGATTGATTTTAAATATTCTTATTTTCTGTTATATCCTTCACAACTTTAATGTTTGTTTCCATTTATTTTAATGTGAAACAGGTAATTCATTGAGTTGATCGCAGATTTACATGGTGTGTACAATTTTGTGTGCTTTTGCCAATTGTATGACAACTGAAGATACTGAAACATTACAACGTATTTGGCCTTTTTGCTTAGTTTCTTGCCAACTAACTAGCAGATAATTGTATTACCTTTGTCTAAATTCTTCCTCTTCTTTTTTCATAACGGGACATAGTAGTTTTCTTCACTTTATGCTTTCATATTGGTCATTTATCTTTTGCCAAGACAAAATAAACAAAGTGGTCTAAATGATTTATAGCAACAAACTAATTTTGGGTCTCTAGATATCTTAAGCATGTGTAGAGTGCCTTGAAAATAATGCACTTTCAATTCATATTTATTGAATGAATCACTAAACGCCAGTGGGTTTGGGTCTGGCATTCACAGTGGTAGTTAAAAAATGATGGAGATTATGAAGAAGCTAAAAGAGACCTCAAGACAGGAAATAAAGGATAGAAAGTTAAACAATAATAACTATGCTGAATTATCACTTCTCTCCCTCTTCCGCTTCCCCCCACACACCCTCTTTTCTTTTAAAAAAGTATACTAGCAGCTGTTCTTGGAAAAATTAGAACACTTTTTTCCAAAAAGAAAAAAAAAATTATGGGTGGTATTAAAATCTAGATGGAATTAAAGAAACCAGCAGATGGATAAATCCTTTACTGCCCTTTATGGTATTTATTACTGGTTTCATACTGAGTACATTTTTTAAGTAGATAGAATATAAAATGTTGTCTTCATTTTAGGTACATTCATATTTGAATGTGTTGGAATCTTTTGGATAAAATAATATAAGCATCAGTAACTATTTGTAAGTGATTTATTACCCTTAAATCCTTTCTTGGAAACTCCTTACTTCTCTTCTAACCATAACTAAGACTATGTGTCTGTGTGTCTTTGTATATCTATATCCCTATATTGTATCCAGAAATAAATATAACATGTAACTCTTTTTAAAATATTAACTTTTTAGTTACCTTAAAATGTGTAATAATTTTACCTATAGTATTTACATCCAGTATTATCCTTAATTGCTAATCCATGAAGACTAGTTAAAAGCTAGCAGCCTGCATGGGTCAGTTTTCTGCCATCTGACACTACCTGGAATTTAGGACCTTATCTAGTGAGTTCAATCACAGGTGATGATTGCTGACTGAATCACCAACTGCCTTGAAAGGCTTTTTATTTCAAAACTAGATATAGCTCATTATTAACATGTACTAAAGAGAGGTTCCTGCTAGTGTAGTATTTGTTGTGTTTATAGTATTATTATGTAATTTTGCCTAAATAATATTCTCTGAAAAGACAAGTGCAATGGTTGGAACACAGACCCTTAAAAATTTTAAAATGGCAGTTGAGCTGCTTACTAGTATTTCACCTCAGGCAAGTCACTGAACATCTTTGTCCTAGACTCTCAATATGTGTAAGTGGTATCAAAAATAGTAGCTACCATGTAGGGTTGCTTTTAGAGTTTTATTGGCTATGATATGAATATGCCTAGCATATACAAAACAGCAAATTAACGTTCATCATTATTTTCATTCCATTAGAGTGGAGTCAGCTTTAAGTCAAGTACTACATGCTACATGTTGAAAGTACTAGTAATGTATAGTAACGTATCACAAACTATTCACCATAGGTTACAATAGTAACTCACAATTCTACATTACAATATACATAGAAAGCAATAAGTTGCAGTATATTGTGAATGCTACAATTTTTATGTTTGAGACTCTGCTTTTTTTTTTTTCCTAAGGAAATCTCTTTACCTCATAAAGAAAACTGTAAGGAACCAAATTAAGACCTAAATAATAATTAAAGGGTTTTCAGAATTAATGAATCCACAATAATTTCATTTTCCCATAAAGAGGGCATGAGAAATATATTGTTCTTTGTAGAACATCTATTAAATATAGTACCTGAGTCAAAGACTTTTTCTACTGTATTATCAAGGGCAAGAATATGAGAAGAAATCTATATAAGTCAGAAATACGGAAATTAAAGATTTTTAAAGAGCAATTTTGTTAAAATTTTATGAATCTTTTAAAATTTTGTAAGAGTAGCAGGTCTAAATGGAAAATAAAAGGTCAACTTATTGACTCGGTAGTCATGTAGATGGTGACTTCAGAATGGTATCAATCAAACCTCTTTCAGACAATTGAATGGATTGAATCCCAGGTGACTGATCAGTGGGATAACATTCTCTAGGACTATTGCCAGTAGTACCCAAATCAAGAGTAATTTAGTTATCTGCCTATTTGTTCTCATCTTCTTGAATCACTGCATGTAGAAAATAGTTAATCCAGACACAAATGTTGTGTTATAAGGCATCTGAACCGAAAGGCCTATAAGAGAATCTGTAGTCGGTCTGTGAAACCCAGCAACAGCAATGGTGGCAGCAGCTGCAGCAGCAGGACATGTTGGTGGGACACTTGAGATGCTCCAGACTGGAGATCATTAGAATAGCAGAGCTCACAGGAGTAGAGGAGGGACTAGTGAAGCTGAAATTTCATGATTACCACAGAGAATTTATCTTTAGTTCTATAAAGGTTCGTCATCACGGCTATGCGATACATGGGTCTGTTGATGGCTTTATAATTATGTTCTTGAGATGTATTCCCATGTTATTCACCTTTAAATAATGTTTATGACATAATTTTTGTACACAATGCTCAATGGGAACAGCTGAGGGCATAACTCACTCCATTCTACAAGTGACAACGAAAATCACTTAACCTTTTATGTAGCCCATGTCTCTTCCTGGTTATATCAGTAACTTCTGCTGAAGTAAGTCAGTGATAGACAGAAAGGAATATTAGCAATTTGTTGATGCTATGCTTGTCCTGGAGTATGGGTCTCAAAGCCTGGGAGGTAAAGCCTGTGCATTTAGTCTGGGGAGGATGTTAAGGCATGGCAACAAATAAGCCAACTAGCTTAACATAACACATTTGGTTGCTTCTCATAGAAAGCCTGTTGTGTGTCTGATTAACTTTCCAGGACAACTATCTCCACTGTGGTGATTAGGTAATCCAACATGCTTCAATCATTTCATTATTAAGCCTTCCTTCCTTGCTATAGAAAGGATTTAAGAAAGAAGAAATTTCTTAGGAGCATCTATTCCACTGCTTTCGTCCAGATATAACACATATCACTTCTGAGCTAGAATTAGTCAAATTGTTTCACATACTGCCAGAGGCTGGAAAGAAATGTCTTCTGTGTGCCCAGGAAGGAAAGAAAGAAGGGATATTCCTCAGGGTGTTGGTGACTACTGTCTTCCAAAGTATACATGATAATTTTAAGTAACACAAAGATCAACATTCACAATTTTTGTTTGGTTTTGTATGCATTTGAAAGATATTAGTGACACATCAATCCTATGAGGTAATGGTCTTATTTTATATAAATTTAAGTTGAATTTTAATTGTACTATGCTATTATAATAAAAATGGTAAATGTGGCAAATCTAATGCTTTGATGTCCAGGACTAAATTTTAGTCCTCTCAAAAAACTCAAATTTTAGTATGTAAAACTTCAGTCAAATAGAAAACATGGGGTGGGTTATAGGAATCTGTTCTTTGAACAAGTACCCCCACACGATTCAGCAACAGGTAGTCTAGGACCAGCAACACCTATGAGTGGAAAGATTGTTCAAGAGGCTGGTTTTCTTCTGCTGTCAAAATTGGGTACCCAGGGACAGAACGCCCTGTGGAGGAGCCTGGAACTTCTGATTAGTACTGGTCTCTTTCCTTTTTTTTTCACTACCAGATTGAAATTGTTTTTCTTACATTGGTGGAAGACTAGCAACAATGGAAGGTTTTGGATTGAGACGCAACCTGGCAAATAGCAACTTCATTATTGTCATCTCTCTTCTCCACTGGTTTTCTATGATGTCTGGTAGTTTTCAATAGGTAGTTTGCCTCCTCACAAATCAAATACAGAATCTCCAGATATTATGGCTAATTCCAATATTCTTCAGTCTACTAAAACACTTCACTCACTACTGTCCATGGCAAGTAAGTTTTTAAAGCTTCCACATCCATGTTTTCCAAAGGTAAATAGAACTCTCTCCTACATAGTGTGACTTTGATGTCCTGATTTTTCTTGACTTGTATGTGCTGAATAATAAAGGCTTTTCTTATTTGGATGATAAGTTTTGACATTGATTGCATTCATTCCCCCCACAGACTTTTAATGGTGTGACTTTGTGTCTTAAACATTTAATGTTGAATATTGCCTTAATTCCACAATTCATTTAGGACAGGCACTGTACATTATTAAGTGGAATTTCAGTCATACAGGGTATTATTTATAATAAAAATTATAGGCACCACATTTACTTTCCTCAGAATCCTGCCATTAGATAATGCATATGAAAGTTGCTGCCTATTTTCTAGATTTTTTTCAATTCTGGAAGAAAATTGAAGAGGCTTTCGAAGGTATAGTATATCACAATTAGGTCTGTAGCTCATCAGCCTGCTTTTAAAATATGCAAGCACTCACAGAGACCACCCCCGGTTAAAAGTCTTTAACTACTTCATGTTGCTTTAGTGTTAAATAATGTATAGGGTTTGTTATCTTTTGTAGACCCTGGAAATCTAATTATTTATAATATCCAGTGACATTTACATTTTGCTAAATATATTCTGCTTGCATAAGAATGTATCATACTTAGAAAAATGGATGAAGAATGCCTGGCTTTACTTTTTGCTTATACATAATGCAAAGTACTGGGGTGACCTGAATTATCTTTTTGCTATAATCACATAATTCTAAACATAATTCTAAATCTGTCTTTTGCCATTGACACTTAAAATACAGAATGAGAAAAAGTTTTCATAGTTGATACCGTTTGTTTACCATTCAGCTCTCAACTATTGGGTCAAATATCTATTCCAGTTTATTGGTATCTTAAAATAATACCATTCATTTCCATGTCAACAGCTCCAGAGTGTTTGGTTTAGTTCTTGAGATTGATTGGAAGTAGACTGTAAAGTTGATCTATTGTGTTCGCTTATTTACACAACATAGTGTCTTGAAAATAAACTCTCGAAGTGCAGAGCGGTTGAATCCCAAAGTATTTCATGTTCTGAGACTTTTAATGCCTGCTTTAAGGCCCATTCCTAACTTCATCATGGTGAGTCACCTTATCTAGACCATGACTTCAAAATTTAACTTTTATTGAAGTTCAAGTGAAATTTATGCCTTGCTCTAGGAAACAGGATGTGCTTTTAACTAATTTGAAAGATGTGCCTAGGCAAATAATTTCATTCTAGTACATCTATGAAACAATCACACATGACTTTTTTTTTTTAGGCTCTTAGAGCACTTTCTTTACAAGAGTTAAAAAGTAACATTTTTAAGATGGAAGCAATACAAAAAGCTTTCATTGTGAAAAAAATATGGTAACTGGAAAAATTAATTTGCGTACAGGGATGGTGACAGATTATTTAAAAAAAAATGAAGTTGTATTTATTCAAGGATTAATCTTGGTGAGTGAGCTTTTAAATGCCCTTCTTCACGCCACATCCCTGTCTTACATACACTTAAACAGTCGCACTGTTATCTAGGGTTTCTCCCCCATCCCCGACCGGTTCTGACTGGGTGGGGATGCGCGCGGCACGTGCACCAGAAATACTTCCTAGAAACAGCGAGTGCTGCTCAACCCGGCCTGAACTTTCCTGCTATAAACACTGCGCTCTGACAGCAGCATCCCTCCCTGCTGGGCGGATCCTGCCACTCCTGGAGGGAATGGCACTTCTTGTTTTTAATTAGCGAGGGGAAAGGTGAATCGGCACTGGCTGTTCGGCAAGTCGCTGCACGAGGCTGACTCCGCAGAGGCTGAAGCGGCGCTGGGGGAGGCGGCGCGTGCGCTCCGCTTGTTTTCTGAATGAAACGCTCGGGAGCCGAGCAGAGCGCAGCCTCCTCCCCGCTCCGCCGCGGAGTCCCGCAGACAGCGCCCGGCGGGACGCGCGCTTCGGCTCCCTGCCTGGGATGTCCTAGGCTGCCCGCTCGGCGACGCACAACTGTCCCGAGGAGAGAAAGGTTTCGCCTAGCCGAGTACTGCCTGGCAAATGGCACTTTGCAGTGGTGCTGTCTGATGACAACGCGCTCGATTCCTGACAAAGCCTGTCTCCTGCACGCTGCCCCTGGAGGGAAGTCCTAAGTCAAACTCAAACCCGCCCTAGTGAGGTGCTGGAGTAGGGACAGCATGGCATCCGCTGGACGCGCTCTCACCTTGCTCCTGTGCGCTCGTCTGCTGGAGCTCTGGACAAGAGGGCACGCGGCCGAAACCCCTTACCCCAGGTTACGACTGTCACATAAAGGTAGGTTACCTTCTCGGATCCTTTTGTTTAAAAATGTACAACTACAAAGTCATTTAACATAGGCTCAAGGGCTTCCAAGACCCTTAAAGTGCACCTGAAATATTTTATTGCAAAACTCACCTAAGGTTCTAAGTACCTCTCATGAGTATGTCATATAGTTAATCTCATCTGAAAACAGTGCAAGATCACATGCCAACCTGGGGATGTTATTTTTGCCTTGTAAACGTTAGATTTTATTCCAGAGAAGTGGACAGAACAGAAGAAGGTAGGAAGCAGATTGCAAAAAACCTTGAGAGGAGAAATCCACCAAGTTAGCAGTGGGTATTTAAATACCAATGTACGTATTATGGGAACAGGGCTGTTGGGTAAAGGCTTTAGAAATAGAGGTGCAATTTGGTTTTTTCTTGTGGGAATTTTTTGCTTGTTTTGAGTTGATTTTTTCCATAATGAGTATGAGAGAAGAGAACATTCTTGAGAAGAAAACCAGTGCCCTACCCATGATAATAAAGTCATCACCATGTAATTAAAATGACTAACAAGTAATATAAATTAGCCTTGTAACTGAATTGATTATTGGAACATTTTTATGTGTGGCAAAGCAAAATATGGAGTTTAATGGCAATTGTTGCAAAGTGACTTTTATTGATTAAAGTATTAGTATTCATTAGCATCTACTCTTTTTAATGTATATTCATTTTGTTTTTACTGAGGAGCTATCAGAGTGTTTTATAGTTTAATTCTGCAATTATGTCTTGTAGAGCTACATCAAGTCCATAAATAAATGATCAAGAGATAGATTTTGCATCAGGACCAATAAAAACCAGTCAGGAATAGGTTTGATGATTCTGTCTGTAACCCAACAAACAACAAACAAAACCTGTACTCTGAGAAAGTGACTTTGCTGACTTAAAAGAAATTTGGTATAAATTATCTGGCAAGTAAGCATGTGTTTATCACCAACAATTAAGGGAGACAACCAATGCAATAATGAGGATTGCATAAGAACCATTTTTCGATTGTGTAAGCTTTTAAATTGACTCCCAGTATGGAAAAAACAGAACCTTGTATTTTCTAAATATAGGTAGAATGCTTACCAGAAGGTGGAACAAAAAGGGAGGCCTGCCTCAATTTTACATGGCATGAATGGTCTTTTTGTCTTTTTAGTGGACAATGGTAAATGTAATAGTGACGATAGAAAAATCTCATTTTTTAATATTTGAAGCTATTCTTGGTTCAAATAAATTACCTATAACACTATCCAGTAAGTAACATAAATTTAGAAACATATTGACACTAAATTTGTGAAGTATTTAAAATGTAGTGCCCAGCATTAGCACAAGGCTTTTGATTTGGAAAGATTTTTGATTATGATATATATATCAAAATCTCTATTTCTAAGAAGTTATAATCAAATATATCAGGATATATAATTTACTGGGATGGAATATGAACAAATAAGAATGTCAGAAATAAATATTATAAGTTGATTTTTTTTATGTAGACAATGTGTAATTGCCAGTTTTGACAAGCTACAATACTGTTATGCCTACTATCAACCTTTGTATCTCATTATAATGATACTTGGTTTTAGATAGCACAGTATATTTTCCAGGCTGTGATATTTCATAGGAGAGTTTATAATTTGGCCAGAATATGTCAAAATTCTTTGATACAAGTGAATGCCATGTATATCATTGTTATCAAGCTTATCTTTGAGATGTCTTTCTTAATCAAATAAATAACTGGAATTGATTTTATGAGTTGTGTCACATGGCACGGGGGTACAACTGCTAATATCTCTGTGAACTCCTACAAAATTTCCCTTTGGCTTTTCTTAATTTTTTTGCTAGAACCAGATGAACATATACAATATTATGGGTTTTGTGTAAAGACAGTGTAGAGATACCTGATAATAAAATGTTATTTGTGCATTTTATTTGGCAAAGTCAGCTATGAGATCACTCTAGAGATGCAGCCTGAAGCTGCAAATGCCTCTTGTACCACAGGTGCCTCAAAGAGAAGAAAAGAGCACACAGTGTCAGAGGAAGAAATTTGGTCCAGTCACTACAACATGAACAGCCTATTTCCCTTTCTACACTCTGAACTGAGTAAACTATTCAAAAACTAGGAGCAATGTATTAATTATCTGAAATCTTGAATGGTGTCAACAATGTTTAATTTTCAGTAGTGAGTGAGTTTACATAATTTATATTACAAATAGGCATACAGTCTTTGAAGGTAAGATGTACTAGGTATAAGTGATGTAGCACCTGTGTGCTGTTGCCTGACCCTCAGCAGCATAATCCAGTAGACTCTCTAGAGGTAGACTACTGGATTAATCCAGTAATTCTTTACATAGCAGTGATCTATGCCATATGGGAGAAAGGCAGTCATTTTTCTTATATACTCTACTTTCAAAATGGCATTTGAGAACAGAAATATCTCTTCCTGAAGAGGAAAAAGTTTAGGTGTCATCCACAAAGCTTGAGTTAATTTTTATAAAAATATGCTCAGAAAAATAGAGAATTCCTCCTTTTCCTTTCTTCTCCTTTCTCTTCTTCTGGAAACAACGTGTCCTTAAATAATGCTTGCCAGAAGGAGACCATTAAGATTAGAGTAGAAAAATGAGGTAAAAAGGCAGTATGAGGTACAGAGCATCTTTTAGCTTTCCAGTTTTCCACAGTCCTCCGCCTTTTCAAGGGGATATTAAATTCCTCCCTCTTCTTCCTGAATATCCCACCTAACCCTGATATTAAGGAAATATGTCAACTGAGGGCAAGCCTTGTGGATTAAAAACCAATTTATTTTCTATTGTTCTGCCTAATGTATTTTAGAATTACAAAATAAATTGAGTTAATGAATAAAAATATAACAAAGGTTAGGATGGCTAAGCGCTGCCCTGCTCTGAAAGAATTTTCAGTTAAGATTTGAGTTGAAATTGACTATATTAGGCACATTTTTTAAAGTTCATAAATAGTTATGTATTATAGCTAATATTATCTCAGTTAAAGAGGATCATATTGGTATGATTAGTACAAAATTTTAATATTCTGCTTCAAGAGTTTTCTTGAAAAATAGCTGTGATCCTCATGATAGATCAAGGAAAAAGAATGAAGGAAGAAGAGTCCTGGTGAATTCACCCACTTCCCTTTGTTGATATCTATCCTCTCCTTATCTTTTGCCATACTACATTAATGAGGCTACAGGGAAGGTTAAAAACCTTCTTGATAATGGAGTACAAAGAAGAAAAAAGCAAGTGAGTAAAAGCCTAGTCAAAGAAGAAATCCCAATGCACATGGAAAAGTCCAATCAAGGGAGAATTCAATCAAGGAAATTTAATCAAGGGAGTTGGCAGATGGGGTAAATGTTCAATGTCCCTGTAGAGAAAGACAACCATACAAGCTAAGGACAGTGGTTACTTCAGCAGACAATGGTCTCCCAGGATGTTTGGTTAAAAAGGCCATTAAATAAAGACATGCATATGAAAGAAGATCCTTCCTAAAATATGTGGACATTATAAATGGAGATTTGAGCATTGAAGATATATTCTTACACATAAGACATGTTATAGAGAATGTCACTATTATAACTATTTAAATACATATTTGTCATAGTTCAAAGAGCTCATGGATTTGATATCAGAGATTTCTATTCCAATACTGACTACGACTTTCAAAAGTTTACCCACTTTCAATAATGACGCATGTTTGTGCCCCATCGTCCTCAATTTGAAAAAGAGGAATAGTAACATGCTTTCTCTCTATATTTCACTAGGTTTTTGAGAACATCAAGTGGAACAACATTTATGAATGTACTTTGTAATCTAAAAATTGTTTACTTGCATTTCCTGAAGAGTAATGCAAACTGAGAATGATGAAAGGAAACATTCTGAGGAGAACAGCCCCTAGGAATGGCATGAATACAGATATGGACAAGTGTTACAATAATGCTGGCATAGAAAGCAGAAGTCAGCCTTACATGGCACGAAAATGCATGGTTTCTCCTGATACATTGCATTCATTCCCTCTAAATCCTGTCTTTCACATTTTTTGGCCTCTAATTATAATAAGTTAGAAAATCACTCCATAATTTGTACAGTTTTCAATATTCATGGTCAATATTTCTTTCACTAAAAGTGTACATCTATACATTTTTTACACATATCCGTTCTAGACCACACATTTTAGAATTCTTTCCAGTCAAGGACAAATTGATGGGACTCTAGAAGAGCAAAATGTTAAATTAAAGTTTTCAATGAACACCCTAGAGACTGTTATTTACTTTCTACCCAGAGCAAACAAAAACTGAGGCAAATGCTGAGCCAGTTTTTCCTGACCCAGCTCAGAGTTTTGTTTCCTCAGCCATTAACTAAGTATTATCAATAGTAATATTAGTCACACATCCCTGGGTGTTAATAAATAAAAAATGGTCATAGGCATGACTCATAAACAAAATATTTAAGTAGTATCCAGGAGCAGACATTAACCTAAATGCCCAGAACTACATCATGGAGTGTCAGAGAGAATTAAGTGATTGGTTCATTAACAAAGTTTATATTAACAAAAATTGGATAAGATGTAGAAAATTGCACTGTGCTTTACTGAGTTGGGTTTACACAAAATATGCTTTCTGTAGAGGAAGTCTGTGTAAGAATTTTAGGTAGTGGTGTTCTTTGTATTTTTATTTTTGCTATAAATATTGCCTATACATTACATCAGTGCATCTGAATATATAACCTAAATGATTCCATGAATTATTCAGTTTTTATTTGGATATTGCATATCATGGTGAGAAACTAGTTATCCTTTGGTACTGTGACAGGGTGAGGGGAAGTCAAGGTTAGCCAAAGCAGTAAATGGAGTTTATAAATGAATTTGACCAATTTTGGATTTGAGGATAATTTATGCATACACAACCATCTAAAAATTTTGTGAGGACAGTGTTATATACATAAAATATAGTCAATACCTGTTGCTCATGAATAAATACAGGTAAGAATTTTGATGTCATATCAAAATATTCTTTCAGAAACTTATGTTGCCATATGGTTATTTTGCTGTCCATGTCAGATACATCATTTAGCCTGAGATTTCACAGAGAGCGTTTCTTTTTCTTTGTGGGATTAGAACACTTCTCAGTTCCATAGCTTCAGTTTTATAACCACACAATAAAGCATCAAACTATGAAATTGGTTGTTTTTTGGGGAAATTGTTACAATCTTTTGAGTCAGTTTTATTTAATCAAAGATACCTATGGGAGTCTTCTCTAGAATTTCTTGATAGGAGAGTGTGCAAAGATTTACACCTTCATCTTAAGGTCTTTTGTGGTTTAGGAAGAATTTAGTCTTCAGGAATCCAGAAATGACACTTTGCATATATGCATGCTCTTTCACACATACCATCTACAGAATTAAGATGCTGAACTTATAAGTTCAGTATCAAAAAATTAAGACAAAACAAAACTGAAATAATACCACCTATAATATTTTCTAAAGAGTGCATAGTGGAGATTTAAATTATTTTCTTAGTATCAATGACAGGGCAACAATGTTACCAGTAGTTTTTAGCACATCTGATACTTTGGAATGTTCTATAAATTATATAAAGATGATAGTTGGTTATTTAAATAATATTTTTTACAGTAGTTTTAAATATCATTTGAAGCGTAAAAAGGAACCATCAGTGTTGTTAGCTATTCCTTAGAATTAAGCAAGCATTACTCTCTGTCCTCATGATAAGGATGATAATGGCAAGATTGAGTGTTATACAAACCAGACATTCTATGTGTGGAAATAAAAGAATATGTCAATATCATAGTTAAACCAAATATTATAGTCTCTGCTATTGAGAGAATATTTTCTGTCAAACATTGATAATTTCAAGAACCAACATCTCCATGGAATTGATAACTTATTTTCACATGGCCCTGTGGTGGCGGAAGCAATTAACTACTCAAGAAATCATTAGACTTGTAATGCTTGTTCATGATAACTCCACCTATTACCAGATCCTTCCGCCCTGGTAATCTTACCTTCCCAATGATATGGAGAAATAAAAGACTAATCCATTGTTTTACCTCATTTTTGACACTTAGAAATGTGTTTCCACTCTATCCCTGGTGACTAATTTCTCAGCCATCATGGCTGTCTACTTAGATACCTAGCTTGTAGCCTTGGAACAGTAAATGTAGCAAGTAGGTTAAGCTTAGGTACTACAAAATATTTTTACATTCTTATTTTAATGGCCTAAAACCCTAGACTTTGGATGAAGCATACCTAATTTCAATCTGGTTTCGAGCTATATGGCATGAGCAAGTTACTTATGCTTTCTGAGTATGAATTTCCTCATCTTTAAAATGGTAAAATATATAATTGGCAAAAGTTTGAAAGGATTATGAAAGATAAAGTAAATTAATGTAGCAGAATACTTAACCCTTAGGAAGCTTTTCATAAATTACTCAATGAATCAGAGGAGATTCAGACACAATTAGTCTATGCTGGTTTTCTTTTTTATTACACAAGCACCATGAGGCAGTTATTAACTTCTAATTAAAATGAGGGAAGATCCTTAATCATTACAGATTTTTACTTAAAAGTAAAGACTTTCTTTCATGAAAACCAGCTCTCACTGGAGTAGATGACTAGAAGGAATAGGAATATTGAAATCTCTCATACTTCTAAGTTACTATAGAATTATTTTGTCAATAATTTAAGGAAAGTTGGAACATTATCTGCTGGCACCTTGGAGACAACAAACCAAATCCACAAAAAAAAACATTACCAACAAAGGTAATTGTAGAACCAGCATTGTAAAGCACAATGGAACTAATATTCCAAAAGCCAGACTACACAGACCAAAGTTAACTAAACAGTGTCCTAGACGCAGCTATAAGCTCAGCATGTATTGTTTGCTTTGAAAGTGAAAGAAAGCCTTCTGCTCTGCCTTGTCCAGGACAAACAGGTGAGGCAGCTGGGAGCAGGGCGGCCCAGTTTCTGACACCTAGTAGGAATTCGGTTAATGTCTATTGGGTTGGCTATGTTCTTCAAAGGGGAATCTGCAGGGGATGGAGCAAGAAGGGTCTAAGGAAACTAAGAATCCTGAGCAAGTATTTATGGCTTCTTTAGTAAAGCATGCATTAGGGGAAGGGATGGGCTTTTCTTTGACTATTCACCTTCTTTCCCCTATGTACTTCAGTCAATGACACAGCAGGTACCTCCAAGAGTCCTCCTGAGCCATCATCCATATTCTCTCATCTATAGTCAGTCTTCTCTTTCTTCTCCTTCCTCTCCTTCCTTTCCTCCTCTTCCTCTTCTCCTTCTCCTTCTTTCTCCTTGTCCTCCTTCTTCTTTCCTTTATTGTTGTGCTGGGTGGGGGTACATTGTGGCATTTACAAAAGTTCATACAACATAAGTCTACTTTTCCACACACTTCTCATTCTTGGGTCATTACCAGAACATCTCCTCCCTTTCTCTTATCACTTCATTCTTTGGTTACTCTGCTTGTGGTTGGAATCCCATCCCCTCTCTTTTTCTCCTTCTCTATGTCTTTTCCAGGTAGACACTTCATATTTCCTACCTACTTGCTAAGCCAGAAGTGAAAAGAAAATATATTTTCTTTCAGTTTATCTTCAGCACATCTTTCATTTTTATTGTCTAATTTGATGACTAGAATACATGACCTTTACATTTTAAAAAAAGTTTACACTCATTAGATATCCAAAATTTGTGACTTAGGAAATAATGAGATATGAAATGAATAGTTTGATTAATAGGCATCCAGACATTTTGACCTCTTTACTTAGCCTGATGCCCACAGGTGTCATGGGATACCATGGGATTTGGCAATGGAAGAGGAGAGAGATGAGTGTACTGGACACAAGAAAGCCTAACCTGCCAGTCCATGTACTCTGTACCTAAACTTATTTAGGTTTGATTGCTCTGCATTTTGAGCTTTAACTCGGGAAAAGCAAGATATAAAGGGAGATTTATTTACAGGATATAGCAGGAGAACAACATCTCTAAGGATAAGTATCAGTGTTGATTTTAAGTAGAATCAGAGAAGAACAGAGGCAAAGAAAATGGGAATAAAAGAGGTCGGAGATAGAGACTAGCTGGGGACACTGACTCTTTCCTTCCTGACCAGTCACCTCTCAGGAAATCATGGGAACTGAGGAGGGCTTTACATTCGAAGATCAAGATATACTGTGAATTGAAAACCAAACAGAAAATGTGCTCACAGCATTGCATAGAGTTATTTACTGCTCTCTATTGCTCTTTTTCTGAGTCAAAAAGTTTATTATAGACCATGTGATATCATCTCAGGTCTTTTCCAATTCTAGTAACTAAGATTCCTTTCTTTCTCTTACAGACCTCCCATGCATTTAATTTCTCCAAAATACTTTGGATAATTTTTTTAGAAAACTGTGTTGTAGTGGAAAGAATATGGACTCATAATTTTAAAATCCTGGGTTTGAATCCACAGTACACCTTATTTGATATGGTGTTATTCTTGCTAAATCATTGAACTTCTAGATTAGTTTCCTCATGATTGTAAAGAAACTAATGAATAGTGTCTTTTTAGCTCATATGATTGTTGAAGAAAAACAATTAAATGTATCAGAATACAGATGTAAGACATGATATAATGAAGTTTTATAACATTGTTAAATTGATGTTATTGTCTTTAAATATATTTTGAGTTGTTTGTAAGATCTAGTGGATAGAATAAAATTATTTATTCAAGTCATTTGTAAAATGTGTAGTTACTGAATAGATGATTGTTGTCTATTGAACTGTAAACACATTTAAAAAACTGGCTTCCACATTATTGTCAAAATAATAAAATTATATGGGCTAACTTTATTTTTATAAGAGGTGGAACTACTGCTAAATTGAAATGTCCAAACAACAGCATAAGTCTTGATAAATATACTTAGTTTCATAGATATCTAACTATATTACCATTTGCTACCTATTTTTAATTATGTATGATGTACATATCGTTATTGATCACAACTTAGCATATTAGTTTAGCATGTTTTTAATAATGGTTGATGGTATAAATTGTGGCACATATTGATGTATTGAGTTCATGTGAGAAAACTTCTAATCTTGCTCAATTGTAGAAAAGCCTTTTGTGATATTTCAGAACTCCTTCATCTCTCAATGGGAAGTTTTCCTGGACTGATGACATCAGGATATCACTCAATACTTCATTTCTTTGCTACACGTTATAGTCTCCCCTGAGGGATTTAGGAGCTTGCGTGTCTTTTCAGGAAAGACATGTTCATTCAATGATTTCCTTATCCATGAATAACACAGAATGAGCCTCATCAATGCGTCAGATACTGAGCAGCTGGCTAGAATTTTAAGAATAAAATGGAGTTGTAAATGAAAGGAAAACAAGAAAGCAAGAGTCAATCCTGATGAATAGTATATAGGAGGCTGGACAAGAAGCTATGAGGAAATTATCACTTTTTTTTTACTTTATATTGTACCATCACTGCCCTTCTCCTGCAGTCATCCCATTACATGTAATGCTGTGTATCCTACCTAAAACACATCCCTTGTAGATACAAATTGGCTTAATTTGACTTTACTACACATAATAGCATCACATATGCTCTTTGAACATGCTGAATTAAATTTCTCCTATTTTCATATGGATTTGAGGAATTCCCCTTTTCTTTATATCAGTCATACATGATTACTGAAAATTTACAAGTAGATTTTGAAAAATTTGAGGTCAGTTATATTGTATTTTATTTGATTGAATTCTTAGAATATAATGAATCTTAAAATAAGTATATTTTATCTGTTGCATTCAATATATAGAACTTAATTGCTATATTTAGTAACATCAACATCAGCATTTGTTTTTGGTTAGATGCCACATAAAAATGTGTTCCTGACAGAGATAAAAAGATTGAATGATGGGAAAAGGAAGCAGTGAGAAGGCAGGAATAATGAGAATATTTACCTTCTTTCTCCTCTTTAAAACATGAGGTCCCAGATGCTCTTCTGTCTTCCATTGCAAAAATTCTATAGAGGAATCCAGAAAAGCTTTAAATTGATTCTGGGTGTTATTGTATGATGCAGTTTTCTACAGACAGTTGTTTGAATTTATATGGGTCACTCACATGATTTTGTTATGTTATTTATTCTTTCTTCTCATTTGCTCCAGTCAGGATCTCCCAATTCCAGCATGGCATCTCATTGTTCTCAACCCTGGTAAATTCTGAAGAAAGAGACAAAGAACTAATACATAAAAATTGTGACAGCAGAAATCAGAGAAAGACTTCTGAAGGAGTAATAACTTACTTAACTTTTTTTTTGAACTATGTCCTGAATAGCCAAAACCAAGAGATTTTTGTTTTTATTTTATCAATTTGTATCTGTGCAATGGTGTTGTTATGGATGATTTGACCATGTGGCCTTTGATTTATCATTTTAAACATGTAGCTATTGGCAATAATACAGTGAGAAGAAAAAGCAGTGGTTATAAGTTTTATAGTATTCTTAGTTTATGCTAGGCATTTTAACTTATTTTAACTTCAGTTGAGAGATAATTTATATAAATTTCATCTTATTAAGATTTATTATATCAATAAGCCTACAAAATATTTTTTCATGTGTGAGTTTAGTTTATGAAAACCAATTGATAATATGTTTTGATATACTTATGCTTTTTTTCTTTTTGGCACTAAACTGATTAAATACAATAAACTTGTGCAAAACTACAAACTAATAGACATTAGCATAAATGCCAGATCAGAAGAAAGCACAGATTTTTCACTGTCTTTTACTACTATGAGGATCAAATAAAAATATAAACAGGAAGGAAATATTATGTTTAGAACTTAGAATCAGGCTAGCAAAATAAAAATGCAAGGTGAGGCCTGGTGGCTCGTGCTTATAATCCCAGCTGTTTGGGAGGAGCGGTGGGAGGACTGAGGTTCAGGTCCAGTGTGGGAAAATGTTAGAGAGGCTGTGTCAAAGGACAAGTCAGACATGGTGGTATACTACTGTAATCCCAGCTAAAAGGGAGGATCTCGGTCTGAGGCCAGTTCTGGGCAAAAGCACATGACCATATCTGAAAAATAAAAAAGCAAAAGGGCTGGGAGTATGGCTCAAGTGATGCAGTGCTTCTAGCAAGTTCAGGGCCCAGAGTTTAAGCCCCATGACCACCTAAATAAATAAATAAATAGAAAGCAGCATCATTTCTATCATTTTCAACAAGGCAAAAATATTATTTTTTTTCAAAAAATTGGAAAAATAAAAATATTCCTTTTGAGAACAACTTTTTTATGAAAGTAATGTAACTAATGTCTCTGTATCTCAAGAAAAATAACAAGAACAAGTAAGTAACAATACACAAAAAAACAAAGAAAAATTTCTAATGTAGCATTATAACAGTATGTGTGCTTATGTATTTCTAGCTGGATGAATGCTATCTGGCAGGTATTTCATACTTGCTAAGAATGAATACTAGAATAGTATGCTTACTGTCAGTTTAGAAGCTGTACTGGCTTGAGTTAATCATATGATATATTTTTTGAATAGATATACCACTCATATTTAAAATATAAGTAACGGAGAAAAGGAAAATTTTCCAAAGGTAAATGTTATAATTATAGCATAATTTTACTAGTGTGAATACTCAGTTATAGATATCACTGTACATGTTCACTAATTTGAGAAAGAAAAATACGTCCTTTATATTTCTTCCAGAAAGAAAAAAGGAAGATGAAGAAAGTATATAAAATGTGGAGTGAATTTCATAAGCTCCTGAAAATATCAGTTTTGACACTAAATTGTTAGTCATGAGAATCAATGTTCAAACTTGGTTTCCTTGTTATTCCCTAAAGCAAAATTCCCTTGTAGTAATATTTAAGTAACCATAGGAAAAAGAAAAACATTTTAGTTAAGTCAATTATGCTTCCAATTAAAAAACTGAAATTCATCTTCATCATTATAGTTCTCAGAAGTAAGACAAAAGTTATGCACTGGGCACTGCTTTTGACAGATTTTTTTGCCAAATGTTTTTTACTTGCTCCAAAATATGTATGCCCAAATTGAAGTCTGATATATTTTAGGATTGTAGAAGAATTTTTCATATGGGAAGAAAAAAGAGCATTCTCTAAGTCTAAAAAATCAATAACTTGAACAAGAATAAAAACAAAAGTAACAATAAGGTCTTCATGCTAATGGGTCAGTAATCACTCAGAAACACTTTGGATGCCTTTTATAGTATTGGCCTCTGGGGATGTAAATAAATACAAAGCTAGAACTTTATTATATGCAGTTTTATTTTAGAATATGAAATTATGCTTATTAGACATCTACATTTCTATCTTAGTCAACATATAGTAACCACAACATATTGTTCTAGGATAAATTTACCATTGTCCTCTCACTATTAATTTATATCCACTGAGTAGTTAGATAGACCTTGGAATTGCTTCATTTTTGAATGTGCAGAATAATGTTAATGTGTGAAAGCAAATACACAATTGCTATTGGCTCAGATTTGCTACTGGTGGGAAAACTGTGGCGAAAAAGGCAGTGCTGAGGGAGCAGCCCTGTGAATGGCTTGGGTAATACCACAATTTGTTGCTAATTGAACCTCCATCTTCATTTCTGAGGCTCTCCCTGGCAGGCTCCAACTTCCCATTCATACTGCTAGCCACTGAAATTTCCCTTTGTCTTCACTATTTTCTTCCTTTTAACAAATAGGACCAGCTGCTACTGCAGCCGGTTGCCCACACTCCCCCAAACTGCTCTTGCTGAGGACGGCAGCCAGAGTAAGGAATAACAGCTGGGATTGGCTTATTTTGGCATCTAAATAATTTTGGGTGGGTCCATTGCTAACTTTATTATTTCATTTAATTTTATAGTCTTTTCTTCTGCTGAACTTTATAAAACAGATAAATGATGTTTTTTAAAAATGTTTTCCTCATCTATGACTCGCTTGTACTTGCTTGCTCAAGAGAGGAAAATTGATTCATTTTCATTGTTAGTTTTCCTCCAAATTTTGAGCCTTTTTATTTTTTTTAGAAAAGAAATGTGATAGAAACATATTTAGTAGTGTGACTTTAGACAAAATAAATAACATCTTTCTTATTGCTTGTGATACAGATTAAATGAAAGAATTTTTCATATATTTAGAATAGGGCCTGACACATAGTAATTGGTAAATAGATGTTTGATAAGAAGAAAGCCAAAGAGAAAGAGAAACACAGAAAATGACAGAGAGAAGGAGAGAGAGAGAGAGAGAGAGAGAGAGAGAGAGAGAGAGAGAGAGAAGACAAGAAGGAGAAAAGGAAGTAAGGAGAGAGGAATTGTGAAACGGAAAACTAATTGTACTTAGGTATTTAGCATTTTATGCATCTGCTCTAAACAAAAAATAAAATCTCTAATTAGAAAAGATCCTAGTTTAGAAAAACTGGTGTAATTTTTTAAAATCAAAGAATATTTTGAACATGGGACTTTTATCAACTACAGCCCACTCTGTGGAGCAGTCATGTCCATGGCATCCTTAAGGTGGTCAAACAGGTTTATATCATTTCTAATTCGTGCATGTTTATGGAAGGGGAAATCATCCCCTGACAGAAAAGTTCATTCAATTGTTTAATATTGCAGTGAAGAGAAAGTATTTGCCTATGTAATCCCAAAGTCAGATTAATCTTCCAACATTTTGTGTTAATTCTTTCCTTTAATGCCACCAGGACACAATTCATGACAGATTTCCAGACGTTTAAAGACGTTATCATGTCCTTTTGTTGTAGGTGAATGTTCCGCATACGTTGGATGGCTAAGACTGTGTTGCCCCTGCTCTGATCATGTTCCTATACAATAGTGTCTCTTCTAAAGTGGAGTGCCATAGTTCATACCCCAGGAAGGGCCACCTGGTTCATAGAACAGTGGTGTTAACTGGCGACTTTTATTTATTAAAGCCACCTGAGTTGACAGTAGCTTATTTGGCAAATATGCCACTCTATTCACTTATATTGAAGTTGCTGTCAGTCCTTCTAAGAGTTTTCACATAGACTCACTTAAGTTAGCTTTTTCCTTTATTTCATGTGTGTGCTTCATTTGTTGAAGTTAAGAAATCCCTTTTCTGCTTGCTCAAAGCATAGTAACAGCATTTAGTGCCCTAGAAAGGACATGGGCTTAGGAGCGAGACATTCCTGGATTCAAACACTAGTTCTGCTATTGTGTCCTTGCTAAATTTGATTAAATCAGTTTTCACATTTTTATCTTTGCAAAACCTCTTTGGAAAGATAAAACTTGCTATAGTTGTAGAAATGCTTTTAAGGTTACTTTTTAAATATAAAAACATACATATTATAGGCTTTCTCTAAAATGTCAGTGTTTAGAAAAAATTTAAGACAATTTTATTAGAATATATAAAATATATGACTTTGACTTTATGAATATTGTGAAATTATTGATATAATTAAGTTAGTGAAAGATTATAGTTTCTTAATAAGAAAGGAAAAACAGAATCTTTCTCCATAGTTAAAGAGGAGACCTTTTTAAATGTCTGAACAACTTTTTAAGTAAAAAGAATCTGGAATAGTCACCTCAACAGAAGGGCAGAATTAAAATACCATCATTGCTGTGATTGCTTAATTTCAAAACTTTAATTTGCTGTTATTTTGTAATTTGCCAGTCTCTGGGTATTTGTAGCAAGTCCTATGTTTTAAAAAAAGAGGCATATATGATTCTTCAAAGTAACTTTTTTCATTAACTCTTCTTAAGTTAGATAAGAAACTGTAGAAAACAATTCTCCAGAAGATTTTTATGCAACAATATTTATCATTTCCTCTGAATTAAAAAAAAATGCCTGTGTTTTAGCTGGACTTCTTTGTCATCTCTATTCTGAGTTTGTTATAGGAATTGTTTCACCAAATGCTCTTTTCCTGTACTGCATTACAGTTTTATAAGCTGCTTTATGTCTTTGTTGGAATTTTAAATATAAAGGAAGAAATACTCAATAGCAAAATGCCATCATTACAATATACCTGCTGCATTTCTTTTAGCTTCAGTTAATTGACAATGTTTCAAAATTCTACACTGTGATCAACAGGGATGCTTGTATGATATCAGAAGATAGTGCATGACAGACTCACTGCTGAATAAAATGAAATTTAGTTTGTAAGGTATCTTTGGAGTGTTTTTGCAGTTATTATCAGTAAATTGTCTTTTCATGCTTTAAGTCATATTTTATTATAATATTTTGCCTCTAAATCATATGCATTGATTAAAGAGACTGGGCCAAATTTTCTGTCTATTCTACTTAATGTAACAATCTTATCAACATGAAGAAATGAAATAAAAAACATTTTCCTCCACATTATTATAGAGACTGTCAAAGTTCATTCGTCCTCAAGAAATAAAATAATTCTTTTAAAATTAACTAATTTCCCCAGATAAAGAACAATTTTATTGTGGATAAACATACTAACAGCATAGTTTCTAAACCTAAATTCTAATTAGATGTGAAGTAGCAACATTTTTCCAAGTAGAGATTTATAAAGTGGAAATGTTTTTGTTTTATTGTAGTGAAATAAAAGAAAATTTAAATTTGGAGAAAGTAAAAATGTATCTAAAATCACAAGGCATACTTATGCATACCACTAAAAGTTTCTGTATTCTGGTTTACTAACAGCATTCCAGAGATGTAGCAATGTATTCTAACACAGGTACTGTTTTTATAAAAACGTGTTCATATAATGCATGTGTTGGCACCCTACTTTTGTCTACACCAGGAATTTCTGTCCATGGTGAGGATTAGACACATGTTTTATCTTCATGAATTTTTCCCACAGTATTCCTTTGTTTGAATCTAGTTTTATTACTGCAGCCCATTTAAATAATTTCTATTTCTATTTTCTTATTGATGTATCAATTATTTTGATTAGTATAGCATTAATACACACATACCTTTAAGCACTTGTCTGTTCGTTCTGTTTATCTCTAGTTACCAACTGCAAACACAGAATTAGGTGGTAGGTTAGAAGGTATTTTGGCCATCTCCTAGTATAAATTTATGGTAATATTATTTTACCATATTTTCATCCAAGCATCACCTTGACATTAGGGCATTATTTTTTTCTTTTTAGTGGTACAGGCATTTGGGCTCAGGGCCTCACACTTGTTAGATAAGGATTCTGCTACTTAAGGCACACCTCCAGTCGTTTTTGCTGTAGTTATTTTTTTTCCAGATAGGGTCCCAAGACCTTTATACTTGGGCTGGCCTTGGACTGAGATCCTCCTACATATGCCTCCCAAGTAGCTAGGATTATAGGTTGTAACCACACCTGGATTGTTCTTTGAGATAGAGTAACAGTAACTTTTTTTTTTTTACTTTTTGCCCAGACTGGCCTGAAACCCATGATCCTCTTGTCTCTGGCTGGTATTACAGGCCACACAACCATCCTTGGCCCAATATACCTACTTTCTCCTCCTTTTCTTCTTTTTTGGTGGTATTGAATTTTGAACTCAGAATCTTAGGCTTGCTAGGCAGGTGCTCTACCACTTGAGCCACTGTCTAGCCCAATATGATTACTTTCTTTAACCAAGATTTACTCACATTGTACCCTTTGCTGTATGTCAGTTCTGATTTGTCTGTTAGTAAACATAATTCATAAACACAACAAAGTCAATGAACAAAATTTTCTCTCAACATATTGTTTTGCATCCATCATTTGCATTGTTTCCAGTCTGACCAAAATCTTGTATAATATAGAACAAATCCCCCTTCTTTATTACTTCATTCTGTCCATTCTGAGCTGTGTTGGTCAGATGAAAACCTTCTCTTTCTTTTTCAGAATTTATTAAATGAAGCATAGATAATTCATTTAACTATTTCCCACATGCCCTCTTAATTATAATTTTGTTGTATACCTACTGAATGCCAGGATGCTATTTCCAGGAATTTGGATAAAATGATGAGCATTTTCCGCCTTATCTGTCTATCATCAATCTACTGATAAATAATTATATTATCCACAGTTAGTAATATGTCTCTTTTTTTCTATTTTACATGTTTGCTTTATCTCTCCTTTCAAAATAATGTTCAATGAAGGAAGGAAGGTGTAAAAACGAAGATGTGACAAATCCAAGGCAAGTGTGAATACTCCTTAGTGTATTCATCACAGTCATTATTAAATGTTATTATGGATTTCTTTCTGCAACGAGGCATGGACTCAGAATTCTTCTCAGTACAATGCTTCAGTGGATACTACCAATATTGTCTTTATTTCTCATCTTCTAATAAAACCAGATACGTGAGTTGGACTATTTGAAATGACAGAAATGAGTTGATAATAGTTAACTCAAAGTTCAAATCTATGGTTACTGATAAAGTGTACAATATTCAGTTAACCAAAAAATTTTTTAGTTATAAGAATGTCCCAAATAGTACAAGGGGACATACTTATACTAAAATTCTTGGCAGTTTTCTGAAGTTTTTAATTGTAATTTTTGACTATTTGGCAAATCTACATATGCTTTGCCTATATTTTAGGAAAATGGTTGTAAGAATATGAATTAAATTGCCTAGAGAGTTACGCTATGAATTTAACACAAAATGGATCAGAACTAAAATAACTAAAATTATTCAAGAGATTAAATATTAATCTTTAAGCATTACTGTGTATATATATAACATATATATTATATATATAAATGATACTACTTTGAGCACATGATAAAAGCAAGAGCACACAAGGGAGGGGTGAGGATAGGTAAGACACCTAAAAAATTAGCTAGCATTTGTGCCATTAATGTAGAGAAACTAAAGCAGATACCTTAAAAGCAACTGAGTCCAATAGGAAAAGGGGACCAGGAACTAGAGAAAAGGTTAGATCAAAAAGAATTAACCTAGAAGGTAACACACATGCACAGGAAATTAATGTGAGTCAACTCCCTGTATAGCTATCCTTATCTCAACTAGCAAAAAACCCTTGTTCCTTCCTATTATGGCTTATACTCTCTCTACAACAAAATTAGAGATAAGGGCAAAATAGTTTCTGCTGGGTATTGAGGGGGTGGGGGGGAGAGGGAGGGGGCAGAGTGGGTGGTAAGGGAGGGGGTGGGGGCAGGGGGGAGAAATGACCCAAGCCTTGTATGCACATATGAATAATAAAAGAAAAATAAATAAATAAATAAATGATCCTATCAGAAAAAGTCATGAATTTCTAAAAAACAATTTTCTGATAACTGAAAGAACATAACAATTTGAACTACCCATAAACCTTTGGATAAGAATGTATGTATGTATATACATTTCTGTATGTGTTTATATATTTATCTGTCTGTGTATCTATCTAGATTTTATGTGTTTATCTACAGTATCATTTATAGCAAAAAAATAAAACATTTGACAAAATATTATATTTAACAATCTCATGGTTTTAAAAATATATATGCATGTGTGAAGAACAATTTCAAAATTTTTTACATTTCATTTTTTGTCTCTGAGTAGCAGCATATGAATCATATTTATTTCCTCTTTAATACCTAGTCTCTATTTTTCATGTTAATATTTATAATTTTTATTGAAAAAAATGTTACTCATCCACCAAAGAATAGAGAAAAAAATCACAGAGACAAATTTTGCCAGTACTTAAGCACCATTCACATCATAACACAAGCCAACAGATTTTATGTATTTCTGTTCCATTGGAGAGTTGTTATAATTACAATATTGCATACATGAGGACATGGTGGCTGATGCTATATATTATAGCTTTATTACAATAGAATAGTAGCTATGGAGTGAAAAAATAAAGTCAGCAAGCATACTTGTGACCAAATGAAAGTCACCAGCTGTATAATGAGTTTGGAGAGAAACTAAAGACCTCGTGGTAGCTGAGAAACCTGAGTTTAAATGACAACTCTCCCAGTTGCTGACTGTGTGAATTGGGTTAATTACCTAACCTCAATCACTTTCAGTTTTCTCAACTTCAAGTGAAACAGATAATACTTACTTCATAGGTAAAATATGGATTCGTAGGCAGCACTCCCAATGTTCATTTGATCAGTTTCCCTATTACCTTTCTTACTCTTCTTTCCATCTCTTCTGTCATCTATTACCCTTCCTTGACCATAAAGGATAGGTGAAGACTAAAGTAAAATGCCTGATGATAGGAGAGAGCTAAGCACTGCCCTCATCTCTCTTCTAACCTCTAGACATTTGTCAGAGAAGTGAAGGAGGGAAAAAAAATACAAATCCCAAGATCTGTAGAACAGGTCTCTCCCATGCATTTCTGGCTTCTATATCTAGTTATTTATTCAGGGTCTGTACTAAAAGTTCTTCCCATAGCCTTCTCAAACTCAGCATATTGAAAACTGGGTGTGTTGCCTTCCATGCTGATCATGTCCTCCTGTGTTTTCTGTATGCATTAACGTACTGGCCCAGACACAAGGTTTTAGCAACCTATGGTCTCATTCCCTCTCTTACCAGCCTCCCCCGAGTCCAAATACAGCACTTGTACAGAGCCAGGTCATCATCACATCCAATGAAGTTTATTGCTGTGTTGCCTCTTAGATACTTTCATAGCTCTCTAGTCCCACTAATGTTTTGCTGTTGTTTGGAGGGAAATGCATCTGCTTTATTGCAGTAGCTTCCTGACTGGTGTCCTACCACCAATCTAACCTGTTCTTCCTACTATAGGCAGACTGATCATTAAAAATGCAAATCATAACTCATTTCATTCCCCAAAATAACTCTAATGGAAGAACACAGAATGCTTTTTACATAAAACGAATAGTTCATGGCATAGTATACTAGACTTTTCATGATCTGAGCTCTGGTTGGTTTTTGTTTCCTTGCTTTTTCAATTTGTTTGCTTGTTTGGTTTTGGTGACTTAGTGTCTTGCTCTGTTGCCCAGGCTGGTCTCAAACTGTTGGGTTCAGGTAATCCTCCTGCCTCAGCCTCCCAAGTAGCTAGGATGACAGGTGCAGCTTCCCTGACCTGGCTTGTTTTGTATCTTTCTGAGTTCCACTCTCCAGTGATACTGAATTGGAAGACATTACCAAGCTTTCCTTGCCTCTAGGCCTTGTACATGCTGCTTTTGCTTCTTTTCTTCCCATATTCCTTGTCCATTCTGCTCACTGTTAACATCTGCTCATTTTTAGGACTGGATGCCGGTGCTTCTTTAACCTCTGTACTACTCCCAGCATACTTTGTTAAAAACACAATACTGCAGTGCACTTATCTACTTACCTATTAAGTTCCCTGGAGTTATCCAGTAGGAACAGAGGCAATATTTTATTCATCAGTACACTAAAAGCACTTATGACAATACTAGAAGAGAGTAAGAACTTGATAAATATATAGAGGGATGAGCTGTCTAATGGCTAATTGGCCTTTCAATTCTATACAAGAAAAATGTGGAAGTAGGTCCACATGTTTCATAAAAGAATCTTTTCTCTAGCCTAGGAGATAAACAGCCTATTCATAAACTCCCAAATTATTCACAATTATGTATCCATATCCTTAATCATTTTTAAGTTGATCTGACTTTTTTCTTATGGTGAAAGAATACTTTTCAAGCACTACTGTGTATGAATTCCAGACTTTACTTTGTATGAATTTCAGATCAGCATCTTTGGTAAAATCTAGTACATGAAGCAACCTTTTTAAAAAGCCTATCAAACAGTCACTGACAATTTCCTCTTTCATAAAATTGCTTAGTTACCAACATATTCAAATTATAAATTCCAGTAAATGAAGTGGAAGCTATTTATACTCTGTGACTTGGTTATGGAAAAGTATTTTGAGGGTTAGTTTCATCCCTTTATAGTTAACGCCATAGGCTGTGTACTGTCCTTCATATATGAGGTGGAAACTGGTCTTTTTTGTAGGCGGATTATACATAAATACTGTTGTGAAGTCAAGACTATATAGTAATATAAAACAAAAATGTAAAGATAAGTTGGTGAAAAAGAATTTGTGGACATGTAAATTACTCTAAAATACATTTTACATTTTGTGTTTTCTGTTTAAAATAGTAATTGTTAACATATACTTTAACCAAATTAATTATTAAAATAAAGAAGGTAAATAGTATGAGTTAGAGTTCTTAAAGAATATCTCTTGGCAGAGGTGGAATCTGACCAGGGCACTGATGAATGGCTAGTCTTGAATGAAGAGAATACAAGAGGGCCTTACAGAAGGAAGCCAAATAAGAAGGATGAAGTACCAGTTGTGAATTTTTAGGCAAAGAAGCAGTTTTGGAAAAGAGCAGAGAATACCACGGGTATTCTTTAGAATATTAGAAACAGTTTGCCAGCTATTTTCTTTCTATTAGAATCTAAAGAGGTATTGAAGAGTAACAAAATGTGATTTCATGTAAAAATCAAAATTCAAATATACTCCTCATCTTATGAAAGTAAGATGCTCTATCTTAGACCTAGTTAACTATAAGTTATCTGGTATTTCTGTTTGATCTTGAATTAACTTATGCAAAAGTAGATAATAGAAGCTAGGCTTGGTGGCTCATACCTGTAATCCTGGCTACTTGAGAGGCAGAGATTAGGAGGATCATGGTTTGAGGCCAGCCTGGGCCAAAAGTTCATGAGACACCCCCTCAACTAATAGTTGAGTATGGCTGGCATCTCAGCTATGTGGAAAGTATAAATAGAAGGATCATAGTCAGCACCAGCCTGAGAAAATAGCAAAACCTCATCCCCGAAATAACCAAAGCGAAAAGGGCTAGGGGCATTACTCCAGTAGTAGAGAGCCTGCCTAACAAGTGCACACCCCTAAGTTCAACCCCAGTACAGCTAAAAAAAAAGAAAAGTAGGAAATTCCCAAAAGATTTTCTTGAGTAAAAGATGACAACATGAGTGACAATTGCCCTAGTTAGATGTTTTGTAATAATCTAAATATTTCTAAATTGCCCATCATAGTGACTGCCACAGTTCAGAATGGTTTTCCTAGTCCATCTGCTGAAAGGTAAAGAAAATAGACTCACACCTAATTAATAGGAGCTATTTACCCTCAGCTGAACATAATTATTGAAAGCACAAAAACACAGATTTGGAAGGGACCCCAACAGTTTATCTAGTTCATAGCAATCTCAAGGGCATATATTTAATCCACCACAACTCAAGTACTTACAAAAGATTTTTTTTTTCTTTTCTTAGTCAAGTTAATCCATGGCAGTATCTTTAAGCAAGTTTGTTCAAAACCTCTTAAATGAAAAAATTCCATTTAGTAAATAAAGTCATCTGGAGAGAGTATTTGGATTTGACTTATGTTTAACAAGGCTTACAATTCTTTACAATATCTAGGGTAACTCCCCCATGTTTCTTCTATTGAAAACCATTCTGTCTCACATTGTACACTTCACCTGCAACAACAGAATTACTTCATAGTTGGCATAGTATGAATTCAGGTGGGAAAGTGTGGGAAGATGTGTGCAAAAACAGAATTCCTGTGGTGGCAATGATGGGGAGTACTCAAAGAGTGACATTATTAGTGCTCTTTCTTATAACCTTGAAAGTTGCACGCAATTTTAACTCATAAACTTCCTTTAAATAATTGAGATATCCTTCTTTCTCTGCCAGCTTCTAGGGGTCTTGATCTACCCATGTCTAGCTCATCTATCTAAACCTGTTTTTTCTCTAAGCTACAATCCATGTTTTCCTAGGTTTTTCTCATCATCATTATTTTATTGCATTTCAGGTCCTTTAATGCTGCACTGTCAGCTGAGCAGGAGATCTAAAACACAACTTTATGTGAATTGGATACAATGATGTTTAAATAATGTAAATTGTGCAATCAGAATAAAACATTTTAGAATTACTTGGAGGAATCAGTTCTTAAATTAAGGATAGCAGTGATGCAATTTCAGGTTACCTGTAGAGATATAGTACATACAGGTGCCACAAAAGCCTTTCGAACATTGTTGGGCAGAAATAATAGAAATAATGCTCAATTCATTTTAGCTCTTTTTTATAGCTTCAATAAAGATGCTACTCGTGGTGGTATTGTTTAAATATGTTAGGACAGGAGCTGTCTGTGTCTTATTATTTTTTATTCTTCTTCATGGAATATAATGCTGTGCTGTATTTACAATGCATGATCAGCAAGTTTTATTCAAGAATAATGGCCAGGAAGATTACTTAAATTTTGAATTGTTGATGGTATTTCTACAAACTATTTTTGTAGTCTTTTTTCCGTGGGATTGGGATTTAAATTAAGGGCTTCATGCTTGCAAACCAGGTGCTGTACAGCTTGAGCTTCACCTCCTGTCCATTTTGCTTTGGTTATTTTGGAGATGGGGTCTTGTGAACTATTTCCCTGAGCAGGCCTCAAACCACAGTCCTCCTAATCTCAGTCTCCTAAATAGCTAACATTACAGCGCAAGCCATGGGCCCCTGGCTAATCTCTTAATTCTTCATTGGGCATTCCTGGTTGTACAGTCCTGCCCTCTTTGGAAATTAGTTTGGCCTCATGACTTGTTTTGGCTAATTAAATGAAGGCAGAATTGGTAAATGCTTCTTCTGTGCTCAAACTTTGAGCTTTGAAACTGAGAATGTCATTTGCAACGTTTCCTTTTCCTGCCTCCGCAATCAGAAATGCATTTAAGGGCAAAACAGTATCTGCTTGGAAGCCAAGGGGTGGGGGAGAGAGGGAGGAGGTGGGGGAAAAGAGGGAGGGGGGAAGGGGGGAGTAATGATCCAATCATTGTATGTACATAGGAATAAAGGAAATAAAATAAGTAAAGAAATAAATGTTCAAGACTCAAACGCTCAACTGCGTGTGTATGAGTTGGGCTTCGAGGTTGTGAACTTAACTGTATAAAAGAAAAATGCATTTACCAAGATGGAGCCTCTGTTACCCTGGGCCCAGACTTACGGCTTATCAGAGTCCCCCTTGAAGACCTGCGCTAGAAACTTCAACTGAGCTAGAGATAAAAGTCTGTTTTAAATCACTGAGATTTGGGGAGTTTGTTGTTTGTTGTTGTATAAACTATTTTCTCTTCACTGACAACTGGCAACATATTTATTTCTGAAGCAAACATTTTTTGCTACTCGACATGACTAAGCAAACTATTTTCTCTCTTCACAAATACATTATGTTCAGGTGTCATTCCGCATAACTGACTGTGCCATGCCAACTTTGTGGTGAAATTTTTCCCTTACAAGGAAGAAACAGCATCTGCTCTATTTGAACAGGAAAACGGCTTCTGGCTGACTGTCCACAGTGCTGAATTGGGGAAAAAAAATCTAAATAAAATCTGCCTGCCTGTTTATGTTCTGAATTTTAGCACCAAGGAGGATTGTAATGAGTGTGACTTACCTATGTAATTGTGTCTCTTCCTCTCCTCTCTCTTTCTCTCTTCCTCCCTCTCCCCACACCCCCTCATTTTATGCATTACAGAGGGGCTGAGGACTTAACTCCATAGTACAGCTTGTATCCTGCTGTGGGCACTGGATTTAATCCTCAGTGCCAAACAAGCAAAAAACAGATAAAACAAAAAATACATTAAAAAAAAAAAAAAAAAAAACACCCAACCACATCATGCAGGCTTAACTTGCAATGGGTACAATTGTTAATCACTGTTAATCACTTTGGATTTTCCAGGTCAAATGGAATTTTCTTTTCTCAGTGACAGCAAGGGTGGAAAAAATAACCCTTATTTCACTCTTCTATCTCACATACTTGGTATTTCACATGGAAATTCAATAATATTTCTGAAATTCTCATTTTCTTGCATGAATATTATTTTGTATTTAAAATGCCTTAAAAGATGCTATATTCTTAAAAGTCATCTTTGTTGCATTTTTTTGGTAAGCGTTTGTAAAGAAAATGACATTCTTACATCCTTAATGGGGATGATTAAGAAACTAAGATGAAATACGTAGTTTCAGTAGCAACTGAGAAAGATTAATATTAAAAAAGAAATTATGCAAAAATAATATTTAAAAAAATAGTCCTTCAAAATTTATTTATACTATTCTCAAAAGTATTATTTTTCAAGTTTGTTAATTTTTACATTAATTTTACTATCTTGATATTTGGACTGAAAAATTTTGATCAAAGCAATTGAAATCTGGATTGTAGACTACAAAAGAACATTAAATGCTGAAAAAATATTGATAATCTTAATTCCCAAGCATTCTTAATCATAGTAAGTGATTATTTTTAGACCTGAATGCTTGTTCTTATATCAGAATATGCCTGTTTCTCTATGCAGAGTGTAAATAGGGCTCCTTGTTACTTCAGTTTTAGATGAAATGAGTAAAGAATGAGTACTTTATAAAAACAGTAGCCATTTCATATTGTTTTGTGGTTTGCAGTGTTCTATTAAAAACAGCATGTTATTGTTAGGCCCATGTCAAGCAGCTATACAGTTTGATTCACAAAGGAGAATTGATAATTCCTTCTCGTGTACTATTTCTGTATCTTTTTGGATTTATTTTCCATATATTAGTTTCTCAGTGGTTGGGTGAGGAGTGCGGCAGGATGGGTTAAATGGATTCATTGGGATACACAAAAAGTCAAACAGAGTCTCTATTGCTTTCAGTGTGTGGAGTACAACTGTGAGGGTGTTTTTCTCAATGTGAGTTAAAACGAGCATCATTAAGTATCTACTTATGAGTGCAATGCTTAAGATATACTGTTTCTAATCTTCTAAACAGCTTTATATTATTATTCATTTTTCATAATAAGCTGAAAGAAGATCAATTATTTAATTGCCTTGCCCAAATAAAACCATGTAGCTAACACATGACAAAATTGATTCAAATCTAATGTCTATCTATAGTCTTTGAATGTAACAGGTTGGGTTATTGGGATAGTTTTGAAAGATTTTTCACACTTAACATATCAAAATGTTAATCTCCCAGTGGTAGGGAGATTCAGTCTTCATTATATTTTTCCTTGAGAAACATAACTTTTAAACATTATATTTTAAGGATGCAGGGATCCTACTGTGAAGATACTACATGAACTGCAAAGCATAGATTCCAAAGAACTTGCTATCCCAGAAATAGATATTTATGTGACCTACCCGCCCATAGTGACACTAGAACAGTCTGTTCTTTAAATCACAGGGTTAACATTAGACGAGGAAGGTTTAAACTGGACAAACATGCAATTATCAAAACCTGCTCTTAGCATTAGAAAGGCAGTGGTGACTGGGCAGGCATTTTGTTGCTTATTTTTCTCATCATTTGAAAACACAGATTCTGACTGTGTGACCTTGAGTATTTTGCTACCTAAGACTAAGTCCTTCATCTACAAAGTGTACCCATCTCCTTCATAGGATTGATTGCTCTTTGTATTAATTTGGATATTATATTTAAAGTTTATATCACAGAGTTGGTGATAGTACAATCTTAAAATTACGTATTTACTGAGAGCATGACTGCATCCAGGTGAGGAAGTTATTACTGTGATAGACTCCAAGGACATAATGGAGAATATAGACAAAGTTGCTGCCCTTAGTAAGCTTATATTCCAATGGGGCAAGATGCTGTTTAATACACACCCAAGTATTTATATATTCTAGTTAGAATATTTATTTTAGATAACTTTAATAAGCAATTAAGTTTCACGCAAGATTCTTTTTCATGCATTTTAAATAACAAGGATTTAATTCATATGAGAATGTTGATTTGATAAGTAAAACTAATCTTGTTAATTTTATTACCAATGACAACAATAGGCAAGACATAGCTATATTACAGTTAAAAATAAGCAGGCTCGTATAATTTTGTTAACTACATAGGCTAGAATATTGATACTGTCCTAAAGGATAAAAATGTTTTCTTAATGTTTTGAATAGTCCATTTCAATGAACTACCGAAGTAAATTAAGTGAAAGTCTGAAATATCTAAGTATCTTCCCATAATTTTCAAGTGTTTCTCAAAACTTAACTTCTAAGGAACAGTTTGGGAAAAGGACATATTTGCATTTAAATTATACAGTGTGCCTGAACTGTATCATAGTTTTTACTAGTAAACGTAACCTTCCCTTTTATTAAGCTGAATTTCTCTTTAACAACATATTTAAAATCTCGTTTTATAGAGACTGACAAACGTGTTCAACATAACCTTTTTTTTTCTATTAAGGTTGCAGTTTTTGAGCTTCATGGTTATGCTATATAATAAACTATATAGTAGTGGACAAAATATATGTAATAGAATAAGTTATATGTAACATGTTTAAGTTGTCTTTTTAATATTTAATAATTTATTGATCATTTTTACTTCCTTAATACTTACGAATTTGAGGTTTTACTTTTACTTCTTGGCATGCCTCCCTTGAGTCCTTCAAATGAATGAGATTTTTTTGCTGCAAGTTGTACTCCAGTTTACTTTTCTTTCACTTAGATCTCTTAAACAATGAGATGGGATTATACTAACTTTGAATGAATTAATGTACCTATAACATTTTGGGTTGCATGCCACTTGAAAATGTAACAAATATGGTAGCTTCTTCAGGAAAATTCAAAACTTTTCATACAGAGGTAGAATGTGGCATCTAATTCAAGGAAGCCACAGATTCCCATGAGGCAAACATGAATATCTATAGATGTCAACTTATCATGCTTCTGGTTCCAAAATAAAAGCTAAATGATACCAATTTTGACATATAATTATGATATAATAGAAACAGGGAGGTAGTGTTTAGGATACGTTAAAGTTAAGGAAAAAAGCATAACACAAAAATTAAATATGTTTTATGATTTGAATGTTATAAAATGTGTTTCCTTTGAGCAAAATTTAAAATCTCATGCAAAACAAAAGTAGTTCTTTAAGGGTAGTGAGACTCTGGATAACTTTTGCCCTCTGTATAAATTCCTTTTAAGGCTATTAGTTACTATACAGTAATATGCATTTTAAAAATAATGTAATATGAACAGGCAGGGAAAGATGTAACGTATAGCCTAGATAAAGGCAGTCATCTCTTCATTGTACACAAAGTGTCCATTCTTGCTGTCTTGCATTTCATGCTCTTGAATGGAGCTAAAATAATCTTAAAAATCTCAATTTGTTTATTCCACACTTCTAATTAAAACTTCTCAGTGACTTCTAAGTGCTCTTAGGATAAAGGTGAATATGGTCTTGAAGGCTCCCCTTCTTGAGATGGCCTTTGCCATCCCCACCATGCCTTCCCTAGAAAAAACTTCTCTGCCTTGCCCTATGACTTTTCCCATTCATTCCTTTGTCATCCTTCTCTCCTTTCTCTTCAATCTTACTCATCCTTTAGATTTCATCTCCAAATTTATTTCTTCATGAAAGATCCTATTGAACCTCCAGCTTGATCACGCTGATAGCATTCTGTATTTTTATTTTTTTATTCCATAACCCTTTTTGAGTGAAAAAATGAAAAAGAATGAATAGTAAGCCCAAAAACTAGTTCATATTTTATAGAGTATTAAAATATCAAATTATCAAAATTAAGTTTTCCTTATATGGATAAAATGAGAGTGAAATTGTCCAATTTAATCAAGCTAACCCCTCTTCCCTTAAGTTACATATGTAAGGCAAGCCTCTTCAAGATAATGCAGTAATAAATTTGCAAGGAAAAGAACATGCTCAGTGATTGGAGAGGATATCTAAAACATTTACAGATTATTTGTTGAGATTTAGACTGACAACGTGACCCCTTGATTTTCATACATTTAGAGAAAGAGAAAGTGAATTAAGTTGAAAATAAAAAAGAGCATATTATTTGTTGTCATGTGGACATAATAACTGACTGATTGAATCTGTATTTTTTTAAGTTATATGAGTACAGCTTGGGTCATTTCTCCCTGGGGGGATTCAAATTGAAAGACAAATTAGCTCCATAGGAGCTCGTCAGCATCATCATAATGGCTGGGTGGCACTCCAAGTGCTCATTTATAAGCTCAGTCTTCTTGGACCATTTCCAGTTGCACCAAGCAGAAAACGATGGTATAATTGGATATGGAGCCATTTGTGTGGAGTTAACATTTAAGGAATATGGGTATTTATCACATCTTCCATTATATTTCAAATATCCTAAATACAATGCAAAGATCATGAAATTACATTATTTTTAGCTTTAGCTTCAAGTAGTTCTTGGAAGCTTCACTTTAACAAATCTTTTCTGTAATCCAGTATCAGTCAAAATGTAATATGCAAATAGAAAATACATACATGTGTTCAAATGACAATTTCTAATATGATTTTTAAAGAGTTCACTAATATGGCCCACATAAGAGATAAACTGCTAAAATATCAAGACTAACACTTCATGAATTCAGTGTATTTTTTGTAGGTCACCCTGATAGGAGGAACCATTAAGGACTTTCTTCACTTTCTTCTATAAATCAAGACTTTCAAAGATTTTGCAGTTTGAGATACATTTTAGTCAGATACTTTGAATTTTTTTCATCAAGTACAATTACCTACAGGATGCTATTAGGAGGTTAAATTTTTAAAATCATTTTTCAGTTTTTAATTTTAAAAAACTTTGTTTCAGTTCTTAATTCTTTTTTTATTGTTTATTCATTTATTCATATGTTCATACATTCTTTGGGTCATCTCTCCCTTTTACCCCCACCCCCGTCCCTCTGCCCCCCACTCCCCTTGCTTCGAGGCAGAACCTGTTCTGCCTCTTCTCCAAGTTTGTTAAAGAGAAAACATAAGAGATAATAAGAAAGTCACAGCATTTTTGCTAGCTTGAGATAAAAATTGCTATACAGATAGATTCCTAGCATTGCTTCCATGCACATGTGTATTGCAACCAAACTTGTTCCTCTCTACTACTCTTCACTACTTCCTGGTCAACTTCCCATAGTGGCCTCTGTCAGTTTAAGATTACTATATTCACTCCTCTACAGTGGGCACAACAAAGACTTTCAAGTTTTAGGTTTCCTTCCCTTTCCCTATTCCTCCTGTATGTGTTCTTCCCTTAGTGTGTGACCCATGTCCAATAATATCACCACATTTATTTTAGGTCTAAAGTCTGCATATGAGGGTGAATACAATTTTTGGCCTTCTGAGCCTGGCTAACTTCTCTTAAGATGATGTTCTCCAGTTCCATCCATTTACTTGCTAATGACAAAATTTCATTCTTCTTTGTGGCTGAGTAAAATTCCATTGTGTATAAATACCACATTTTCTTAGTTCATTCGTCAGTGGTGGGGCATCTTGGCTGTTTCCATATTTTGGCTATTGTCAATAGTGCTGGAATAAACATGGGTGTGCAGGTGCCTCTGGAGTAACCAGAGCCGCATTCCTTTGGGTATATCCGTAGGAGTGGGATTGCTAGATCATATGGCAGATCCATGTTTAATTTTTTAAGAAGCCTCCATATTGTTTTCCAAAGTGGTTGTACTAGCTTGCATTCTCACCAGCAGTGTATGAGGGTTCCTTTTTCCCGCATCTTTGCCAACTTTTGTTGTTGGTTGTGTTTTTGATGATAGCTATTCCAGCAAGAGTGAGGTGGAATCTTAGTGTGGTTTAGATTTGCATTTCCTTTATAGCCAAGGATGTTGAGCATTTTTTCATGTGTTTTTTGGCCATTTGAACTTCCTCCTTTGAAAAAGTTCTGTTTAGTTCGGTTGCCCATTTCTTTATTGGTTGATTGATTTTGGAGGAGTTTAGTTTTTTGAGCTCCCTATATATTCTGGTTATCAATCCTTTGTCTGATGTATAGCTGGCAAATATTTTCTCCCACTCTGTGAGTCGTCTCTTCAGTTTAGAGACCATTTCTTTTGTTGTGCAGAAGCTTTTTAATTTCATGTAGTCCCATTTGTCCATCCTTTCTCTTAGTTGCTGGGCTGCTGGAGTTCTACTGAGAAAGTCCTTGCCTATATCTATTGATTCCAGAGTATTCCTTGCTCTTTCCTGTACTAACTTTAGAGTTTCAGGTCTGATATTAAGGTCCTTAATCCACTTTGAGTTGATACTAGTACAGGGTGATAGACATGGATCTAGTTTCAGTTTTTTGCAGATGGATAACCACTTTTCCCAACAATATTTGTTGAAGAGACTGTCTTTTCACCATCATGTATTTTTAGCGCCTTTGTCAAAAATAAGGTGGGCATAGTTGTGTGGATTCATATCTGGGTCCTATATTCTGTTCCACTAGTCTTCATGTCTGTTTTTATGCCAGTACCATGCTGTTTTTATTGCTTTTGCTTTGTAATATAGTTTGATGTTGGGTATTGTGATACCTCCAGCATTGCTCTTTTTGCCGACTATTGCCTTGACTATTCATGGTCTTTTTTGTTTCCAAATGAATTTTAGAGTAGTTTTCAATCTCTGTGATGAATGTCATTGAGATTTTGATGGGAATTGTGGTAAATATGTAGATTGCTTTTGGTAGTATAGCCATTTTTACTATGTTGATTCTACCAATCCATGAGCATGGGAGATCTCTCCACCTTCTCAAGTCTTCCTTGATCTCTTTCTTCAGGGGTTTGTAGAGGTCGTTCACATCCTTTGTTAAGTTTACTCTTAGGTATTTGATTTTTTCTGAAGCTATTGTAAATAGAATTGTTTCCATATATTCTCAGTTTGTTCATTTTTGGTGTTTAGAGAAGTTGATTTTGTATCCTGCCACCTTGCTGTAGCTATTTATGGTTTCTAGGCATTTTTGGGTAGAGTTTTTTGGGTCTTTAAGGTTTATGATCATATCATCTGCAAATAGGGATACTTTGACAGCTTCTTTACCTATTTGTGTTCTTTTTATTTCTTCTTGCCCAATTGCTCTGGCTAGGAATTCCAGTACTATGTTCAATAGAAGTGGGCATAGTAGACACCCTTGTCTCATTCCTGATTTTAGGGGAAATGGTTTCAGTTTTTCACCATTAAGTATGATGTTGGCTGTAGGTTTGTCATATAGAGCCTTTATAATGTGGAGGTACATTCCTTCTATTCCTAGTTGTCTTAGAGTTTTTATCATGAAGTGGTGTTGGATCTTGTCAAAGGCTTTTTCTGCATGTATTGAGATGATCAAGTGGTTTTTGTCTTTGCTTCTATTAATGTTCTGTATTACATTTATATATTTGCATATGTTGAACCACCCCTGCATCCCTGGGATGTAGCTGACTTGGTCATGGTGAATAATCTTTCTGATGTGTTATTGGATTTGGTTTGCCATTATTTTATTGAGGATTTTACACTGATGTTCATTAATGAGATTGACCTATAGTTCTCCTTTTTGGAGGTGCCTTTGTCTGGTTTTGGGATGAGAGTAATATTGGCTTTATAAAATGATTTAGGCACTATTCCTTCCCTATTTCATGGAACAGTTTAAGGAGGGTTGGTATTAGCTCTTCTTTAAAGGTCTGATAGAATTCAGTAGAGGATCTATCTGGTCCTGGTCTTTTCTTTTTTTGGAGACTATTCTCTTTCAATTTTATTTTGTGTTTTAGATCTATTCAGGTGATTAATGTCCTCTTCATTCAATTTTGGATGGTCTTAAGTATCCAGAAATCTGTCCACTTTTTCAAGATTTTCAAATTTATTAGAATATAGGTTTTCAAAGTAGTCTCTGATGATTTCCTGGATTTCTATGGTGTTTGTTGTTATCTCCCCTTTTGCATTTCTGGTTTTACTGATTTGGATTTTTTCTCTCCTCATTTTAGTCATGTGTGCCAGGGGTCTGTCAATTTATTTTTTCAAAGAAACAACTTTTTGCTTCATTGATTCATTATACTTTTTTGTTGTTGTTTCTATTTCATAGACTTTGGCATTTATTTTTATTATTTCTCTCCTTTTGCTTATTTTGGTATTTGCTTGTTCTTGTTTTTCTAGGAGTTTGAGATGAATCATTAAGTCATTGATTTGAGATCTTTTTGTCCTTTTAATATGTGCACTCATGGCTATAAACATTCCTCTTAGGACTGTCTTTGCTGTGTCCCATAGGTTCTGGTAGGTCATGTTTTCATTTTCATTAACTCCAGGAACCTCATAATTTCCTCTTTTATGTTATCAGTGACCCATTGATCATTGAGCAATGTGTTGTACAGCTTCCAATTGTTTGCATATTTTCTGCTGTTGTTTTTGTTGTTGAGTTCTAGTTTTAACGCATTGAGATCAGATAGAATGCATGGGATTATTTCTATTTTCTTATATTTGCTGAGGCTTATTTGTTTCCTAAGATATGATGAATTTTGGAGAAGGTTCCATTGGCTGCTGAGAAGAATGTATATTGTGCAGAATTTGGATGAAATATTCTGTAGTCATCAGCTAGGTCCATTTGATCTATGGTGTGATTTAGATCTATGATTTCTTTATTGACTTTTTGCTTGAATGAACTATCTATTGATGATAAGGGGTTATTAATGTCCCCCACTACCAGTGTGTTGGAGCTTATATATGTTTTTGGTCCTTCAGAGTATGTTTGGTGAAATTAGGTGCATTGAAGTTGGTGCATATAAGTTGATAATTGTTATTTCCTTTTGGTGTATTTCCCCTTTTATTAGTATGGAATGTAGCTCTTTATCTTGTTTGATCAATGTAGGTTTGAAGTCTCTTTTGTCTGAGATAAGTATTGCTACTCCTGCATGTTTTTGGGGCCCATTGTCTTGGTAAATCTTCTTCCAGCCTTTCACCCTAAGCAGTGCTTGTTTTTGTGGATGAGATGGGTGTCCTGTAAGCCACAGATTGTTGAATCTTCCTTTTTAATCCAGTTTGCCAAATGGTGTCTTTTGATGGGGAAATTAAGTCTGTTAATATTCAGTGTTAGCATTGATAGGTGTGTGGTGATTCCTGTCATTTAGTTGTCTTTGTTGTTTAAGGGTTTGATTGTGTGCAGCTGAATCAATGTTACTCTGTAATTTCTTGCCTTTTCTTCTGTGGTTTGGTACTGTCTGTCCTTTCATGGTTTTGTTTGCTTTCATCTTCTGTGTGCAGAATTCCTTGAAGAATCTTTTGTAGTGGTGGCTTGGTGGTCATATATTATTTTAGTTTCTGCTTATCATGGAAGACTTTTATTGCTCCATCTATTTTGAATGATAGTTTTGCTGAATAGAGTATCCTAGCGTTGAAGTTATTTTCATTCAGTGCCTGGAATACCTCATTCCATGCCCTTCGTGCTTTTAAGGTTTCCATTGAGAAATCTACTGTGTTTTTGATGGGTTTAACTTTGTGTGTTATTTGTTTTTTCTCTCTTATGGCCTTCAATACTCTTTCTCTATTCTCTGTGTTTGTTGTTTTAATGATAATATGTCATGGGGTAGTTTTATTTTGGTCAAGTCTGTTTGGTGTCCTGGAGGCTTCCTGTACCTGAATGGGCATAGTTTTCTCTAGATTTGGGAAATTTTCTGTTATTATTTTGTTGAATATATTATGCATTCCTTTTGCTTGCACCTCTTCTCCTTCTTTAATGGCCATGATTCTCATGTTTGGACTTTTGATGGAGTTGGTGAATTCTTGCATATTCCTTTCACAGGTTTTGAGTTGTTTGAGTAATAGTTCTTCAGTGTTTCCTTTAATTTCCATTTCATGTTCAAGTTCTGAGATTCTGTCTTCTGCTTGTTCTAGTCTGCTGGAGTGGCCTTGCACTGTGTTTTCTATTTCTTTTTCATTCTTTTTTCTGAGGTTTTCCATATCATGGTTTACTTTCTCTTTAATATTGTCAATTTTTGGCCTTAATTCATTTATCTCTCTATTTATGATGTTTTCTCTTTCACTTTGGTATTTATTTAGGGCTCCTTTGAGTTCACTTATTTGTTTTTGTGTGTTCTCATATTCTTTTTTTTCTTGTCTTGGAATTTCTTGAGTGCCTCCTGTATGTTTTGTTGACCTTGTTTGGTAACATCTCCATGAAATTCTCAGTGATTTCTTGAAGGATTTCTTCTTTTAGTGTGTTCTTGTGGGCTTTGTTGAGTTCCTCGAGATAGTCTCTTTGTTTTGCTGGAGTCCAGAACTGGGTATCCATTTTCTTCATTTACCTCTGAATTCTGTAGTAATTTATTTTCAGGAAAGAATGGTTTCCATCCCTTTTTCATCTTCCCATCATTCCACTGGTGCTGTTTCTTTCCCCGGTCTGTGTGTAATTTAGTATTAGCTAACCTATAATAGTAAAACTACCGAAACCATGAAAGAAAGAGAAAAAAGAAAAATATACAGCGAGAACCAAGGAAATCAACAGGGAGAGATGGTGGACAAGCAAACAGTGAACAAGACAAATGCTTAGAAAGAAAAAGAAAAATTCTAGGTTCAGGGACAACAGAATTTCAGTCTTAGTGGTTCTGGTGTTACTCCTTCAGCATCAGGTCCTGGTGTTGGTATTTAAGTAGGAGCTGTCGTAATCTCCCTAGGTCATTGGGTCAGGAGATGAGCTTTGTGAACCACTATCTGCCCTGTTTCAGGCAGTGGCTCATCACCTGCCTACTGTCAGCCTGCCTGCTTTTCCAGGCTTTGTTAACTGAAAGATTGTGCAGAGTTCAGTCCTTGCCTCTCCCCCTTCTCCGGTGCACTCAGCATACTCTGCCTCCTCACAGTTCCTTGTTTATTATCCGGTTTTTGTTTTTGTTTTTTTTTGCGGGGTGGGGGTTAGTCTATCCGGGGGACTATGTTGGTTTATTCCAGGTGTAGCTGTGGGAATACTGCATGCCTCTTATTTGCTCACCTGTTGGTCTGCGTCTCCCAAGCAGGTTTGGAGCTGGCATCTAGCAGCGTGGGAGCCCTCCTGTTTTCTCAGTATAACGTGCTGTGGAGAAGCTTTGTATGGTCTGGGGGTTCAGGGTATTGGGGTTTTGTTTCTTCTTGGTGTTTTTTTTTCTGCCAAGTGTGGCTCCAGAGTCTCAGCAAGATTTTTGATTTACAGAGCTCATGCTGTCTGCTTCCTCCCTCTAGTCATCCTCCTTTAGAATTTCTTTATTGATTTTTGTTTGGATGACCTATTTATTGGTGATAGAAGGGTATTAAAGTCTCCCCCTACTACTTCAGTTCTTAATTCTTGTTTAAAATTTGATCTTAAAAACTCAAGTTTTTTTTTGTTTCTGTTTTTGTTTAAAGCTTGTATGCATTTCTGAACAGTGAGAGAAAAACATTTAGGCTTAAAACTAAATCCAAAAATTGGATCATTTCTACTTAAATTTGGTATAAAAGTGCTAACACCAAGAACTTTTCCACAAATTGTAAACAACTTGATTCACACTAGAGACATAGGACTTAAATGGAATACAGTGATGGAGGAGAGAAGTCTCCTTGCTCTAGATGTACTTACTATTTTTTTAAACTATTTTTGTTTCACTTGAAGGGAGGTGTGGTCTAAAATTCCTATATCCTCCTTTGACTTATTAGCTTTGCAAATATACTTTTAACTTTTAAACAAAGAACTCCTGTCAGTTGTTAGAACAGTTTTAGTTTTCCAGAAATGTGGTTATAGTCAGGTTCATTAACAGCATCACACAATTAAAGATATGAATCTCTTCACTCTGTAAAACTGAAGAAATTTCTGACAGAAGATGATTTAGCAGGATAATCTCTTCACAAATTTAATTTCCTGGTTATTTTTAGCACCTGCTTTTCTTCTTACAGTCTTTAAAAACATTTTCATGTGCAAAAAGAGCAGGCAATTCCAAAGAAACTATACAAATATAGTTTTAAATACTAGGTTTAATATTTGTTTTAAGTACTTTTGTATTGTAGTAGACAGTCCCAAAAACAAAGTGGGTAGTTTGTAAAGAGTATTTTATAATAATGCAAAGGTATATAGCAGACTAAAAACTGAAGAACAAAGGATTTTGAAAATTTGCTTTTCTCAGAAAATCCTTAAGTTTATGCTCTTTTTCTTTATACTTAAAATAAAACTACAACAATCTCACTGCTGGTATTAGAATCATTTTTCTAAATAATCAAACTAATATTAGGGACAGAGAACATTCCTTCTTTCTTTCTTTCTTTACTGCTGGGTCTTGAACTCAGGGCCTATGCCCTGAACCACTCCACCAGCCCTTTTTGTATTAGGTATTTTCAAGTCTTGCAAACTATTTGCCCAGGCTGGCTTTGAACCATCCTGATCTCTGCCTCTTGAGTAGCTAGGATTACAGGTGTGAGCCACTGGTACTGGGTCCTTTACCTCTTCTTAATGCAATAAATAGATGCTTATACTAGCATCTCATTTTATTCTGAAAAGATGTGTCATTTTTTACCACTTGAGCCACTCTGTCAGCCCTACATTTATGACTTTTTAAGTAGCAAATGCTCTTATGCTATAGGAATACAAGACTTCCTCCCCTCATCCCTTCTACTGTTAGTAATTTAATAATTTACTAACAAATAGATATATTCATGATACAAAGCAAAAAAAGAATCTGCCACAAAGTTTCAGCACTTTTTAACTCCTTTTTTCTTTGTTTCTAATATAACCAATAAAACCAGGAACAGCTAAAAATAACCCAACACTCATACTGCAACATAAATGTCAGGGATTTCTTGGTTCACATTAGGGCCACAGCTAATGATGTACACATTCATACTACATTTCTGAATGCTTTTGTTATTGCCAGAAGTAGGAGATTTTGATCAATGTGTCGAATGGTACATCTTGGATAAATATATTGGATTGGAGACTTATTGAATTAATATTGTGATAATATTATACAGTATCACAATTACTTTGTCTTGGAAAAGCACCTATGCATAAGAAAATGAAAATTTACACATTTTGGTAGGTTAAATTTCATTCTTAATTAACAAGTATTTATTGAGCACCTACAATAACCTTGCTACATCTGATACTCATGTAAGTCAAGGGTACTTTTAGCTGTTTAGGGAAGGACAGCATAAAGCAACAAATAAATGAAGAAATGAGATTTCAACATTTTTATGAGTAGTTTGCATTGAATATAACCCAAGTGGATTTCACTGAACTGTGTTGAATCTTGTATTAGTTTTACTTCTGTAGTAACAAGTTATCAACATAGTGTCCTGAAACAACACCACCTTTATGACATTGCAGTTCTGGAAGTCAGAAGCCTTAAGTGAGTTGGCAGAGCTGTGCTCCTCCTAGAGGCTTTAGGACACTCCTTTTCTTGTATTTTATTGTCCAAAGAGGTCATGAATATTCCTTGGCCTGTGGCTCCTTCAGTGTCTCAATCTGATCTCTGTTTTGGTCATCAGATCTCCTTTTCTTACTAGGATCCCCTTGCTTCTCTTTTATATGGGTCTTGAGATTACATTGGATCTGCCCACACAATCCAGGATAATCTTCATGTCAAAAATTCCTTAACTTAATCAGATCCCTAAGTCCTTTTTGCTATAACAAATTCTCTAGTTCTGGGGATTTAAGATGTGGACCACTTTGGGGAGGCCATTATTCAGTTTATCACAAGTCTCTATAGTCTAGTCCATTCCTTTCTACTATTGCCTTTGGAATCTATCTTTTAATATTCTTTTTACAACCTTACTTTCTACTCATTTCTTTTTATCCTAATTTCTCAAAGGTAAAGACAATGCTTGGGAAAAATATTGCTATTTATTTCATTTTAATATTTCTTGAGATTCTGCCATGCTTCTTATAATTAATATCATCTGGTCTTGATAATTCCCACATCTTTCATTTGTGAAGTATTTCATCCATTATTTGAAATGCACTTTGAGCAAAATTCAAATTTTGATAGAGATGGGAACAAAAGGAGGCATTTCTAATTTTTATAAACCAAAGCCCAAAGCAAGATATACAGGGCATAGGTATAGAAAACAGTAGTATGGAGTTAATAGAAAAGATTTGATGGAAGAATGAACAAAGAAAAGTAAATTAAAGGCCTTATTTAGGAGCTTTCAAACTAATCTATAGAGTCCTCATATAATATGATTTATGAGAAATAAGTATTATCTCAAAATTAAGTATTCCATCAATCTAGTGTGTTAAAATGTAGCTATTCTATAGAAAATGCCTGTTTTGTTTCTATTCATTGTTAGCATTAGTATTGCAGTACTGGGTTTGAACTCAGGGCTTTGTACATACTAAGCAAGTGCTCTACCACTTGAGCCACACAACAGCTCTTTTTTGTTTTTTAAATTATTTTTCAGGTAGGGTCACAAGTTTTTGAGCTGTAATGGCTTCAAAACATGATCTCTGAAGTTGACAAGTGGGTGCCACCAAGCTCAGCTTGTTTGCTGAGGTAAGGTCTGACTAACATTTGCTGGGGCTGGCCTTAAACCAAGATCCTCCAGATTACCTCTCAAGTAACTGGGATTAAAGGCACGAGTCACCATGCTGGGTAAAAATGCTCATTAAAAAAAAAGCCTGACATTCTTTATATACACATGAGTTCTACCACTTACATTTTTCAAGCATGGTATTTTAAAAGGAATTACACTAATTTAAAAACACACACACACATAGAGCTACGTACTCATTGACTAGACTTCATGCACTGCTGATTATCAAATGTGTTTGGAGCACTATACATAACACCTTTATTCTCTTTCTTTTATTCTGTTATCTCATTCAATAGCTTAATGATTTTAATAGGAATGGCTAGTTTTCTAGATGTGGGGATTTTTCTACATGGAAACAGCAAGGTAGTTACTATACAAAAGGCAAAATATGCACTCATGTCTATTTCATTCATCTTGGGTAGAATTATTTCTATTATTAAAAATTAGCTGTCATTAAAGACAGCTATGAAAGTATTTAATGACTATAAGTCAACTTTGGAGCAAAGGTGGGTTACTTAAATTTGAACTCATAGTATAAATGAACTCTTTTGGCATCCATTAGAGTAGGATGATTAAATGACTTCTCTCTTGTGTCTCATAGTCACATAGGAAATCTGGCACATTTGCTTAACCACAAAATACTTTACCCTCTAGAAGGGAAAAATAGTTCCACAGCTTTTTAATGAAAGGGACATTGTCTTATGTGTAACTTAATGTTTCCTCTGGATTTACTATTTTAGAAAGGGCTAAAAGTGGAAAATATTAAGCATTAGTGCCTTACAATGACATCATTTTGTATTTAATTGAAATGTGTCTTAATACTTCACAAAGGCTTTCAAAAACAACAGAGCTTTGCTGATTTAATTTTTTAATCAATGCAAAAAAGAGTTCTTAAAATTTTCATATTTGGTATTCATCTTCTGAATGATGTTGAAAGATAAGCCCAAATATTTAGGCAAATTTATCTGAGTTGTTTCACCTATAAAAGTTTTTCCTGGAGATTCTGTTTACAAAGAAAAATGTTCACATTTTTATTTAGCTTATTATTTAGCTGTGTATATTGAATGCCATGACTGTAAGTCTTTAAGACATAAAGACACATAACAGAAGGGAAAAATTGATATACAATTAATTATTTAGCCTTTAACAGGATGAGTGGTAATAAAGACTTTTATAAATGCTACAGAAGAACCAACGGGTGTTCCAACAGGTTTCCTGGCAGTAAATTATATGATAGTGAAACCTTAGGAATCTAGTTAACTTTGAGCAGTTGGTCCCTTTAAAGCAAGGTTGGACTTCTCCCAGTTTAAGCTCTGCAAATGCTTGGAAAAGCAGACTGCAAGTATTATCAATGCAGCACACTTCCAAAGGGAGTAGTGTAGCCTGTATAATAGCATCATCTCACCATTGATATTTCATATATAAACACTGACCCAATTATCTTTATAGGCAAGCAAAGAAAGGATGAATAAAACTCAAGTTCACTTTATAAAAGGCAGTAGTATTAAGTTTTTCTATTATTTGTTTTTTTTCAATGTTTTCTGTCCTTTAACTCATTTACTAAAGTTAGCCAGTAGAATAATAAGATGGCCACATTTACCATGATAACATTTTTTCTAGTTCTTCAAAGGATCTCTACAATAATTACATTTTGATATGGTGAAAATTTGAGCTATACACAAGGGTAGTGGAGAATTGCTTACTCCAGGATCTCACAAAATTTAAGATTTGATGCAGTCCTACTGCCCATCTGTGCTATTCGCCCTAAAGTCTGCCACTGTAGGTAGAGAGAGACTACCTTTGGGCTAGCCTTCTTAGCTTTAGTGAAGTCAACCATCATATTCATGGGAAATATCTAGTTTTATATGAGAGTCTTTTGGAAGCCATCATTCATACATTAAATGAGGATTTATAATAGTGCAAAGTTAGTTACAATGCTTTCCAAGTATCATCTTTCTTGTAATATCCAGAAATGAGTCACAAATGCACCCAATCATTCCTATTATCTAAATTACTTAAAAATCCTTGTCTATTATATATATTCCTATGTACATATATGTGCCATTATAATAATTCTGTCTTTATTCCAAACTATGGAACATTAGTTCTATAGGAATATGAGACTACTCTATATTAATCCTAATAATAACCAAAAAATATAGTTGTGCAATATTATTTAACATGCTTAATCTATGTTTGTACAAAAGTGAATATAGAGCCAAGAAAATATAGCACCAGTTGCCTATTGGAAATGGACAAGAAAATTAGAAATTTTGTTAAGGCTAGAGTAGGAGAGATAATGGGAGCCACAATTAGGAAGTGAAAGCTAATAGTAAAGGAAGTTGTATTGGACAAACCACAGTCAATATAGTAAAATGAATGGACACAATGAACTTAATTCTAAGACAGATAATTGATCTGATGCAGACATACCAGAGGTCACACAGCAAGAAGATTACAGAGTGAATATTTTAGAAGGCTCTTTTTGTCTTTTTACACATTTAAGTTGGAAAAATCATTTTCATATAGAAATATAAAGTTTATTATGGTCTGAGACCTATAATAGGCAGATACCTCCATGACCAAGCCCTTGGCTGGCCTTAGATCATGACTTTAAATAACTTAGTTCATCTTTGTCTAGTCTTTTTAATTACATTATTAGTATCAAAAGAAATGCTTATGTGGCTGTGCTACACAGAAAATAGATGGTAACACTGAAGTCTCCCTAAGCTGATAGTGCTGGTCACCTGCCATACAGCCCATGGATTAGTCGAGTGCAATATGGACATGTTGGTGAATGTTAAATGGGCAAGCTATATTCAGGGCAAATTGAGTAACTAATGTGAGAAACTGTCAGGTGAGCTCTCTACATCCCTGCCCTTAAGAAGTTATCATTTTCAGTTAGATTACTTGCCCTCACTAATGTTGGTTTCTTTATACTTAGGATAATTTTAGGACAAAGGACTCACACAGGTTCAAAAAACTGTAGGTAGGTCTAAGATGCTGTCATGAGATCTAAGGGCACAAGAGAGGGACTGGTAAGATCATGAATGGGAATGGGGAACTTGACAACGGGAAGCTGGTGAGCAACTTCTTCTGTTCAGAGACTGGAAAGGCAGGTGAAAGAAAAGGGTGGGTGAGTTAAGATTCAAAATTATTCTTATGAATTATTAAGGTGTATATAGACAACTAAAGTAAACGATTCAGTTTATGTTTAGTTACATATTTATTATGTAGTTAAACTACAGCTATGTATGAATGCATTAATGTACATACATATGTCTCTATCTTCATCCTCTTCATCCACTGAGGGAGCCCAGAGGAGTGGCAAGTAGGTAGTAATGAGCATATTCAACAAATACAATTCTCCATTAACAGGAATCAAGTCCATTATAGAAATGGTTGGAGTAGTAGAACTGAAGCAGGGAAAATATAAGATTAACCTAGATTACAGATGTGAGGAAGGAAGGGAGGAAGGGAGGGAGGGAGGGTAAAGATAGGTGGAGTGTCAAAAGGATAAATGAACTAATCTGAAATACCTTACAATGACCAAAACTGGTACAATTAACAAAGTAGGTTATGTCCATATTGAAATATTACTCAAAGGGTGATAAAAACACCCATTAATCTATACTACCATAAATGAAAAACTGAATAGATAAGTGAATTGGGGAAGGGATAACTCTTCCATTCAGCATAATTTCAATTAAAAATATAGAAGGAAGGAAATAGAAATCATCATTAGAATATCCCAATCCTACTTTCTGTAGACAAGACATAAGGATTGATGCTAAAATTTGAGATAAAAATTTAAGGAGAAATGGAATATTTGTATAGTTATAAAATCTCCTTTCCTAAAGTATATTAATTATAAGAGAGATATAGTATCTTTACAGTAGAAAGGCCTGGAAGAACACTACACTAGTGAGGTGGTAAGGGTAGCCTATGAAATCATGAGCTCCCTACTAGGATGCATTGAGATGTGGTAGTCTTTGCAATAATACATAACCTCAATGTAATTATGAGAAACTAGCACACAAATCCAAATTGAGTACTGTTGTACAAAATGACTGACTGATACCATAGTCAGTGTCAAGGAAGAATAAACAAATGCCAAGACTAGAAGAGACTGAGAAGACATGAGAACTAAATGTAACCTGGGATCCTGGTGGATTGTATCAGGAGATAGTACAAAGGATACTAAGTGAAAACCTCTAGTGAAATGTGAGTGAGGTCTGTAGTTTATACTGTTAGTCCAAGATTAATTTCCTAGTTTTATTAATTGTCTCATGGTCCCATTGTAACATAAGGCAGACTAAGGTGGAAGGTGTATGGGAACACTGTACTGTACTGCTTTTGCAACACTTGTCAATATAAACTGATCTCAAAATAACATGAAATATATAATTTTAAGAAAAATAAAAATAATTTTATATGTAATAGAATTGTGAAAAATACTGTTTACGTGTACTACTGTCAGGATACTTAATTGCTCACTTAAATGAAGAAATTTGGAAGAAAGGGGATGTTTAATTAGGATTTTGCTCAGTTAAGATTCTGGCTTCTTTCTACTTGGATTCACTGTAGTTTACCTTTCCCTTACAAGCTGCTGTCCCCTGATCCTGAGTTAGCTACAGAAGTTCTAGGCCCAAGAGAAAGAGAAACTTGCCAGTGGCTGTCTTTAGAAAACAAAGAACAGTCTTTCTCTGAAGTTACCAAAATCCCTATCCTCTCCCCCAAATCTAAATGAAATAAATTGGTTTGGGTACTTATTAGTAAACAAATTACAGCTACAAAGGGAATCACGGTGGCTTGGTTTCTAAACACAGTCACTCCGCAGCAGAGTTTGAATTCTGTGTCTGTGGAGCTGAGGTAAGGTGCTGAGCTGCATGAATCTGGTTTAGATGGACAGACAAACGTCAAGTTCTTAGGAAAGGGAAGTAGATGTTGGAGAATAATGGATACTGCCCGATATTTTTTTCAAAATAAAAATTATGCAAGTGATCTGGTACTAATAAATAAGTAAATACATAAATAAATATTCTAACATGGAAATGAAAGACAGGCTATGTACCCTTCTAGAAAAAACTGGGAAGGTCTGTGCTCTCTACAGGGTAGTGGTGCAATTATTTGAGCAACCTAGTGAGGTTAATTTATTAGTCCTTTAAATTCCATCACTGATTAGTCTGATCTTTTTCCACGTGTTTCAGTCTGCATCATTGGAAGTGGTTCTTTTGTTTGCATACATCTGGCAGAATTCCCAACCCTAATTTGATCACCTGCACCTGGAAAAACTGGTAATTTCATTTCAAGATTCAGGTGCCCTCATTAAGGAACAAAGCATTGCGTAAATGTCCTGCTGGCGGAACAAATTTAAATTGTTCTCACATAAGCACCTCACTGGTTTAAAAATGTCATATGAAATGCCGAACAAAAAGGTGTCTCTTGACAAAGAGTGAAACTATTCCATGCTCTTGAGAGAAAACAATCAGTAATTGGAATAAGCTGACAAAGTTCTCTATTTTTTGGCACAGTTCACTGTTTGGAAAAATTTCAGTCATTAAAGTCACTGATATGTATGCTGTAAATAAGGAGAGAACTGCTTATGTACTTCCAAACCGAAATATAATTTTTAGCAGATGTGAAATAAGATGTTTTTACTATGTGCCATTTTATTATTCAAATTGTAGTTTAAAATTATCTACAAGTAATTAATAGAATGTGTGTAACTTCCACTATGCTAAATTTTACGCTATATAATCACATAGTATACTTTTAAATATATGGATAAATTTATCTTGAAATGAGGAGTAATTGGATCCATATCTGTAGCTCTGAAATGATCTCCATCTCTAAACCTAGGTATCTTACTGATTGTTCCCATTCTCTGTGTGGATAAATCTTTGCTCAAACTCAAACTGTTCAAAATAAAATTCAATATAATATAACCTTGCCCTTCTCCTTGCCTCTTCCCTTTCACTTAAGATTATCCTGGTGGTGACTTAAATCAGTAAATTGCAGGGTTATCTCCAGTTGTTCCTCATAGCTTCTCAGCTAATCTATGTGCTGTTATCAGATGCTCTGTACACTTAAATATTCCTTTAATTTGTGCACTCCTTTTCAGCCCCACAGTGACCACTTTGGTGTAATGGATTATGTATTTCTAGCTGGACTCCACACTCCAAAATTCTTTTCCTTTCACCAACTCTCTCTCTCTCTCTCTCTCTCTCTGTCTCTCTCTCACATACACACACATACACACACACACACATACAAACAAACTTTAGAAATATTTACTAATAAAGAGATTTCATTTCATGACCTTATCACTACCTGCTTCATATTTAATGGCTCACTATTAGTTAGTAAATAAAGTTTAATAAAGCAGGTAACAAGTTCCTTCAGAATTTAGCCAAAACTACCTAGTACCTCAGTGCTCTACCATAATGACACTTTCTTTTTCTTTTTTAATTTTTATTTTATTCATATGTGCATACAATGTTTGGCTCATTTCTCCCCCCTTCCCCCACCCTCTGCCCCCTCCCTCTGCCCCCCACCCCCTCAATACCCGGCAGAAACTATTTTGCCCTTATCTCTAATTTTGTTGAAGAGAGAGTATAAGCCATAATAGGAAGGAACAAGGGATTTGCTGGTGAAGATAAGGATAGCTATACAGGGAGTTGACTCACATTGATTTCCTGTGTATGTGTGTTACCTTCTAGGTTAATTCTTCTTGATCTAACCTTTTCTCTAGTTCCTGGTCCCCTTTACCTATTGGCCTCAGTGCTCAAAGTCCAATCCCCTTGTTGTGTTTGCCCTTGATCTAATGTCCACATATGAGGGAGAACATACGATTTTTGGTCTTTTGGGCCAGGCTAAACTCACTCAGAATGATGTTCTCCAATTCCATCCATTTACCAGCAAATGATAACATTTCGTTCTTCTTCATGGCTGCATAAAATTCCATTGTGTATAGATACCATATTTTCTTGATCCATTCATCACTAGTGGGGCATCTTGGCTGTTTCCATACTTGGCTATTATGAATACTGCCACAATAAACATGGGTGTGCAGGTGCCTCTGGAGTAACCTGTGTCACAGTCTTTTGGGTATATTCCCAAGAGTGGTATTGCTGGATCAAATGGTAGATCAATGTTTAGCTTTTTAAGTAGCCTCCAATTTTTTTTCCAGATTGGTTGTACTAGTTTACATTCCCATCAGCAGTGTAAGAGGGTTCCTTTTTCCCCCACATCCTCGCCAACACCTGTTGTTAGTGGTGTTGCTAACGATGGCTATTCCAACAGGGGTGAGGTGGAATCTTAGTGTAGTTTTAATTTGCATTTCCTTTATTGCTAGAGATGGTGAGCATTTTTTCATGTGTATTTTGGCCATTTCAATTTCTTCTTTTGAGAAAGTTCTGTTTAGTTCACTTGCCCATTTCTTTATTTGTGCATTAGTTTTGGGAGAATTTAGTGTTCTCTTCAGTTTAGAGACCATTTTTTTTGATGAACAGAAGCTTTTTAGTTTTATGAGGTCCCATTTATCTATGCTATCTGTTAGTTGCTGTGCTGCTGGGGTTTCATTGAGAAAGTTCTTACCCATACCTACTAACTCCAGAGTAGTTCCTGCTCTTTCCTGTATCAACTTTAGAGTTTGTGGTCTGATATTAATATCCTTGATCCATTTTGAGTTAATATTGGTATAGGGTGATATACATGGATCTAGTTTCAGTTTTTTGCAGACTGCTAACCAGTTTTCCCAGCAGTTTTTGTTGAAGAGGCTGCTATTTCTCCATTGTATATTTTTAGCTCCTTTGTCAAAGACAAGTTGGTTATAGTTGTGTGGCTTCATATCTGGGTCCTCTATTCTGTTCCACCAGTTTCATGTCTGTTTTTGTGCCAGTACCATGCTGTTTTTATCATTATTGCTTTGTAATATAGTTTGAAGTCAGGTATCGTGATACCTCCAGCACTGTTCTTTTGACCAAGTATTGCCTTGGCTATTCGTGGCCTCTTGTGTTTCCATATAAATTTCACAGTAGATTTTTCAGTCTCTTTAATGAATGTCTTTGGAATTTTGATGGGAATTGCATTAAACATGTAGATTACTTTTGGGAGTATAGACATTTTTACTATGTTGATTCTACCAATCCGTGAGCATGGGAGATCTCTCCACTTTCTATAGTCTTCCTCAATCTCTTTCTTCAGAAGTTTATAGTTTTCCTTGTAGAGGTCATTCACATCTTTTGTTAGGTTTACACCTAGGTATTTGATTTTTTTTGAGGCTATTGTAAATGGAATTGTTTTCATACATTCTTTTTCAATTTGTTCATTATTAGTGTATAGAAATGCTAATGATTTTCCTATGTTGATATTATGCCCTGCTACCTTGCTGTAGCTATTGATGATGTCTAGAAGCTTCTGAGTAGAGTTTTTTGGGTCTTTAAGGTATAGGATCATGTCATCTGCAAATAGGGATATTTTGACAATTTCTTTACCTATTTGTATTCCTTTCATTCCTTCTTCTTGCCTAATTGCTCTGGCTAGGAATTCCAGTACTATGTTGAATAGGAGTGGAGATAGTGGGCATCCTTGTCTGGTTCCTGATTTTAGAGGGAATGGTTTCAGTTTTTGTCCATAAAGTATAATGCTGGCTGTATGTTTGTCATATATAGCTTTTATAATGTTGAGGTACTTTCCTTCTATTCCTAGTTTTCTTAGAGCTTTTATCATGAAATGGTGTTGGATCTTATCAGAGGCCTTTTCTGCATCTATTGAGATGATCAAGTGGTTTTTGTCTTTGCTTCTGTTAATGTGGTGTATTACGTTTATTGATTTTCATATGTTGAACCACCCCTGCATTCCTGGGATGAAGCCTACTTGGTCATGGTGAATAATCTTTTTGATGTGTTGCTGAATTCGGTTTGCCATTATTTTGTTGAGGATTTTTGCGTCAATGTTCATTAAGGAGATTGGCCTATAGTTCTCCTTTTTGGAGGTGTCTTTGCCTGGTTTTGGGATAAGTATAATACTGGCTTCATAAAATGTGTTAGTTAGGCAGTTTTCCTTCCCTTTCTATTTCGTGGAACAGCTTAAGGGGGGTTGGTATCAGTTCTTCTTTAAAGGTCTGATAGAATTCAGCAGAGAATCCATCAGGTCCTGCTTCAATTTCATTTTGTGTTATAGATCTATTCAGGTGATTAATTTCTGCTTGGCTCAGTTTTGGATGGTCATATGTATCTAGAAATCTATCCATTTCTTTAAGATTTTCGAATTTATTTGAATATAGGTTCTCGAAGTAGTCTCTGATGATTTCCTGGACTTCCATGGTGTTTGTTGTTATCTCCCCTTTTGCATTCCTGATTCTACTAATTTGGGTTTTTTTCTCTCCTCATTTTAGTCAGGTTTGCCAGAGGTCTGTTGATCTTGTTTATTTTTTCAAAGAACCAACTTTTTGTTTCATTAATTCTTTGTATGGTTTTTTTGGTTTCTATTTTATTGACTTCAGCTCTTATTTTTATTATTTCTCTCCTGTTTGTTTTGGGATTTGCTTGTTCTTGTTTTTCTAGGAGTTTGAGATGTATCATTAGGTCATTGATTTGGGATCTTTTAGTCTTTTTGATATATGAACTCATGGCTATAAACTTTCCTCTCAAGACTGCCTTTGCTATGTCCCATAGGTTCCGGTAGGTTGTGTTTTCATTTTCATTGACTTCCAGGAACTTTTTAATTTCCTCTTTTATTTCATCAATGACCCATTGTTCATTAAGTAATGAGTTATTTAGTTTCCAGCTGCTTGCATGTTTTTTGTCTTTACTTTTGTTGTTGAGTCCTAGTTTTGTTGCATTGTGATCAGATAGTATGCATGGTATAATTTCTATTTTCTTGTATTTGCTGAGGCTTGCTTTGTCCCCTAAGATATGATCTATTTTGGAGAAGGTTCCATGGGCTTCTGAGAAGAATGTATATTGTGTAGAAGTTGGATGAAATGTTCTGTAGACATCAAGTAGGCCCATTTGATCTATTGTATATTTTAGATCTTGGATTTCTTTATTGATTTTTTGTTTGGATGACCTATCCATTAATGATAATGGGGTGTTAAAATCTCCCACAACCACTGCGTTGTAGTTAATATATGCTTGTAGGTCTTTCAGGGTATGTTTGATGAAATTGAGGTTGGTCTGTCCAGGGGACTATGCTGTTCTGGCCCAGGGTTGTTTGTGGGAGTACTGCATACCACTAAGCTCACCTTGTCCATGTCTTCCCAAGTCATCTGGACACGGGAAACTGGCGGCCCAGGGGCCCTCCTGGTTTCTCCATTTAACGTGAAGTGTAGATTCTCTGCACCAGCTGGAGGTGTGGAGGGGTCAAAGTTTTGCCTCTTCTTAGTGGTTTTCCCTGCAAGGTGTGTCTCCAGTGTCTCTCCAAAATTTCACTATAGGAGGCACGCTTTCTGCTCCCTCCCTCTAGCCGCTATCTTGGAATCTCTAACTTGGTTTCTTCAGAGACATAGGCAGTATGCATTTATTTTACCATTTTGGAAAAAACATAGCTGAGCATCATGGCACAAGCTTGTAATCCCAACACTCAGGAAGCTGAGGCAGGAAGATCTCAAGCTCAAAGTCATCATGGGCTACATAATGAAATCCTGTCTTAAAAAATAAAATGAAAGAATAAACAAGACCCCCAAACCATGAAATCTAAAACATACCTCTTTTTGTATTTTGTGGAAAAGTTTTAAATCTTTCTTTTATTTCAAACCAAGTGAATCACTAATATCTGATCATTTTGTTTGCAAATAGCTTCATATGGTCCACTTAAGTAATTTGATCTCATACCACAAAATTTACTAATTTAATTTTTTTACTAATTTTAATTTCTTAATTTCTATGTGTGAAATCTGTTTACTACATGGGAATTTTGAAAACATTTCAATAACAAGACTTATTAACTTATAAATGAAGTTATTTTAGTAATATAACATATATGATAAATATATTTATAGTTTCATAACTAATAAATTGTACTTGTAAATTATCCTTCAAAATTGAAACACTGGAAAAACTCCTTAAGCAATTCACAGACTGTAATAATTTAACAGGAAAAAAATTAGCACATTATTATTATTATTATTTAATTGCTGTGGGTTTTGGACTTGATTTGGTAGACAATGAAAACCTATGAAAGTTTTGGAATTGGAGGGGAAAAAATATTACATTGCTTTTAAAAAATTTTTTTTAAATTTATTTTATTCATATATGCATACAATGTTTGGGTCATTTCTCCCCCTTCCCCTCCCACACCCTCTCTTTCCCCCTGCCCCCTCCTTCTCCCCCCCACCCCCTTACTACCAAGCAGAAACTATTTTGCCCTTATCTCTAATTTTGTTGATGAGAGAGTATAAGCAATAATAGGAAGGACCAAGGGTTTTTGCTAGTTGAGATAAGGATAACTATACAGGGAGTTTACTCACATTGCTTTCCTATACATATGTGTTACATTCTAAGTTGATTCTTCTTGAACTAACCTTTTCTCTAGTTCCTGGTCCCCTTATCCTATTGGCCTCTGTCACTTTAAAGTTTCTGCATTAGTTCCTTTGCATTGAGGACATCAAATGCTCTCTTGTTTTTTTGGGGTTTCTTGCCTATCCTCATACCTCCCTGTGTGTTCTCACCTCTCCTGGCAGCAGGTCCCATGATAGCCTGTAATTCAGTAATGATTTGCACGTACACCGAAGAAGTTAAAAATAAACAATTCTCATGGTGTATTTATATTTTGCTTATTTACATGTTGTCAGTTTTATTTCTACTGGCAGTAATACTAAACATTTATGTATACATTCTTTGGAGGATTAATCTTTCTTTGCAAATAAGTCCAGAAAAATTTATAATGTGTGAATGACATATATAATAAATTATCAAAATCAAAACTTCTTCCTTAAAAACTGGTGGTTTGAATTCTCATTTCACTAATGAAAATAATTCTCATTTCATTTTTAATGCTGTATAAAATATTTTTCTTAATTTTAAAATTATTTTTCTTGATGTTTTATATCAGTTAAGATGCTTTAAGTTTCAAGTAACAACTAACAGTGGGCCAACACTCGCATTTCGCTTCACAGGAATGTGCCAGGTTCTATGGAGATATTAAGGCTATCAAGGATCTTGGTTCTATTCATTATTTTGCCCTCTGATTCTTGATGCATTAACTTGGACTCCTAGACTGATTCCCTTCACAGTCCAAACTTGACTGTAGATATCACAGCTAAGTCGACAGCAAGATCCAGGAGAAAGAAAGGAAACCTATTCCTGCTCATAGGTCTTTTCTAAAGCAAAAATAATCCCTTCCTTGTCCCTCATTTTCATCAGACAGAACTATGTCACATACCTCTGGCAACATCAATCATTTCCTAGGACAGAACATTACCTGATTGTCTTAGACTAATCATTTTAGTGCTTTTCTGTACTCACAGCAATGTGAGTGAGCACTTAGACTCAATGCAGGCTTTGGAGCAGGCAGCCTAGTGTTTCTTATAGTCATGGAACAAGTTTATGCACTAGATCTTGCTAATGAACCTACTAACCCTCACTTAGGGGAAGAAAACATACATAAAATACTGTATATGAATCTGGGTATAAGGGTTTTCGGGACATTATCTTAGAGGAAAAGGTCTGGACTGATACATAGTGAACTGTGAGCCAGTCTAGGAAACAGAATAGATTTTGAGGGGAAAACATTTTTACTTTATAATTTTTTATATTTCTAGGTGTCTGACTTTTTACTGTGAGAATGTGTTATTAGTCTTGAAAGACAAAGCAAATAGTGTCCCTGGCTATTTAGTAAAGTGACTGAACTAAAAAGCAAAATTCTGACCAGGCACAGTGTTTCGTGCTATAATCCCAGCTACTCAGGAGGCAGAGATGGAAAGGATCCAGGTTTGAAGCCAGTGCAAGAAAAAATTAGCCATACACCATCATAAAAAAATAAACTTGTCATGAAAGTACACCTGTAACCCCAGCTATGTAGGAGGCCTAGGTAATAGCATTGTGGCTGACGCTAACTCTAGGCAAAAGCATGAGATCTTATCTGAAAAAATAAACTAAGCAAAAGATGGCTGGTGCAGGGCAGGGGGGGGTGGGGGGCGTGTAGCTCAAGTGATTAAGTGCCTCTGAGTGAAAATTCTAGCATTGCAAAAAAATAGAATAAGGTTATAATGTCAGATACCATGCTATTCTTATGTATTGATCTGAGAAAGCCATTTATCAAGGTGTGTAAAGTCCATCATTGAACATGGTATTCAGAAGCTTGATATTTAAGAAAAAATAAATTAAGGTATTTATTCTGATCTTAAGCAATAAGCCACTTTGAAACCAAGCATTTCTGGACCATCCAGATATGCACAATTCTAATACAGTAGCCATTAGCCTCACATAGCTGTTGAATACTTGAGTTGTAGCTAGTCAAATTGAGAATCACTGTACGTGTAAAATATGTACTCAATTTCAATAAAATGCCAATAAGTTTTCATATTGGTTACATTTTGAAGTAATATTCTGGATGTATTAGGTTAGTAAAATAAATGATTACAATTATCTTCTTATTTAATTTATTTATTCGTGTTTGGTGTAAATCCTAAAAGATGTAAAAACTATGCATATGTAGCCTGCATGTATGATTTGTACAGTCGGTCTCGATGCCTCATGGGGCAGGCTGCTAAAATGTCATCCCCATGAAGACCAGTAGCTGCCATTGAAATTAAATTTGCCATACACAAATCATTAAATCTCTCAGGAACAACATCAATTTTTATTTTCATAGATAATGGTAATCTAGATGACTGTGATCTTCATAGAAGCTCAGTAATTTATTGCAGGTAAGAAAGAAACCCACTCTAGAGAAATGAGAAGAATGTGGAACAAATAAGGAATAATTATTTATTAAAACTCCAAGTTAAGGAACACTGCTGAGAGTACCAGGGATCCTGTCAATCAGATTAACTTCTGGCTTTGTTATCATAACAATGCTGGAATCAAATGGCAATTAACTTAAGAAAATGATGATTGACTGAGTCAAAGAAGTGCTCTGAGAGCCCAGGCTGCACTTGATTTTGACCTAATGATGGAATCGAGCGGAGGAGTAGAGAGGGTTTTTAATTCTTTCCAACTCATGTACTCTAATTTGTTGAGCCTCCAGAGATGAGAGACTCGAGAAAGGGTGTCACCACAGAGGCTTCACATCAGTTTGCCCTTGTCAGCCCCTGTGAGGAGTATTTGAGCATCAGGTTGCTAAAGTTGAAAGATGCCCAGGAGTGTCAAAAACTAGCCATAGAGATTTAGGGACTAGATTTGGAGAGATTATATTGTGGGACTGTTTCTAAAATTTTGCATTTTGATCCTTTTACCATTATGCTCTTCCTTTACTTTTCATGCTTATGTGATCCAAAGCAAATGTGGACTGCAATTTAAAGCATTCAGGAAAAAAAATTAAGTGATTTCATATCAAGGGAAAAGGATTGAATATCTATTGGAACATGCATCCGTAGTAATGTGTGACCCCTGTGACCTCCCTTGCAACCCTTATGACTTCTTTTAAATAGCATCTCTGAGCGCTTGCCTGTAGAGGCCTTCAACTAGAGATGTTCTCACAATTCATTTTTGAAAATAAACAGCTTCTTTAAACATATCAGAATCAAAAACCCGAGAGAATTTTCACACTAAAAATAATCATATAAAAGATTATTAATATAAACGTGGCCAGTTTTTATACCAAATATAAAATATAATTTATTTAAACATAAGAAAATCAAATGAATATAGTGGTGTCCACAGTATGAAAGGTTATGAAAGTATAGAAGTTCCTGCTTAAGATTAGCATTTAAGTATTTTAATTAGATAAATAATTTTGCTTGGGTTAAAAAAATTATACAACATAGTTGAATTATCTTGCCACTGGAATTCATCTCCATTCTTTTCAGATAAAGATATCTTTAGGTTTTGGCTGGGTTTTAGCTCAGTGCTTGCTTACCATGCACGAGGTGCTGGGTTTGATCTCAGCACCAAAATGAAAAGACAAAAAAATTATCTTTAAATATTAAAATTATCATATAAATATGCCTACTTTCAAACAAATGTTTATAAAGTTAATACTTTGGGACATTTTATAAAATCTCATGTATTTATACATATGCTCTTCATAATTATGTGTACATATAAATTCATTTCCATAACTATGTAGCTTTAAGTTTTTATATGTACACAAATGATTTTTAGGTGTTTTCTCCCTTTCCCTGAATCACAATATATAACAGTATAATTTGGAAACTTGAGATTCAATTAGCAATGTATCTGAATTTCTTCCATTTCAAAATATCTTAGACCTCCTTTAATTTTTTTTAACACATAGTAAATAAAATAGCTTTCAATAAAGTTAAGAAAAGAAAGTTATTTTACTCTTGAAGTACTAAATTACATTCTTTTCCTCTAGGGTATGTGAGTTTCCTTATTTGAGAGACATGTTTCAAAGTAGTGTCTTACAATAATTGGAAGCCTTTTATTTAGATTAGAATGACTTCTACTGAATGAAGGGTGTAAGAAAATGATAAATTTAAAATAGTGATGAAGTACTATTTATAATTGAGGGGAAAAATACCCAAGTAAACACAAACAGATATTTTGAAACATAGTTGTGATTATTGAAATAAAATTAAATTAGTAATCTCTAGGTGACTATAATAGGATGTCACTATCCATCATACATTCAGATTCACTGCTTGGAAAAACTGCCACTTTTGTGGCTATATATATATATATATATATATACATATATATATATTATAATTATATATTTATACTGTATGTGTATATATATGTGTGTGTGTATATACGTGTGTGTGTGTGTGTGTAATCTGCACTTTATTTTCAGAGGATTGAAAAAGCAAATTTTTACTAAGCATTATAATGAATTCATTTTATTCCCCTAGAATTCATACTTGAAAACAAAGTGTAGAGCTATGTTATGTGAGAAAAGAACCCAGCTGTTATTGGTGGAGACAACATTTGAATTTGGGAAATTTGGTGGAAGAACACACTCTCTTATTCACTGCTCACTAGTGCCTCACTCAGAAGGGAATCCAACCTATTTTTTTTTATTTATTCATTTATTCACATGTGCATACATTGTTTGGGCCATTTCTCCCCCAAACCCCCATCTCTTCCCTCCCCCCAACCCCCTCACTTCCACGCAGAACCTGTTCTGCCCTTTTCTCCATTTTGTTGAAGAGAAGACATTAGCAATAATAAGAAAGGCAAAGCATTTTTGCTAGTTAAGAATAGCTATAACAAGAGATTCCCAGCATTGCTTCCATGCGCAAGTATATTACAACCCGAATTGATTAATCTCTACCTGACCTTTTCACCAGTTCCTGATCACCTTCCCATACCTATTTTTTAAAAGCCCCAGAAAAGCTAATTTTTAGGAGAAAGCAAGCGTTCAAATATACTACTTTTAAGAACAGCTTGATGAGTTTTAAGTGAACAACTTTCCACCCATATATTTCTTTCTCTACCTTTCAAATAATAAGGGGCACTTGCTATGCATATGTCATATAAAATAAACTGCTATTCTAGATCTGCATCACCTCTAATTAATAAATCATTTCCCTCCCCCATATTCTTCATGTAGTTGCCTAGTGAATAAACTGAAAACTTTTAATTTTCAAGTGTCACTACTGGAAAATCCATAATATATTTCTTATAAACCTCAAATTATATACAGTATCTGTTAACTTGAAAGGATTTATGGACATACATATTTTCTTTTCAAGAATGCCTGATGCATGATTACTTACTTCTTTGTATTGGTACCATTTGTTTCATGTCAGAATATTCTGCAGGAAGTCTTTCAGTTTTTGTTTGGTAAACTATAGAATGGCATAAAAGAGAAAGAGTGATTTTTTAAAATACCATCATGGTGTCTAATCCTTGTCAAATACATATCCATTCTAACCTGTACTTCATTTTGTTCAATCTTCAAAATGCAGAAATATGGCTATTCTGGTAAATACAACCTTGAAGTGTCCTATGCTGAAAAAAATATGGATACCATGTATTTGTCATTTACTTTCTTTTCTGTGTGTTCATGCATCTCTGACCCTTCAACTTGAATATAGCAATTTCAGAGGTAAAGGAAACCTGGAGTCTGTATTTATATTGTTGACTATAGAGATTATTTCCTTTGCTGGAGCATGGTGGGTAATGATAGACTGTACACAAGAAGATGGAAACCTGTAGATTTTCATTATAATGTTTAAAGAAAGATAAGTTTACTTAAAACAACCTCTATTATAGTCCCTTCTTCTGCTTTCCCTTTGTCTTCAAAAACAGGGTCCTACTGATTAAAATAGCATGCCAAATCTCTTTGGTTACTTTAAAGTGACATAAACCTGAAATATTATAGCAACATAGCAACTAGAAAGGACCTTCAAATTCACCAAAGTTGAGGTTTTGTGGTCACAAACCCATTTGAGATCTAATGAAAGCTATGCACATTATCCTTAGAAAAAAAGGTACATTTGACTCTAAATGTAACCTTTGCTGTGTTGACAGGGATTTAAGGCACTCCAGGCATTTCCCAAGGTACACTAATGTCAGGTTCATAATTTCCAACCTGGTCCAAAGTCATTGCTTCATGGGCAATAAAAGTAATACAATAAGATGGAACTGATGACATGGGAGTATAAATTCAAATTATCTCAAATACACATTTATCTCCCTATTTGCAATCCTATGTGCAGTGATACATTTGCTTTTTATAATGCAGGTGAATCGAGTATAAGTAATGCAATCCCTGCCTCAAAATTTACATGGCTTTCTCCTGTTTATTTCTTATAAGATAGATTTGTCATTGCAGTTAAGGTGATACCATCCTGAGACCCTTTGTTACAATGCAGAGATCCTTTTTCCAGGCATATTAACATTTCTATGTTCTGAGATGTGAACATATGTTTCTTGGAATACCATTAAGCCCATTGCAATTACCATTAATTGATCATTTGTTCAGTACAAGGCACCGGATATACTATTTCATGTAATTTTACTAAACTTCTAGAGTTACTTTTAGTTTTTGGTGATGTTTTTGACTAACCTGTGTTCTAATTGAACAGAGCTTATTAAGAAAAGCTCAATGAGTTACACAATGTAAGACAAGACAAAACAAAAAGGTGTTAAAGTCCTTTTGGACACAATGACTTAATAAAATGGAAAATATATCAATATAAATAGCTGAGAGACAGAGAAAGTTCATGCAGTGAAGAGAAGTACATATAAGTTGTTTAGAGAATTCAGGGGGAGATGAATGAATCAGCCATTTATCAGTAGATGGTGTCAATACTTAAATACAATGAAGCCAAGTATAAATGCCTCATGGAATATTCTGTCTCTTTTCATTAATACCCACAAATACAAATATGTACTATTTGGTTTAATGGGTGTTCAATTACTTCACTAATTCAACATTTGTAGACTACCAGACCATGAGTTACAAACTCAGGATATAGTGGTTAGTCCCTATCTTCATGGACTACACATTTTAGTGGGAAAGACTGACAAGAAGAGAAGACAAATTTATAAAATGATTGCTAACTTTAGTAAATGCTATGAAAATAGTGAGAGGTTGTAGTAGATAGAAATGGAAGGGATCCTACTAGTTGTGAAGATCAAGGAAGGTTCTCTGTGAAAGAGGCTTTGCTGCAGAGATATAATCATAGAGAAGAACTCATCCATGAGATCAAAGAAAGAGCACTGCAGGTTGAGAGAACAGGGCATGAAAATCCCTCAGTGTCATAGAATAGGTAGCATCTTCAAAGAACTGAAAGAAAAACTAAGTCTGAGAATGAGGTAGGTGGGGCCAGAAGATGCAGCCTCTTGCACAAGGTAAGGAGTATGAATGATTCCCAGGTATGTTGGGAAAACACTGCAAGTCCTAAGCAGGGAAATGACCTAGCTGAGTTCTTTTTATGAAGAATGTTTGCTGCTCTATGAAGAATGAATTGGGTGGTGGCATGAGTGGAGAAAGAAGACCCAGTGGAGGGACGTGAGAACTAAAAATTATATCAGCAGTAAAATGTCATTTAGGTGATAGTCTGACTCTGATATATATAAAAAATACATTGTAAATTTTCAACGAAAAGGTCTGTCTCTCTCATATATACAGTATACACACACACACGCATATACACAACACTAGGTGCTATTAACTTGCTGCTCTGGGGAGTGACATTAACAGGAGAGTATTGGGGAAAGCATAGAGCAGTTTGCTTTGCATTATGTTTCTGAACTTGTTGAAAAGTTCTGAGCTGGGACTTTCACTGTGTCCTCAGTTAGCATCCAGTCTTGCCTTTAAATATTCCCTAGCATACATACTACTCAAATGTAATGTGTATATCCCCTACCAGTGCTGCTTTCCTGAAATCAGTGTTCAAGTTTCTGTCATTTACAAATCTGACAGAGAATCATTATTTTGAAAATAAATATAACAAATAGTGGTTTCCAAGGATCTCACAGTCATTTTAGCTATGTAAGGCAATAGAGTGAGTAACTTTTAAAGTTTGTGGTCCTTAACTACTTATTGCTATGTAATTTGTGCAAATGACTTCCAGGGTATCCAGTTCCCTCATTTGTAAAATATGGATTATAACATCTGTGACAAAGAACATATGAAAACATGTCTTTGCTACATAGATAACACTCTTGTTATTCTTAAAATATAGTGATATCCCTTGTTTTAAATCCCTCTCTTATCTGTAGTAGCAGGTAGGATGTTTTTACAGGCAAATAATAGAAAGCTCTACAGCCACTGATTAAAACAAGACAATGAATTATCTTATTTAGTACAAAATCCAAAGACAGGAGACTTCAAAATCTAGAGGTCTAGTCCTTCTTTGTGCATAGACTGGGTAGACTCAATAGCATTAAGAATTGTAGTTCTTGGTAATTTTTCTAATCCCCACCTTGAGCTCCCTCCTTAGATTCTCCAAGTCACAAATTGTTTGTGACAGAATCAAACACCTCACCTAACCACTCAGACATAATGAAAAAAAGAAAAAGCACAATTTATCTCTTTTTGTCCATCTCCTTTTAATAAAGAGGAAACTTCACAGTCTTTCGTAGCAGAATTTTATTAACATGTCCTCGTCAAGAATTGTGTCACATGTCAAAATCTAAACCAGTTACTAACAAGTCAATGGAATAGTCATGATTGACTGTGGATAGTAGATACATAGCTACCTAATTGGGGATGGAATGGGGTGACTATCCAAACAAATATGGAGAAGGACAAGAAAGGGTACATGGGTGGTAGGAAGATGAAAAGTAGTATGTGCTACAGATGGATGCCCCGGGGCCTTTTTGCTCTTTCATTATTTTTTTAAATTTCAACAGTACTTCTCCCCCATCAAAGATTAATTCTTTCTCAACATCCAATCACATGTAGAACTTTAAAGATACCAAAGATTTTAAAAAATATTTTGGTTTGTGTAGTCTGACAAATAAGCTGGCCTACATAAATATTACACAAAATCTATATTACTTGATTAAACAATTTACTCATAAATGAGTAGTGACTTGTGAGAAATCTGTCAATAAGTATTTCTATTATGAAAAGAAATTTTTAGGTCAAATTGAAAAAAAAATAGTCCATACAAGGAAATTGCCACAAAGAAAGCACATTTCTAGTTTTGTTTTTGTAAACATGTCTGAATATAAATGCCCAAAAGGTAAATCTTATTTTCCATTATTTACGTTTTAACACACTTGTGCAAATATATGTATATATATATATGTATATAAATGTATGTTAGAAATACTTGTTTCATCATTATGTAAGAAAGAACATTATCTAAAAATAATTTATTTTAAGAGAAAGGTTAGCATTCTTACCATAATAAGACTATCTCCTTTTTCCAGCATCTGCTTATCCAAATAGAAATTAACTTATCCTTGACAAATATTGGTTATTATTTTTCTGGTCTTTGCTGCTAGGACATTTGCTGCCACTAGTCATTTGTCTCAGAGATTTTACTTTTTCTACTTATCGAGATGTAAAAGTCCACACAGCACAGTGATTCCTGATCCTCAGAACTTCATCCGATGGGTTATCATACTGTCTTGAACACTCTAAAATAGTGTAGTAATTTATGTCTCAGGAAAACTGTCAGGTAATACGTTTACAATTTCCTTGTTTGTTATGAGTGTAGCTTTTTTCTCATTATTTTATTAAATTTTCAAATTTCATTTTAATTTATTAAAAATTTAAATCTAGATATTCTTTATATAAATTTATTTATTTAGTCATCAGATTCATTTTAGTATATTTTTGATCTTACATTTAAATTTTATTGGTATTTAATTTAATTAGTATTTTTTCTTCCTTTTATAAATGAGAAAAATACTTTCATTTGTGAGTAGGAAATAATACTCTCTCCATGACTTGGAAGTCAAGGGTTAGTGTAGAGTTCCGACCCCTCATTAGAACTGTCTTAAACACTTCAGTGTTCTTTAGATGTGTGATTCTATTTCTTTTCATGGCACATGAAGACTAACAATGCTAGCATTTTGCAGCTAATTTAGTTACTTTCTACCTGTGCAATGGTGACAGGATTTCCTACTGCTACAAACAGTCCTTTATCAATTATCTCTAATTGGCAGTACAGAAAAAAATTCTACTTGTGGATGAAAGGAAATCACTCCCAATTCGTTTCTCCTTACACACTAACAGATCCTTCCATGTGGAGTGTTAGATCATTTTCTGGTACTCTGATTCCTGTAAACCAATTGGCTTAATGGCCAAATGGTTAGCTGATAGCATTTACCAATTTCCAGATTGAAATAGTCACTTGCAGTGCTTTGATTATGTAATGTCATTTTACACCATATTTGTTCTTAGTTTTAAACTACTGATGTTTGCAAACTTACCTTTTCGTGGCATAAAATTCAATTTATTAAATTGAAAGCCTTCAAAGTAGTGTGAAATATTTACAGTTTTAAAATGCTAAACCAATTAAGCAAAAACAAATATACCATAAAAACCAAATAAGAGTATTTCTAGTTATAAACCAGGTAGTGTCACATTGGGACAGGTCTTTTAAGTGGGAAATTCACTTCTGTCTTGGTGCAAATGCAGAAGTTAAATTACAAGGAAAGTAACATAGGATTCATATCTACAAATACTTCTATGGGCAGTGCAACAATCTGCTGCAATAGGACGTGTGAGGAACATTTTTAAAAAGAGTTAAGCATCTTTAATGTTGGAAAAATACACAATAGTTAGGAGTTAGAAAATATGTAATCTTTTATTTTAAAAGACAAATGAGGAGGTAAAGATCCATATGAGGATTCATTATATGGATTACTAGAAAGATGGTGAACTTTGCTAAGTTCTGTCTTAATTCTAGTTGTCAAATACTATGACTTCAGTATTCTGAAATTGTTTTTGAAAAGCTAGGGCAATAAGTCTGTCTCAAGGACTGTATGTACAAAACTTAATTTATGAAAGTTTACTTATAGCACTGTTCTTAAAATCAAAATTCATCATGTACAGAATATAACAAACTGTAGCAAAAAAGGTCTGATACTGTTTTTGCTATGAAATTCAACATATTAATAGGTACAAGATTTTTAAAAATTTCTTGCTCACTATAGTCACTGAACACATTCACGATGCATACTGCCTTACATTTGCTTGGAAGAATTAAACATTGAAATAATATAGGCCTCGCTTTTAAGGCAAAAGGACAGGGTTATATAAATTGACAAATATGGTTCAATGGCATTAATACTATGATAAAGAGGATAGAGGAACACAGAAAGGAAATTCATCATGCTAGGTAGTTAAGGAAGTACTCCTAGAGATGATTCACGAACTATGCTTAATGAATGAGTTGTCATTAACTATGTGAAGGAAAACTGAGAAATTTTAGATTCATGGAAAACCAGTCAACTTGTCAGATACGACCAAGAAGTGATCATAATCGAAATGGGAGACGAGGCAGTGAAATAAAGAGGAAGAGAGTCTCATGGTAGATGGCCAGGCCATCAGAATTTAATGAGAATAGAAATTATTAGAAAAGACAGAATAATTTATTTCATATCTTTTTAGAATCAGTATCTCTTAATAAAGCAATGCCAAACTTTGTTCTTCTTCTATTAAGTACTATAATATTAGTAGTTATTAATTTAATTCCTAGCTCATTATGATCCATTCAAATCATGATACAAATTGATTCCACAACTTCTGAGGAAGTTATTATTCAAGATTTACGGAGCTCCACAACTCTAATGGGCCAATGTTTTGTGAGCTCACTTTTATTTTGTCTACATTTAATCAAATTTAGGCGTAGATATATATTTCATGTAGTCATCTGTAGTCACAGTGAATTCTTGATTTCTATGTATTCTTTTTAAGAAAAGGAGTTTGCTTTGGAATAGTTGTGAAAAAAATGTTTTCTACTTTTAACAACTAGTCTTGCAATTGTTTTATTAATATGTATGAATATTTAAAGCATTTTTGTGCATTTGATAGTGTCTAATAGACCAAACTATGGGTTCTATCAACAGGAAAAAAAAAGTTCACTAGCTTATCAATGTTAAAATAAGATAGCCATTAAAACAAATTAAGTATTGGACAAAAACAATAATAGAATATCAGAAACCTAAGAAAATTCCTTGGGAGTATATGAAACAATTTTATCATTTCATTCAGTGTTTTCTTAGGAGAAACCTGTCATAGTCATAGCTGGATACAAACGGTGGTTTTTTACAAAATCCTGGAAAGGTGGAAACTATGAGGTAATATCCTTTTTCTTACATGTGCCAACACTGTGAGTCAATATTTAGATTATTTTTCAAATTCTGGAAGCTATTCAGATTATACATGGTTCTTTAGAACCAACATGTTTTAAGTTACTTTATTTAAAAATAAAATGGGTAATGTCCAAGTTGTGATTAAAGTTTTATATGAATACATTTTTGTTATTCCCTGTGGTTTGTTAAACTGTTGTAAGATTTATACTCATGATACACATGAAAGAATAACAAAATATTACATTATTTCTAATCCTCTGAATTGAGATATATTCTTTGTGACTTTTTATAATAGTAATATCACCCTATTTCTCTTTCCTAGTGATAATTTTCTTCTATTCTTAAAGACTCTTAACCTCTAGTTCACATTTCATCTACAATTAAAATGAGTACAGTATCTGCCAACACTTTATTCCCTGTTTTAATTTCATCCAGTTTATGTATATTAAAGGATTATTGAGATGTAACTCACTGAAGCAAACCATTTCATGATTCTACATCATATTACAGTGATTTTTTTCTACTTGTAAAATGAATTTTACAAGTAACCAAAAGGCTACTTGCAAATGTGATTTCTACTTAAATAATATTTCTACTTAAATATGTCTTAGGCATTGCATTATCCCCTGGTATTTTATAGAGTTACACTTTACGTTTTAGAAAGTTACTCACATCTTATTCCAGTTCTAACAAATTAAAATGATCATGATTTTAGAAAGGAAAAAATTATAAAACCTGCAAGTATGTTTTCTAAATTTTCTTCAAAATTTTGGTTCCATTGGACATAAGAAACAATATTCCAAGAGTTTGTTGATGAGTCCTTTCATCTTTCAATTTTCTTAAATTTTACATAAAATATATCCCACCTCTCTAATTATAGACTAAGAACAGGGCAGGACTATCTGTCTAGTTAGCTAGCTAACATCTTACCTATCATCAGCATTTAACTATATCTGTTAATCTGTCATCCATATATGTCTACCATTATGTTTATATATAAATTATAACATAAGACACATGTTTAAATTAAAATCTAAATGTGTTATTTTTAGTATTAATCTGATATGTAAATAATGTAACTATAAAATTTACATTGCATAAATGAGAAAATGTTGAATACAATTTTTAAATCATGACATGATATAAAAATACTTGTACCCACCATGGAAATTATTTCAAATTTTACCAAATGATAATGAGTATTAAATATAGATCAACCATGCTCTTTCAGTATAATCTATTTTACACATTCATCTGGAATACTGAAAAAGGCATATTTGCATGGCAAATTGACTTAAAGAAAAATGCCACTAATTAGAAACTACTTCAACATTTTTAGCCATTTCGTGGTTATCTGTTCTGTGATCCCAACTTTTAGCTTGGCCTATTGCTGCTCAATTTAAAGCCTTCTCTACCTTCCCTTATGCCTGACATATTGTTTTCTCAGTTTAAATGTTTGAAATTTTGCAATTTTACATTTTTTCCAGTAAATTTTAACAGAAAAACATTAGCTGGAATAACTCAGTTAATACATAAGCTTCTAAAGATATTCAGGTAAATTTTTAAAAAGTGAGAAAAGAATGTAGCTTATGCAAATGAAAATTTTAAATTATTTTAGTAGGATTTAAGCTATGAGAAGAAAACCTGTTGATCATAATGTATATAATAATTATTAAAATTAAATTTATTTGAATACATATCTTTTCATAGATTTATGTCCCATTATATATCCCATACATATTATTTGATACCATTGTGACATAATTCCCTCGAAATTCTCTTTTCTTAAGCTGGACACCTGGGGTTCATGCCTGTAATCTTAGCTGCTTGGGAGGTTGAGATCAGGAGGATCATAGTTTAAAGCCAGCCTGGGCAAATAATTCTCAAGAACCCATCTTCAAAATAACCACAAAAAAGGAAATTCTGTTTTCTTTCTAAACTTACAACAATAAATTACTTATAGACGCAAAGCTAATTGAATAAGACTTAAACACCTAAGTGCTACATAAACAATATTTTCTAGTGTTGTAAATAGCCTAACTGACCTAATTGTTTATGGATTTGGTACAGTTGTACTCTGAAAGTTAGTGTATCCTTGTCCTTCCATTATTGAGTTATGTATTGATATTCCCTCCTCCCAAATACAAGAAAAACGTTAAAATATCTCTTCTTTTTCAATAAATCAAATGGTAAAAAAAAATCAAAGAAAATAAGTAGTATATATATTTGGCATTCAGCAAGAAAATGAACCACAGTTTGCAGTAACATTAAGTATCACTGAGAGAAGACCCTGTGATAGATGTTCCAGGTAAATTATGACCCCAAGGGCCGACATAAATTAAAAAGAAATAGTTTTGCATCAGAGACTTGTACCTTAAACCTCAAAAGTGGTAGAAAGCATGAATATCAACAAAATGTTAGGCATACTGAAAATAACTTTTGTAAATGTGTATAAGACTTACTTTGGAACCAAATAAAATTTCATTGAATAACATATGAAAGAACAATTAATAAATGATATTTATTTGATAAAATTATTGTTTTTTTTACTTTGTCTTTAAAGGTTAAATAATACTTAAGATCTCATAGTCATGTAATAGAAAGCAAGCTGTCACCTTTGGTTTGATTCTATTTTGTATGCAGGTAATATATTCTGATCTACTTCTATCCAAAGAATAATTTATGATATTCCACCATTTCTGCCATTCTCTTCCAATTTGTTCTAGGATGGTATGGATGTACTCTTATTTCTAGCTTTTTCAGCAAAGATACTTTTCAGGGTAATACCAAATTTATGATGAGTCATACTTAATTAAGTTAATGAGCATTTCAGAAAGAAGTAAAATGGTCACCTATACTGAGGCTAAAAATGTAAATGGACCACTTAATGCAGAATGAAATAAAAGGTGTAATGTTTTATTTCTCATCCAAAGTTACTGTCCTCCATTTCTGTTTATTATTAGTTTTGTTATTTATCAGACTACCTTAAAATTTAACAACTGAAAACACCCCAATGTCTTTAGTTCATAGTTTTGTTGGAATGAGCAGTACTTGAGTTTTGTGATAGCTTAACTGATCTCCTCTGTCTCATATGTCTTGCCAACTGCCAGGTTGGCTAGCTGTTGGATGGTCTAGCATGGCCTGATATACATGTCTGGTTATTGACAGATGGTTGACATGGGTTCTGCTGGCTATTGATGACATACCACAGTTCTCCATGTGACCCTCATTCTTCAGCATCCTAAGACAGGCTTGTTCACTTAGTGGTCAATAAAGGTTATTAACATTGCAAGAAATAGGGTCTCTGGGTAGGCAAACAGTTTTGAAATTTCAGCTTATAATGTTTTCTCTTGTCTCATTGGCCAAAGAAAATCTCATGAGCAAAGATTACTGAGAAGTGCACATACTGGGAAAGTAGCTCTTCTGGTTATTTTGTGAACAGTTTATCTCACTCTCATTTCTTCCTTCTTATTCTTTGTCTTTCCAAATCTTTAAATCATCCTCTTTTCCTTGCTTCAAGTATGACCTCTGTTTCTCATTGAGATAGTTTTGTCTTTGTAATCTTCTCTTTAAGACAGAGATTTCTCTCTCATGGCCTATGCTTTTCCATTTCCTTTTATTCTTTTCCTAAAGAAGAAAAATTAAATTCAGCTTTATTTCCTAAGTTCTTATAAAGACTTTTGACTAGAAAACAGTATTATTTCCTTTCTATAGCTTTGTTCTTAAATGATAAGTAGTTTGGGGAACAAACTTGAGATGTCCTTCAGACAGAACAAGCCCATAAAAATTCTGCATTAAGATTTTTCAGTGCAAATCCTTGAGGATTTAGTTTGCATTTATATTTAGCAAAGAACTGGAAGAAGAAGTCAAGGTTAATATTTGAAGATTAAGCTTCCATCTTAGCATTTACTTATAAAAACACTGAGCACTGATAAGAAGAGCTTACAGATCTTAAATTCACAATTACAGTACATTTTAAAAGCCTTTCAGAAAACTTTAAATGGCTTCTTAAAAAATGGCTTTTAGTAATCAGTAATAAATGGATTAGAGCTTTGAAAATTATTTTATTCTGTAGAATACTTTCCTGACAAAATAAGAACCCAAGAAGAATATACCATATGACACATATTTTTTAATAAAGAAGCTATTTTAATTATTACCTAAAAGAATATTTGAGTCATCTATGTACATACATTTCTCTATTTATAATTAAGTAGTCACCTTAAAGAGGTAAAGTAATGAAGCTGATACAATAGATATAAAGTAATATAAAGTTCCCTAATTTTGAAGGTTATATTTAGTTTCAAAGAACAGAGAATCAGAGCACATACTCATTGTTTGTGCTTCAATAAAAAAATTTCTTTATCATCCTGTAATTTTTATAACTGACCAGATGATTTAAGAGTAGTGATAAAAACAAACCAGACTTTTTCTCCTTCCATTTCTAGAATAGGGAATTTTGTCAGACAATATCAGTTTTAGCTATGACAATTGTTAGAAATACTGAAGTTGTAGTTCAGTGCACTTGCCTAGCACTTGCCTAGCGTGTGCAAGACCCTGGGTTCATTCTCCAGCACCACAATAAAGAAAACACATACACACATATACACACACACTTTTCTTTAAAAAGTTAAACATTTGTGATATGCACATATACTGATACATATGGTACTAGTTTCAGTTTTATTAATATGGCAATCTATAAATTTAATTAATATTAGAATCATTTCAAAAATATGACTGAATAAAAATGACAATGAAACATTTTTAACATGCATGTCCTATAGAGACTAATTCTAAGTACTTCCTATTTCAAAAATAATTCCAACAATAAAATTGCTGGCATTTGCTGAGTACCTATTATGCACTAGGGTGTACCCTCCATAATTCTCCCAACGTTAATAGTCCAGGAAATTAAATTGACCAGTATCAAATAGCTGTAAGGTCACGATCAAAAGAGAAGAGTGAGAACTGAGTTCAAAATTATTGTGCCAGTATTTTTATCAATCTCATAGTTTATTTCTTTGATGGAGAATTCACATTATGATAAACAAATGTGAGGTGATTTGGATGGAATGGGGGAAAACAGTCATTCTTCAAAACATGTTAAAGTTTAGAAAAAGTGAGTATATTTGGGTAAATAATCAATGCCATCAATATAGATTAGGGAATGCCCATAAGATATAATGTTTAAGATATAACTACACTATAACGTGCAGGACACTGACCAAGAAAAGACCTGGATTTCAAGATTATGGTTATTGTTCTCTTAACACTTAATATTACTTTGAATCTTTTGCAAAAGTTTTGTGCACAATTAAGATTAATTTAAAAAATTATTTTGCTTATTTACAATGTATATATATTACATGTATATTAGATAAATAGACAGACAATGGTAGATGGATAGATAGAAAGAAAGATAGATGAAAGGTACATAATATGATGACTTCTAAGAGTAAGTGAATTCACTGACCACTGAGAGATAGTATTTTAGTGCTTTATTTTATTACCTTTCTAATAGTGGCTTCTATATAGAATTCTAGGAAGTTTAATAGTTCGTATGTGGCTATCTTCATACATGAGCGACAGGATTGTTTGAAAAATGGAGGGATAAATGGTTGAGCTCTTGTCAAATTGAATTTAAAATTTAATTACTTTTCTTTTTTGGTGAATTGAATGATAGGTACAACTTGAGACGTACTAAACAAGAGTTGATTAACAGCTATGACTCAAGTAGGGAAGAAGAAGGAAGGAGAAAGAGTGCTGGTTATCTAAGAGAAAGGAAGGCTAAATGGGCACAAGAATCATTTTAAACAGCTATGTATTTATAAAGTTGATAAGACAAGTATTTAGGAAAAAGTTTAAAAAATGCATTGGAGTAATTAGGAAATAGTTGTCTACTTCCTACTTCAAGGAACTGATTTGAATTTGCACACATTGGCACATTAGTGAAACCCAGAGTACTAGGCTCCATTCCTGAGTTTCTGATTAAGGGGTCTGTGGATGAATGCAGATTTCCTTTCTAATAAATTCTAGGTATATCTATCACTGATTCAAGAACCATACGGTGAGAGTAACTGGCCTAGAAGATTCTGGTAAAGGGCAGAAGCCTTTGAGAATAAAATGTCACCAAAATAATACAAGCTACCGAAGAGGCAGAGGCAAAGCAGTAGCAAAATAAATAGCGGCTGGAAAAGTGTGTAGGGATTTATTTGATTGCATGCTTTGTACATAGCCTGTTCAGAGAAAAGTTATCCCTGTCATGGTCCTGCTGCCTTTAAACAACCATGCCCTGTGCAAGTGATAATAATAATGCTGCAAACTGTATGAGGCCAGGGACTTTGTGTCTCAGTCCACACTGTATATGTAGCATTGCTCCTGGTTGCACAGTATACTCAATGTACAGGCCAGACAGTGGTCAGATTCTGACTCTAAGGAATCTAAACTGAAAAACACAAATGAAGACTGCCCATCCCCAGCGGGCACAGGAGCTATGATGTGAATGGATTCCGAAAAATCATGAAAAGGTAGAAATCGTGAGTAAGCAATAAAGTGAGAAAGAGACAGGAGAATAGAGCTGAGAAAGTGCAATGCCTTCATTGAGAGCAAGTGGTCTGTTTCAAATGACGGCTCTGTGTCATTGAAGTTAATTCTACTTTGGTTCCTCTTCTGGGGGTCTTATGAGATTTTTAAGTAGCTGTGCAATACCTCTTCTAACCCTCCCCCTATTTGGAAATAGGTTGAATACATCTCTGTCTCATGTCACTTAAAAACTGTTTTCCCTGGAGTAAGTTGCAAGTAACATTCACTTTTAAAGGTCTTAGAAGCCAATGTTGTCAACCAAAACTAAATCTGTTTTGCTGTAGAACTGGGCTCCTGGGGAAGGACCCTTGGGATAAAGATCCTGCTTTAACTTTCAAAGTTTGCCAGTCTCAAAGAATAGTCTGGACAGAGAATGTCTGCATTCCTTAGCTTTTCATCAGTATAACAAAATACCTGACATAAGCTACTTAAGAAGAAAAGAATTTTACTTGGCTTACAATTCTGTATGTCTGGAGTCCAAACAGCATAGCACAGTCCCTATGGAGGGGGTCACCTTTTGGTGCATCACCTCATGGTGGATAACAAGCAGGAGCACATGTGGGGGCAAGAAAATTACATCCTGAGCCAAGAAGCAGAGAGAACTGAGTGGAGCCAGGCTTGCTCCGTAACAACATTTTCATCCTCTGTGGAGAACTATCTGAATCTCTTCTGAGGGGGAGGGTCACCAGTACCTGTCCACTTGGTCTCACCCCTTAAAGCTTCCATGGCATATCTCATACTGCTATCCTGAAGACTGAGCCTCTGCCCACATGGTCCTCTAGGGGACATCCAAAGTATGACCAACCGTAACAATGGCTTTCAAAGATAGCATTCTGTGATAGTGGTCATTTTATATATTCAACTGAAAAAAAAAAAACATTCTAGAAAGCTCTCTTCTGGTCCTGAAAGGGTACTTTGGATTCTGAATGTGATTTCTAAGGTGAATTGGAAATGCTATCAGCTTACTATGAGAGATTACAAAACTAAGTACTAGGGTGCTCTTCAGAAGGACAGATGCTTTATAAGAGAAGCTTAGGCTGGGTGTGTGGTTCAAGTGGTAGAACGGTTGTCCAACAAGTGTGAGGCCCTAAGTGCAAACCCCATTTCTGTCAACCCCTTCCCCCAAACATCAAACAAAAATCCCAGCATAGCTAAAAATATTATTTCATTCTGTGATGATAAGGTGTTAAGAAAAAAGTTACCTGCCAGAGTAAAGGGTATGATCAGGGATTAGGAAGCAGATGAACCTGATGAACAGGAAAAGGGAAGTTGAAGTATTTGCAAAAACCTGAAAATGAAAATCCTACACTTGTAGGATTGTAGAGGGAAGGAGGAAGTCACATTCCTAAGGGAATCAGAGAAAAAACCTATAGGAACTATTTTTTTCACACATGGAGAATACAGAAAGAATCATGTTTCCTTTGAAAAACAAAACCGAATTATACTGTAGAAAATTAAAGCTCACCTATAATGGATAAGAATCACTATGGGATTTTTGCATTTGTCATATTGAAAAGCAAGGCTAATTCTCAACTTACGTTTTCACATTGGTAATCCTATACACAGTTTGGCAACTACAAATTCCTTAATAATCTATTGGTTTTGTTAATCTTATGAGCATGTATGTACTTTCCAAGCACTCTTAATGGATATGAGAAAAAGCCACTAAAATTTGCATATCATGTATTTTAATCCCTGTAGGATTTCTAGATAACTAAAAATTTCATTTTTTTTTAGTTTTTATTTTTTTTTATTATGGGCATACATTGTTTGGGTCATTTCTCCACCCTGCTCCGCTCCCCCACCATTCCCGCTTCTCTCCTCAGTTTCAGGCAGGTCCTGTTCTGCCCTTGTGACTGATTTTGTTGAAGAAAAGACATAAGCATAATAAGAAAGACAAAGTGTTTATGTTAGTTGAGTTAAGGATAGCTATGCAGAAAGATTCCTACTATTGCTCTCATGCACCCATGTGTTACGTCCCATGTTGATTCAACTCTAACTGATCTTTACAATGGTTCCTGATCTCCTGCTAGGGATAACCTGTCATTTTAAGGTTTCTGTATTAGTTTCTTTGGAGTGGGGATATCAAACGCTTTTGTGTTTTGGGTTTTCTACCTATTCCTTTATGTCCCATATGTGCTCTCCCCTTTTCTTGTGATCCGAGTCCAACAACTTTGCTGCATTTGCCCTAGCTCTAAAGTAAGCATATGAGGGAGAACATACGATTTTTGGTCTTCTAAGCCTGGCTGACCTCGCTCAGAATGATGTTCTCCAGTTCCATCCATTTACTTGCAAATGATAAGATTTCATTCTTCTTTATGGCTGAGTAAAATTCCATTATGTACAAGTACCACATTTCCTTCATCTATTCATCAGTAGTGGGGCATCTTGGTTGTTTCCATAATTTGGGTATTGTGAATAGCGCTGCAATAAACATGGGTGTGCAGGTGCCTCTGGAGTAACTTGTGTTGCATTCTTTTGGGTATATCCCCAGGAGTGGGATTGATGGATCATATGGCAGGTCTATGTTTAGACTTTTAGGAAGTCTCCAAATTTTTTTCCAGAGTGGTTGCACCAGCTTGCATTCCCACCATCAGTGGATTAGGGTTCCTTTTTTCCGACATCCTTGCCAGCACTTGTTGGTGGTATTTTGGATGATGGCTATTCTAACACGGGTGAGGTGGAATTTTAATGTGGTTTTGATTTGCACTTCCTTTATGGCTAGAGATGGTGAGCATTTTTTCAGTGTTTCTTAGCCATTTGAATTTCTTCTTTTGAAAAAGTTCTGTTTAGTTCAGTTGCCCATTTCTTAATTGGTTCATTGATTTTAGGAGAGTTTAGTTTCTTAAGTTCCCTGTATAGTCTGGTTATCAGTCCCTTGTCTGATGTATAGCTGGCAAATATTTTCTCCCACTCTGTGGATGGTCTTTTGCAGTTTAGAGACCATTTCTTTTGTTGTGCAGAAGCTTTTTAATTTGATGAAGTCCCATTTATTCATCCTTTCTCTTAGTTGCTGGGCTGCTGGGGTTCTATTGAGGAAGTCTTTGCCTATACCTATTTGTTCCAGAGTGTTTCCTGCTCCTTCCTGTATTAACTTCAGAGTTTGAGGTCTGATACTTAGGTCCTTGATCCATTTTGAGTTGATACTAGTACAGGGTGATAAACATGGATCTTGTTTCAGTTTCTTGCAGACAGGTAACCACTTTTCCCAGCAACATTTGTTGAAGAGGCTGTCTTTTCTCCATTGTATATTTTTGGCATCTTTGTCAAAAATGAGGTGGGTGTAGTTGTATGGGTTCATATCTGGGTCCTCTATTCTGTTCCACTGGTCTTCATGTCTGTTTTTGTGCGAGTACCATGCTGTTTTTATTGCTATTGCTTTGTAATACAGTTTGAAGTCAGGTATTGTGATACCTCCAGCATTGTTCTTTTTGCTGAGTATTGCCTTGGCTATTCACGGTCTCTTGTGGTTCCAAATGAACTTTAGGGTAGATTTTTCAACCACTGTGATGAAAGTCATTGGGATTTTGATGGGAATTGCTTTAAATATGTAGATTGCTTTTGGTAATATAGCCATTTTTACTGTGTTGATTCTACCAATCCATGAGCACAGGAGGTCTTTCCATCTTCTGTAGTCTTCCTCGATCTCTTTCTTCAGGAGTTTGTAATTCTCCTTGTAGAGGTCATTCACATCCTTTGTTAAATTTACTCTTAGGTATTTGATTTTTTTTTGAGGCTATTGTGAATGGAATTGTTTCCATATATTCCTTCTCAGTTTTTTCATTGTTGGTGTATAGAAAAACTAATGATTTTTGTAAGTTGATTTTGTATCCTGCCACCTTATTGTAGCTGTTTATGGTATCTAAGAGTTTTTGGGTCTTTAAGGTATAGGATCATACCATCTGCAAATAAGGATATTTTGACAGTTTCTTTACCTATTTGTATTCCTTTTATTTCTTTTCTTGCCTAATTTCTCTGGCTAGAAATTCCAGTACTGTGTTAAATAGGAGTGGAGATAGTGAGCACCCTTGTCTCATTCCTGATTTTAGGGGGAATGATTTCAGTTTTTCTCCATTAAGTATGATGTTGGCTGTAGGTTTGTCATATATAGCCTTTACAATGTTGAGGTACTGTCCTTCTATTTCTAGTTTTCTTAGAGCTTTTATCGTGAGAGTGGTGTTCAGTATTATCAAAGGCTTTTTCTGCATCTATTGAGATGATCAAGTAGTTTTTGTCTTTGCTTCTATTAATGTGGTGTATTACATTTGTAGGTTAGCGTATGTTGAACCACCCCTGTGTCCCTGGGATGAAACTGACTTGGTCATGGTGTATGATCTTTCTGATGTGTTGTTGGATTCAGTTTGTCATTATTTTATTAAAGATTTTTGCATTGATATTCATTAAGGAAATTGGCCTGTAGTTCTCCTTTTTGGAGGTATCTTTGTCTGGTTTTGGGATGAGAGTAATATTGGAGAATATTTTTAAAGATAAGTTTTCAAAATTAAAATCAATTCATATAATTAATAATCATGTCAGAAATTTATTTAACTTATTAAAGGGAGAAGTAATAAAGTAATATGTTTGAAGGAGAATTGAAAGAACTACACAAATATAGGTGATAAACTTAAAAAATTTTTTCTTGTTTTTATTATGATATTGTTGTACTGGCAATACAACGTGCTAGTGGCTCATGCTTGTAATCCTAGCCACTCAGGAGGCAGAGATCAGGAGGATCGCAGTTTGAAGCTAGCCCAGGCAAATAGTTCTGTAAGACCCTATCTAGAAAAACCCTTCACAAAAATAGGGCTGTTGAAGTGGCTCAAGGTGAAGGCCCTGAGTTCAAGCACCAGTACTGCAAAACAAAACAAACAAAAAAAAAAGAAGAAAGAAAAAAAAATCTTAGTTAAATTCACTCCCTCTATTATTCCTTTATCACCTCTTCCCCTTCTTAAAATGTGGTTAATATCATGTACTCTTGTATGAAAATGGAAAAATGAGGCCTGTTGAAACTATTCTATGAAGGGGAGAAATAATCTTGAAGTGAATTTACAAATGGATGTAAAATTTACCTACCCACAAGAAAATAATCAATTGCATATTGCCTCCCACAATTAATTTGCATTCTTGGACAAGCATCATTTGTATTATGCTTCTGTGTGTGAAGCAGTTGAGTTAGACAACATACCATTCTTTTTTAAAAGACTATTTTTAAGAGTAGTTTTAGATTCACAGTCAAATAAGAGGAATTCATCAGGATCTTCCATATGCTCCTGTTCTGACATAAGCATAACCTCCCCATTTCATTACCATCGTCTCCCATCAGAGTGGTACATTTGTTACAATTGGTGAACCTGCATTGACATATCATCATGTCACAGGTTACTTTAAGGTTTATTTTTGGTATTGCACCTTCTATGGGCTCGGTGACATTTATCCACCATTAAAGTATCATACAGAGTATTTTTACTGGCCTAAAAATCCCTTGATCTCCATCTATTCATCCCTTCCCAATACAAACCCCTAACAACAACTCATCTTTGTAGTCTGTCCTTTGTTTTGGTTTTATGAATGTCACATAGGTGATATTGTACATTATGTACAATTGATTTAATTAACTTAGTGATATGCATTTAGGATTCCTATATTTCTCTTCATAGCTCAATAGCTTCTTTTCATTTTAGCTTCGCAAAACATTTCATTGCCTCGGGCACCATAGTTTTTTTGGTTATCCATTTCCTTACAGGAGGGCATCTTGTTTGCTTCCAAGTTTGGAGTATAAAGCCGCTGTGATAGTAACATGAGTCCATTTGTAAGAATAAAGCCATTATAGCCTAACTACTGCTTAATGACCTCACCTGTTAATTATTGTTACAATTCAAAAACATGAGTTTTTGTGACAACATTCAAACCATAGCAAAATACTTATTTGCTATTTGATATGTTCTTTTGTGAGATGCCTGACACTGTTAGTTTTTCTTCCTTTTTAAACTATTATTTCCTGAATGTAGTAACAATTAGAATATTTAAACAAACTTGGTTATAAGTAAACATTTCAGATTGATTGAGCTTTCATTAATGATAATCTTTTATTTTTTGCCTTAGCTAGAACCCTTTACATCTGTGATCTTTCAGTCCTATTAAATAATGTTAGGGATATGAGTCCTTTTACAGAAAATAAAGGTAAGGGACAGTAGATCAATATCCTGAGGTCCCCACAGGTAGCAATTTTCCCAGTGAAAATCTGAACTTGTTCTTCTGCTCAAAGTTTGTTTCTGCTACATCAAAATAGACCCAAAGTAAAGCAATCATTATTCATGGGCAATATTATTAGTGATTATTAAGCAACAAAATAGGCTTTAATGTTCAACTAACAATATAGCTGGCTTAAATTCTACTTTATCTGAAACCTGTGAGCTAAAATAAGGTAATCAAATGCCACTTCCAATTGGTGAGTTGACAAGTTAATTCAAGGAAAACAAAAAGGACAGCAAATTTGTGAGCTTATATTTGGTTTATGGTATATTTCTTACTAAGGAATATATTCTGCATTTGTTGAAAATGTCCTTTTCCTAGCAACATAACATATTATTAGTCATTTCTAATAATTCTAAATGTAACAGTTTAATCTTCCTTTTTTAGGATATTAAAATAGAAGGATTACTATCTTATTTTTACTGTGGCTTGTCATTATAGCATTGATTCAAGAGTTTATTTTTATTAAAATGCATTAAAATACTTGCTTCAGTTCAGAAATATAGCCATAATTTAAGAAACCCATCTGGAATACATTTTTGCTAATATCAGTAGCTCTGTCCTTTTCTGTAGCATAACTTGACAACTGTGCTTTTTGAAAAGTAGATAAATGTATATTTCTATAACTTTCATTCCCTCCCAAAAAGCTACATTTCAAATTTTAAAGGGAAATTACTAAATAAATGCTCTTTGGGTAAGCCTATATTTATCTTTTGAAACCAAACACCAGTAGCACAGAAGACCACAAAATTATTCAGTAAAATCTTGGTACCAGGTCCTATAAATTAAAGCAATATGAAAAATGTGTTGTTTTAAAAAATCAAAATTGGTATTTTATTCATATTCATAATTACCTGAGCAATTACTGATGGTGGAATGGGACAGCATGGGTTATTTCTTCACATTTTTTGTCTCTCTAGAAACATTCTTTTAGTTATCTCTGGGCTTCCTCCCCCTATACACCACTTACTGAAATTGTCTAGCTCATTGTATCTACTTTGCCAAGTTGTTCAATTATGAGTATTAAGAAAGCTATTATTAGGAATATATTTTAGATAACAAATCAATTGAGAACTTAAGTGGACAAGGTCCTCCATTTTCTCCTATAATCTTAATGCACAGAAGAATTGTGTATGCTTCTAAATAGTTTTCAAATATAAAAGATAAATTACTGAGTTTTACAGTCTTCTTGGGAATATGTGCAAATAAGATGCTAATTATTCTAGAAGCATACTGTGTATGTTTTGAAGTGCTAATCTCCGATTCCTGGGAATAAAATTGGAGTTGTCTTATACCTTCCTCTCAGAATAGCTCTCAGGTGGAGAAGAGGAATGGAGGAATAAACACTTAGCTAGCTGCTGTTATGCTGAAGTCAAGATACAAGCTACTAACAATAATAGTCTTCAGAAAAATAGGTAGGAAATAGGAATATGTTTCTTTTTTTATGTGAGGGCCCAATCATTTTTTGCTGATATAAAATACACAATTAAATTTAGAATTAATTTATAACAACTTCTGAAGGTATTTTCCTGGTTAATTTGCCAGCTAATAGCTAGTATTTGTTTAAAGTTGCTTTTTTAAGCCTTGATAGTTCTTTGATAACTTGTGCTCATAAAATTAATGAATACTATTTAATATTTTTAAGGTAGAGATAACAATGAGCACTGAAATGTGCTTGTAATTAAGTTAATAGTTATTTTCCCATAATGATAGCATTGGTTACAATAAATTCCTATTTGGATGTGATTTGTGAGTTGATTTAAAATATCAGCATGTACAATGAGTACTTTTATTGCAATATATATAATAGTGATAGGTTTCATTTTATGTCCTATTTATATATTCCTATAAATTACTCTTGCATAATAAAACTTAGTAAGCTTCCTTTTAGTTAAAAAGCATCTAAATGAAACAAATATATTTACAACATAAATTTAATAATAAAAAGCAAACTCACTTTCAAATAAAATGTATTGACCTGAGACTTTATTGAAATTCATTATATTCCTTACATTTACTCAGTAAATGACTGAGTTCATTGATGCTGCTATAACAGAATAGCTGAGGCTGGATAATTTACAAAGAATAGAAAACTATTTCTCATGGTTTTGAAGAGTAACAGTTCAAGATCAAGGTGTTGGCAGTATCTGAGTCTGATGAGGGCCCAATGTTTACTTCCAAGATGGAACTTTGAACACCGGTTGAAAGGACAGAAGGCAAAGGGGCCAAAGACGAAGATCTAGTTGGTTCCCTCTAGCCTTTTCTTTTTTTTTTTTTTTTTTTTTTTTTTTTTTAATCTAGTCTTCTTTTTTTTTTTTTTTTATTATTCATATGTGTATACAAGGCTTGGTTCATTTCTCCCCCATGCCCCCACCCCCTCCCTTACCACCCACTCCACCCCTTCCTGCTGCCCCCCTCAATACCCAGCAGAAACTATTTTGCCCTTATCTCTAATTTTGTTGTAGAGAGAATATAAGCAATAATAGGAAGGAACAAGTGTTTTTGCTGGTTGAGATAAGGATAGATATACAGGGAGTTGACTCACATTAATTTCCTGTGCCTGTGTGTTACCTTCTAGGTTAATTCTTTTTAATCTAACGTTTTCTGTAGTTCCTGGTCCCCTTTTCCTATTGGCTTCAGTTACTTTTAAGGTATCTGCTTTTATTTTCTCTGCGTTAAGGGCAACAAATGCTAGCTAATTTTTTAGGTGTCTTACCTATCCTTATCCCTTCCTTGTGTGCTCTCGCTTTTACCATGTGCTCAAAGTCCAATCCCCTTGTTGTGTTTGCCCTTGATCTAATGTCCGCATATGAGGGAGAATATAACGATTTTTGGTCTTTTGGGCCAGGCTAACCTCACTCAGAATGATGTTCTCCAATTACATTTCATTCTTCTTCTGCATAGAATTCCATTGTGTATAGGGTATTCTGTATTATTATAAGGTGCCTGCTAGCTATACTCACAAATGCTTCCAGAGCATTATAAAATAGTCATTACAGCTTAAATTTTATCTCCTGTCCTCTCAATGTCTAGATCTTTGGCTAAATAGTTTTTTCATAAACTCTAAGATCTAAGAAAGCATAAATCATTCTTTATTTTGTTACTCTTTATTTTGTAATTGATGTGTTGCTGCCTGGAAATTAATAAGGGTCTCAATAAATAACAGTTGAATTAATGAATACTAGTCATAACCGCTTATTTTAGGTAAGGCAAATTGAATGAGTGAATCTGTGAAAAGTGTTTTGACAATCTAGAAATCCCATTACTTCCCAGAAATACATCAAATTATTTTTATTATTTGGCAGCATTGGGGATTGAACTCAGGGTTTCATGCTTCTAGGCAGGTGGGCTACTCCTTGAGCCATGCTTTCAGTCCTTTTTCCTGTTGTTATTTTTTGAAACAGGTCTTACTTTTTGTGTGGGCCTGACTGATCATGGTAGCTGGGATAAGAGGCCTGCACCCCACATGCAGAGTTTTCTGTTGAAATGAGATCCCACAATTTTTTTTCCCTGCTGGCTTTGAACTGTAATCCTCCCCTATCTCAATCTCCAAATAACTATGATTACAGGCTTGAGGCATGGTACTCAGTTACAACAAATTTTTATCAATAGTCATCTAAGGAAGAGAAAATGTTCAAGGAAGGGAGAAGGAATGTCCTCTTTTTTTTTTGAAATACGTTTATTTTACCTATGTGACTATTTTCTTTCATTCTGGAATTAAAAGAGTAAAGGTAGTTGGAGCTGACTTTCTCATGTATTAGAAGTGGGATTAGGACAATCATAGGGAGGAAAACAGAAATGATAAAGCCTACAATTTAAAAAATAGGACATCAAGGAAAATGCTGGTAGCAAGGCCTAGACTCTCCTTCCGCAGGACAATTTCTTGGCGGGTGTTCCGTATTTGTGGTTTTAGTTGGCCCAGGGATGAGCAGTTTATAATAATCCTGCCTGTGCAACCAGACATGGATCTCAAACAAGGACTAAGATTTGCTAAAGCATAGTAGAAATTAGTACACTCTGAGGGGAAGAAAATGAGAAGGCATCATGAAGATGCAAAACAGAGATGCAACTTTTGAATTTAAGCCAGAGTACCTCTAGGGGTCTTTTTATATCCTTACAAATTATATGAAAGTGAATGGGTATAATTCAGGATATTGCAGTGTTTGCTAATAAAACACATATTTTTATGTTTGTGCTGGGAAAAATATTGTAACTTCTACCATGGATTTTTTGCATTTTAGGCACATTTAAGTGAGAAAAGAAAAAAAAGAACTTTTTGATATAGAATGAAAACTAGTATTAGAGAGATTTACTTCTGTACCTCATGTCAGGGCAAAATACCTGGTCTTCAGGAAATGGCAATAAGAAAAATAAATGTTTTATTTAAAAATTCCAGGTGACATCTATACTATGAATAAACGATTCTTGTACTTACATTTATATTGAATTGTTTCTATGAAAAGCCCAGCTCTTTAAAGTGTTCTTTACAAAGTGAGTGTTCTTGGAAATAAAAATGATACTGTATAGGAGATTTTCCTTCATTTACCTTGTGGAATGATAATTGCTCTTACTAGATTTGGAAATTGTTCATGTACACAAAGTTTTGTACTATGAGGAATTTGTAAACAAGTTGCCAATACCATTTTCTCTCTTCAGTTTTCTTGCATGTATCTGAGTTTCTACAATGGTCAGAAAAAACAGCTCAATTTTGTGTAGATTTTAGAAGCATCATTGCTGTACATTCCTGTACCCAAGGCCTAGAGGAGCCAAGGTGATCCCATGTCAAACAATTTGGCTTCACCTTTTCTCTGCAGATTTATTTTTTCATTTCTTGATAATTTAGCAGTCTTGATTTAAGATTACTGCTGCAATTGTAAACAAAATGTGGATTTTTCACACTTATTTTTAAGAAGAAATTCAATTATCATTACTTTGATCTTGAAATGTGAAAATACACATCAAATACTCAGGTTTATGTAATATTTACACTACCGAATGGTTCATTGTATTTCTTAATTTACCTCAAAAGTCTCATCATGAGAATAAATTCTTCATACATTCAAGAGTATCAGAGTTGCATGCTTAAGTGTGCAGAAATATTTCTGATATACAGGATTTTGAAATAGCTCAGGAGAGAAAACAATTTTTGAAAAAAGCTAGAGAAAGCAGTTAGTGCCAAATGTCAATAATTTTTACATTTGAATGACTTGGTAATTCATGGTACCATTCTCTTACTTCTTATTTATGTTTGATAATGTAAATAATAAGAATATAGGACTGAGGAAGTAGGTTGATGGTAGACTACCTGCCTAGCATGAACAAAACCTGGGCTCAATCTCCAGCACCACAAAAAGAAATTAAACATCAGAAAAAAAATTTTTTTCACCTAGAAGAGACATAGTAGTTTTTCAGTCATGAGTCACCCCAAATTTTCTATTTGATTTATAAATTGGGATTGTCAATTTTGTTCATATCACAATAAACATTAATTTACACTAAGTGTTTATGATTTTGATAAAAAGTAATGTCAGAATTATACTTTTAGTATTGAAACAGTCACAGAACTGTTCAGTTTATTCAGTTGATTTTTTACTTTTTTGTTTTATTTTTATTGTTATTATTTTGGTGGTACTAAGGATTGAACTCTGGACCTTGTGCTTGGCAAAGTCGCTTGAACCATGTCTCCAGCCCTTTTTGCATTTTTTGCTTTAGATATCTTTCAGGAAGGGTCTTGCATTTTTGCCTGGACCAGCATGGACTATGATCTTCCTCCCTAAAATCTTCCACATAACTGGGACCACAGGTGTGTTTCCCTCCATGCCTGGCTTATTTGTCCAGATGGGGTCTCTAACTTCTTGCCCAGACTGACCTTGAACCATTATCCTCCCCATCTCTGCCTCCCATACACCTGGGATTACAAGCATAAGCCTATACCTGTCTAGTCATCTTATTTGAGGTTAACAAGCTTCAAAACTAATTCATTAATTATTCTTCCATGAGTATTTAATAGAGATCTATTGCTTACTTACTGAGGCAGAAAAACAAGCTAACCTTTGGCCATAAAAAAATGAAGAAGGCATAGTGACAGCCTTAAAGAAGGCATAGTGACAGCCTTGAGGAAACTAACTGAAGAAAACTCAGTTGTGAGTGTGTATTTGTGTGTGTGTGTGTGTGTGTGTGTGTGTGTGTGTGTGTGTGTACAGAATAGTAATGGTGTGGATGGTACCAGTGGAAGACTGTCCAGTTATGTGGGTGTTTGGAGGCAGAAATAGACTAATTCTGATTTCTGGGTCAGGATGGCAGTGCTTGGGCCGAGAGAAAAGGCACTTCTAAAGATAGAATAAAGTGTCCAAGTTCATCAAGGGGTGAGTGTGTACACATGATTTTTTGGGTCAGAACTATGTCATGGCATCATATGCTTCATATACAGCACACTGTGACAAATTAACACATAGCGGATATGTACAAAAGCAGTGGCAGCCCCAGGATCTTTTAGTTTTCAATACTTGGTTGCAAGCAGTGTAATTTCATGTGAATCTCACATAAATTATTCCTAAAAAAACAGTAGATCAGAAGATCTTTCTGACCACAGGGAATATTTGGCTATGTTTGGAGCCATTTTTGATGGTCACAACAGGGAGCTTACCAGTGGCCTCCAGTATCACTGGAGGTCAGGCAGCACTCCAAACATCCCACAATGCACAAAACAGCCCCACATCCCCCCAAATTATCCATCCCATAAGGTCACTAGTGCTGACCTAAAGAACAACTTCTCTGAAGTTATTTCTGTCATGTTTTATAAAATGTCCAAAAAAATGAAGCTGTGAGTTTACTAGTATTCATTCAACTGTTTCATTATATGTAGATTACAAATAATAAAGCATATATGCCTGAGAATCTATTACAGTTTAAGATCTGCAGCCTTTTCTGTTGTATGACCTCTGTGTGTCTATGCTTTCCCAGTCTCATCATATTTTGCTTATTTACTTATTTTGGAGGTACCACAAATTGAATTTGGGGCTTTGCACTTGCTTGGCAAGCACTCTAGCATTTGAGGATGCCCCTAGCCTTTTGATTTTTAATTTATTGTCTGGCCATGGTCCACAATCCTCCTACCTCTGCTTCTGAGTAGTGGGATTATAGGTATGTGCTTCCACATTTGGCTTTTATTTTTTGAGATGTGGTCTCCATAAGTTTGGCTCTGGCTGTCCTCCAGCTGTAATCCTCTTATTTCCATCTTCTAGTACCTGGAATTAAAGACACATACCACCATTCCAGGCTATCTCATCTTAATTCCTTCCAGGGGGTTATGACTATCCTAATTTTTATATTTATCATTCCTATCCTTTCCTTTTGAATGTTTTTGATATTAAAAATTCAGGGTTGCTTTGTTTTGTACTTTATAAAAGCAGTATTGTAATGTATATGTCCTTTTATGTGTTTTTATTTCATTCCATATTATACTTTTAAGAATCTTTCACAGAGTTACAAGTAGCCTTATCTCATTCTTTTTTACTGCTACATATTACCATAGTCAGTACATGTTACATTTATAAAATCATAAGCCCACTTTCTTTTTATGGACATTTTAACTGTTTCAGTGTATTTTGATAGTAGGAACATGACGGTATGAACAATACTGGATGTCTCTTGTGGATAATGCAACCGTTTCTTTAGGGTGTAGCCTTAGGAGAGCCTCAGTATTACTGAGCCATAGTGTATATCAATGAATGTTTTGATTATGCCATACTTTTTGAAAGGTTATTCCAATTCATGATGCCACTGAACTATTTGTGAGTGTCCCTTTCATCTACATTTTCTCCAACTCTTAAGTGTTACCTGATTTCTTCACTTTTGCCAATCTGTTGGGTCTCAAATAATATCTCAGTGAGGTCTTCCACATGCAATTTTATAATTAAGGAGGGTATAAACTTTTCATAGGTTTATTGACATTCTTAGATCCTCTTTTGTGAAAGTCTAATTATATCACCTGACTATTTTTTCTGTTGAGATATTTGCATTTTTCTCGTTGATCTCTAGGACTTTTTATGTATTTGCAAGTTCTCTTGTGCAATGTCAAGGATTAATTACCCCAGAAAATGATGCAGTTCTCTTAATTAATCAACTCATCAGAACTACTTGATTAAGAAATGAATCCTCTGATGAGTAAGTGATACAAGACTATATGTGAAAATTGAATAAAATCTTGAGCCTGATTCTTACTCTGTAATATAAAAGCACATACATACCACATACACAAATTCCTTTCCAAGTCATGTGTTTCCTCAATGATGGAATGTCAGATAATAATTTATTTCTACCTAGAATGTGTTATTATGTTTATCTTTTGGAAAAAATTCACAATTTTAAAAATCAACAAAGATAAAGAACAATAACTCTAATTACCCCTACTTGGAGAGAGTGAGTATAAACTGTTGTAATGAAGTAAAGTCTGGCATACCTTTTTATATGTGTAAGCATTCCAACAGTGCTGCCTACCACACATACACAGGAATCCAAAAGTTAGCCTACTGGAATTGAGTGGAATAAAAGAACATTGATCAGTGCTTCAAATCAGGGATTTAGGATCAAAATAAAATATCTTTCTTGTGCAATTGTGAATGTAGGTGTTGCCCCTTCTCCAAATGATGGGTGACCTTTATCATCAGTACTAGATGTGTTTAATATTGAGCAGGATTAGATAAATGGAGACAGTTGATTTTCTTGGCTCTGAATGTTTCTTTAGCATATTTTCTATGGAATGATTTGTGTAACCTCGAACAATGTAAATAAAACTGTGGTCATTACTTTACAGAAATAATGGACTAGGGTAAATTTACTGCAGAATAGGGGAAGGGTTCTCAAACATGCCAATGTTAATCATGTGAATGATTGAGCTTGTTTGCTTTAAACTAGAATAAATCTTTGATTTTGAAAATGAAAACTCTTAACTGTGACTGTTTATCATTCATTGCTGAACTGAAATTGGCAAGGCAATGAATGCACAGAAAAAAAAGGAGGAAAGAATACATTTGATCTCATAACGATTATATTCTGGAAAAATGAGAAAACTTTCATGTAGTAGAAACTAACATGGACACTTAGAACTTGTAAGGCATTTGTTTGGACTCTAACAGAAGTGGAAAAATAGTGGTCAAACTCATTTAAAAATACTATTTTACCTTTAATGTTGATATTAATGAAAATATCCTATGAATATAGGATTAAACAAAGTTAAGACCAAAGACACACATACAGTCAATAACAGTTCGATGGAGTGTGATGAAAAAGATATGTGAGAGCAGAATTTCCATTCATTTTAAACAGTAAGGATAATATAAAAATGAAACAGGTTATAAAAGAAAAAAAATAAAAAATTTGTGTTTGCATGTCAAGTAAAGTATATAGTGACAAATTTCAAAAATAGGAAAATTATCATTGGATTCAATTATCAGATTAATGGGTGCTGAAATCAAAATTCTAAGCCAGATAACTCTAACAAACTACTCCATTTGCATTTAGCTGTGTGGCCTTTGTATTATGTAATAGCAGTGTTTGGATATTTAGAAATAGGAGATTAGTGCTAGTTTGTTGGGGCATTATGTGAGACTAAATGTTAAAATACTTTGTAAATTAAAGACATTTACAAATATAAAACTCCTAAATGTGTTATTTACTATTCACTGCTGAGCTGAAATTGGTAAGTCAATGCATGTACAGAGGAAAAGGGAAAATTAGAAAAGTTTGTACAGGATATTGATGTGAATGTTTCCATATGACTTGAATATTATATTTTTGTTTTGTGGTGGACAATAAATTTGAACTTCAAAAAATGGTGGTTTAGTAGGAAGAGAAATATATTAAAATGAGATATTAGTTAGTTTCATGCTTGCAAATTTCTTGAGGGTAGCCTGGTATTTTTGTTCCTTTATCTTGGAGGCATATGTTATGTTAGGCTGAATGAAAAATTTGACAAAGGTAAGCCTTCTTCCTAGCTTTTCTTTTCCAAAAACCTAAATGTTGAGGGTTTGTGCTTATAGGGGAGAAGTAATCAAAACTGTGGTTGAGAAGAGTGCCTCGCTAAGAAGGCATCAGGGCATTTGGGTATTTGGGAGTAGTGGGGACTCTTACCCTCCTTGTTTCCCTGGTTTCAGGGAAGTGATGATTCCTAAGAGGAAAACAGTGGGTGGTGTATTTAGGGACAATGAATTAGTGCACCCAGGGACAATGCAACAGTGCGTGGTGTACAAGGCAATGGGATTTTTCAGCCTCAATAAGAATCCTAGTGCCCAAGTTTGGGAAACACCACAGGGTGACCACAGACATTTTAGAGGTAATCAGGTAGAACAAAGACCAGGAGACTATCTCACTAATTATTCTATCTAGGTATGAAAGACCCTAAGGATTTCTCAATATTCTCTAAGAAGAGAAAGCATATCAATAAGACGTTATATTAAAACATGTCCTTCCTATTTAAAAGATACTCAGACTCATAAATAATTTCTTGTCAATAATGACATATTTTTGTATCCAAGTACTATAATATCCATAAATTCTACAAAAATAAGTCCAAGACAAATAGCAAATCACAGACACGTATACCTCAACTTCTTCCTATCAAGCAGTGAGAACCTTGAAGTAGAAGTCTAAAGTGGAGAAAACTTAGTCACTAAATATTTTTAATTTCTTACAGAATTATAGTGTCAATGTGGGTGTGAAAATGATCAAGTTCATCCCAGTTCTTTTCTCTAAAAGCTCTTAAATATAGGTGTGAGAACAGAGAAAAGAAGTTCCTGGGAATAGATACTTATGCTAAGACAGGAGTAGAGAAAGATTAGTCCTGGAAGAAAGGCAGGAAATAGAGGAGACAAAAGATTTGTTGGTGAGACCCCCCTAAACTTCACCAGCTCTGGAAAAGGACATTCTACTGAGGGTAGCAAAGTTCAACCTTCTGGATCTGGCAGCCTCATCCAGTCTGAGAAATGCTACCAGTTCCTCATTCTTGTGTATTTTATTTTCTGTTGAAAGACTGGTGATTACTTTAGTATCAGAGTGGGCGAACTTTTTCATATGTCTGCTGTAGTAAGTCTACTGGAGTCTGGCAGCTTGCCTTACCTGGCAGCCAAAAGGCAGGATATACCCTTCTGAAACTCTGTGGGTGGAAGAACATTTGCCTTGGCTTGTGTTTGCATAAGACAAACCTACTAACCATCTCTAGCAGCAACCAAGAGGTTTTGGTAAGCAGCCAGTTTTCTAAGTTTAAACATAAATCTTTAACCTTGATATGATAAGAATACAATACCATACATTCTTCAGTGTGGAGGGGCTCATTTAAAGCAAAGTATGTCTGATCACAGACAAACCAGCCTAACCTTCTTATTTAGATCATGAAAGTGGCAGAAGGAGAATTTCATTGCAAAGAAAACTCATATTTATATAGGAAGTTGGAGTCCATAGACAGTTGCATGAAGTAATGGGTTTTCTTAAAAGTTCTAGCAGCAGGGTTTCAAACTGGAGAAGAAAATAGAAAAAGATTATGGATCAATGATTCTGTTTATGGCATCCTGAGGAACCAGTCTCAGAATATGAAATCTTGTGTTGTCTTTATGGGTGAATAATGTGTAGTTCCATCAACCATGATGTCAAACTGTGCTAATTGCTAATTAACAGTAACTTGATATGTGACTTATTAAAGTTTACAAAGTTTAGAAACAAATTTTCAGAATTTATTTTCAAAAATAAAATCATAATATTTATCAGAAGTCAGCATTCTAATAAAAATATCTGAGTCCAGTTAATATTTGTAGTTTTCTAAAACTGTTGGGGTATAGTCACATAGAGAAGTGGTTGAAATTGTCAGCCTTGTTTGAATTGCTTATAATTTTCAACTGCTGCTACTCTTGTTTCACAATGAGTCATTATATTCACTTAATTTCCTTTCAATTTGGTCATGAGTTTTTCTTTTAAAAAAAACAACTTTGATTAAGGAATATCCATCAATAATATTTTGAACAATGATTTCAATAAACTAATTTGCTTTGCATTTTGCATACAAATCAACCATATCTTTATGGTGAACAGATATACATATATAACTCAAATAAATACTCAATTATGTATTACTGATTTATTCTTCACTGAAATGTGGGACTTAGTAAAATAATTGAACATGAGATCTGCCTGGACTTGCTAGACAACAGTGGAAATTCTAGAGACATGAATGAAAAATGATTGGGAAATGCATATTTACATATTGATAGAACTATGTATTGATCCTAAAGTGAAACGCTAATTAGTTGTGGAAAAGAAAAGATTCTTTGGGTACAACTGTAGCATAGGAAATGTTGGCCATTCTTTGTGTTGGTCTTATTCATCTTTGTCAATACCTCCTCCATTGCTACCAAGAGACTGTAGCTTGCCCCTTAGGCAGTACACCCCACACTAGCTGTAGAGTGTCCTCGCAGTCACTATATTGCCTTCCCTTCCTAGTGCATGTGTGCATACATATGGCTACACACACACATCATTAACATATTCCATCAAACACTCAGTATTCAGCTACCTAAGTTATTAAACAATCCCATAAAATTATAATTGTTCAGGATACAAAGACTCATAAATCTTGGCACTTTAAGAAGAACATTAAAAAATTCTAATATATTTAATTCTGTCAGCTAAACATAGACATTTTCTTCTAAAATTAAAGTGTAATAAAATATAAGAATGTATTTCTTCCTCATCCAAATTCATATAATGCTGATATAATGGTCATACTATATACATGTATATCTATATATACACACATATACACACACACATCAATTATACTATTCAAAAGTGCTATCAACATATAGTTCTCTTCTGGCTGATCAAAGCACAGTGAAGAGAGCCTTGTAAAATGCCTTAAATGGCTAAAAGTTGAAACTGCATAGCACTTGGCTCAGCTTTCATTGGCCCTTCTATTGGTTTTGTCTACTATTTCTGTCTTTTTAAAAATTTCCTTTTAATCAGTTTTAACCAAGCATTACTCAAAAAATTATCCCAAAGGAGAATCCCACTAAATATAAAACTGTGGGATCAATAGTCTCAAAATCTGTCAAGAAATACCTGTAGCTATTTGGGAATTGGACACAATAAATATCACTACTGCCTGGGAGGACTGACTCTAAATGAGTAAGAGTGGGAGCTGGTGAAGCCATGCAGTAGGTATTTTTCTTGATTTCCATCGTTTTTGAAGACAAAGAAGGTCTATGGCCATACCACCTGAACGCACCTGATCTCACCTGAAGACAAAAGAACATTTGCTGTAGTAGGAAATGAGCCTACAGGGAAATGAACTACTACCCCGTGTGGCTTACCCAGTAAGACTTCCATTTCCAAATACCCCTTGCACTAAATGGCGAAAACAATGTACAGTAAAATCACATCTTCTAATACTCATTTCAGGAACAATAATGAGAACTAAGTTGCTGGACCTTACAAAGTTGGCAGGACTCAAGTCTGCTAATGATGTACTTAGTTTGCTAGTTCATTAACTTATTCAACTGGTGGCATTTATTAGCTGTCACCAAAGATTTTTGATTAACAATATTTTTATTCATTTTCTGTGAATTCAGAAAAATAACCATGTGGTTTTTTCAAGAAAGCCATCAAAGTTTGGTTTTTAAAATATGTAACTAATCTCAGGAGTTATTAATCAGCAATATAAAGATCACCACTTAGGAGAGATATAAATGTTATGAAGCTATCCCTTGCAAGCTCTACTGTTTTAATGGTTAAGAAAGCCACTTTCAAGGCTTAGAGTCTCAGCTCTACCTGTGTATTGGCAATATATCTTTGGGGAAACTGATTAAATTCTAAGTCTTAGTATTCCCATAAAATATTGCCTACTATATTGAGTTGATATTATTGATAGTGTATGTAAAATACTTAGAACAAAGTTCAAATGTAGGTACATATAGATTTAGTATCTGACACTTGTTATGTTAACTGGAACTTCAGAACTCAGCAGAAAGATTTCTCTCTCACAAATGAAGATTTCACACCACCCCATGTGGAACTCTCTAGTTCGCCTACAAATCACACAAGTAAACAGTTATCAACTTGAGGTTTGGAACTGATTACTGTTTATATTTGTAGCTGCTTAAATAAAGAATTAACACTACTTCTAAAACAGTATTATTATTCAATGTAATATGCACTGGATTTGTTCAAGCACTAGGTTCTCAATTATCTTCAATTAAGGTATTAAATGGGTGGTGAAGTAAGAAAAGAAACAATATGAAGAATTTACAGAGTTCTTTAAGTATGTTTTAGTCAGCCTGTCATTAAAGACCCATCAAGTGTTACCAATTTCTAGGCAATTATACAGATGCCTATTTCCAAGATTTCTTATGAAATCTCAGGAAATAACTTAATTGGCACTTTATGAATTTTTTGGTTAATGTCTTTATTCTAAAGGAACCAACTCTATGAAAGAGAAAACAGAAAGCAATAGTCAAAAGGTTATTTTTAGGAGGGAAAGCTAAATAGCAAATGTAACGAGTAAGAAATTTTTGACCTAACTGAAGTTTAAGGTTAAACTAATCAAAAAAGTGTGAAACCAGGGTCAGGAATGTAGATCAGTGGTAGAGGACCTGTCTAGCATGCACAAAATCTTGGGCTTGATACTCAGCACTGACAAAATAATTTTTAAAAAGCACAAAAAGACCAGGAAAACCAGAGTGGTATAAGCAACACTCTAAAATTGAGATTTTAGCTTGTGTTTGTTCTTTTCTCTAGAGCTAGCAAAATGGTGTTCTCAGTTCTGAAGTCAACATTGTTCTTTGCATCATTTTATAGGCCTGCACAACAAGGAAAATAGTTACTCATCTGCTTAGGAAAAGAGCCATATTTAACCAATTTCACCACCTCTTTCCATCTATGTCATCTTCATTTGCCAGGTGGAATTCACTGTACTGTTTTAGTTATAACAGAACTGTTTTAGCTTGTCAGTTTCCTACAAGCATTTTTACATGCATATGTCACCTTAAACTTCTACAGCTATTAAATCACAGACTTCCCATTACAAAGGAGCTTGTTAAGATGATATGAGCTGGAACTTTACCATATTGAGTAATCAAAAGCACAAACCTGAGTTAATGTGAGTCTGGACACATATACAGACTCTGTGGAATCATAATACAGGTATCCTAATGCTTGTATCCTTAATATACACTTGCATTTTTCTCTTCTTTTGTAAACAAAGAGAAATTCATTCCATTTTATGTTATTGCTACTATGGGAATAACATATTAAGCACGTCAGAGTATTCATGGAAAGTAACTGCCTCAAGACTGAAGTCCTTGAAGGTTCTTATTTTTCTTTCTAACTGACTTGTCTAAATAAATTTACATCTGTTTATGTCAGTTAGCCCAAACTAAAAGTAAGTTCATCCAGGTTTTTCATCAAGACAGACGCAATAATAACCACCAACTACTGACATACACTGTGTACAGAGTATGCATTGTCTCCTACCAGTACTACAAGTAGGTGTAGCTGGGGAAAACTGAGGGCCACATTAACACAGGAAGTAGCTGTCCCAAAGTCTGAGGACTGGTAGACTTTTTTTTTTGTCTATACATGTAAAATATCACTCTTTTTGGAATTTTAAATCACAAAAATTACTTTAATTAAAAATTCTCTACCAGGGAGTACTGGTATACACCTATAATCTCAGTACTTGAGTGGTTGAGGCTGGATGAATTTGAGGCCAGCCAGAGCTACATATCAAGACTGTGTCTCAAGCAAACAAGCATACAAAAATCTCTACGTGCTCTCTGATTATCCAACAATCTGTTTACTTTTTTAAAAAGATTTTTGGTATTATGTACCAGTTACAGTAGACTAGAGGCAGAAATTTATCTTGAAAACAAATTACCAGATAAATCTTACCCCTTAGGAGTTTTCAGTCTAGTGAGAGAGACAGGGTTTTAAGCTGATTACATGACCTCATAACTATAAGAAAAATGTAAGACACAACCTGAGAGAGCAACAGCATTCTTGGACCTTCTGCCTACTTTCTAGGATGAATCTTTACATCTGATTTTAAGTTATGCTTCTGCAAAGGTTAAATTTTTCCCTACTTATTTTATTTTGCTTATTCAGCCATTCAAATACTATAAAGTTCTAACAAACAAAATTATATGTAAAACAGAATGAAACTTTTCTCTGTGAGCATAAGTTTAAGTTTTAATACACTTAGTTTAAATCTTAAATCATTGTAAATATAAAGTACAGTTCATAAAGAAACATTCTATTTCAGCCACTACTAACTTTGTAAATGTCCTCAAGGGTTCTCTTTTGGTTTAACCAATTCTGATTTTTCAAGTGTGTAGTCTCCATCTTGGCTGTCACCAAGACACTATATGGGAGGAGTTCTCAGGAGTAGATCCTATAGGGATATGGCTGATGACAAGTTTGTCAGGATCTTCCAACATACTCTCCATAGTCTATTTTCTTCAGTTCCTTTCAGGCCCTTTTCTAGAGTCTGTTTTTCATGCAGCCCCTTCTAATGTGCTCTTTGGAAACTTATGAAAACCCAACCTACTTTAACATTGGGTGTTTTTGCCACAGTTGCTTGATGGTTCACTCTGGACAGCCAGAGTCAGGTTGTCCTCTTCTACTTTCTCTGAAGAAAGGGCAGGCTAGTTGAGTCCTCTGAGTTTTTCTGAATTCCCTGACAATACTGCACAGATTGCCAAAAAGTGAACCTATCTACTTGGAGACGGAAGTTAAGTCCAAATCATGCCCTTTCAAGAATCTCCTATTATTGTCTTGTTAATGCTTCATTGACCTCTGAAGATGTTTTTTATATGAGCTGACAGTGACCTCTATTTTCACCTCTCTGGAGCAGAGAAGACAGTTAGGGTCACAATACTCACTGGTGGATTCCAGTAGTAACTTCCTTATGCAACATCTCTACTTTCTTAATATGATAGCCCCTAATGTTCAGTGTTCACTCATCTGTTCACTCATTTAACAAGTGTTTACTAACCCCCCCACCTCTGCATGTGTGCTACATACTGAAGATAAAATAAAAATTTGACATTCTGTCTGCTTTCAAACTATATAGGAACTTTTCTTTCAACCTTCACATCACTTCAAAGGATTTTTGAAGAGTTGAAAGGTGATTCCTGCCCATTTCCTCTAGCAGGGAAGTCACTGTGACATGTGAAAATCTAGAGTTTTTAGACTTTAGTATTCTTTCTCCCTAAATTAATGAGGTGGAGCAAATGCCAGAACTCTGTCCCATCTTTCCCCAAATAAATTGATCAAAGTCATCATTTGAATCATTCCCTAAGGATTTGTATACCTGAAGGCACTCAGTTGCCCCTTTACTGAGACTCCAAGCAACTCATTTCTTTTCTTCAACACTTCTTTTGTGACATAAACATGTCATAGAAAGTGCCCTCTGAGTTATCTGGATACAATTTTGTCAAACTTTTTCTTCCAGAAAATAGCTATATTATTAAAAAAAAACTGTTAAAAAAGGTAATTTGGACAATATAAAAATAAATTCATTAAAACCTACAGATAAAATTAATTTTATAACCCAATAAATAAATATTTTTTTCTAGTTTCAGTGGGAGTTTCAAATTTACTTTGCTTCATATTTATCTGAAAAGTTGAGTAAAATTGCAGAAATTGTGACTCCACCGAATTCCTTACACAGGGGCTCTTGGGTGAGGCCAAAGAACATATGTCTGCATTTAAAATTTTTACATTTTTACCGAAAATGATCTTGGAACAACTTTTGGAGGTATTACTTTAAGTATTGTTTATTTACGTTTCTTAATTACCGATGTAGAATTTTGATAGGACATCAATGTTTATATGTAGTTATTAAAGCAGTACACATTTTAGAATGATCTATCTTGACTGGATAGAATGTCTCTCTACCTTATTCTTTGGGCATGAGGTAAGGCATAGTGTAGGAAAGAAATATTATTATAGTTTTAATCATATATATTCTTGAAGAAAGTGTGTTAGTTTAATATATGTCAGTTTATTTGCAATTCAAAGACCAGCAGTACTGTTTGACTTTTCAAATGATATAACACTCTACATTGATATGATTTTGTGGATGTGTTAGTCAGCTTTCTATTGCTGTAACAAAGCACCTCAGATAATCAACTGAAAAGGAGGAAAGATTTACTTGACTCACAGTTTCTGTAGGGTTTTAGCTCATGGTTGCTGGTTTCTATTGTTTCTGTGATCAGGAAGAACGTTATGGCTGGGAGCACGTGGTGAGCAAAATTTCTTACCTCATGGTGGCTAGGAAGCAAGGAGGAGTTAGAAAGATGAAGAGTCCAGTCCCAAAATCCCTTTTAAGGGAAAGCTCCAATAACCTAACTTTCTTTTACTAGACCTTGCTTCTTAAAGAATCTGCCCTCCAATAGTGGCAAAGACAGGTGATCTAGAATGGACCTTTGAGGGTACATTTAAGCCAAACTTGACAGTAAATTAATTTTTAGATAAAAAAAATTTGTGGGAGGCAATTTTTGATTTGAAATGATGTTCATATCCCTGTATACAAAGAAACTATTAGTCAAATGATTAGTTAACTTTGTTCTTCAATAACCTTTAAGAAAATAACCCCCTTAAAAACATGCTTTTTGTTAATTATGACAGATTGGACGTGTACATTAGTCTTTTCATTTCTGTTAAGCCCCATTGGATGGAGATAATTACAGAGAAGCACTTGGCAAAAATACTAAACAATGAGAATGAGAAGGGAAACAGCAGTGATGACATTAGGTGAAAGAATTAGGGAGAAGGTAATAGCAGTTACATTTGGAAGGCTAAAAACCAAATAGGTAAACAATAATTAATTTAGCAACCAAGAAAGTGGAATTCCCAAGTGGAATAAGGAAGACGATCATCAATTTGATGTAGGAATACCCCACAGTTTAGTAATTGGCAGAACCAGATTATCTGAAGTTGGAAGAAATTTAGCCTCTGCGTAGGAAGATTTGTTGAACATCTGTTTAAAACCTGATTAGAACATCTGATTCTCCTTGCTTTCTCAGCAACCAGTTATCTGTTGTTTTCAATACCATTGGCAAGGTTAACTTTATTGTCTGTAGAAGATAAAGTGCAGGCTCTCCGATTGGGGGAAAAAACACACAACTAAGTGCGAGAATAACTTCTAAAAATCTGGAGGTTAATGAAAATTTTGCTAGAGCATGTTGAAATTTCATCTTTCTTTTTCCTGAGTGCCTGCCACTAGGCTATATCTAACATAAAAAAGGTTAAGAACAAGTATTGTGATAGATAGGAACAGCCCAAAGGTAATGTCTTATATATACACCTTTAAGTATTTCCAAACAAAACCAATCTATAGTTATGGATATTGAAAAACCTCACCTGTCCCCTCAAAGTTTTTAATCAACTTTTTAGTGTCCTAGTCTTTTAGATGAGCAGACAGTATAAGTCTCACCAGGCATTTAAGGAAAGACTTTATTAAAGAAGCCATATTAAAGATTCAAATTTGTTATAAAGAAAGAAGCTATAGAGTTGCATCTTACACTTGTAATCCTAGTTACCTAGGAGACTGAGATCAAGGCCAGCCCAGGCAAAGAAATTAATGAATCTCCATCTCAACCAATAGCTGAGTGCTGTAACAAACACCTGTCATCCCAGCTATGTTGGAAAGCATAAAATAGGAAGATCACAGTCCAGACCACCCTGAGAAAAATCAAAACCCTATCTCCAAAGTAACCAGAGCAAAATGGGCTGGAGGAGTAGCTCAAGTGGTAGAGCACCTGCCTAGCAAGCATGAAACTCTGAGTTCAAACCCCAGCACCTCAAAACAACAACAACAACAAAAACAGTGGAATGAAGTAAAGCCTCACAAAATTTGCTTCCTATGTACACTTTCTCAAGGAGCTACCTAGTATGGGGTCTATGAAGACAAGATTATAAACCAATACAGTTAAATGTCATGGACTCTAGGATAGCAAGTTTCCAGTATAAGGGATGGGGAAAAGAATCCATAGGGAATTGTTCAAAGAGCCCTCCAAACAATGTTTGTTAGGTTACATGGCTCCATAGGGATTTATCTACACAAGAAAAAAATTGTTTTAATATATTGAATGAATACTGCTATGACCAAGAAAGAGTCTGGGAATATGGAAGTGAGAATGACATAGAATACTAAGCAAACAACCAGAAAACAATTACTGCAGAGGGGTAAAAAGTTATGAAATCATGATATGACTCAGTTGTCAAAAGCATTTATACTTTCTATCTTATTATTTGTATAGTAATATAAGAATAAAATATTTAAGTAAACATTTAAAATATTGGTTTTTGCCAAAGGATTCCCAAGGGAGGCAGGTTTTCTCCAGTTACAAAAAACTTCTTTAGGGATTCGTTATTGGAATGATGCTAGCTGTAATATAGAGGTCCAGCTATTGTTTATAATAAATATCAGAGAATTTACTTAAATACTTGAATATTTAAACTATGAACAGGTATGTCTTTTCTTACTTAGCTAAAGCTACTATAACAAGTTATCACAGACGAGATGGGAGATCTTAAGTAATAAGCAACAGAAATTTATCACTTTTCCAGATTTTAAATTTTCAAGATTAAAGTGTCAGGCAATTTAGTTTCTGGTAAGTACTCTCATTGAAGCTTCTAGATAGCTGCTTCTCACAATGGGGACAGAGAGAGAGAGAGGGAGGGAGGGAAAGGGAGAGAGACAAAGATGTCATTGTCACTAGGGATATTATTGACAGTATTAGGAATGCCAGTTTTTTTTTTTAATTGATGTTGTTTGTTTTTGTTGTTGAATAATTTTCCAAAAGTTTTACAGTAAAGTTTGTGGTGGGTTTTTAAAAAACTAGCCAGCCGCTGATGGCTCATACCCACAATCCTAGCTACACAGGAGGCAGAGATCAGGAGGATCATGGTTTGAAGCAAGCCTGGGCAAATAGTTTATGAGACCCTATTGTGAAAAATCCTTCACAAAAACAAAAAATGGGCTAGTGGAGTGGCTCAGGGTGTAGGCCCTGAGTTCAAGCCCCAGTGCCACACACACACACACACACACACATCAATATATTTGGATTAAAAAAAAGGAAAAGCAAAACCAACTGAACTTTTTTGTAGGACCAATTTTTTTACAACTGTTTTTATTTGTTGATTTTCCTTTATGTAGATTTGGACACAAATATTTTATTGTATTTTTCAAGAGATTCAAGAGAAAAGGTACCATTTAAGTGAAATATTTGCCTAGTTCTTCCTCAAGGACTGTCATAGCAGAACTTCTTCACACTGAGTGTTAGTAACAGATATAGTTTCAGTTGGTCTAGGCTGCCTTCCTAGCAAATTACAATCCTTCCATGCCATGGTATTTCCCTACATGTTCCACCCTTTCAACAAGGATTCAGTTTAAAGATGTTAGTCAATTCATTATAACAATCAAAGAGGAATCAAATTGATTCCTTTCTTGGTCAAAGGAATCAGAGCTTTATTTATATTTTTTACAAATAATTAATCTTAAGGAAAAAACTTCTGAAGAAAGAGATTGAGGAAGACTATAGAAAGTGGAGAGATCTCCCATGCTTATGGATTGGTAGAATCAACATAGTAAAAATGTCTATACTTCCAAAAGTAATCTACATGTTTAATGCAATTCCCATCAAAATTCCAATGACATTCATTAAAGAGATTGAAAAAATCTACTGTGAAATTTATATGGAAACACGAGAGGCCATGAATAGCCAAGACAATATTCAGTCAAAAGAACAATGCTGGAGGTATCACGATACTTGACTTCAAACTATATTGCAAAGCAATAACAATAAAAACAGCATGGTACTGGCACAAAAACAGACATGAAGACCAGTGGAACAGAATAGAGGACCCAGATATGAAGCCACACAACTATAACCAACTTGTCTTTGACAAAGGAGCTAAAAATATACGATGGAGAAATAGCAGCCTCTTCAACAAAAACTGCTGGGAAAACTGGTTAGCAGTCTGCAAAAAACTGAAACTAGATCCATGTATATCACCCTATACCAAGATTAACTCAAAATGGATGAAGGATCTTAATATCAGACCACAAACTCTAAAGTTGATACAGGAAAGAGTAGGAACTACTCTGGAGTTAGTAGGTATGGGTAAGAACTTTCTCAACGAAACCCCAGCAGCACAGCAACTAACAGATAGCACAGATAAATGGGACCTCATAAAACTAAAAAGCTTCTGTTCATCAAAAAAAAATTGGTCTCTAAACTGAAGAGAACACCCACAGAGTGGGAGAAAATATTTGGCAGCCACACATCAGACAAAGGACTGATAACCAGAATATATAGGGAACTTAAAAAACTAAATTCTCCTGAAACTAATGAACCAATAAAGAAATGGGCAAGTGAACTAAACAGAACTTTCTCAAAAGAAGAAATTCAAATGGCCAAAAAACACATGAAAAAATGCTCACCATCTCTAGCAATAAAGGAAATGCAAATTAAAACCACACTTAAGGTTCCATCTCACCCCTGTTAGTATAGACATCATTAGCAACACCACGAACAACAGGTGTTGGCGAGGATTTGGGGAAAAGGAACCCTTTTACACTGTTGGTGGGAATGTAAACTAGTACAACCACTCTAGAAAAAAATTTGGAGGCTACTTAAAAAGCTAAACATTGATCTACCATTTGATCCAGCAATACCACTCTTGGGAATATACCCCAAAGACTGTGACACAGGTTACGCCAGAGGCACCTGCACACCCATGTTTATTGCGGAAGTATTCACAATAGCCAAGTTATGGAAACAGCCAAGATGCCCCACCGCTGATGAATGGATTAAGAAAATGTGGTATCTATACACAATGGAATTTTATGCAGCCATAAAGAAGAGTGAAATGTTATCATTCGCTGGTAAATGGATGGAATTGGAGAACATCATTCTGAGTGAGGTTAGCCTGGCCCAAAAGACCAAAAAACATATGTTCTCCCTCATATGTGGACATTAGATCAAGGGCAAACACAAGGGGATTGGACTTTGAGCACATGATAAAAGCGAGAGCTTTTATCACAAGGTAGGGGTGAGAATAGGTAAGACACCTAAAACATTAGCTAGCATTTGTTGCCCTTAATGCAGAGAAACTAAAGCAGATACCTTAAAAGCAACTGAGGCCAATAGGAAAAGGGGACCAGGAACTACAGAAAAGGTTAGATCAAAAAGAATTAACCTAGAAGGTAACACACACACACAGGAAATTAATGTGAGTCAACTCCCTGTATAGCTATCCTTATCTCAACCAGCAAAAAACACTTGTTCCTTCCTATTATTGCTTATACTCTCTTCAACAAAATTAGAGATAAGGGCAAAATAGTTTCTGCTGGGTATTGAGGGGGTGGAGGGGAGAAGGAGGGGGTGGAGTGGTTGGTAAGGGAGAGGGTGGGGGCATGGGGGAGAAATGACCCAAGCCTTGTATGCACATATGAAAATAAAACAATAAAAAAAACAAATAATTAATCTTAGTTTCACTATGTACATTCATCAACATATAAAAAGACAGAGTAGGTACTTTTGAACGAATCACCCCATTCATCAAGTTGACATTTTGGCTGCTCCACAAAAAAAAGCAGATTCCATCACTGGTGTATACTGAGGCAAATTCAACTCAAATCATTCCTGCCACCTGGAGATATTTGATTAATGAGACCCCACTTGGTTTTATTAATCTTTCTGCATTCTCCACATCTCACTCTCAACATATAACTACTCTCAATGGAAACTATCTTTATTTTCTTTGTGTTTAATTGAGATTTAATAAAATGTAGGTTTGGAAGCTTTTTCCTTCAGAAATTTTTAAATAAACTGTTTATAGGTCCTTTATTTCTAAGTTAAATCTGTTTCTTTAATGTGTATTATAAAGAACTTTCTCTAACCTCTTGTTAATAAAAACAACTTGGTAAATAAAATAAAGCATTAAAATAATTAATTGAGGCCATCACCTCAAGTATATTTTTCTTGCCGTGCCTTTAGAATATGAAAGATATAAAAATTCACTTTAGTTTGTAACATCTGAGCAATAATGGTTCTAGTAATCATTTTCAAGGTCAATCACAGGTTCTTAATTCTGTCTTTGAAGCAAGTGTAAATTCAATTTAAATTGTCATTTAAAAGCTCTATGGCTGCTATGGCTACCTGAAATCAAGCAAATTTGATAGATAATAGTGTAAATGTTTACTACATCTGCTTAGTGAGTGAATTAAATTTCACCCGCTCCTAAAAGTCATCTTTTTTTTTTTACCTGATCTCTTTAATCACCTTTAGTTTAGTGAGTTTATTGTTTATGTATTGTTAAAACTACAGTAGGTTCAGGCAAGAAATATGATTGATCACCAATACTGCCTCTTCCCAGAGAACAGCAGAAGACCAACTGTAGGTAGAGCTAGAATGCCCATTGAACATAGTCCAAAGTTACGAACCATCCAAAATTATGAATCCATCTAATAAACCTTAGCAGTTAAAAAATAAGAAAGAGGTTGTAAATTCCAGGAGGTTCACAATCAAAATTAAGAAAAGGTTAAATTCACATTTAGTGGATTCACAAGGAACAACTACCAGAGCTCAGAAATGCACAAGAAACACATAGAATTCCATCTTTTTTTCAAGGTTTCAGAAATCAGCAGGAGACTTGGCCAGCACAAAGCTTCAATGATACATGGAAATGGTTCATTATTAGCAAAAGATAACCAGTCCGTAGCTTGGAGTACCTGACTCCTTTTCCAATTGCATTGCTTCCAATCTTAATCCTGCCCCTCAAAGCCAAAGTACTTAATTTAATCAAGGAGTGGACAGACTTTCTGTAAGACCAGATAATAGCCTAAGGTTTGTGGGCCATGAAGTCTCCTTCATGACTACTCACCTCTGCTGTTGCTATAGGCAAGTAGCCAGTAGCCATGATTTATTAATGAATAACTGTATTACCAACACAACTCTATTTATAGGAGTAAGTACGAACCTGCTCTTGCCCATGGGGCAGTTTGCTGACTCCTCTCTAGACCAGGTGATTTACAAAATGAGTGTTGTGACTACTTAATAGGGTACAAAGTTAGTTTTACATATTACAGCAAGGGTTTTAACTTTTTAACAGATTCTTGCTTTTATGACTAACATTCTTTTGAAAATTGTAAGTAATACATTACAATAAGAAACCTGAGTAAAATATATAATGATTGGTAATAAGAGGATAAAAATATTGCTGTTTACAAATGGTAAGACCATATTTCTCAAAAACTGAAGGCAATCTCCTGAAAACCCTCTAGAACAATGGTATCCAAGTTTATTTAACCTGGGAATCACATGGAGAACTTTAAAATCAATACTGGTGCCTGAGCTTCGCTCCCAAGAGTGATTTAAGTGGCCCAACCAGTGTTTTTTTTTGTTTTGTTTTTTTTAATGAGAGATAGACTAAATTTAAAAATGTCAGCCTGCATCATGTATAGTTGGGATAAGTATTCTGTGAAACCTTGTTTTTGGGATATGTACTACACATATATGTACTGGTGCCAAATGAAGTCTTTTTTTTCTGCCTGGGGGTATGGTATGAAAGGTTTGAAATTCTAAATTACTTAGAATTGCCAGAAGCTTAAAAGGGAACTATATTGTTCCATTCAATCCATTCAATATGACATACAAAGCAAAACTTGGATCTCTAATAGAATATGGGATAAAGAGGAGAATCCCAGAGGCAAGAGTTCCTTCCAAAAACATAAGCATGGCCCTCAGGAGGAGGCGAGCTCCTTCTTAGAACTATAGCCTAAAGCACGGCTGGGAAGGCAAGTACAAATGTCCTGTCCCCATCAGCACTGCCTGAGTCATTCCACCAGGCCTGGATCCAGGAATACTGCAAATTTCCCTGTCCTTTTTAAGTATTTGGATCTCAGTTAAGCAGAATACAAAAAAATCCTAACAACATTTTAGATAAAGGCAACTCCCTGAGATATACTTGGCTTCTGTCCTCTCAAGTGCATCTTCTAGTAGAGGAGAGAAATACTAAATTGCTTTGAGACTATCCAATTCCAAAAAGCAAAGACAGTTGAATGCAAGTTTTCTACAGTCTTATATCTCAATGTTAATTAAACCCTATTCTAAGAATGCAAAATAGCTTTCTACCTTCTCTTTATGTCCTTAAATTTCACATATGTAAGTAATCAAACAATATAACAAAAAATAAAATGTCTTAAATTCAAAAATTATCTGAATTTTTCTTAAGCATCTTAAAATTTTGCATTAATATATCTTCATCAGGTTGCCTTAATTTGTATGTGTTTTTACCCAGAAGAAATAGCAGTCAGCAATGTATGCTATTGTTTTTAAAGTTCATATTTATCATATGTTAGTTTGTGAGCCAAAAGCCAAATGTCCTGTGTCTTGAGGACCCCCATATGAAACAGTGGAATGCAAATATTTATACTGAAATTATTTTCATAGGTGTTACCCTTTTATCTTAAGATGGTTCAAATTAAGAATAGAAAAATATACAAAATAATAATTTTTCTCCAGATTTTTTACAATGAACAAAGATGTGAAATAATTAAACTACTTTGACATCACAAAATATATGCATTTCCATACTTAGTATCTGTGCTAAACTGGAAAATGAATTTTAGATAAGTTGATGAAAGTCATGCAAATATGAAAGAAAAATGTAGATGAAGATATTCATATTAAGACTATTTAAATGATGAAGTACACACAAACACAAAACTAACTTATTTAAAAAACAAGCAAAACTAAGGCTTATGAATTTTCCCAAGTTTTTGCTCCTTGTTTTACATTCTTACAAAAAAAAATATTTATAGTTGTTAGGAAAACACCGTACACCGCACACAAAGGAGGCTCACGAGAGTTATCTCATGTCCAAAAGTTTAATAAGCAGGTTGGCTGGCCTAGAGAAAATGGTGCAGCAGCTTCTCTCAGCCAGTCTGGTTTTAAGTAGCATTTGGGAGAAAGCAAAGGCAAGGGATGGGTAAGATAATTAATTTGGCAATGGGGTTGATTAGTATGGGAAGGATATAAACCAACACTTTCAGGGTATGGGCCCGACAGCTTAATTTAGCTGACCTTACTTTAGAGTTGGGTGTGATATGGTAGCACAAAGAATTTTGAGTTCTTAGGATTAGGTTCAATTCCTGTAGCTCTAAAAATAAGAGGGTTTAAACCTCTATATTTTACTCTATCAAAGTAACTCTTTTGTCAGACATATTTCTATGTTTGTGGGGGGATGCTTGATATGGCAATGGGGAGGGATGCATATAGTATGCAGGTGGCCAAAGTAAGTGGGAGGAAGTTTTTTCATAGTAGGTGTATAAGTTGGTCGTATCGGAATCGGGGGTATGATGCTCAGATTCATAGAAATAGTATGGTGAGGCAAAGGGTTTTGATGGTGAAGTTGATTGTGTATAGTTCTAGGGTTAGAGGGTTGTGGAATGCTCCTAGAAATATGATCATTGTGAGAGCATTTATTATAATAATGTTCATGTATTCTGCTATGAAGAATAGGGCAAATGGTCCAGCGGCATACTCTACCTTGAATCCAGATACGAGTTCAGATCTCCTTCAGTTCGGTTGAATGGGGCCCGGTTTGTTTCTGCTAATGTTGAGATAAATCATATTATAGCTAGTGGTTATGTTGGGATAATGAGTCAGATATGTTCTTGTGTTGTAATAAGTGAGAATATGGTGAATGATCTGTTTATACGTATTACTGATAGAACGATGATGGCAAGGGATACTTCATATGAGATTGTGCGACTGCTCGAAGTGCTCCAATTAGGGCATATTTAGAATTTGATGATCAGCCTGATCATAGGATGGCGTAGACGGATAGGCTAGAGGTTGCTAGAATAAATAGGATACCAAAGTTTATGTTGATTAAGGGTAGTGGTATTGGGAATGGGATTCATATAATGAGGGCTAGGGTGAGTGCTAGGGTTGGGGCATGTAGGATAACAGTGGGGAGGAGGCTAGTGGTCATATGGGTTCTTTAATAAATAGTTTTAGTGCATCGGCGAATGGTTGGAGGATGCCGTAGGGGCCTACTACATTTGGGCCTTTTCGTAATTGTATGTATCCTAGGAGCTTTCATTCTATGAGGGTTAAGAATGCTATTGCAAGTAGAATAGGAATAGTCAAAGTACATGTATAATGAACATGGAGTGTTAAGGAGAGAAGTTGAAACTCTGAGGGTAAAGTTTTAAGTCTTATGCAATTACCAGGCTCTGCCACCTTAACTAACCCTGTTCTAGGGCAGGTAAGTAAATAATTTGCTAGATTAATGCAGGAAGAAGGTCTTAGGCAAAGGAGGAGGTGGCAGATAAGGAACAGTGAGCCTTGGTCAGCAGAGGAGGAAACTGGCTGCTGAAGCAAGGTCTAGGGGTGAGGTAAAGGAAGGGGGGGTGGGAGATAAGGAATGGTGGGTTTTGTTTACAAGGAGTGAAACCAGCTGTGGCTTAGGTTGCAGAAGAAACAGTTCCCATCATTCCCCCATTTTTTGTTTAATAGAGAGAGAGAGAGAGAGAAGAGGGGTTGGGTATTGGGGCACAGTTAGATCCTCTGACTGCTTCCGGCTGGTGGAGGGGCAGGGCATGTTCTCTAGTGGGGTCCTTTAGGGTGCAGTGTCTTGGTAGGGGTCAATGTGGGGGTCCCCTAGGTGGCCCAGGAGAGGTTGATATCCTTGGAGGAGGAGTTGATTGACTCTTTGGTTGGTGGCTGTAGATATGCGATCTAGTAAAAAATTTTGTAAAGTTTTTATAATGCAAGGGAGAAAACTCAAGAGGGTAAAGACAACAATAAGGGGTGCTATGAAAGGCAAGAGCCAAGAGAGCAGAGGAGATTGAGTCCAGTCTAGGAAAGAGGAGTTTTTTTGTCCTGCGAAGTTGAATTTTTTCACTTAAGTGAGACAGGGTATCAATATTTCGTTCTACTAGGCCTGACTCATTAATATAGTAACAGCATTCTTCTTGGAGGAAAAGGCAAGTGCCTCCTTTTTCAGTGGTTAAGAGATCTAGGGCCCTGTGGTTTTTGTAAGGCAACCTGAGCTAATGAGGTGAGTTGTCACTGAAGGGAGGCCAGAGAAACTGAGGTTGAGTCAAGGGTGACCTGCAGGTGCTTCTCAAAATCTTTTGTAGAGATGACATTATGGTCCAGGGCTCCACCTGCAAGCCCAGTGGCAGTGATGGAGGAGGCAAGGTTAATCCTGACCACAATGGGTAGGAAGGCAGCTCATGGTTGTCGGGGCGAGTATATCCAGAAGAATTCAGCCTTCCGATAGAGAGTAAGTTGGGGAACAGTTATTACTGAAAGTCAGGGGCCTGGAGTAGAGGCATTTATACAGGTGTGTAAGGAGCCGTTGCACCAGAGGTATAGTCCAAAGGGTGGGAAGGTTTGAGTAGTTATAGAGACATTAGAGCAACAGAATTTGAGGAAACTGGCCCCAGAAGAGGAGTGGACAGAGGTGTAATAGCAGGTCAGGATCCCACAGAGGTATAGAAGTCAAAGAGGGGGTGGCACTTATTTCGGGACATAGAGGTGAGGGCAGGGATAGAGAGGTTGATGGGCACTGCCACCAGGAGGGGGCACTGGAGGGAGGCACACAAGAAACAGTGGGTAGTGTTTATGGAACTGGTGGAGTTAAGAAACTGTATAGAGGTTTCTATAATTTGGATCCAGGATGATAGGGTTGTGTGTGCAGGACCCTTGGGGAGTTGGTACTGGAATGTCTGCTCGGCCTTTAAGATGCTTGAGGAGAGTTCTATCTGTGATTGGGGGGCCATAACCCATTCCCTAGATATAAAGAGGGTTCCTGAGGGTTGTGAACTAACACCTGAGTAGTACATGGAGACTTTGACCCCGTCCTGCCAACGCTGGTGCCAGGGATCGGGGATGTAAAGGAAGAAACCTGAGTCATTGTAATAGGCACCTACCATATTACCTGTTGTATGCTGTTCTGAGATCCAATGCTTTTTGTAGCTCTGATATGGGCAGCCCCTATATTCCTATGACCATTTAGCACCCTTTTTACAATATGGTTGGATTTGATCAAAGAGGAAGCAGATACAAGGGAAGTTGATGTCTCTCCCCACAGGATGTAGCACAATGGACTTAGGTGCAAATGGGATGGTGAGAGCCTGACTACACCCTGTTAGGGGGGCAGTCCCCAGAGCCCACGTTATGTGTGATGTTGGCTGAGCCTGGCTTATAGGTTTCTCGGATCTTAAACCTTCAGAGATATGATGGGGATAAAGAGCTGGCTGGGAAGGCAATGAATATGCAGGTTATAAGAATAAGGAAAGTACAAGAAATAGGCCACAGAGGGCAAGATACCCAAGGCAGAGTGTGTGCAATGGGGCCATCTCCACTCGGGGAAGAGGTTGTCCACAGGCCAACACTCAGGAGAAGGGGGACGAGGATAAGAACTAACCACAGGAGGGGATGGAGTGGAAGCATGGGTGGAGTGGCTTATAGTAATCCAAAGAGTAGGTTGGAAAATGAGTAGATTTCTTCAAGAGTGAAGTCTGAGTACCCTGGAGATGAAAGGCAGATATCCAATCTATAAAGCAAGGGTAAAAGAAGTATGAGAGAGGAGGGAAGTTGATCATGTTGGGAAGTGGGAAGTCTAAGACCTCAGAGTGGAGTGTATATATGAAAGAGTAAAAGCATGGGCAGGCACTGACAGGAAAGAATGGAAGAGGAGAGGTATAAAGAGTGAGTAGGTGAGATGCCAGGTCCCCAGGCATAGAGCTTCTACTTATGTCCTGGGAATTTCTGTATGTGTGTCTCCATCTTCTGGGATCCTAGGGAGGCAGGAGATCTTTATTTTAGCTGGTCCTATAAGAAGAGATTGATAGGTTTTTATGGGGGTTGTCAGTTTTAGGTTTTGAACATGTACCCAGGAGGAGAATCCTGCTAGCTTTGCAGCCGTAGGTGTGGTAAGGATGACCTTAAATGGACCTTCCATTTTTGTGTTAGGTGGCTGGGGGTGGCTGTGTCTTTTAGATAGACAAGATCTCCTACCTGGAGAACTGGAGGCACTTTGGTAGTGTCAGAGGGTTGTGGTAGTTGGTTATGAGCATAAGACCAGAGGAGGGAGTGAAGAGAGGTAAAGAGAGGGTTGAGGAGAGAGGGGAGAATATTGGGGGACTTTGGCTGAACTGTGATAGGGAGAAGCAGATGGCCATAGAGGAGCCCAAAGGGGCTGAGCATAAGTGGTCTCTTTGGGAGAGCCCGGAGGCAGAGAAGGACTAAGGGCAGGAGCTTTGTCCAGTCTAGTTGGAGTTCGAGAGAGAGTTTTGTGAGAGTATTTTTGAGTGTGTGATTGGCACGCTTGACCTTGTCTGAGGATTGGGGGTGATAGGGAATATGAAATCTCCAGTGGATGTTTAAGGCTTGTGCCAGCTTTTGAGAAATAGAGGAAACAAACTTGGGCCCATTGTCTGACTGAATGGAGGCCAGGAGGCCAAACCATGGGATGATATCTGTGACCAGGATTGTTGTTACTGTGGCGGCCCTTTTATTCATTGTAGGGAAGGCTTCCACCCATCCTGTGAAGGTGTCAGCCAGTACCAGGAGGTATTTGATTTTCTTCACTGGGGGCATGTGGGTAAAGTCCACCGGCCAGTCCATGGCAGGGAGGCATCCTTTGGCTTGGTGCATGGGAAAGGGAGGGGGCCTAACATTGGAGTTAGGGTTTGTATGCTGACAGATGGAGCAGGACTGGGTGATCTTTTTAAGGTATTGTATGTCTTCTGTTGATAGGGAAAGGGATTGACAGAGAAAGGTGTAGAAAGCATGAAGAATAGGATGAAAAAGCATATGCAAATAAGAGAGAAGAGTTTTAACTTCAGAAGAGGGGAGTGAGAGCTTAGTGAGAGGAGGAAGGGAGGCTGGGGTAAGGGAGTACATGGTCTGGGGTGCAGGCTGGAGGGCTGCTCGTTTTGCCACTGTATCTGCTCGGTTGTTTCCTTTGGTAACAATAGAGGAATCAGTCTGATGAGCTTTACAATGGGTGATGCCTATTTGGGAAGGGAGGCACGAGGCTTCTAGGACCTGGGTTATTAAGGCAGCATTAATGCTGGGAGTTCCTTTTGTAGTTAGGAGTCCCCTTTCCTTCTAGATTGCAGAGTGGACAACAAAGTGTGAAAGGCATATTTAGAATCAGTGTAAATATTAACTGTTTTGTCTTTAGCCAGAGTTAGAGCTCTGGCCAGGGCAGTTAGTTCAGCCTTCTGGGAAGTTGTACCTAAAGGGAGAGGGCATGCCTCAATGACAGTGGAATAGAGACAATAGCATATCCTGCCTTTCGTTGTCCATTGTGAGTAAAGGAGCTGCCATCAATGAACCAAGTGTAGTCAGCCTGAGAAAAGGTGCCCTCCTCAATGTGGTCTGGGTAAGGGAGGAGCTCCTCAAGGATCATGGGGCAGGAGTGAACGAGGGGTATTGAAGATAGAGGAAGAAGAGTGGCTGGATTAAATGGGGGACATGAGATGAAAGTTAGTGTGGGGTCCTCAACTGAGGCCACCTGGAGGTCCAGGATACGAGAGGGGGACATTGAGTGAAGTCCCTTATATATAAGGAGCTTTGAGAGGCTATGAGAGGAGTAAACAGTAAGGGGGGACCCAAAGGTGAGCTTTTTACTTTCTTGAATTAGGAGAGAAGCAGCTGCAAGGGCCCTGAGGCATGGGGCCCATCCCCTTTTTGTGGGGTCTAACTGGTATGCTACTGGAGCAAAGGAGAGCCCTATGTGTTGTGTCCTAAAACTCCTAGGGCAAAGCCCTGTCTCTCAGAGATATAAAGGAAAAAAGGACTAGTGAGGTCCAGCAGGCGAAGTGCCGGGGCTTGTGCTAGGGCTTGTAGGACCAGAAATGACCTGACACAGGCCGAGAGGGGTCTAGGGGCTCTTGGATGGGGCCTTTGGATGCCTCATATAGAGGTTTGGCCATTAGACTAAAGTTAGGTATCCAGGTCCTGAGGTAGCCTGCCAGACTGAGAAAGGAGAGAATTTCAGCCTTGGTGGTGGGGGCAGGGAGAGAAACCAATCAGGCCTTATGATCTATGGTGATAGCCTTATGAGTAGGGGAGATAGAAAGGCCCAGGTATGTTACCTGGGTGAGAGACAGTTGAGCCTTGTTAGGGGACACCCAGTATCCCTTTTTTCCCAGAAAATTAAGCAGGAGGGCAGTGTGTTGTTGGCTATCCTCGAGTGAGGGGCTGCAGAGCAGGAGGTCATCTACATATTGGAGGAGTTTACTTGAGGAGAGATGGAGGGTAAGGAAGTCCTTAGCCAGCGCTTGGCCAAAGAGGTGAGGACTGTCCCGGAACCCCTGAGGCAAAACAGTCCAGGTTAATTGTTGGGAAGTATGACAATCTGGATCAGTCCAGGTGAAAGCAAAGAGATTTTGGGTCTGTGGGTGGACAGGGATAGTGAAGAAAGCATCTTTTAAGTCCAGGACTATGAAATGGGTGGTGGTACTGGGGATGAGAGACAGGAGAGTGTATGGGTTGGGTACCACCAGGTGTATAGGAGTCACTGCCGCATTGATTAAGCGGAGGTCCTATAGCAGCTGGTAGGACCCATTGGGCTTCTTTACAGGCAGAATAGGAGTGTTATAGGGGGATTGGGTTGGGTGAAGCAGGCCCTTAGAGAGAAGCTCTGAGATAATAGGCTTTAGCCCCTGTAGGTGAGTTAGAGAGATGTGATATTGAGATTGATTTGGGAAAGTAGAAGGATCTTTGAGAGTAGCAACAATTGGCTCATGGTGTGAGGCAATGGAGGGGTTTTTGTGATCCCATACAATGGGGTCCACTAATGTTGCCAGTGAGGGCAAGGAGGTGGGAGAAGCTTGTGGAAGCAAGGTACTTATGATGGTGAGGAGGGACTGTGAGAATAGAGATGAGGGGTTAGTGGTCCGCGGCTCTTGGGGTAGATGTAAGATGAGAGTGGCCTGAAACTTTGTTAAAATGTCTCTACCTAAGAGTGGAGTGGGACAATTAGGTAGCACTAGGAAGGAATGAGTAAAGAGGGTGTCTCCTAGTATGGAAGTTAAGGCAAAGGTCATTAAGGGCTGGATAAGAGTTCCCTCTACCCCAACTATGAAGGTTGAAGAAGGCTTGGTAGGTCCCCAGAACTCCGGCAAGGAAGAAAAAGTGGCACCTGTGTCTAGGAGGAGAGAGATAGGCCTACCATCAATGATGGCCATTACCCTAGGCTCCCGTGAAGTTATGGTCATTGGGCCTGGGAGTCCTGGGCTCCATCAGTCTTCTGCCGCAGTTGTCAGTCTTAGAAAATCAGTTAGGGAGGAGGAACATTGAGGGGGTCTAGACCTCCTTGTGGTAATTATAAACCTTAAAAGCCACATTTAAAATTTCAGCCTGTGGAGTCTGAGGGTCATTTTCTAGCCTTTTAAGTTTCTTTCTTATATCTGGGCCTGACTGGGAGATAAAGTGTGTCATAAGGATAATTGTCCCGTCCTTAATTTCAGGGTCAACTTTTGTGTGGCTTTGTAACGCCTCTGTAAGTCAGGACAAGAAACTGGCTGGGTTTTCTTTTTCCTCTTGTTGAACTTCTCTGAGTTTGTCAAAATTAACAACCTTTTGGGCAGCCCTCTTTAACCCTGCCTCTAGGCAGGTGACCATCTGGTCCCTGGAAGTTAGGTCATTAGTTTGATAGTCCCAATGGGGTTCTGCCTCTGGAACTGCCAATGTTCCCACGGGGTGGGCAGGGGTGGTGAGGTGAATCTCATCTGCATGTGTCTTAGCCGCGTCCCAGACCCTTCATCTCTCCTCCAGGAGGAGGGTTGAGGAGAGGATGGTATAAATGTCATGCCAGGTGAGACTATAGGATTGAGCCAAATATTGAAGTTCTCTAATATAAGAGTCAGGGTCAGTGGTGTAGGAACCGAGGTGTTTTTCAATTTGATACAGGTCTGTGAGAGAAAAGGGAACATGAACTCGCAGATACCCTCTGCGCCGGCCACCTCCAGGAGAGGGTAGAGAGAAGCAGGCTGGCTGGGGGGGCCGTGAGAATGGGTATGTGGGGGACTCGGGATTCTGTGGCTTTGGGTTGGTGGAAGGGCAAGTGGAAGAGGGAGCAGAATGAGGAGTGGAGGGAGGGGTGGAAGGAGAGACAGGGGAAGCAGCGAGGAAAGCGGCAGGGGCAGGCTGCTGAGCAGTGGAGGCTTGTGTCTGATAAGGTGGAGGCTCATTAGTAGGATCGAAGGAAGGGAAAGTTGTCAGGATCAGGGAGGGTAATTGGGGTTTTTGTAGTCAGAAGGACTTGGGCAGGGAAGCAAGAGGTGCAGAGAGAAGGTTTAGAGCAGAGATAAGGAAACACTAGGACATAGGGAATTTTCTGTAATCTCCCAGTGCATTCACAGAAGTTCTAGAGACCCCTGAGAATTTAGGGTCAAGTGTGCCACCTAGTGGCCATTTAGAGTTATTATCCAGTTGGTATTGTGGCCAAACCTGATTGCAAAGAAAAATGAGTTTTTTTGCCTTTAGATCAGGTGAGAACCGTAGGGGCTCAAGGTTGGCCAGCAGACAGCCCAGAGGGGTGTCTGAAGGAATTTTGGAAGGTCCAGTGCCCATGGTGAGACCCAGTCCAAGGAAGAATATGGTGGGCGTCCTCAAGATATTGCTTTCCTTTACGAAATAGAGAAGTGGATGGATCTCAAGGGAACGTCTTCACTGAGGGATCGCCCATGCCTCAGGAACCAGGTTCCTGAGCTGAGTGAGTCGGGACCTAGTACTAGGATTTTCACCAACTAAGAGAGAGAGAGAGAGAACCACGACTCATGGCTCGGCAGTGAGAGGGAACTCACCAAGGGAGGACCGAGTAAATCAGCCAGTGATGGGTGAGCTACAGGAAGCACACTGACCTTGAGGAGGTTCCCTGTGAGCAAGAGTGGTGATGACGGCACTAGTCCAGGAACAGGGGTCCCGGCAAAGCAGCTCAGATCCAGGCTTAAGGAAGGCATCTCCCACCTACATAGCATTGGCAGGCTGATATAAACCCTCAGCCTGGCACCCCTATACAGGGGATGTCTGCCTTGTGGCCAAAGTAGGCTTGGGAGTGCAGTTTATTTTGGGAGGACCTGGAGTCACAAACTGGGAGAGCAAGATCGATGCCGGAAGCTCACCTGTTCCCGGCCAGTGCACCAAATGTTAGGAAAACGCTGCACACCGCACACAAAGGAGGCTCATGAGAGTTATCTCATGTCCAAAAGTTTAATAAGCAGGGTGGCTGGCCTGGAGAAAATGGCGCAGCAGCTTTTCTTGGCCAGTCTGGTCTTAAATAGTATTTGGGAGAAAGCAAGGACAAAGGATCGTCTTTGATCTGCAAAGGAAGAGACCAGCTGCAGGAAGAAGGTCTCGGGCAAAGAAGAAGGGTGGAGATAAGGAACAGTGAGCCTAGATCAGCAGAGGATGAGACCAGCTGCTGAAGCAAGGTCTAGGGGCGGGTAAAGGAAGGGGGGTGGGAGATAAGGAACGGTGGGTTTTGTTTGCAAGGAGTGAAACCAGCTGCAGCTTAAGTTGGAGAAGAGACAGTTCCCATCAATAGTAGGACAAACAAAATATTCAGACATATGAATGATTTTCTATTAAACAGATATTATTACATTTTACTGACAGCATGTGCCATGATAAAACTTTTAATGCAATTGTAACTATTTCATTCCCTTTAAGAAAATCCATAGTAATTTCATTGAAAAATGAGTGTATGCATGTATAGTTGTATAAACTGTGTGTGATCTATTTATTACCACAAAACACATTGAATTTTTGCCATACTGACTATCCAGAATCTTGAATATTTTTAAAGAATAGATCTTGGAAATCATTTCATTCAGAACAAATAAAAACTCACTTCTGGCTTTTAATGGCTCTATAGTGTTCCTTTATGAATCTTCCATGATTTATATTTAACCAGTACCAATTATAAGCAGTATCAGTTTCAGAACTTAGGAAAGAAGAGCTAGAAATGAACAAAAAGTGAGGTGGGACACACTGTATCAGTGTACATGTACCAACCTAGAAAAACACTGTGACTTCCCTTTTTGATGCCATGTTAAAAAACTACTGAGGCTCCAAAGCAAAGTACAGAAGGCTCAGAAGGATCTGAATTCAGTAGGCAGAGCCCTAAGTTATTAGGATACTATCTACAGGATGGCAAATTACTTCCACATGCATTTTAAAATACGTTTGGGTAACTGAATGATTCAGATTTTTATAACACACCCCCTCTGTGAATCGGCATCCTTTTTTTCAATGAAATTATTAATGTTGCATTTATTTATAGTGTTCTATGAACACTATAAACATGTTAAAAATATTTTTTAAACATATTATTTAAGCCCTCCTAAACACTTTTAAGTTAGACAAAGCAGAGTCTAATGTTGCAGGAGACACTGAAGTTCCGATTTCCCATGATAGGTCTACACCACGCAGACGCAGAACGTCAAGGTTGAGATTAGAAGACTCACAAGGAAAATATTGGTGTTTGCTGTGGTGCTGCCTCTTTAACAATGAGTATTTCCTTTTATTCTAGTGCATACATGTTTTGTTCACTGATGAGTTCTCCCATGACTTTATCATGACCATTTTAATTTAGTGCTCTTTTTTAAAATTTGGGAAACCTGGAAAAGAAATGTTAATGTACAAATATTTTAATTAATGTCTTTGAAAGACTGAATAATATACTTTGATCATTTAGTTTCAGCTAAAAGTAGCAATATTTTCTGTGGAAGCTATAATGTAAACAATAGTAATAGCCTTATCATTTCTCTGAACATAGAATTTAGTAAATATTGAAAACGTTTATCCAAAATAAATATTTAAACTATTTCATAAAGCAACATGAGTGTTTTCACTTAGCAAGGGACATCCATCTATCTGCTCAGTGAATATGCTTCTCTTACTCATCACTAGTGGACCACTAAAAGGAAAAAAATGTGGAACAAGAACTCCTATTCCTAAAACTATGCCGAGAACTAGTTTCAGAGTGAGCAAAAGGACTTGGAGACATGGAAACTAGGTCCTTAAAATTTAAAGTACTAAAATATCTAGCATCTTTTATTAAACCAGAAAGACTGTGTATGTAATAGTATAAGGAAATAAGCAAGCACTTTGCAGAATTAAAGAATAAACACAAAAATCACCCTTGAACTCTTTTTTTTTATGGGTTTGCATCCTGTTTAGCTTGTTGAGACCAGAAGTGAAGCCTATTACTGTGTGTTTCTCCCTGACTCTGTTTCATCTCATCTGCAAGGTGTCTCGAGAAATTGAAATTTGACAAATTGGAATTAATATTGAGGGGTATTGTATTGAGTTACTCAAGAAATAGAGAATGAGAGAGTGGGTAGCATGCAGGAAGTTTATTGGAGAGTAAACTTGAATGGACACATAGATCATGGAGTGAAAGGGAAGAAACTAAGATTAGATAATTCTCTTTAGGAAATTTCCCATTAGGCAATGAGAAAAGTGGGAGATGAAGCCTCAACTATGGCTCTGGGGCTGGAATTCATTGCATTGGGTCTTTTATCCTCACTTGGGCCACCCTGGGAGGAACTTGACCTTGGTCTAGGTGACTCTTCAGCTGAGACATTTGTTGAAAGTTTTGACAGCTGAACTCTGTTGGTAGTAATTTAGAAAACTGTGGGAATAAATTCCATTATTCCTAAAGGAGGGTGTTTGTGACATATCACAGTGTCCACAGTCAGAACAGAAGCAAGTAGGAAGGAATAAGCCCCAAAGCCAAGTTTGTTAAAGAATGGAACTGAAATTGGTGAAGAGGATACCAGATAGGAGAGGTGAAACATTTTTCATAGGACATTGAAATTCTGTATTTATCTGTTCTAAAGAGTGACAGGTAGTTTTTGAAGAAATAAATCCTAGTATTTTTATGATCAAGAGACTGGCTATTTATCTTTTATGGTAGTATACATAACATTAAGAAATTATTAATGGTATTTGTTTATAGTGAAAGTAATTATTGTAAACTGGTACAAAAGAAATATTTTGAGGCAGAATACCTGGTTTGTAATTTACTACTGATTATTTCAGACATTTGTAAGTTTACATTTTTATTCTTCAGTTTTCTAATCTGTAAAATAGAGAAAATAGTAATATTACCTATCCACAGGACCACTGTAAATAAGAAATCTTTTGTTGTAAATCCCCTAGAATAGTAACAGGGGTTGTTGTGTAAGTAATTTACAACATGAAATGTACATCTGTACCCACTGAAATGTGAATTTCATTCAAACAGTGATCTGTTTTGATCAGTGCATTATTCCCAGGCCAAGAAAAGCAGACAGCACTAATAAGTATGAATGGATAAAACCTGAACTCATATCTAATATTGTGTTTATGCATATTGGAAAATACACATATTTAATGAATTATATAATAATCTTAGAGTATAAAGAAGTGTATGGATTCTATTTTGAAAAATATATGATTCAGAGTCAAGATATCTTAATTTGTCATTTATAATCTTAAAAATTTAAAATATCAAAAGCAGTATGTTACATAATATTTGGAAATGGCAGTTCTTTTCAATTATATTGTCTGTATTAATCTACTTTCTGTTACTGTAATGAGATACAGGAGGCTGGCTAACTCTACAAAGCAAAGGTTTTGTTTAGCTCACAGTTTGGAGGCTCAAAGTCCAAACAGATGCCGCAGGCATTGGTGAGTTGTTCCTACAAATCCACAACCAGAAGGTTGAAATTAATCTTTCTTGTAATAGTGTTAGTTTCCAATTTTCCAAGGAAAGGTGTAGACATCTAGGCAATCTCAGATTAATATTCTTTTTCTTTCTCACACCCTGTTTACCTGATTTTATGGTCAGAGCAGACAGGAATGTGGTGATTGTCTCCCGTTTTCCTGCTCAGGGTATCTCCATTACTCAAGGGAGCCACTGCCAAATCCATGAATGCTTGTGAAGTTGATGATCAATATATACAAAACTTACTGTATGATTCTTTACATTTTTGCTAATCACACAAATTTATGTCCTTCAGCATAAAATTATATTCAAAGGTTGAATGTGAAACCCAGGTGAGTATAATTAGAGTTATAAACTTTTAATTCTCTGAAATGGAGGGGAAGGTGGAGTGTTCTCCAGCCTTTGGGTTGACAGAGGTCTGTCCAGATACAATCTTGGGCCTGCTGGAAGCTGTCCTTCTTCACCAAATGGCCTTGACTACAGGTGACAAGAAGAAAATGTAATCAAATACAAGACTGGAAGAGGAGAGAAAGAAAAGGAGAGACAGTTCTCAAGATCCCTCAAATGTTCTATTTTTAAATGTGGTCTAATTAGAGTTGTGTTTCTGTCACTGAGTGAACTTCATTTACGTTTTTGTGTTCCTGCCTAGCATCAGTTTCATGGATTCCAGCTACTTTATTATTTTTTATTTTTAAAATTTCTTTTATTCATATGTGCATACAATGCCTGGGTCATCTCTCCCCTCCTCCTCCCACTCCCTCCCCTCCCTCCACCCTCTCCCTCTCCTCCCCTACCCCTCTACCTCCAAGCAGAAACTGTTCTGCCCTTATCTCTAATTTTGTTGAAGAGAGAGTATAAATATTAATAAGTAGGACCAAGGGCTTTTGCTGTTTCAGATCAGGATAGCTATAATGGGAGATTCCTCTCATTGCTTTCCTGTACATATGTGTTACATTCTAAATTAATTCTTCATGAACTAACCTTTTCTCCAGTTCCTGGTCCCCTTCTCTTATTGGCCTCTGTTGCTTTAAAGTTTCTGCATTAGTTTCTTTGCACTGAGGACATCTAATGCTATCTTGTTTTCTGGGTGTCTTATCTATCCTTATACCTTCCTTGTGTGCTCTTGCCTTATCATGTGATCAAAGTCCAATCCCCTTGTTGTGTTACCCTTCAGTTAAAGTCTGTAAATGAGGGAGAACATACAATTTTTGGTATTCTGGGCCTAGCTAACCTCGCTCAGAATGATGTTCTCCAGTTCCATCCATTTACTTACTTGTGAATGATAAAGTTTCATTCTTCTTCATGGCTGAGTAGTATTCCATTGTGTATAAATACCACATTTTCTTAATCCATTCATCAGTAGTGGGGCATCTTGGCTGTTTCCATAACTTGGCTATTGTGTATAGTGCTGCAATAAACATGAGTGAGCAAGTGCCTCTGGAGTAACCTGTGTCACATACTTTTGGGTATAGCCCCAAGAGTGGTATTGCTGGATCATATGGCAGATCTGTGTTTACATTTTTAAGATGCTTCCAAATTTTTTTCCAGAGTGGTTGTACTAGTTTGCATTCCCACCTGCAGTGTATAAGGGTTCCTTTTCCCCACATCCTCCACAACACCTGTTGTTGGTGGTGTTTTGATAATGGCTATTCTAACAGGGGTGAGGTGGAATCTTAGTGTGGTTTTGATTTGTATTTCCTTTATAGCTAGAGATGGTGAACATTTGTTCAAGTGTTTTTTTGGCCATTTGAATTTCTTCTTTTGAGAAAGTCCTGTTTAGTTCACTTACCCATTTCTTTATTGGTTCATTGATTTTGGGAGAGTTAAGTTTTTCAAGTTCCCTGTATATTCTATTGAGGAAGTCCTTGCCTATACCTATTAGTTCCAAAGTATTTCCTACTCTTTCCTGTACCAACTTTAGAGTTTGGGGTCTTATGTTAAGGTCCTTGATCCATTTTGAGTTAATATTGGTATAGGATGATAAACATGTTTCTGTTTTTTGCAGATTGCTAACCAATTTTTTCAACAGTTTTTGTTGAAGAGTCTGTCTTTTCTCCATCGTATACTTTTAGTGCCTTTGTCAAAGATAAGTTGGTTATAGTTGTGTGGCTTCATATCCAGGTCCTCTATTCTGTTCCACTGGTCTTCATGTCTGTTTTTGTGCCAGTACCATGCTGTTTTTATTGCTATGGCTTTGTAATATAGTTTGAAGTCAGGTATTGTGATACCTCCAGCTTTGCTTTTTTTGCTGAGTATTGCATTGGCTATTCGCGGTCTTTTATGTTTCCAAATGAATTTTAGGGTAGATTTTTCAATCTCTATGATGAATGTCATTGGATTTTGATGGAAATTGCATTAAACATGTAGATTGCTTTTGGTAGCATAGCCATTTTTACAATGTTGATTCTACCAATCCATGAGCATGGGAGATCTTTCCATCTTCTGTAATCTTCCTCGATCTCTTTCTTCAGGGGTTTATGGTTTTCCTTGTAGAGGTCATTCACATTCTTTGTTAAGTTTACTCCTAGATATTTGATTTTTTTTTGAGACCATTGTAAATGGAATTGTTTTCATATAGTCTTTCTCAGTTTGTTCATTATTACTTTATAGAAAAGCTAACAATTTTTGTAAGTTGATTTTGTATCCTGCCACCTTGCTATAGCTATTGATTGTGTCTAGGAGCTTTTGGGTAGAGTTTTTTGGATTTTTAAGGTATAGGATCATATCATCTGCAAATAGGGATATTTTGACAGTTTCTTTACCTATTTGTATTCCTTTTATTCCTTCTTCTTGCCTAATTGCTCTGGCTAGGAATTCCAGTACTATATTGAATAGGAGTGGAGATAGTGGGCATCCTTGTCTGGTTCCTGATTTTAGAGGGAATGGTTTCACTTTTTCACTATTAAGTAAAATGTTGGATGTAGGTTTGCCATAAATAGCTTTTATAATGGTGAAGTACTTTCCTTCTATTCCTAGTTTTCTTAGAGCTTTTGTCATGAAATGGTGTTGGATCTTGTCAAAGGCTTTTTATGCATCTATTGAGATGATCAAGTGGTTTTTGTCTTTGCTTCTGTTAATGTGGTGTATTTCATTTATTGATTTTCATATGTTGAACCACCCCTGCATTCCTGGGATGAAGCTGACTTGGTTGTGGTGTATTATCTTTTTGATGTGTTATTGAATTTGGTTTCCATTATTTTATTGAGGATTTTTGCATTGATGTTCATTAAGGAGATTGGCCTTTAGTTCTCCTTTTTGGAGGTGTCTTTGCCTGGTTTTTGGATGAGTGTAATACTGGCTTCATAAAATGTGTTAAGCAATTTTCCTTCCCTTTCTATTTCATGGAACAGTTTAAGGAGGGTTGGTATCAGTTCTTCTTTAAATGCCTGATAGAATTCAGCACAGAATCCATCAGGTCCTGGACTTTTCTTTTTTGGGAGGCTCTTAATTGCTGCTTCAATTTCATTTTGTGTTATAGATCTATTCAGGTTATTGATGTCCTCTTGTTTCAGTTTGCGATGATCATAATTATCTAGAAATCTGTCCATTTCTTCAAGATTTTCAAATTTATTAGAATATAGGTTCTCAAAGTAGTCTCTTGATTTCCTGGACTTCATGCTGTTTGTTGTTATCTGCCCTTTTGCATTTCTGATTTTACTAATTTGGGTTTTTTCTCTCCTCATTTTAGTCAGGTTTGCCAGGGGTCTATCAATCTTGTTTATTTTTTCAAAGAACCAACTTTTTGTTTCATTAGTTCTTTGTATTTTTTTTGTTTCTATTTCGTTAATTTCAGCTCTTATTTTTATTATTTCTTTCCTGTTTGTTTTGGGATCTGTTTTTTCTTTTTTTTCTCAGAGTTTGAGATGTAACATTAAGTCATTGATTTGAGATCTTTCTGTTTTTCTAATATATGCACTCATGGCTATAAATTTTCCTCTTGGGACTGCCTTTGCTATGTCCCATAGGTTCTGGTAGGTTGTGTTTTCATTTTCATTAACTTCCAGGAACCTTTTAACTTCCTCTTTTATTTCATTGATGACGCATTGGTTATTGAGCAATGTGTTGTTCCATTTCCAGCTGATTGCATGTTTTTTGTTATTATTTTTGTTGTTGAGTTCTAGTTTTAATGCCATGTGATCAGGTAGAATGCATGGTATTATCTCTATTTTCTTATATTTGCTGAGGTTTGCTTTGTGCCCTAGGATATGATCAATTTTTGAGAAGATTCCATGGGCTGCTAAGAAAAATGTGTATTTTGTAGAAGTTGGATGAAATGTTCTATAGAAATAAACTAGGTTCCAGGTACTTTAGACAGGTCTGCATCACACTGCTCAGCTTTTCCTTGATCTCTTTTCCAGGTAATCCTGTAGATCCCAGATCTATTAGCCAATGTCCAGTAGTGAATGATCCCCTAGAATTATAGTGTAAGTGCCTACCTAACCATATCATACTTTAGCATTAAAAACTTTTTATTCATAGATGTCATGCAAAAATTCACAATGTTTGTGAATTTTTTGAAGGCAGGATATAGTATTAATGAAAAATTGTATTTTCTTACCATATGCTGTTATGTCTATTTTATTAATGATTTACTAATTTTTGACAGAGTGATCAATTTTCCACTAATTACCAAGAGTACACAGAGATAGCTATTAACTTTTCTATTCCTTTATGTTTTCCTAAATCTGTCACCATTAACAGAAAAGAAAGGTCATAAGCAAATATATTGACACAATTCCTGGAGTACAGTTTTAAGCCATGTTGCTATCTGTAAGGAGCTTGCTAAGTTACCATGGTATGTAACAGAAGAAAAGTGACCATTTTTTCCTTTCATCAACCATGTGATTTTCTAGTCATCTGAAGAGCTGACTTCTAGAGCTAGAAGTTATAAAATTCCTTAGTTACTATTTAAAACACTTATGTTACATTCCAATGATCTCTATGTGAGTGACTTCAAATACTCTACCAGAGTGATAACCCTTAATGAGGGTAGACTAGGCAATGGAACACGCTTTTAATCTCAACTTTGGAAGATTTTTGTAAAGATATAAAATTTTCATTAATTAAAAAATACTTCACTACTTGAAAGTATAGTTTTCACATATTTAAACCTTTTAAGTATAGTTCATAAAAAAATCCAAAATACTATCACATAGAGAAAACTAATAAATCATTGCATTTTCATTGAATTTTTTGTTCTTATAATATTTTCTCTCAGAAAAAATGCATTTGCTTGAACAGTTTATGAAAAAACTTGAGAACTTAATTTAAATACACTACATTTTATTTTATGGGACATACTTTGCAAATAGATTCAGTAAGTGAAAATGTTTAAAACAAGTACAGGCTTGAATACAAGTAGCCTTGGTGATAAAGTCTTTGGCTTTATTCAGGTCTCTTGCTTGCCTACATACCTAATTGAGTGAATGTTTAACATAATTTGAAGTACTAAAGGAAGTTTTTCAGTAGTGTTTATGTCAAATTTTGTGGTTTTGATAATACACATTTTCAGCTAACAGTTTACTACTTTAGCTATTTTAATAGCCCAACTCTGGTACATTCTAACTACACTTACACAATCCATGTTGTCAATTACAGCAATGCTTCTAATAACCATCTCTGATAATATTGAGTGGCTATTTTAACTTCAAAGAAAGATATGAAAATACTGATGCTATATATGTGATTTGGGATATTTAAGAATTTTATTCTTTCCTTAAAATTTATTTTATTTTTTATTTGAGTTTCCAAATTTAGAAATATGGTTAGTTTTTACAAAGAATATTATAGAGACAATTTTTACTTCAGTTTTATTCTATATCATCATTATGCTAACTTTGATGACCATTAATTTTGTCTTACCAAATGGGATGTTATGATAAATATCCCGACCAAACTACACATAAGCATACCTATGTAAAATCAGTAATTAAATATGTTATTTTCATAATGTGTATACAAGGTAATGGATTATTTTTGCTTTAAAGCCAAGTTATTTGTTGGTTTTTGTTTAGTTAATCATTCATTTTTTAAAACTGCAGCTGAAATAATTGGGAAGATGTAGACAGAAATAGTAACCCAATCATATTCTATTGATTCAAGGCTCAATGATAGAAAGGTTATATTAGTATGGTTCTTCTTCAGTTCTTTTTCTCTCTATTCCTACCCTCTCCAAGGAAAGAGCAAAGCCTTGAAACCAGATTGCTGCAAATTGCATTTATTTCCTAGGGCTGATATAACAAAGTGCCACAAACTAAATTGTTTAAAACAACAGGATTCTGTTCTGTAATCCTTGAAGCTGGAAGTTCACTCTTACAGTGCATATACAACCACATTCCCTGTAGGAAGCTTTCTTTGATACTGCCTAGCTTTTAGTGATCACTAGCAATCCTCAGCATTCCTTGGCTTTCTGCTGCATCACTCCATTCTTTTCCTACACTGTCACTTGGTCTTCCCTAGGTCTCAATGTCCAAATGTCCTGGTTTTTATAATACTGGAGACTGATAAGAGGTTACCTGGATCACATATGACCTCACCTTACCTTGATTAAATGTGCAAAGATTCTATTTCCAGCAAACGTCATATTCACAAGTACTAAGGGTTAGGACTTGAACATATTTGTTGGGAGAGTCACAATTAACCAATAACAGGAACATAAAGTTAGCCCGAACAGATCTACCAACATGACCGTAGGCCACCCAGGAGTCTATCATATTTTAACTGAATGGGATAAAATAGTTGGCAACATTTGTCTATCTCTTTTCAGTTTTCTCAAATCATCTTAATATAACAATAAAGGGCTTTTAAAAGGAAAACCACTAGGAAAAAAAGCAAGGGAGGAAGAACAATAGAAACTTAATTTTGAAAAGTAGATAGTATACTGACAAGTGTAATTGCAATTAATTTGTCAGAACCAAGAAGGTGAATTCTTAAGCCCATTGAGATATAGATCAAGAAACATGATTTGTTCCATAGAATCACTCAAAGCTTCAGAAATTGAGAGTGTCAAGCACCCATGGAAATTAGGGTAAATACTGTGCTCCAAACTTTAGCTGGGAATTTGGTCAACAAACACTTAGAGTCTCAAATCATCCATCTTATGTAGCTAATCATTTCCCTTACTCCTGAAAAGAATGAAAGTTTTTTCTTTGAAGATAAAACAGAGCATCTTTTCACTGATGCAGGGGAATCAAGAGAAAGAGTAAATATTAAATTTCAAGATAAGCAGTGTGTTGATACATCTTTAACAGCCAATTCTCTAGAAAAAGCAGTGATTTATAGCATTTGCTAATTTCCATGGTATACATAATACTACCATGTCCAGTTTCAATCTCTAAATATGTCCTTGAATGGAAAATTTGGAAGAATTGCATACAAATAACCTTTATGATTGAGTTCCTGCCAGGTTCAATACACTATTGATTGATAACTGCCTACTGCCTTCTTCTGAGGCTTTAGGGTGCTAGCAACTCTGAAGAAGCACAATTAGGAAATTCTTCTCAGAGAAATCTTACAAGTCTAAATAAATAGACTATACTAACCCTTTCTCTAAGGCAGTGTCACAATTGACAAGTTTGGGCCATAGCTCTAGAGATCCATTCTCAAGTCCTTCTTAAACAAAAGCATATGATCCAAAATCACTGGAAAGTTGAGAAAAACTTCTAAAATGAAATATAGAAGCAAAATAACATGAATAGAGGATCATGGAGAAAACAGAAGCTATCCTAGGACAGAGAAAAGGTCTCTATAAAATTAGAAATATATTGCATCCATGAAACAAGATCAAGTTGCTATTTTAAATGGAAGCTGAAAATAAAACAGCTCTCTGAATTTTAAAATATATGAAAAGAGAAATATAAAACTCAAAAGAATTTTTGAAAATTAAAGTTGAGGAAATATCTCAGAACTGGAGGGAATAATCACAAATGTAAATACAAAAATAAGAAAATGTGACGTCAACCCAGAAGTTCAAAAAGTAAGCATTGCAAAGGAGAAAACAGGGCATATGTGAGAAAAGTCATTAATAAAGTCAGTGAAAAAAGTTTCTTAGTACATGAAGAAATTTATTAGCATATTGATAGGTCCAGTACAATGAATGCAAACTTATACCAAAGCAGGTCATCATAACACTTTAGAACACTTGGGGAAAATAGAAGGATCCCTGAAGTTCTGGTGGAAATAAACAGGACACATGATTTTTAAGAATTGGAATTGCCTTGTTTTTTCACAGTTTCAAATACTACAATCCAGGAGAAAATAGAAAATACATTTAAATTTCATTGTTAAATGATTTCTCATGTAGAATTCTATATCCAGTAAAGTATCAGTTAACTTAGAGGATGGAATAAACAAATTCCATACATGGAAATTGTCAAAGAGTAACCTTGATGGATCACTCCTTAGGAGACTGTTAAGTGACATACTCCATCAAAGTAGGACAGTTAACAACAAAGTTAGATCTTAGGAAAAGGAAAGAGTAAAAGGAATCTCCAAGATGAGAATGAGAGAGATCTCAGAAAGAGAGGGTGTGCTAAATGGCTAGAGACTCCAGGAGAGATTTCTCACGGTGGAATTCCTGATGCGCCTGGAAACTGACAGCAGGTGGATAGTCAGAGTTGAATTCATGATACAAATATAGAAAACAAAGCAGAAAAAAAAATAGAGAGAGGAGAGAGAGAGAAATATTAAATCCCAGGATTAAAAGAAGATCCGGAAGAAAGAAAACATTTTAAAGTTATGTATAGCTTTGTTCAAAGACAAACTTTTAAAAAGCACACTATTTTAATAATCCAAGTTCCGTAGTTCTATACTATGTGCAATGACTGGTTAAATTCATAAAGCACACCACCTGCTTCTAGGAATGTGGTGTGGGCCCTGCACAAATATCCTCTCTGAATTCCTAGAATTGCTAACTTGGTGAGTAATGAAACAATTTAGAATTTCCTTTTGCTTTGACTAAGTACTAAAACAGCACGAAATTTCTCAGCTTTCAAATTTTTAGGTCTTGGAGATAAATTTGGCTCTTTTATTCATTTTTCAAAGAATTTTGCTTTTGTTTTTCTGAATTATTTGAGAATATCTGTTTCTCTAAAGTATGTCAGGTGGGCTTATACAATATTAGTATATTAAATGTTTTATAAAATTCTCTACTGATTTGACTTTTCTGTTAAGAGGTAAAAAATTTATCGTTACTATTTTTGTGAGCAAACTTAGCTAATATAAGTAAAAACTATAATCGTCCCCAAAACCATATCTTATTTTTACTAAAGTAAATTTATTGGTTTATATAGTTCATGAAGTATTAGATGTCAATATTTTAATTAATACAGAAAATAGTTTTCATAATTCACTAGTATAATTAAGTGAAGGTAATGTTTCTCTTGTGTGTTTTTTTAAAATGTGAATTTAAATCATTTTCTGAAAAGCATAGTATGTTTACTATTTTTGATTGTATGTTATTTATTCAAGAATTGGTTTCCAGTCATCATCTAGGTTTCAGGCAGTGGGGATGCAGAGAAAAGACATGTTCTTGCCTAATTATGCAGAATTTAGTCTTAAAAATATTATGAATATATTTGATAATTAATATTATCAGTATTATCCTGTGATTCCTTGATATGCATTTAAAATCAAAATGATAACATGCAGATGCTAAAGGAGAATACATAGAATGGGAAGGACTTAACAATATCATTGTTTATGGGAAAATTAAGAAAAATCAACCAAGGAGAAAGAGTGATTGGGCAGACAGAAAGAAGAACAAACAAAGAATTATCAGGAACTCAAGAGAAGACAGTGTTCAAGATGGCAGAATGACTAACAGGGACAAATACCCTAAAGAAGGGAAAGCTCAATTTCAGAAGAGTCAGTAAGTTGGACAGGACAGAGTTATTGGATCACCTTCCTGAATGCAGTTCCCATAGATTGGTGAGACTGAAAGACAGGGTCATCTATTCATAATGGAATTTGTTACATTTTTAAAAATGTCATCCCTCTGGCTCCTCCCTGACCCCATCCTCTGACCTCTTCCTTGAATAATTTCTTCTTCTCTGTGACTTAATTAAAAGTCAGTACTGTACAAATACAAGTAGAAACTGTCCAGTCTCCTATTCACCAAGAGTTGAGGTCAGGAAGATGGAAAACAGACCTCTCAGTCCTTAACACTGCTCATCATAATGAAGAAGCAGAGCCACACTGAGTATGTAGTGTGTGCTGGCACAGAACAGAAATCTTTGAGGCTCATTTCCTCTGGCATACTCCCTCTAGCTCTTTTTGCCACTGCCATCTGCCATCCTGCTGTCTTTTTTCTTGGATCTGCCCTCTCTTTATACTGATGGTGTTGTTAGCCTGTGCTATACTTATCTATTATAAGTAGTAAATTAAAAGTTACAGCTTTACATTTCTTCACCTTCCTAACTGCATTCTCGTCAATCCTGAGAATTGTGCTTATTGGTTCACTAAGGATGGTTAGGAAAAATGTTGGAAGTTAAGTAAGACAAGGCGTTTTACAAAGTGTAAGTGGGAAAAAAGTCTCAGGTGAAATACATGATGAACCAAAGGATGAAGGATTAATTATTGACTCAGGAGCAGAAAGACAAATAGAAGGATATCATACTTAAAGACAGTCATAAAAACATACTGTTTTTCTCCTTTGTATCTTCCTAATAATGTCACAATTGTTATTTCAGTTACTGTGTTAGGATGTATTCCCCAGAAAACCCTGGTATGATTTTGATGTGGTTTGTTCCTTAATGATTCATGTACTGGAAGCTTGATCCCTAAGAGATGGCAAGACCTTTAGGAGTCTGGGCTTAGAGGAAGGTGATTGGGTAGTTGAGGGCTTTGCCCTTGGTTCAGATTAATGTAGTTTTCTTGAGAATCTGATCAGTTTTCAGAAGAGTGGATTGTTATAAAGTGAGCCACCCCATGTGCTGGGCTTCTGTATGAGTTCATTTTCCACTTCTTCCTGTTGTGACCCACCCAAGGGACTTCTCTTTAGAGACTGAGCAGATGAGGTTATCTGATCTTGGACTTCAGGTTCCAAAACAGTAAGTTAAATGCACCTCTTTTCTTTGTAACTACTCACCATTACATATTTTGCTATAGCAACAGAAAATGTACCAAGAAAGACCCTAGCATGGTATTGATGTGCAAGTGACTTATTAAGAAAGTGCTTCCAGGAAAGAATGGTATAGTTGGGAAATCGGGACAGTGAAGGACAGGAAAAGACAAGTTAAGATGTGACCACAAGCAAAATCCTGTAGCAGGTAGCTTTAGCCTGATCCCACAAAAAGCTTTACAATATAAATTAACCATTACACATGTACTGGTTGAGGCAGGGTCATACCCTATACCTGGTATGTTGATCAATGACTACCTGATAAAATAAATTCCCAGGCATCTCTGGTCCTCTTTTGTGTTGACAGCACAGCTCCAGTAGCTAAAAGCAGTGATTTGAAGATGGCCACAAATATGAGATGTCAGAAATAAAAGCCCACAAAGCTAGAGGAACAAATTAAAACAAACAAACAAAAGTGAGCAAAATGATTTGAAGAGATGCAGGTGGAGCACTGACAAGTACTTTTTCAAAAACTATTGCTTAAAATAGTATTGAATTTTTTTTGACAAACTTAGTATATATTTTCTCAATAATCAGTCATGAGATAATCTGTATTTTACATCAGGTAGAGTAATGCAGTCCCATGTGCCTATACTTATCATTTTGGCTTTAGGAGAAAATAAAATGAAATTCCAGAAATGGTCTTCTAATACTACCTCTTTCTAGCTAATACACAGTAATATAATTTGTTAATTATCTTGTAGATAATCTTCTTATGTCATTATAAATTGTACATGATCAGAATAGAATTATTTCTTAATTAGCCGTGTCAGGCTGAACCTGGAGACTGGTATCCAGGGCATTATAGGAAGAACTGTGATTTTAAAAAAATGTTCATTGGCCAAAATTTCTGGAAAGGTCCTTATTGAAGTTCTACTGACATTTTGTATACCTATACATAGGATTTTAAAAAAATCTAAAAAGGTCCAGGTGTTTTTTAAAACAGGGACCAAAGTATCCATTAACTGCAGTGAAAACATTCTATTTGCAGGCACACTGCAGAAAAGGGAGTTAGCCAAGTGGCTGACATCTAATTCACCCCACAACCTCATGCCCCACACTTGCACAGCCCAAAATGAAAGAAGGCAGATTACTATTGGGAGCCAGCCAGCAATGCTGGCAACATTTCAGCTTATTCTCTAAGGCAGGTATCTGTAGCTGACCAGTTACAAAGAATTTTAACTGGCCCATTCACTGTGACCAAAAAGCAAACCCTAAATTTGGCTTAAAATTGTTTTTGAGTGACTGTCTTTAAGTGGATTCAATAATATTTTCTACCCTATTTCTACCCTGTCAATAGTTTCTGTATTGGAGAAGGTACATTTGCACTTACAACTTTTAAATAAAGTTGGAGTTAGCAATTTTCATACAGATAATAAAGATGGTTTTGTCTCCTTAAGATTTATTACCCCTTATTACTGCAGGCCTCGTCTTGAGCTTGTTCTCACCCTTCCTTTCTTCATCTCTATTGACACCTCTCTTTCTGTCTCTGTTGGTAGAGTAGAAGTGGTGGTAGAGCAGGAGGTGTTTGGAAAAGTGGATAAACTTTTGTGCTACTTGATAAGAAGAGAGAAAGGAATAAGAGGAGAAAGAAACATTGATTTTATTACCAAATGTTTCTCTCCAAGGTATTTTCATTGGTGAGGGAACTTGGTAACTGAGAGAGGAGCAGCTAGCTGTCTGGCCAGGCCTGTTCTTGAGATTCCCCATTCTCTTAATGAATGCAGTTTTTAAAAAACTCTACTTAGACATGACTTGAAAGAAAAGTTGTAAATGGCAGTCAATAAATATTTAAATGTATGAAATCTCTCTGATGCAGAATGGTTTGAAGCTTACTCTACAGAGAACAAAGAGATGAAAAAATTGTCAGGAAAAAAGATAACATACCAATAGTGCCAATAATAATGAACCTGAGGTCTGATTTTATTGCAAGACTTCTTCAAATGCAGATTATTCACTCATTCATCATTCACACATTGCTTGAGTACCTGCTATCCTTTGGGCATATGACAAGCTCTAGGCTTGAGAGGAGAGTATAGTTCTTAGGAATATTGGTTAGATCAGGTAACCTGGCTCATGTCCCAGTCCTACCTGTAAAAAGTTTGTGACCTTGGGCAAGATATTTAAGCTCTTCATGTCTTGCGTTCCTCTTATGTAAAATGGCAACAATAAGAAAGGCATCTCTCACAGGTTATTTACAGTTTAATTGTGTCTGGAACGTAACAGCTGTAATGAGTCTTCTGGTGTAATAGCTTTTATGTTCATTATTTATGCCATATTGTATGCATGCAAACATCAGTAAGACAAAGCCACCATGATTCACATAGTTTGATAGGACTTAAAGAAAAGATAAGTACTGATTACTTAAAGATAAGTAATGATTATTATAGAACTCACTGTGATTAGTTCTATAAGAGGTATGTCCCAGAGCTGTGGCACTTGTAACAAAAGCTCCTCAGCCTGAGGAAGGAGATATAGTTTTAGGGTTTCATGTGAGTTTTGAGAAATTTTCTAAGGAGAAGAGGATGAGGATGCCAGAAAAGACACAGAGACGTAAGTACACATTGTGCTCCAGGAATGTTAAACAATTTAGTATATCTATAACTAAAGGAGACTCTGGGGTTATGCTTGAGAATGAACTGGGGTTGATAGGAAGGGCGAGACATGCCAAAAACTGTGAATTTTTTTCAGAATATTAGATAAGTGAGAAGGAAATTCATTACAATTGATAATCCAAGTTGAAGTCCAAGTCAAGGTAAAAGTTTATGAGCAAAAAAAAGAACTCCATTGAAGAGCTTTATCATGCTATGAAGCAGGGCACTAGATCCCAGGAGAAACAATGGCTGAGTTAGAGAGATCTGAGATGGTAGAAGGAAGAAGTAGGGAGCTGGCCCGAGAGGAAGGGCTGTGCTGGAGTCTGGACCTGAGGCATCTGTGGACATCACCAAGGAAAGAAAGGAAAGGAATTGAACAGCCTTCTGAGTTCTTCTGGTACACTTTAGACCTCTTTTTATTAATAAACATAATAGCAGATTATTTTGTTGTCTCACATAAATCACTGAATTTAATCCTTACAAAAATTCTGTCAGGCAAGTACTTCATTGTGTAGGTAAGGGCAATGAGGAAAAATGAGACTAATTGATTTGCCTTAAGATCCAATAACTAATAAGACAGGCTTAACTTGAACCCAAGTTCATACCAAAACCAATATTTATCTGTACAGCTTTTCTATCAACCCCTTTCCTATTTTTCTTTCCCTAATCTCTACTTTTAGTCATTGGTTTAACCATCACCATGGACCTTTTCTTCTCCTCAGCTATGCTTTATGCTTTGTAAATGCTCTCTCACTTGCTGTCTCTTATTTCTGGACTAAAGAACACATTTTACGAAGAATCACAGTGTTAATTCTCTTTCTCTTACTTCAGTCTAATCCTTACAGTGTAATAGCCAATTTCCTTTGTGCGGCTTGTCCATTCTGTGATGTCCCTCATAAATGTTTCTTAAATTGGGACTATGTTTTTTCCATTCTCTCTACAAAGCCCCAACTTTCACTTGTCATGCTTTTCTGCATTTGCCACATGCAATTGCTCAAATTACTGTTTCTTCCATAGATTCTCTTTTCTCCTTCATTCCTGCCTCAAATACATTTACCTGCCTCTGATGGAAAAATAGCTTTGAGATTTCCAACCCTCCAATGAAATTAACTCTGGTAATTACTTTTCTCACCCTCTCCAAACTGTTCTTCACCAAGGTCCTCACTGTTACAGACTCATTCCATTTACCTCAGATCCACCTAAAATATTACCTGTGCCCCTCATCTTTCAAATTACTCTTTCTCTAATCTCCTTAGTTGGCAAAAGCCAGGAAATTTCATCTTGTATTGCACAACTGTGTATGGAGTCCATTGATAGCACTGAAGGTTGGTCTCTGAAGGTATTTTTGCACTAGGTTGATTCTCTTTTCTTCACCCTTGTATTTCCTTTTACCTTTCTTCTCTTTGTGCTAATTTTGCTGCTTTAGACTTCTTCTATCCCTTTTTTTAATCTTCACCGAATTCTGCATGATAAACATAAAGGAATAGATAGGCAAGTAAGATATTATATTTCCTCAGAAGTAGGTACAGAGAGGAGAAAGAGCTGGTGTAACTAGTGCATTGCAAACCCTTTACTTAGTAATTGACCTTTTTCCCTTTATCATTGTCACAGTTTAGAGGGAAATATAACTAAAGCAGCACATCCTATAGTATAATTTTAACTAAATTTAAAAATACAAATATTTTCTATTCCTAAACTTTTAGATAAATAAAGCTTTTGAAGTTAGCAATGAATTCAGTACAAACTCTTGGAGTAACATTATTTCATTGCTCTCCCTTTGCCTCTGCAAAACTAACTTGTAATTTGGAGAATAGAGTGTGTAAAGGCCAGGGAGCAAAGTCTGTCATGCTCTTTCCAGAGTAAGGCAGCTGTAAATCATGTGATTTGGAACATCAAGGCTGTTGCTGAAGTCTTTCCCCATCAAGGCAGATGTTCAATTTAAGTGCATGTGCTTATAGACTCTGAAAGGAGCAAGGCCGAGTTGCTAAAGAAGCACTAAGGATGTGATGTTTCTTTCATTTTGGGAGTCACAAGGGTAAATTTTACTTCAGGAAGTAAAGCATTCAATGAAGTGGATACATTTTTCCTGATGGTGACAAATTCCTTTCATGTATAATAAATACTATATATTATATGCTATTTGTACATTCAAGCTGTGGATGTATCAAGTGTATTTTTGTACATCCTTTATTATTAAGGTTTCACTGGAAAGTACGATAAAAACAATCTCTCAAGCATTTCTGTTTTCTGTGACAGACTTAAAAGCATAATGTGGCCGATGAAGAAGGAAATACTAACTCCCTACTTCTGGTTCAACACACAATTTTGTCTCCTTTGATGTTGACTCTTAAACTGATGCACTGAAAATATCAGAACATAATGTTGTTAATAGTTGTAATAAATGTATTTTGTCTGCTCTAAGCATTACAGAGTTTGCAATTATTAAAAGTCTACATGTTATTGAGTTATATTCAGTTACTTAACCAAATGTTATCTCTCAGTACTGTCAAAATCAAATGATAGAAACTCCTCATGTTAAGAATTTATAAGTATAACTTACATTCTGAGGTATCTCAAATTTACATTATCCTTATTTGTATTGAACATTTTTCTTCAATATTTCAGTCTTAATATGATTTTTTTCAAATGAAATTAGTAAGTTGAAAAAGAGGACCAAAATATTTGAATTATCTTTGTATCTCCATCAAACAATATTTAAAATTTATGTAAGCTTCTAAATGCCTATTTAGAAAAGAAATTTCTCTTTGAAGGAGACAATATATTTTCTTTCAAGGAGGGAAAATGTAAAGCCAGTGCCTATGACTGTATTATATATCGGTGAGTCTAGAAATTAGTCCAGAACAAGGAAGTAACTATATTAACAAGTAAATCCAAGGTTAAGTAATGAGTTTATGGTTGGTTTGTGACATGCTATATAAAAATGTTTTTAATAACCTAAGAAAATCACAACTCACAACTAGTTGTTTTATATAGAAATTCAGTTTTTTGATTATAAATTTTTTATTAGGAAATATTGATTATGGGGGGGATTGTACATTATTTACGTTGCCGCTATGAGACTCAGTTTTGAGGGAAAATAAATTAAATATAGTATTTTAATAATCTAGAGACCTTGCCCATTGCTGAAGTAAATATCCATGGTAACATTTATTTCTAGCTAAAGGTAAGGATTCAGAAAATGGATTAACAATCATGTCGAGTTGCAGACCTCTGCAGTGCTTTGTGATGGAGGATGGTACGTGATAGGAATGTGCCACACTCTCCACTCCTCCAAGCAAGGCAGGGAGGATGAACCAGGATGTAGTGGGGCACAGGAAGTCAGTATCATTTTCTGTCAGTTTTCCTGACATTTTGTACTGATATTTCAAATAATCCCTAAAACAAAAGGAGAACTACTCATGTTTAATTTAGTAATTTGTAACAACATTCACTTGGAATCTAGGACTTTCTTTTTCTTTCATAAGTAAAGCCCTTTGTTGAGTTTTAAATGGTATGAAATTCAAACACTGCAGGATGGGAGGTTTCCTGAGAGCCTCAGCTCCCCTGCCTGCAGGAGTGAGAAGGAAAAGAAGAAGAGGAAGTGCTGAATGGGGTGGCCCAGTGCGAGTTTAGCTTACTCTCTCCTCTCTGATCAAGGCTACTTTTTAGCCTAATTATCTCCTCTCTGCCTTGGCAAGGATAAAGTACATTTCAATTAATTAACTTCTATTGGCAAAAGTGATTGATGCTTCAATGGGAATGAGAAAATAATGCATGGGAAAAATAGCTTATTTCTCACTAAGTATACATATGCATAGAGAAAAAAACACATACCTGTAGGCAAGTGAAAATGTATAAGTAAATATGATATTAACTGATTATGCAAAACAAGATTGAATTTTCCACCATTACACTTCCTAGTTCTGATTCTTAAAAATAAAAACAAAACAACTACCTTGACAGATGCAACATATGTCCATTTAATTTCAGTTTGTCATGGAATGTCTAGTTAATAATACCATCTGGGTTTTACTTTGCTTTATTAATCATTTTTCCCCCTAAGAATAAGATTAGGGATTTCTTCCCTTCTTCAGCTTGGTAGTTCCCAATTACAGAAGGGAACAGACCTAGACTGTGTATTTACCATAACATTCTGCCAGCCAATAAAATGAGTACTTTACATTTAAAGTTTGATTAAACATTGACGTGCAGTGACATTCAACAATAAATAAAGTTTCTGTTAGTGATCTTCATGTTCTAAGAAAACAAAATCTTAAAAAAAAAAAACTACAAAGGTATCAGTAGCTTGTTGATGCAATCCTAAACTCGAACCTGTTGTCCACTTACACAAAATGCCTTGAAGAGATGCTGACAGCCTGATCAAAATAGTATGACAGTTATTTGAACATGTATAATTGGTGGATGACATTTGAAAACCTATTTTACAAGTTCCAGAAACACATGAAATTATTTGTTTTCTAAAAGTGCATTGTTAGTTATCCAGCAAAATCATTTCTTTTGTATGTGAATGTATATATAATGTGTTTGTATGTGTATATTTTTTAAGAAGAACAAGTGATACCTTTGCCTTCAGTGACACGATATGGCCTAAATACAGTTTTCACAGACTTTTAATTTTGTGTCAAGGTCATCTTCACTTAAAAAGTATGGAATTAATATATAATCTAAAAGATGTGTTTGTGCAATTCACATGGAGTGCAAATTATATTCATAAATAGTTTGTTTTTAGAAAATGTGTACTCATTTTTTGCTTCCAACTTAAAAATATTTATGGCCTCTCTGGACTGCCTCCCCTGGGAACTGTGTGCAGAGTAGTTGGAAGAGCTGTGGGAAGGGGTAATTATGCTGTCCAGGGAATTTCAAGGAACAGAGCTCTGGGAGATTAAAGTAGATGTGATGGTTTCAGGGGTCACAGCCTTGACTTTGAGCCAAGACTCACTATCACTTTTTTAATTGAGACTGAAAACTAGAAAGCTGTGATGTGGTAGCCACCTATTACCAGAGAAGAGACATCTAAGTAATTGGAAGTGAGTGAACAAGGGCTTACCTGCAAACACAAAGAAATGGAACAACCAGATATAAATGGCAATTCATTAAAACAAATACAGAGACTTTCATATTATCATTAATATGATGTTTTCCCTCTTATATTTCAAAGATATCAACTCCTCACTCTCTCTCTTTAAAGAATATGCACACTGTTAATTTAGTCTTAATCTAGCTTTAGTCTTTACTTAAGAAACTGAGAGAAATGTTTTCAATTTGTGATGGAGAAGCTTTCAATTCAATATTTTTGTGTTTATATACTAAACAATGTTTAAAAATTGTATTGATAATATTAAAATAACATACTATATTTTATTCCTACCAGAATTCAAATACAGGCAAATGTATATATTCTTAAAGTACAGAAATAGCTAGGTTGTTAGACTTAAAATAGTTTATTTACCCAATTTAGTAAAACTGGGTTTTATTCAGTACTTTTTATTGTAACCTCAGATAATAAGTTATTAATTTCAGATACTATTAAATAAGACTATATCTAAAATATAATTAGCTGATTTACTTGCTTTCTTGCTTTAGAAATTTCAGAGTAGATGAATAAAATGCAATGCCTTTTTGGAATATAATGGCCATCTCTCCTGCTTTATCTTTTTTTTTTTTTTTTTTGCTTTATCTTATCTAATGTCTGCACGCAATAAATGAATGTCAGCAATCTACAACATGTATTTCAAGAATTTTCCAGTTTGTGAGTCCTAAATGGAGATAAAAATCAAAATCTTCAGCTATAAGTAATTTACCTATGGATATTCAGCGTCTTTGGGGTTGCCAGCATGTTATCTTCATCTCTAAATGTTATGTTTTTCTTTTTATCTTTTTTCTTTTCTGTTCTGCAAAATCGGAAAACAGGAGGGTGAAATAGGTCCTGACGGGGGGGTGGGGGCAGGTGGCAGAGAAAGAGGGTAGGAGAATGAATACACTGCAAAAAATGTATACAAATGCATGTAAATACAAAAATGATACCTGTTGAAACTGTTCCATGAACTGGGGGAAAGGATAAAGAAGAGAGGTAGACTGGGGTGAATTCATGTATGATATAGTTGATACATTGTAAGAACCTTTGTAAGTGCCACAGTGTACCCCCACCCAGCACAACAAAAAGAAAAAAAAAAGATTCTTGCTTGCTCCCTCTAACTATGCAATTTCAAAGAGGTAAAATAAGGATGCATTTGAGAAAGAGAAAGCATTCATGAGGATGACCATTCTGTTAAATTAATCCTGGAAACCGAAATACTTAAAATTTTTGACAAATTTGTCGCTATAGGTTTGAAGCACTTCCTACCATTCACCTCACTGAGCATTGTTCTTTTCATTCCTTTGGGGTAAACAATGAAATATTAGCAAATTATGACTTTTTTTTATCTCATAGTGAGATAAAGTCTATATTTTATCTTTGCATTTTTTCCACTGTTGCAACATGCTGCAGTGCCAAATTTTATTTAATTGCCCTCTACTCCAGCTTCAGTGAATGAATGGATTCATGGCTAATTCAAAACCTTGCCCACTAAGAAGCACTCAGGGGCAGGTAGATGGGACAAGATCACCTCAGACATTCTGAAAATTCTATCTACTGCGTAGAGGATTTAATGACAGGAAATAAACAGGAAAGTTTTTAATACTGGTTTTAGTGGACAAGAAAGCATAAGAATCATTTCATTGTGAGGAAATGATAATGTCCAGTTATGTTAGAATCCTCTTGTGAAAAGATATAAGACAAAAGAAATTGATAGATATTTGAGGTACTTGTCAAAGTGGATCTTTTACTCCTGTAAAAAATAAAGAAAATATACACATACATATCCTGCTAATATTTTCTAATTTCTCTAAAATGAACATTTGTTACTTTCTTAATTAAAATGTATAGATGGGTAGGATTATATCTCATGAATGACCTTTCTGTTTATATTTGTATCAGATGCCTGATGGACATTCAAAATACAGACAATATCTCTCTATATTGGAATGTGCCTCTTTGCATTTTTTGCTCCCATTATCAGTCTGTTGATACAATATCGAAGCAAGAGAGCTTTTTCACACCCCTTCTTGATGTTATGTGAGTGATTAGTCTTATTTTCCTCCTATTACTGACTCAAGATAAGATAATGTCTGAAATATTTTGGCATCCTGACAATTCTTTGTAACTGATTTGCAAGCTTGTGAACCTGTGATTATGTGAATGCAATATTTGTATCTTATGTAATAACTGATCTTTAGCAGAATTATTCTACAACAGAGGTTATAAATCTTTATGTCACATTAGAATTACTTGAGGAGATTTTTTTAAAAATCCCAAAGCCAGACCAAATATACAATACTTTTTTGGCAAGGGACCCAGGAGTAAGCATTTTTATAACTTCCAAGCAATTCCAATATGCAACCAAGACAATCACTGTTCTAGAAGAAATGGAGACAGAATCAAAATTAGCATGAAGAAAATCCTCTACACCATACAACAAATTTACCATAAATAGCATATTTTTTGGCAGGTTGAGGGGGGTAAAGTAAGTTTTTGAACATATTATGTAGAATTTTGTGACATTGTCCAAACACACCTTCATGTATCACAAAGTGTGTCTGAATACAGAACACTGAGACCGAATCAAATGATTTAGTTGACACTGACCTCCCTTTTTTAGCAACAGAGCAAAGATGTCTGTCAGAAGCTGGAAGTCTGACCCATGTGGCAACATCATGAAGCCTGTATTTGTGTTAACCTTCAAATCCTCCCCTCTCTGCCTTCAACACATGCAGCTCCTTAGCTAACCTTTCTCCTTTTTTCCACCTTGGAAGTCACCCATCCTCTAGATTCATCTAATGTTATGTTTATGCTAGACCCAGTTAAAGTGTTCAGACAAAGCCAGTTAGTACCTGATAAAGATTTAAGGTGTAATCCCTCCCAGGGGTTCTAAGTTTTAATGGGGTCTCTTGAAATCAGAAATATCAAAGTTGTAAAACTTTAGTGACAGGAGTAACTCAGAGAGGATTAAGTAATTGGGCCCAAAGGGCCTCTGTATTACTTTTCTTCAAATCGTACCACATAGGCACCCTACCCATTAGAGCAGACCCTCTTGAAAACATATTCTCCTGTTCATAGTAAGGTCAGAGAATTTGCTACTATCAGATCAAGAAAATACAGGTTTTTTTTTTTTTTTGATTCTACACATGGTGTCTTCTTGATTATATAAGTAAAAGAAGTAATTACTTTGGAAATTAATTACTTATTATCTTACCCATGGCAATTTGCCATTAATGCATTAAAGTTATCTATATTAACTAAAGCAAATGTGCTAATCAATTGGTGTTTTAAAAGCTGAATTTACTGTAGATAAATTATTATCTTAAAACACCTTCTCCAGTGTCACACATACTATGTATACCAAAATATGTTACAGACATGAAGTAAATATTGTACCATATATTGCATGTATTGTCACTTCTATCCATTATAGAAGTGACAACTTCTGTTAGTAATTTTGCCTTTGCCAAAAAAAAGTATGTCAACTATCAATCACCTAGTTAAATTTTTATGTGATACAATGTTCTCATTATAAGTATTCTAACAGTTTGGAAGCATTTAATAATTTAAGAGTAGCAATTTTTTAAAACATTTATATGGAAAATCAGGAGACTCTGAGGGCTAGAATTAATGTTTTACAAAAGCAGACTGAGACACAATAACAAATAGTATTAAGCAAGTTGGTATCTTGTCTGTTAATTTATATTATTTTTAGTAATAAGAATTGAAAACAAAATAATCATTTCTTCATATTATTTATATCATTTTGTCTGTTTATTTTTATTATTGTTGTACTGGGAGTACATTGTGACATTTACAAAAGTTCTTACAATATATCATAGCTAGATTCATCCCCTCCATCACATTCTCCTTAATTCCATCTTTCTTATCACTATTGCAAAGTGAAAAAAAAATGTTGCTGGAGTAAAAGTTTATACACCACCTGCTTTCTTCTGCTTGTCACTCCCACATTCACATTTGGTCGCTCTTTGCTCTTTTTCTCTCTCTATCTTGTGTCTCTCTCTTGCTGTTTCTGTCTCTCTCTCTCTCTCTCTCTCTCTCTCACGCACACACACACACACACACACACACTTCTGCTTTAAGGTGATAAATCCTACCAGTCATTAACCACAGCATCGTAAAGAATTACATCATCACTTTGAAGGGTGGCTACCAGTCAAGAAGGTTAATCCATTTGCCCCCTTCCAGCGGCAGAAGCTCCTACTTCATGGTGATGGCAGAAAAAGAAACTTGACCTCTTGTTCTCAATTTCATATGGAATTTTTTGCCAGATAAGGGCAGTGACCTTGCTAACAGAATCCAACAATTTTTAAGATCATATTTGACTTGATGACTGATGGCCAGTTACCTGGGTAAAAGCATCTGTTCTGGCAAAATTGTGGTCTAGGGCCAGGGAAGCTGCATGTTAATGCATTTTACTCTCACATCCAGCTGGCAAGAATGATATTTTCAGAAATCCAGTTCATTCGCAAAGGACATGATTGGCAGTCCTTTTATAAAATATGGAATGTAATGAACTGATGTTGACAATCAATACAGATCTTCAGTCTTATTCTTTAAACTTGCTCCACTAACAAATTGCATATCTAGATTAACAAATTGCTTATATAATTTTATACTCAAAAGTTTATCCTTTGAATAAAATAGACATTTTATTTTATCCTATATAAATGTCTCCCATGTTCTCCATGCTTTTTGTTCTCTGTCATCAATTCTCTTGCTCTCAGCAGGTGAAGTTGTTCACATTTCTCAACTTGTTCTAAGTAATAGTGCTTTGGCTTGGGTGATTGCATTAGAATTTGTAAAGGTCTGTCAAGTCTTTCACTTCTAATTTTAACATGACATAAGTTAAATTTTCTCCTTTTCTTAATGATATGCAATTTAGCTATGAAATTAGACTATATTTGATTCATTGTTTGCCCCTTATATCGAAACCTATCAAAATTACAAGAAAGCAGATCAATACGAATAAATTTATTTATCATACTTGTAGAAATAGACCTTTTGTTTTGTTAACTCTACAGAAACTCAACAGATGTACAATTGTATTTTTGACAGTAATTCTTATCTTCTTATGGTTTGCACTATTTAGCTATTTAAAAAAATCTGGAAAGAATCCTTTGGAAATTAATAGCTTATTTGTTCCCAACTAGAGAGATATATTTCCTGATGTGATATATTTCATGAAGCCAGAGGAAAACCTGTGATCATCACATCCATTCCTCCAAGTCTACAAATGGGGAAGTGAATACCTTAATACAACACTGAATATAGTGTTGTATTCAGTGTTAACATTAAGAACAAACCAGATGTCTTAACTTAGTTTTTAAATTTTCTTTTATTTTTAGGGATCTCCTATTATTCATTTGAGATTAATAGATACAGACTTTTTAATTTATTTATTTGCTTCTGATCTTTGTATCGTCTGATCCTCTGTGTCCACTTTTAATTTTTTTCTGTTTTGGTCCAGTTCTGCAACACAATTATCACAACATAGACTTAGGATGCATAAGAACTGCTATAAGAAAATGATGAGGTTTATATTGAAAACTTACCTCCTTCCAATGCTATTTGTGGCCACTTACTAAGGGTAAATGTTATTTGCTAAGTGCGTAGAATATGGTAAACACCTGTAACGTACTTCTAGGAGGTTTTCTTTACAAAAACCTATGAACAATTTTAGTGCACAAGAAACAGTTATATAGTTTATGCTAATTCTTCTGTTATGCTTAATTATAATAAGTAAAATGATGTTTATATTCAGGATTACCAATATGCAAAGGATGTTTGACCTTAGGAAGTTTTGAAATTTCTCTGTGAGCTTCTGTTTCCCAGTGTATAAAATGAGGACCATGATGCCTCCACTGAGTGAGTATTGTGAAGGAGCAGGATATCACGCACACTGGATATTCACACAGTACCTACCACACCACACAAAAGACGTTCTGTCAACATAATTTTCTCTCCCTTCCTGTTTCAGAGAAAATATGGGTGGTCTTCTTAGATACTATTTGCCTTGTGTCAGGTTGTAAACAACAGGGTTTTCTGGGAAGTGAATTAATGTTAATTGAGGACTGCCAGAAAAGGAAAACAGAAGATTTTGTTAGCAGCTTAGTCACTAAGGCTACTTTTTGTGAAAGAAAGCCATTAGTGAATTGTAGACATAGCACTGGTTTGTCTTCTCTCTTCATGTTCTCTTAGTTAGCCACATCTGAGGAGAACCCACTTACCCAGGGGGCCTATTACCTTCTAGGAGGCATCCGGTTCACATGGCAGCATCTATGTCATTCATTTAACAGTGAATGAGCTTTTAGTGGTTGTCTAGCACTTCCAAACCAATCAGATAATGGTAAATAACATATAATGTCATTTCTATATCCAGATATACACCTTACAACAATATTATTTTCTTTGTCATTGTAATGTGGGTCACTAGGTTCAATCTCCATTTACTTGGCAACATATAAAAGATTATAAACTTTATTGTTCCCGGATTTGAAATTCAGTTATGATTCTATCACTTTTGTAACTGAGAGAAAAATGTGATGTTAATATAGAAAGTATCCAAAATAGAAAACATCTGATTTATACAAAGTCACTCTTTATGGTACTATGTCTGTCTTAAAAGTTAGGATTTTCAAGACTGAAATGTTTGATGTGTCAAGATTGCAAACTCCTAGTGCATCTGGAAGCCATTTTTTTTTACTAAAACTGTTTTGTAGGCTTAAGTCATATGGGCTGAGGGAAGGCTTGATTTTTCATGAAGATGAAATTGAGGATCTTTATTAGATAGAGATCAGGAGAAGAGAATCCAATTTACCTGTGATGCTATACCACTATATCAACCCATATACCTGTATAGAAATCCACTGTGTTCCTATCCTTACATACAGTTACGAAGTTAAGGGCTGGAAAATTCATAAAAATCTAAGGTTTAAAAGTAACAGTAAAAAAGGTTTAGGGAATATTTGACTGCTTTTCTGGCACTTAGAACTTAAATGTCAGGAGTGGAAATAGCTTTATGTATTTTGAGGTAGAATTTATAAGTAAATAGATAACAAAGAAATGAAGCAAATTTCCTGAGGAAATAAAAACAACTTTTCTCTTGCAAGCTGAGATGGGTGTGGATTAAAAGAACAAATGGAAAATTAACCCAAACTCTCGTTGGTAGGAAGTTGAGGTTTTAACTTAAAATACACAGTGGCTGTTTACACTGATCACAGTAATTATGTACTTGCAAAATTTCCTACTTAAGCTTAAATGAACTCTGAGTGAAACCAGCCTACCTGACAGAATATAATTAAGAAAGGCCTATTCTATAAGGAAGACTTTCACTCACTGCCCTTATCTGGTAGTTGATTAGCAATGAAAGGAAGGAGAAAGAAACCAGTATCTATTGGCTTCCCATTTGATGCTGTGAATCATGTGATTCTTGACAGCAACTCCACTAGTTATTTATTATTATCTTCATTTCATAACAGGGATGTTTAGACTCAGAAAAATTCATTCACTTGACACTTCTTGTCTAGTGCCCACTAAATAGACTGCGCACCTTGGTCCAAGCCCTGGAGAAATCGTAGTGTTATCATAGTGTCTAAGAGGGAAAAGTTGCTAGCTCACAGAACTTGTTTCCTGTCAGAAGAGTTAGAAGTAGTGCAAAAAACAAAATAAAACAAAAACAATAACAAAACAAACCAGTAGAACATAAATAGTGGTGCAGCTTAGAGTGCCTAGGTAAGACCCTTAGCTCCTCAGAGCGGAAAGCTTCATAAGAGAAGCTTGAAAAGGGAGGAGAAGCTGACTGTATGGAGGTCCAGGCAAGTACACCCAGGCAGAATGAGTAGCGAAGGCCAAATTCTGAAATCTGAGTTCTAGCATTCATGAGTAAAAGAGATTGAGCAGCCTGGAACTGGGTAGACAGCTCACAGATCATGCCAGACTTTGACTAAGAGAATTAGGAAATAGTTGGAAGGTTTTAAGCAGAGGATGCAAAATCAGGCCCAACTTGTATTATTAATAAGAAAAGATCTCTTTGTTTACTGTGAGGTAAAATGTTTGGTGATGGTCACAGAAATCCTGGAGTGTAGAAGCAGGAATATAAGAGGCACTTTCAGTACTTCAGAGGAGCGGCTTTCATGTGATGATAAGAAGTTAGACAGTGTAGAGAAAGAAGAATAAGAACGCATCTTTGTTTTTTTCCAAGAGACAATCATTTATTGAGTGGGAGAATGAGAGAGGAGATGGTTTGTTGGTGAGAATCAAGAACTTACTCTGATCCAGGTCTGGTGACTCACACTTGTAATCCTAACTACTTGGGAGGCTGATATCAGAAGGATTACAGTTCGAGGCCAGCCCAGGCAAATGGTGAAACTCCATCTCCAAACTAACCAGCACAAAATAGGCTGTAGACATGGCTCAAGTGGTAGACCCTGTTTTGCAAGCATGAAGCCCTGGGTTCAAACTGCAGTGCAGTCCCTCCAAAAAAACAAAAACAAAAACAAAAACTTAGTTTGCATTTGCTATATTTTTGAAGGCCATTTGACTCTTAAGAAAAGATAACAATTGAAAATTTGACTAAGCAAGTGTGGATTTAGAAGTCAAATTAGGAGCTAAAAAATTTAATCATAATACTTTGAAGAATTTCATTTATCAAATGTTTGATCCTGTATATAATGCAAACAAAAAAGTTACTCCAATTTTAGTTGATTTGCTTGTTTGTTGTTATGTAACAGATGATTTATTAGCAAAAACATGTTTTAGAACAAAAGTCAATAAAGTTGTTAGAAAAAGGTACAAAATTTTGAAAAAAACATAACAATTATTTTGTCTATTAACAGCTTATAAGCATTACTTCAGTCACTAAAATGACCAAATGCAAAATGAAGAAATACATAATAGACTATTCAGCTTTTTGGTGTGATTATTAAATTCAGTTAAAAATACAGATTGTAGAAATTATATGAGCTTTGTAACATAGAGCATTTCTGACTTAAGATAATACTGGAATGCATTTATGTTTTAACTAATAGTCAATTATAACTATTACAGTATTGCATGAAGTAGTCACCTCTGTTGACAAATCAGAAAACATTTTACAAAGTGTATTTTTCAGGGTGTGGATTATCATAGGAAGTAAGAGTTGTCAAACATAAGAATTCATGTGAACCAATAATGAAGTAATCATCATCCATTTACTCTAAATCTAATTTAGAGAGCAAATATATGTAAATTTATAAAACAATAGGATCTTGTTATTAAGTTTAAAATATCATGTGAGAGCTATTCCTTTGTGAAATAAAATTAAGGCAGAAAAACTGGCTTTTAAAATATTGCTGTAAAATGAATCTTATTTATGTCTAGATTAAAAAAACAAGTAAATGAATAAAATCAAAACTTTGTTACCATATCTCATTTCAGGTTTTATGTGCTTCTAGAAGTTTGTTTCCTCTCTTTTTCCCTCCTCTAAGTAAGTGTTGCTGAGTAGTAGTTTAGAAAATATCATAGTATTTTACATATACTCCTGTCTTCCTTAACCTATGCTTTGACTAACTATTTAAAGCATCTTATTGTAGCTCCAAATGGTGTTACACGCCTAGAATTCCAGCTGCTTGGGAGCTGGAGACTGGGAAGGTCATTATTGTTCAAGGCCAGTCTGTGCAAAAAGTTAATGAATCCCTACGTCAAAAAACCAATCAGGCATAGTGGTACATACTTGTGATCCCAGCTATGCAGGGGACATAGGAAGAAGAATCCTGACCAAGGATAGCCCTAGGTAAAAATGCAAGACACTATCAGAAAAATAACTAAAGCAAAACAAGAGCTCAAATGATAGCATGCCTTCACAAACAGTACAAGGCCCTGAGTTCAAACCCCAGTACCACCAAAAAAAAAAGTACATATATGTATATACATATATGTACATATATATATATATATATATATATATATATATATATATATATATACTGTTCTCAAAAAGGACATGTGCGGAAATCAGCACACCAGCTAAACTTGTGTCTAAGTTTATATTTATGCCCAAATTAAACCCCTGGAAGACTGAGAACCTTGCTCATTTTTGGATTCACACCATTTTATGTTATTATAAATATAGCATTTTTTTGTCAAGTGTTAATTGCCAAACTGATTGATAATGCCAAATAATTAAGAATTCATACTATAAAAGAGGAAATTGAGGGAAAAATTAATCCTACTTACAAAAGTAAAGAAATACAACATTAAAATCACCTTTGTAACATAGATGGAGCACAAATTCAGTTAAGGAAACATCTTCTTTCATCTCTCAGCCATGACATAAGAAAGACTGAACAGTTTGAAAATTTCTTAAATTTAGATAAAATCCAGTGGAAAATAGGTAATGGATATAAAGAGAAAAAGCACAAACAATAAAGACAGAATACTCTGATATCTATGAAAAGATATTTAACTTCATCTAACAGAGAAATTCAAATTAAATTTATATTTCCCTTCTAGGTTAATTCTTTTTGATCTAACCTTTTCTCTAGTACCTGCTCCCCTTTTCCTATTGGCCTCAGTTGCTTTAAGGTATCTGCTTTAGTTTTTCTGTGTTAAGGGCAACAAATGCTAGCTAGTTTTTTAGGTGTCTTACCTATCCTCACCCCTTACTTCTGTGCTCTCGCTTTTATCATGTATTCATAGTCCAATCCCCTTGTTGTGTTTGCCCTTGATCTAATGTCCACATATGAGGGAGAACATACGATTTTTTGGTCTTTTGGGCCAGGTAAACCTCACTCAGAATGATGTTCTCCAATTCCATCCATTTACCAGCAAATGATAACATTTCGTTCTTCATGGCTGCATAGAATTCCATTGTGTAACACCCACGCACAGGAAATCAATGTGAGTCAATGCCCTGTATAGCTATCCTTATCTCAACCAGCAAAAACCCTTGTTCCTTCCTATTATTGCTTTTACACTCTCTACAACAAAATTAGAAATAAGAGCAAAATAGTTTCTGCTGGGTAATAGGGGGGGAGAGGGAGGGGGCGGAGTGGGTGGTAAGGGAGGGGGTGGGGGCAGGGGGGAGAAATGAACCAAGCCTTGTATGCACATATGAATAATAAAAGAAAAATGAAAAAAAATTTGTATTTCCCCAATCAGATCAGCAAAATTCTAAACTTTAATTATACAATGTCATTGAGGATACCATGGGAATATAGTCACTCTAGTGTCTAGTAGTGAAATTCTAAATTAATATGATCCAATGGAGGCAAATTTGACAATATTTATAAAAACTACAAATTCTTATGTATTTTAACCAAGTAAGTCCCTTCTAATTTTTTTTTACAAATATGCTTATACTTACATAGGTATGCATAATACATGTACATGAATTGTAGTACTTTTTTAATAGCAAAAATTGAAAGAATTCAAATCTCTGCCATCCTTAGGTAATCCAAAATGTAGAATGTTATGCAACTGTATTCTTTCTAAGTTTTGATACAGAAATTTCCAAGATATTTTAAGTGAAGAAAAGCAAGCCTCACTTTTGTGCATAGAAAATGAAGGGAGCTAATGAAGATGTTGTATATGCATAAGTAAATCTGCAAGACTGCCTAAGAAATTAAACAGGATTGATACAGGGAGGATAGAGGAGTGAAAACCAGGCAGAACCAGGCAGTTTATCATTATAAAGCTTTACATTCTTTTGAGTTTTGAACCATAAAATGCATTTTCTTTTTTAAAAAAATATATGCCCAATTTTATCAAGTACATAAGTTTTGAAAAATCTTAACCATTAAATCAATTTACAAAATAAAATGAGTGAAACAAAAATCTGATTTGTGTTAAATTTATAGTGTTTCTTCACATTCCTCTGAAATGCTAAGATAATCACTAAACTGAATTATCATGCCAATCCCAAAAAAATTAAATTAAAAAAATGTTTACCTTATTGTATAAAATTCGAAACCTAGCCTTCTTCTATTTAAGCCTTCAAGTTCCTACCTCTACAATGCACTTTGCTTTGCTGCTATCGTTCTTCCCACTTGCTTTTGAAAGAAATGGTCATCAAACCTCTTTTCATTCTCTCTTGCCCCCTTATGGCCATTATGCACATCAAAACCCACTTTTTAAAGTTAATTGATCATGTAATTGCTCTTAAAAACTTTGAGTGTCTTCTCACTACATATAGTATAACCTGCTCTGGTTTACAAGGCTCTCAAGGTTCAGTTCAGAAAGCTATTTACATAGGTCTTGCTCCTTTGGCCTCTAGCAAAATAAAATAGAATCATAATTAAACATTTAGAAGTGGCGATCATGAGCAAATTTTTAAATCATTGACTTTTAGGGTGTAGTCTTTTATGTTCTTTGTTTTTCTTCAGTTAGACAATTTAAATACTCACACAGATACATATGTGTGAGATATAGAAAGACAGTGATTCTGTGTAAACTTGTCTCATGTGACTTCTTGTTCATAGAAGAGTCAGAACAGCATCTGTAAGACTAAATAATTATCATCTCCATAAAATAAGAACACAAGGAATGGTAAAATTCTGAATTACATTTTTTAAAGAAATAAAAGACTTTAATATCTGGACTATTCTTACATACATTAAAACATTTTACTTTCATTGGAAGTGGTTAATGATTGAAAATCTTGGAATACAACTATATATTCCTTTGATTTGTGAAAAAGTATCTAAAGGTTCAGGGAATAAACTTTTATTGTCCATTGCTAAAAAGAGCAAGTAACAAAACATGACCATCTCCTGTTTACGCATTTCAAATTAGGTAATCTTCGTGTGTGTACGTGCTTGTACACGAGGCACATGCTGAGGTAAGCACTCTGTCAATGACTACATCCTGGGTTCCTAAATTTCTTTACTTTCTTTTGCTTCTTTTTTAACCCATCTATTTTAACACTATTACATCCCAGTAGCTCTACTCTGTCACATCTGTCAAAAATCATCAAAGAATGACATAAGAAGCCTTTTCCTTTTTAGAAAACTTCTAATGCTCATTTCCATATTTCATTTTTATGAAAAATGCTTATGTCTTTAATTCAATTCTTGGTTGAATTAACTTTAAGACACACATTGAATAAAGTAATTGTTTGGGGAAATAACAATTTAGTTATGGTCCTGGATCTTCCTTGGCAGGTGACATGGAAATAAGAACTGTGCATTTAAGAAAGAAACACCTCTCTCTTGCAAGCCTAGCTTTGTTGGGAGTTGTAAAATATGTACTCAGGACCTCCTCCATCTTCACACGGAAGTGTGGAATTTAGATATATCTAGACAAAGTGTAGAGAACTGTCTCTGTAGTATATTGATGTCAGTGAGTTTTCAGACTATGAGCCTTATAGGTTAGAAAGAAAGGCCTTAGAGGAAATGACTAAATCCTTGGTGTACATCTTCATTGACAGCTGATAATTAGCATGCAGTTTAGCTGTAATAATTAGTTCCCTCTTTAGAAAATTTCCGGATGAACTCAGATTGGTGTATTTCAGTTTCTTCTTGTTCCTTTGTCCCTTCCTTTCCCAAGTAATTCATGGTATTTTTAGAGTAGAGAGAATTTAAGATGAGTTCTCTCCTCACTGAGTCAGCACTGTCCGTTATTTGCACTGTTGGCTGTAGATTACCTGGGATTAGTTTCTTTTGTCCCTTCTTCCTGTATGTTTTCTGTTTCTTTTATCAGGACTGCTTAACGTAGTGCAAAGGGATAAAGTATTTAGCCATTGCTTGGTAAATATGCCAAGTCTATGTACTATGATTGTGAGCTAAAATCATTAATATGACTTAAAAGTACTAGCTTTAAAAGTGAAAAGAGAAAATGTCCTTAAGAAGGAAGGAAATCTTCTTTCTTGCCTATTGGCTTTTAGTATGCACCAAAAAAAGTTAAATATATCTTGGAACTCTATAGCAAATTAGGTAAAAACATCCTAATCTCTTCAAAAATAAGATATAAAAACTAAAAATATCACAAATTGATAAGTCAAAGCAACATGAAAAATTCTGTAATTTTTTTAGGCCATAAAATACAAAGTAAAGGTAAATCAAATTAAAAGGCAAATGAATTGATATTAGCCAGCATTTCTTGATGATATTGTTGCTATTTAATTATTTTTTATTACATCAATCTTAATTAATAAATACTGGAAAAATCTTTGATTCCGCTTTGTTATTTATGTCAAGTTCTGTAGAAATGAATTCAATTACTGGTACTTTATAATCACTTAGTAGACTAGACTTTTCTTAGAGGCTTCTATAAAGGGCCAGTATGTCATAGATTGTGGAATCATTGTTAATAGGAAGTATACATCTATTTTGTATTTAATGGACAATGTGTCATTGTTAATAAGGAACAAGCTTTTAACACTCCAGTCTTTTTACTCTGGGATGGGAAGTGAGGACTATGTGAGTTCACAGTAATGATAGACATTCCAGCTCACATGAACTTTAGTTTTGGAACTAACACTGACCAAATAGCCTTAACTATGCACTGAGTCTCCACAATTTTCTATTTTTGAATGTAGAAATTAGGGATTATAGTATTTCCAAGGGGTGGCACAGTGACTAAATGAGATCATAAGTGACTAGCCCTTAGGTGGTATGTGATACAGAAGTGCTCAATGTACATTAATTACTGTTTGAGATCAGGGCAGGAGGAACAGGATCCAGACATATGAGGAAATTCTGTTACATTAATGGAAGCATTTCCTACCCCTCCCCTTTAACTTATGTTATAATTTTGTTAATAAAGGAATTCATGTTCACTGGAGGAAAAAAATGCTATCATTAACTTCTAGATGAGTCCTGCTTCAATATTCTGAATCTCATCTTCATCAGGTATTGAGATTGATATTTTATGCTAATTTCTTGGAAGAATTAATGAAGTTTAATTTTTTTTTTTGTTGGTAGGGGTTTGAACTCAGGGCCTTTGCTTGCTAGATAGGTGCTGTGCCACTTGAACCCTATTATCAGCTGAAGTTGAACTCTTTTCACAGTAATTCATTACTTTGTGTCTTCTTTTATGTTATGCTATTTATAGAACACAAGTGATGGTCTTCTTTCTTTAGGAATATCTCTTTCAACATATTAAAAAAGCTATAGTTTGTTTTCTTATGTACGCTTTATGTAAATAATTTCTTTAGATGTTTACTCAATAATTACATCTCTGCTTCTTTTTTAGAATTGTGAATTCCATGAGTTACTAAACTTTACTCTTTTTATCTTACTGATTGATTTTTATATTTAGAATGCTCTTTTTTACAAATAAAGCATACTTCAATACCTAAAAATTGCATATGGATCAAGTAGTGTGAATGACTTTGACAATTCAGTTATTATTAGAGAAGATAGCTTTGATTAATTAGTGAAAAATCCAAATACCTTTCTTGGCATATACTTTCTATCATGTAATATGAATATATTGAATATCAACAAATAGCAGATTCAATTTATTCAGGCTATAGAATTAAAATTATAGCAAATTTGTTACTGTTTAACTAACAAATAAAAACAGACTGGATAGTTTGCCTGTGGAATTGAAACATATCCTTCATGGTGATTGCTCTGACTCTATATAATTATAGAGACCACATTATTCAACACATGACTTCCACACTTAACTACCAATGAGTAATTAATCACTAAGCAGCAAATCTAGAGGAAGCCAACAATCAATGAATTGCAAACACTGCTCAGCTTCTTTTAGTCTTTTCTTTGATAACTGAGAAGTGTGGAACTAATGTCATATAGTGGTGGGTGAGAGCTGGAAGGTAGCACACAACTGGGGGCCAAAAGAAATATTTGGCCATGAACAAACTAATGAGGAAGCCCCTCAAAATCAGTACAATGAAGCAGTGACATTAAGACAAACAAGAAGCAAAAATGGAGTACCTCTCAGGAGAGCAATTACTTTTACTGTAGTTTTCTAATTATCCTGAGGCCTAGCTTTCTGTCCTTAGATTTGCATTACCCTGATTTAACTCTGTTCTTGCAATCATCAATGTCCTGACTAACATGGCCTTGTATGACCATAAAGTCATTTTTGGTAGACTGTATTTTGGTAGGAGTTCAGTTGACTTTTTATTAAGTATTGTAATTATAAGCAGAGATATGGAACATGACACCTTATTTTTTAGTGATAGTGAATGTTCACACGGTATTTTTTAGCCTTCGGCTTAAGATAACCTCAGGAGAAATTTCTCTTAGTACTTAATACTACATAATGCTCCTAACCAAAATGATACAGTTTTTATTGTTTTGTTATTTATATTATACTGACTTTTACTTTGACCTTTAGGAAGTCTGAATTTAGGGTTTTGTTTTAATAGTGCGTCAGACAAAAGAATGACTTAAACAACTTTATTACAGCCTTCTCATCTTACTCTCTAGCTCCCTAGAAAAATGTTTATTTGATTAAATCTATTTGTACAAATAATCTCAGATTCCTTTTGAAAATAAGCAAGTTAAATAATTGAATAAATAAAATACAAGGATGGCATTAATACTGAATAAATAATAAAAGTATATAACAAATACACAAAATATTTTTAAATAAAGCTTTTATCATGGAATGGCACTGTTTGTTATTTCAGATATCTATTTAAAGCCTAGATACCTATAATGATTCAAAGTCAAAGATGTGAGAGAGTTACAGTCTGTTAAAAACAGATTAGGTCTTAGAGAAAATTGAAGATCAAGATCAGGGATTATGCCTGTAAAAGCGAATGAGAAAATATAAACCATTGCACTAATATGCTTTGTTTAATGCTGATTCTGAAATAGTATATCGATTCACAAGCTCAACTTCTTAGGAATTCAACTGTTGGCACTGGTCTTTTGCATGGTGTTGATCAGATTCTAGAGCAGCTGAACCATTCAATACATGTAACTTTTCTCAAACTGTCAAAAAGTTTAAAGGAAATTATACCCTATTCCTTGGGGTTTCTTGAAAATGACTTTAGGAATTATTCTAGGAAATATCTTCATAAATGAAATGTAATTTCTTGACTTATTGCCCAAGGCATGTGATGATGTTCAGCTTTATGTATTTTAATATATTTTGGTAGCAATTTTCTCTAAGGTAATATTAATTAGTCAAGCTAAACAATCTCCAGAATTCCTTATAACAACAACAGCTACAACAAAATGATTAGCTGATCCTACAATCATTTAGATGTATGAAAAATTGTAAATCAATCTTAAGATACCTTTCTTTAGGCAAGCTTAAATATAGAAGATGAGATAGTTCAACTTGGTCATTGCTTGTTCTCTCCCATTGTTAGTCCTCTAAAATTATAGTCTCGGTTCTGTACTTAGACATCTACAGAATCATCTGCATGTTGAGTGTGCTTATTTTTATACTGTTCTATCAGTGTATCTTAAAAATGCTTGTCAGTCAAAGATTTAAGAATTTTAAAGGTCCAAGGGGGATTAACATGTGAAATCTATGCTAAAGAGATAAAGAGACTCTTCAAGGTTATGTTGGCAATTAGGATCAAAGTAAAGACTAGAACTTGTCTCTCCAGATTACTATAAGACTTTGGTTATGATATACACACCTGTTGTATTTTAATTCTCATGTTTTAGTAACTAATTTGTGTGATTTCTCATTATAAAAGTATATGCCTTTAAGATGATGGATAAATTTCTGGGCACCTGAGTTTTTGCATCATTAAAATAAAAGACCATACTAAATTTAAATAGTTTTACAGCAGTAGATTTCTGGCTTTTTTGTTTTACAGTAAAGGTTACTAAAAAGGAACATTTACAAAATTTGCATAATCTGTCATACTTCAGATTTTCCCTTTGCTGTTTCTAAACTAAGTATTCAGAGGATCATGTATGCATTTTTGTATCCCTGGATAGACATGGCCAGGGAGGAAGAACAGGTTGGAAGAAAAATTAATCTATCAGAATAAAATAAGATAGATGATTCAGTAAATAGTTTTACTATAGTTGACAAAGAAGTAAGAAACATCACCTTTAAACTATCAGGATTATAATAAGCTTAATAGAAATTGACAATTCATAAAAACAAGTAGAAGTTAGTATCTAACTTGCATTATGTAGGTAGGCAGTATTGACCTCATCAGGAAGTCAGCAAGGTCTTCTCTAGATGGAATTAACTCATGGAATAGTTCTTTATGTGTTGGTCTGCCTCTTTCCAGTGTAAACATTTTTTTATAGTATTGACATCATTTACTCCACTTTGGGAATGTTTTAAGGTAGGGTCTTCATATCTGAATCCTTTCACACCTTTGTAACCTTTCACACTTCTAATTTTTGCACCTTAGCGTTTTTGGCAACTCTCTAGTTTAGAAACCTGTTAAGTGTAGCTAATGTGTGACCAGGCTTTGATTAATGAGTTGTACTCATAAGGTAATGACTTCATTATGTAAAAACACTCGGAAATTTGACTCACATCTGTAATCCCAGCTCCTCATGTGATGGAGACCTGGAGTATTTTGACTTGAGGATAACCTAGGCAAAAAGTTACTGAGATCTTATCTCGGCCAACAAGTTTGGCATGGTAGTGGGCATCTTTCATCCCAACTACTCAGGAGGCTATAGGCAAGAGGGCAGCAATCTGTAGCTGGCCTGGGCAAAAGCTTGAGAATATACCTGAAAAACAACTAAGAACCAAAAGGGGCTGTGGGAATGCCTCAAGTAGTGGAGTGTTATGATATTGGATCCCAAAATGAGAACAAAGGCTCTCATGGATTATTTTACCCAAATTTTAGTACTGAACTGTCAAACGCAGTAAAATACTTTCTCTTATTTGTGAATGCCCAATAAGGACAACAGTGATTTTCACCTTGACAAAATTATTAAATAGGATTTTCTTTTCTTTCAGAATTTAAGAACTTCTAATCTCTTTAATTCCTTTTTTTCCCTTCAAATAAAGCTTGTTCTCATAGTCTTTTCTTAGGTGAATAGTCAAATGAATCAATATTTCAAATTTTACCTTTAATAATTTTGTCTGTATTGAATATAAAGACTTTTTGTATCTTTATTCCCAGAAAAATACAGTATAATGATGATTTACATAGCATTTACATTGAATTGGGTAGTATAAATAATCTAGAAATGATTTAAAGTACAGGGAAGAATGCGCATAGGTGAGTTATAGGCAAAATTTTTGCCATTTAACATAAGGGACTTGAACATCCTTAGATTTTGATATGGAGGAGCCTGGAAAAAATCCTCTATAGATACTGAGTAGTGACTATATTTCACCACTTTTTGTATAATACAAGTCACAGGCTCTATATTTATGATAAAATGGACATTAGCCTCTTAGGTCCAATGAGGATGAAAATACAGTTATGAGAATGTTATAAAGGCATTTACATTTTTCTTGTGTTTATTATACATATCTCTTTGCATTTCAGAACTCTTGGATCTGAACAGAACATCGATATTTCATAGTCCTTTTGGATTTCTTGATCTCCATACAATGCTGCTGGATGAGTATCAGGAACGACTATTTGTGGGAGGCAGGGACCTTGTGTATTCCCTCAGCTTGGAACGAATCAGTGATGGATATAAAGAGGTATGGAAACATCAAACTGTTTTTCAAGAGGGAAAGAAAAGGAGGGAGATTGCAAGATGTTACTTGACCTATTTTTTCCACTGTGTTGACCACTTTAAAATTTTGAGTGATTACTTTATTAAAATAAAATAGTCATTAAAAATGAAATCATCTTGGGAAAAGTTTATAAAGTATAGTATATGAACCTTTCTAGCACACCATTGATGTACGGATCCCCAGAGACTCCTGCCTGGTGACCTGACATTCTTCTTGCATAATGGGCCTGGTCACCACACCCACTGTCCTGGGCCTACGTTAAAGCAAGCTGAATTATCAGCAGTTCCTTTGGGTCTCTTGCTCTGACCTCCACGCTGGAAGAAATATGGCTATGTTACATCAGTACAACTGTCTCTTTTAGAAATACTGCTAAAATGAATGCTCCTTAAACCTAATGGATTAATTAATGTACAATATTAAAATATGGATGCACACAACATTTTTGAAATGGCTAACTGTAAAAAAAAAGATAATTCTTACACTCTACTCTTATACATAATTCAATTGGGTGAAAGTTTTTAGACATACAGATTTGCATAAAACTTGCAGAAATATTTAGATCACAATATTTTGTGAGTACAGATGTATGCATGATATCCACTTTTTTTATAATTTATTTTTGTGTTTATGAAATGGCTGTTGTCCATGTTTTTAAAAGTCTTTTAAAGAAAATATAACAAAAAACAGCATCCCTTGGTCCTTGCCAATTCCTACTCCCTAGAGGAAATAATTTAAAATGTTTTGCTATTTCTTCTTCTGGTTCTTGTTTCTTTATTTCTATATAATATTTTTTATGTTAAGAACTGGGGATGTAGCTCAGTGGTCCAGCATATGTCTAGCATGTACATGACTTTGGATTCAATCCCAGCACCCTCATTCTCAAATACAAAGCCAATATTTGTTAACTAGTCTTTATTTATATTTTTGTTTCAGACTTTAGCAATATCTGCTAACTTTAAGAAGGGTAAGCATGTTAACTTTCTTCTCTTGCAGAAGCACAGCTCACATATCTGTGTACTACCCTTCACCAGCAACCCTTCAGTCACCTGTCCTCCATTTTCCCAATGTAGTTATACTGAAATTTTTGGTTAAATAATAATTACATGTTGTGCTGGTGACTGAGCTCAAGTGGTTGTGTTCTTCCTAGGAAGCATAAGGCCTGAGTTCAAACACAAGTAATGTAAATAAATAATGCTTATATTATTATAATTAGGAAAGTAGTATTCACTACTGAGCTACTCAGTGTAAGTTTAGTTTGTCACATTGCCACTTTCCTCCTTTTCTTCCTCACTTACTCTCATCTTTCTCCCTCCCTCCCTTTCTTCTTTCTATCCTTTATTTCCTTTTCTTTTGTTATTTTATTTCTTAATTTTCTTGTTTATCCTGAAATTAAAATTTATTCCTTTTTTATCTGGGGAGATTTTATTAGCTTTCAAAATTAGCATACATTAATTGTACAAAAGGAGTTTCATTGTGATATTTCCATCCACGCATAAAAAGTACTGTGATCAAATTCATCCCCTCCATTATCCTCTCCCCCATTAAATTATTTCCTACATGTTTCATTATTGTTTTTATGCATGCCTATGAAGTACTTTTATATAAGCTTCACTAATTTTCACCAACCTTTCTATTGGGACTTTCCACTTCTTCCATTACAGTGAAATGGATCCTCTTGACCTCTGCAACTTAGCTTCATAGTTATCCTGGGCAACCCCTAGCCCTTCCACCTGCATGGCCCTTAGTTTCTGGGTACCTCATCTTTTGAACTTTATATGACATTTTGCAAAAGCATACCCTCTTCTAGTGTCTTAAAGAAAGATTTAAGGTCAAATTTTGAGTTTATTGTATTTGAAAAATTTTATTCAAACTTTACCTGTAATTGATAGGTGGATATGAAATTCTAGGTTGAAATCTAATTGCTTCAGAATTTTGAGAATTATTGGTCCATTATTTTCAAGCTTTATCGTAGCTATTGAGCAGTATGATGGCTTTGTAATTTCAAAGTTTTGTAGGTGACCTCCTTCCTGCCACCTATTCTGAGCCCATGCATTTAGAATCTCTCTCTTACTATCTGTTGCAAAACGTTCCCATATGTCTCTTATCATGGATCTTTTTTTATTCATTGTACTGAGACACAGTGAGCCTATCTGCTAGGGGCTCTGAGGCCTTAGCTCTAGGAAATGCTCATTGTTCTTTGACATTTTTCTTTCTATCCATTCTCCTTTTGACTCTTTCTGGAACTCCTGTAAGTCAAACTTTTCTCCTCTCTCTATTGTCTGGCCTTTCTGCACATTTTACATGTATCGAAATGTTTCTCCTGAATTTATTACCTATACTCTTTCCCAACTCTCTGGACTTCTAATTTCTGGACATTGCTGAAGTTACTTTTCATGAATCGGCATGCTGACAGGCCCCTTTCACCTTGTTGGCATTTTGATTTCTGCTTTCCAACTGTGTAAAGCCAGTCAACACTTGGCCATATGTTTTACAGTTTCTAAAATGTTGCTGATATTTCTTTGGCGGGCACATGCCAGTCTTATTTGTCCTTTTTGGATTGTGTCTTTTTTATCTTTTTACTATCATTTCAGTTGTTGCAGGATGGAGTAGAAGCAAGTATATTTCACCCTAAGCCTTTTTCTTCCTAGCACCTTTAGTTTTATTTTCCCTGTGTTCTCTTTGACTTTAAACACATGAGTGTCGGTTGCTGTCTTTCTGTCTACTCTCTAATGTACATGCGTGGACATTCACATGATCTCCTTCTGGCAAATTTTTATGGATTATTCTTTCACTCATTGGGTGTTATCTTTCCCACTTCAACACGTACTGCTTTCTCTCTGGCTGTCTGGCTCTATTTCTGTCTCTCTTTCTCTCTTGCTTTCTTTCTCTGAAGGATTTCTTGGCTAAGGATTATCTAAGATAGGAGTTATAACTAAGGTGGTTAGATTGATTCCTTTATTAAAATTTTTAGCTTGTGAATATTAAAAGATCCTCCAAGGGATCCGGTATATCAAAATGTTATGAATCTTTGCATTAAGGAAATAGTTCTTAAATTGTCATCTTTGGGCCAGGATCATGGGAATCTCATGGAGAAGGTCCCTGGAATCATGATTATAAATAGCTTATTCAGTGACCTCATGTACACAGAATCTCCTGACAATTGTTTTAAGCCATTCTTTCCTATTGGTACCATAAGATCCAGAGGTTGCAGCTTCCTCTAATGTAATTCCCTTCAGAAGAGCAGAAATTGAATCATGTACTTATTTTCATTTATTGTTTGGTCTAATTGTACGCTAAGGCCTTTCATACCAGAGACAGGCTTTTATAGAGGAAATGACCTGTGAAAACTATATAAGAATAGGAGACCTGGAGAGCAATGAGATTTTATGAACTGCCTCTTAGGGGACTAAATCAAGAAGTAGGCAGCCATTGAGCTTCAGAGTGCATCTAGCAAGAATGTTCAGGAAACCAGCTATAAAAATGATTAAGTTGGATATCTCTTCTGCCCTCAAGGATAAATCTTCATTTTGTGGGACCCAGAGCTTACACAATTTGTGGGGAAGGCTTTTCAAATAATAAAGTTGACTCAAACTTATAATGTCAACATTGGGAAGGCCCCTCTCAGGCCCACAGTAGGGGCATATCCAGAGAGAACCCTGAGGCGTCCACTTACTTAGCTCTGACGTAACTTCATACGACCTACGGTTCTTATTTCATACTTGTCCTGCCTGTTTCTCCAGAGTGATTAGCAATAAAACTCTCAATAGGTCCTTTGTGTTTATTTCTAGTTACAGCAGAGCTGGAATGAGGTCAGCTTCACAGATCTCTGTTTAAAGGAGTGGACTTAAGACAGCTTTGGCTCTTTGGTGGTCTCCAGGCTCTGAAGATGTAATGCACCTCTTTTCAGCCAAGTTCTCCTCCTGTCTTGCCTGAACTCTGCTCTTTCAGTTGTTTGCTATTTTATTTTTAATGTCTCCTCTTTTGCTTTCTCTGTTACTGGTTTTCTTAACAAAGGGTTAATATCTATTGACATTTTGAACAATTCTTGATGTCATTTGTGCTTTAGGATGTTTAACTTAATTCCAGATCTTTTTCCAGGAGATTCCAGTAGCATGGCAATCCTCCACACAGACATGACAATCAAAATAACATCTCTGGATATTGCTAGATACTCCCTGGAGGCAATTTTCTTGAGTCAAATTTTTGAATGTAGCCACCTATGTATATGTAGGATCCAGATCCTCCCATTAAAGACACACACACACATGCATACATGTTCTATCCTGTCCTACTACATCCCTCCTTCTTCTCTTCAGATTGAGTATCTACAAAATGTAACCAATGCTCATTTTCATCATTTTCTTACTTTATATTTTTTAGCTTTGATATCTTTTAAAATGTAAAATGTATTTAATGTTTTTAATAGACATAAGAATGTAAATAGCTTAAATATTTTAGAATGTATAATAATTTCAAATCACCTGCAAAAGCACCAGCCAGCTCAAGACTGAGAATATCACCAATCTCATTACAAGGGTAACTAACTTTATCTTCTGATTCCTTCCACATCCATCTGCTGCCCTGAAGCAATTACTTTTCTGGAGTTTATATTTATTCTTCCCTTGTTTTTAGTTTTAAAATTTATTTTCCACATTAATCTCCATGATCACATATTCCTTAACATTCTTCTCATGATTCACTTATTTCTGTACTAATACCTTACTATCTTAGCAACTAGAATTTCATTTTTAGTTACTTTTAATTTATTTCATTATAATTTTAATAAATTATTAAACACATGCAATGTAAAAATTAGACAATGCAGTGGAATAATAAAATAATTACATTCTAGAATACAAAATATGATAGTGCTACGAAGAAAACCTAAACAGTGTAGGGTGATAAAAGAATCAAAGGTTTGGAGGGGGAAGTAGGGTGGTTTGAAAAACACTTTACAGAGAAATAATACTTGAGAACAGACCCAAGGAGAATGACCACTAGCCATATTTCCAGGCTCTGTAACCAGTTGTGGTTACAGTGGCCAACAGATTGGACAGGAGAGCTACAAAGTTAGCACCAGAATATGTGACTGGAGTTAATTTGAAGAACTAGATTATTGAAATAGTAAAGATAGGGCATGAATTGGCCAAGGTGATGACTAATCTTTGTCAATAGGAAATTAATCTAAATTTAAAAAGTTCTTCTGTTAAAAAGAAGAGAAAGACAAAGGATGTTGGTAGATGACTATAATAAGGATGAGGGTAATAGGTGGTAATAAAATGATAATATGGACTTCAATGTAAGTAAGTTTTTATTTTAATTATTCTAGTTTAAATTTTTATTAAGAAAATGAGATTGGAGAGAAGGAAAATTAGCCCAAAAGAGGCAAGAAGAATCAATTACAATACATTTATCTTATATGGGCTCAGTGTACAAAAAAAGCTACCACCATTAGAGATGGCTGGTAGAAAAGAGTTGTCTCAAGGGACAATCTGGTTTTAATTAGAGCAAAAAGGTAAAGGAACATAGGTTGAGGTTACAGGGAATTTTGCTAATGATAGTCCAGAGATTTAACAGAAGGGTTTGAGGTATTCAGAAGGGTGGGTCAGTCAGGGGCTATTATGAACACTATGGAATATGAGTCCAAGTATTGATTGTTGACCTGGGGTGAAGGTCAATACTTCCAATGGTGGCTATAGTTAACAGGGACATAATATGATAATAGTCCTGATGATCAATTCAAGGATGAATAACCTTAAATTTTAACTTCATTTAGAAAATTGAAGCCATTAGATGTATTGACCCTCATTCTATCAACACCAGAGCTATTGTTTCTGTGTGACTTTTCCTTCCTCTTTTCTTGGTACAATGGAGGCAGCCTTCCCATTTTATGAAATGCCATTCTTTTTGCACATGACCTGAGTTCTACTCTGCCAGGATTGATTTTTCTATCTTTTTATATTATCATTTTCTCTTCCTCTTTCTACAAAATCAACAAACATGATTTTGCATAGGGATTCTTAACTTATTATACATTACATATCCATTTGCAAGTCCGGGAAACCTGTCGATCTATAATGTATATATATATATATATATATATATATATATATATATATATATATATATACAGGATTACAAAATAAAATATTGAGATAAGGTTACCAAGATATAAATATACTGAAATACAGTTCTCATAATGTGAAAAATAGCAATCTGTGATATGATAACATGGTGTATTAGTCACACTCGTGTCACTGTGACCAAAATACCCAAGAGAACAACTTAAAATGAAGAAGCTTATCTTGCTCAGTGATTAGAGATTTCATCCCCATAGTCCCTGGCTCCATTGATCTGAGCCTGTGGCAAGGCAGAACATCATAGCAGCAGAAAGATGTGGCAGAGGTCCATGGAGAGTTGGAAGCAGAGGGAGAAGGGAAGGGACCAGGGATCAGGCATAGCCCTCGAAAGCATTCTCCCAGTGGACCAATTCCTCCAGCTAGACCCCATCTTCCAGTGTTTCCAGAACCTCCCAAAATAGTGCCACCATTCAACACATGAACCTGTGGGGGACATTTGATATTCAAGCCATAGCATGTAGCTTCTTTAGTAACATATTAAATAATAATACTCCCATCAGATCTCTTAAGCACCATTATTTCAAATTGATGATGATTGTTAATGATATTTCGAGATAAATCAGTGACATCTGCTACTTATTCTACTGTAGTTTGTTCCCTACATTTATATGCTAGAAATTCTGAATTTCATCAGACAGTGTAAATAGTGCTGGAATTTTTTTTTCTGATTTCTGAGTTGGTACATACAGTGAACTCTTTTTTATTTTTTTGAGCCCTAGTTCTGCCAGATAATTTTCATTTTACAAAGCATTCTAAAATTTGAGTAAAATAAATATAAATTTCTCAGTTTAGCAAAGCCAGTTCTTCATGATCTTTTATTGTTGTTATTAGTAGGATTTTTGTTGTTGCTTTATTTTGTTTTTGTGGCATAGGCCTTGAACTCAGGGCCTTAAGCTTGCCAATCAGGCATTCTACCATTTGAGCCATGCCCCCAACCCTTTTAGCTTTTAGTTACTTTTTCAGACAGGGTCTTGCTTCTGTCCAGGACCTCCTTCATACCATGATCTTCCTAGATCCCACACAGCTGGGATTACAGTTGCAACCCACCACTCCCAGCTGTTTTTATTGAGATGGGATTTCACCAAAATTTTTGGGCTAAAGCCATGATCTTCCTGATCTCTACTTCCAAGGAGCTAGGATTACAGGCATGCAGCCCAGCCCTTGATATATTCTTGTCTATTTTTCATTTTTTGCCAAATCTCCACTTGTTCACACTAAGACATTACCAGTCAGACCACTTTTATTTGTGTTTTTATGCCTCATCATCCTTACACACTGATTTCGACTCTCATGTTCTACTGAAATTGGCTGCAATTTGTCTCTCTACTGGATACAAATGGCTTCTTATGTTGTTCTGTTTTGTATTCATTTTTGAGAATGTAAGCACTCAAAGAACATAAGCACAAACATCATTCAATAAATCTGTTCTCTTTACTGTCTGCCTTCTTGAAAAACCCATTGTATTTATTGTTAGAACCACTTTGAAAATGATACTCTCTAGTTCTTTTAGGTTAATTTTATTTGCCTTCTGCTTGCCCCACCCCCTCTGTCTGTCTGCTATTTACCTTCTCCCCTCCTGGCAAACAGGAAGGTTCCTGTTTTCTATGTGGCAGAAATTCCAAACTTGGCTGCACATTATGTAAACAACTCAGGATCTTTCAAATGATATCCATGCCTTCATCCCACATCTGCAATGAAGTGAGGAATAAGTAGTGATTCTTAAAAACCCAACAGGTGACCGTAATGTACATCCAAGATTGTGAAATGCTAGAGTAGTAGGTATCTCTGTACACCTTGGGAAACACTCATCCTCTTAAGTGGTGCTAAATGAGGAATTGCTTTGTATATATTAAGTAAAACTTATGTGAATAGACACACACATAAGAATGACTTTTTCCATGTAATTTTTAAATAGATATGAACCTAACATTTAATAGAAATACTTTATTTTATTAGTACTTTTAGGAACTGGCTTTGTTTTATAAATTATTGGATTCATTGCATTTCCCAAACCATGAACACTTTTTGACAATAAAATTTTGTTCTGTTGTGTTCACATCACATTCACAAAAAACAGGTAAACCTATTCTATTGCTAAATCATGCTCTTCACTATAAAATTTCCAACTTCATAATTCCATTTGCCTTACCAATCATGAGAATTTCCCACCACTACCAAAAGAGAGTCATTTTGCCTATTACTCTTGCTTAAAGTATCTTAAACTCCCTGATCATATTCTGGATCTGAATCCCATCCTCATCAGGATCATTCTAAGAAATTTGAAAAATGCAAAAATGCTTCTTTTTCTTTCTGTTTTTGCCTTTCTCTAAAGCTTTTTTGTGTAAAAGTAGCTTTGGTGGAAATTAAGGCATCTTGAGAGTTCTGATTGCAAAGTGACAGGATCCGGACATTTGTATAGAGAGAAGACTGGGAAGGGAAAGGCATCCTCCTGGAGTCACTTGAGGGTCTATAGAGCAACTTGCATCTGTATCTGTGACTCTAGATTAAAGATTTGCTGATAATGAAGCTCCAAGCTCTCTAAATTAGGATAGGAATTTAGGATAATTCATTTTAAATTGCCTTTTGTTTCTCTTCAGTTAAAACAGTTCTCATTAAATTTCCCATCACTTGCTACACAAATATTAAATGAAAGTTCTGTATTGAGATAGAACTTCCAGTCTAGATAATTTGAAAAGAATTCTTTTCATACCCTCAAACCTCAATTTATTTATTCCTTTTGTAATGTCAAGATGTCACCAGAAGAGATTATGACAGTGTATTATGTTATTTTAGATTTTCTGATTAGCAGTTTTACTCACAGAAAACTAAAATTTTGTTTTATATTGATATGTAGTTGTTTAAACTTCAAAATTAGTGGTCAGATTCTTCAGGGCTACCCAAATAATTCACAGAAATCTCAGAATATGTCATATACATTAAAAATATGCACAAGGAATCAGGTGTGTTTGGAGTGAGTCTGAAATTCCAGAACTCAGGAGGCAGAGGCAGGGAGATGGGGAATATGAGGCCAGCCTGGGCTACATAGTGAGACCATTTAAAAAAAAATGCCAAAGTAAAAAATGAGGAGTAAGTGCAAAATATGCTGGTATTTTGTGGAGGATCAAAACACATTTTAACATTTAGTAATCAGAACAGTTCTTTAAGAAAAGGTATCAAAATCACTTCCCTATAGCTTAAAAACATTTTAATTATATATTTTAAGTGGTGATTATAATAATCTCAGTACCCAGTGAATTAAAATTAATATCGGTATTTCCAAAAATAAAATCATCTGGATATTAGACGTGGTAAAGTTCTTTTTAGTTTTGAACCTAAGAATTTTGAAAACATTTTTGTATTCCATGAAAAAAGTTATTTCCTTATTCATATTTGTCACACTTATATTTACCAAAAGGAAATATTAGATACGATGTATTTGTTAATTTTCTATCCAAAAGTTTGCTCTAATTCTTTCTGACAATGTTTCATTTCTTGAATAAGGAACAAATGACTGACAATGACAATTTTTAAACTTGGCATAAAGAGCCAACATGTTAATTTTATTTTTATCTTCGCTAATGAATATATTTTAAAGCCTTTGAGAAATAGCTGTATTTAATAGTAATTTGCAGAGACTCTACAACTAGATTATCTGGACTCCCCTTGTAAGCCTAACGCTTATTAGCTGGTAATCTAGGACAATTGATTCCTCATCTCTATTTCTCTTTTCTCAGCTATGAGAGGACATATCCACAGTACCTTTCTCTTAGTGCCTCAACCATAGTAAGCACTGTCTAATTACAAGTTATCATCATTATGATTTAAACAGATGATATTAATGTGCTGTCCTTCCTAAGTGACGTATAAGACTATAGTCTTTAGCAGCTCTTTGAGTTCTAGAAACAAATGGAGATGTGAATTACACTTAAATGGATAAATCAGTCCCTATTGTAAAATATTTATGATGGAGAAGATTCCTAGACAAACGTGTCATAGACAGCAGAATTAGAATAGACTATAATAAAATAATAAAATTTCACACAAAATATTAATACATTAAAAATTTTTTGGGTGGTGATTGATGGAGGGGGATATCATTTGAATTGGATTTTGAAGATAGAATTGTGATTGGCAGAAATTAGAAGGAAAGTAAGGGAAGTAGAGAGAAATTTTAGAGCAGATTGAAATAATGACAAATATCCTTGGGCAAAGAACATAAGTGGGGAATGGGAACAGGGTTCACAATGACAGTGGAAGTGTGACAGAAACTAGCTCAAGAAACTTCACAGCTATGCTGTTGAAATGCCATCTTCTAAGCAATGCAGAAGTCACTGAATTTGGGCATGACATACTTAGAATTGTAGTTTAGTGTGATTAATTTAGCAGAAGCAGCCTATTGGATGATGGAAGGACAAAGAGACTAGATCCGTGAAGCCACTAAGTAGCAGCTAGAGTTTGAAACCAGGCCCATCAGTCTTAGAAGACTGTGCTTTTCCACTGTGTCACATCATCAAGAACCTGGTGACTGCACGGAGTGAAGTTCTGGTCTCTCAAATTGGTTCAGTGTGTCATTACTTCTGCTAGTTAGGGCTTTTGTAATGAGGTGTTTCTTTCCTTTGGGTCTTACTCTCTGCATGACAGCATTTTATTCCAGCAATTCTTAGAGACCAGTGAAACAGTTAGTTGCTGGTGACAGTAGTGAAGAATTACTGACTAGTCCTACCAGGAGGAGTCCCCACTTTTTTTACTTATGTCCCAAGCTGTGACTCTAAGAGACTCCACTATTCAAGCAATAGATTAGTTTGTCTATGTCTATGTTCGGTCTTTATATTCTCTTGAAATCTGTACACATACAGATTTCAATTTTTTCTCTGGAAAATACCACTATTAGTTTATTTCCCTTTTCCTTTTCTATTCCATGAAGGCATCAGAAATGAATATAGTTATTTATTTAGGCTATATTTCCTGAGAACACATAGAATAGTTCATATTTAGTAATAAACTTTCAGTTTAGGAAGTATTGGAAGCAATTTTTCTCTAAGTGTCTAGATTTCAGCTTGTAATTTCTGAAATTACTCTCACCAGGGTATTTTTAAGTTAAAATTAAATGACCTGAGATGTGATAGTGATGTTAGAAAGTTTTGTTTATAAAAATAAGTATGCTCTTTCTCAATTCAAATCTATTGTATCAAAAGTGAAAAAATCTTGTAGTTTAGAATTTAATTTTTTATTGAGTGATGAAAGGCATTAAAACATAATTTGCGCATGAATGTTAGATGGTATTTCATATTAATAATTGCAGTTGAGTAAATTTTATCCATAAAAGAGGGCATACATCAGGCTACTAATGTGTGTGTAGTTATAATATTATTTGAGAGAATTGCTTTTTAGGATGACCCTTTCAGTACAGATTTTGTCTACAGACCAAAAGATTATAATTCTGACATAAAATGCTTGAATAATGACAGTCATTAATAAGTGCAAAGGCATAAATACAAAGACTGATAATGTGTGTGAGGTTAAAGACTACCATTTATAAGCCATTAGGATTATTTTAATGTTCTATTTTAAAAATATATTTTAATTATCACTATAGGATGTATTAAATTAAAATGTGCATTGATGGATCCTGGTACTATACATAAATATAAAATATAGAAAGAAAAATTAAAATATAAATAAACATTTTTTAGAGTAATAGAAGTAGAAAGACAATATTAGATAAAGTTATAATAAGGTCTTAGTCACCTAAATATATTCTGTGAAGATAGATTATATTAACTGGATTGTTTATTTATTTTTAAGTAAAAGGGAAATGTCTTAGGCAGTTAAATTCTCCCTTCTTTGTTAATTTGTTTTCAGTCCTCTAAATCTCTGACTGTTGTAATATCTTGTAACAATAAGCTGTTAAATCCTTAATTCTAGTATAATCATGAAACTCGATAGGGAGTCCAAACATTACTTTGTAATTTAATTTATCTATCTTATTTTTCTCCTTTGAGATATGCAAGAATAGAAAATGACCTGATAATGTGCAGTGAAACAATTAAATTATATTGTGCAGATATTGTGATGAAATGATGTGTATTTAACCTTTTGCTTTTTGTACCTTTTTTGGTACAGAGAATTTGGAAATAACATTATACCCTGTTGTTTAATTGCCTTTAAAAATGTTTTGTGCAGAACAAATAGCCTAATTTTATGAGGTTTTTTTTGTGGATGCTAAACTCTGGAGCAGAACCAAAAGACAGCCCGACAGCCAAAACAAATGAAGAAAATCATTTCCCTTACTAGCTTTACAGAACATTAATATGATGACTTAAATAACTTTCCATTTCCAGCAAAGTCTTTGTCATATTTTTCACCTCAGTTAACTTTTGGCTACAGTCCTGAGTCTGTTAAACTTTTAAACAAAAATCCAAACCAAACTTAACAACAAAATGTTAGTAAAATTTTTCAATGTATTGGATTTTGTTGTGGTGAGTGCTCATATTTTAATTTTTTTCTTATTCTCCCCCTTCCAATTACCCAGAGCAATCTGGTCAACATCTTTTTATCTGCCTTCAGTGATGTAAACAATTTTTAAAAGTTGGGATTATAGCCAGTATCCTACAGTATTTCCTTCCTTATTAAACTGGAAGTTTTTACTTATTTGACACTTGTTACAACATTTTCATATCAACAAATCTTACCTCTTAAACTTTACTGTGAGCTCCTTTAATGGATTGACTTTACAAATATGTGAAAAAGGTGTGTTGCTTGATACAAGCCAATGTCTGAGGTTGAATAAGCAGAGACTGTGCTTGAAGTATTGGTCAGACATTGATAATAAATCACTGCCTTGCTGTCTATAATTTATAGTCTAATAGGAGAGCTAAAATTAAACACACAAATCATTGTAGTCTTAGAGAAAATAAGAACACTACAGGGTGGGGGATCAAAGGAAAGAGAAATACTATGTTTAAAACAGTATCAGGAAAGGTTTTGTTTTGAACACTTTGTAAAATGTGTCTAAAAGAATACCTTTGTCATTTGTACAGCAATTGCCACTGTTAGGTTTGCTGCTAGGATTAATGCATTTTCTGACAATCCTAGAAAAGCCATTTATTATCCTCATCATCACAATATATATTATCTTCTGCTTGGGTGAAAACTGTGTAGGGTCTGAGGTAATACAAATTAGCCTGTCACAGTTTCATAGATGGTGTCAGAAAACATTTAACTCCTGGGTCAAAGACTAAGGACTCTATTACAAAGTCACAGCAGGCAGCAAGAGACTCGTGTTTCCATTAGTTTCCATGCCTGCTCAAGTCCCACAGGGGTACCGTACAGCACCCTTAGGTAGAAGCACACAGTGCACATTTGTTACATTTGAGGAACCTCAACTTAGAAAACCCTCAGTCTTTAAGGGGCTATTAGCAAATGTGTCCAGTCTTTGGTCAGGAAACAAATCTTCCATTTACCTGGGTTAGAGATTGTATCTGTATCTTTTGAAAAGATAGTCTGAAATAAAAGCCATCAAAAGATGTATAGAAATACTAAAGGGAATTACCCTTCAAAGTGTGTTTACACAATGCTGGAAATAATCATCATGAAACAAGGATTTAACAGAAGTTAGGCTTTTGTCTTTGGAAACACAGTTTATTTTTATTATTTTGTGTGGTACTGGGGTTTTGAACTCTGGGCTTCACTTTTGTTGGGTAGACACTCTACTCTTGAGCTGTCTCGAGCCCTAGAAAAACAGTCTCCAAAGAAGTCGTTGTTGTCAGTAATGAAGACAAAATGAATAAGAAGGGGTGATAATATTTTAATAAGAAGATCCTTGTATCTCAGAAGTATGTTAAGACTATTCCTTATTCTGAATTATGGATGAAGTATTCTCTAATTTATTCATATCCATAAGTGAAGTAGTCATGAAAATCTTTCCAATGACAGATGATCCTACAATGAGTTTACATTTTATTTTATGTGTACACACATATGTACATAAAGTCCATATATGTGCATATTCTAACATATTCACTTGAGTTACTTATGCATTCACAGTAAAATCATAATTCACAAGATAACTTAAATCTTAAGGTAGAATAGGTCTTAGAAAATCATCATAGAAATTTTATGCCTCAGTCTAATAACCTTTTATAAAATTATAAGTAGGTAAATTTATAATCACTGCAGCTTTACTGCATTGGATTAGAATTCATACCTAATAAGGTGCCAGTGAGTCCTCTTAGGGTTCAATAAACTTTAACTTTACCTGCCATTGAAATACTGATGTGATACCTTTCCTGAATCATATGTGAACCTTTGATGGATTCATTGCTAAAGTTAGAAACATCTATTGGAAGATTTTATGCATGTGTTTTAGTTTTTTTAGGAAGTTTTCATTTATAGCCCTACTTTTTTCTTGTGCTGCAATATAAAAAAAATCCATTTAAAATTTATATGCTGTACTGAGAAAGCTAAAAGAATACTTGATGCTGAGTACTGTTATTAGGAAACTCTTTGGGGCTCAATATACCAGTAATAATTTAGACTGAATAGTGGTTACCACTATGCTAATAAATCTAATAACATAAAGATGATTATAATGAAATATCATTGCCACCACCTTTATAAATTTCAGTGTTAGGAATACATCAGGACCTGGGTTTGGCTACACAATGTATGAATTAAGTGAATTATTTTATTTCTGAGTTAAGTGATGATCCTCTTACTTCAGGAATATAATTGCCTTACCTGGCATTTTATGAGGCATGTCTCTGACTTTAAAAAAAAAAAAGCTTAAATCTTGGACATATCTGAGATTCAGACATAAACATTAGGTCTCAAAACCTAAAATGTTTACAGGGATTGGTTGGATAAAAGAAAGCCTGAAATCAGTCAGGCAGTTCCTGTTCCACTGAAAGAAGACTTTGGTTGATAACTCCAGAGAACTATTACTACACACACCATGCATATGCCCAGTGTTGCATGTCTTTAGGTTATTTTTTTAAAGAAACCAGAAATCTGGATTTTTATACAGGATTTCTCAGTTTTGAATATTGGCCAAACTTTAAAAATAGTTAAATGATTTACTCCCTAAATTAAAAAGACCTCCAAGATCAGCAGCATCTAACATTTAGTTTGATAACCAGAATGTTGTTTTCAGGCTAACAAATGTAGCACAAAATGGGACAGTGATGGAAAAAAGAAGATGAAGCATTAAGAGACTTTTAGAGAATAAATTGCCATAGAGGGAAAAATTGTCCGAGTTACTCAAATAGGCCGAACAGAAATCTAAGAACAGATGAGAAATAAATTTACATAAATTAGATATATGTGTGCAAACAATACTATATACTTTATAAGACTATGTACAAACAAACAAAAAGCGGCCAGGAGCAGGATATAATAGCTGCATTCTGGAGGGATTTAGTATGCAGAGGAGGGTGGAAAAAGAAGGAAAAATAAATAATTAAAATAAGAAAGAGGCCTTTCCAGACCAATAGTGATAATGAGCCATGACTGGAGTGGTATCAAAAACTCAAAACTCTGTACCTAAGTTTATAAAGCAGAAGAAAAAGTAAAGTTATTAACACAATGTCTGGCACATAGCATGATGGAGTCTATAGCTTAAGTAAAAAGAGGATAAACTCTAAGAAAAGACAAAGATAAAGAAAACACTTTCCTCTAAAAATAAATATCAGAGACAGAAATTTGTGAAATAAGTCCTTATTGATTTCTGACTGTGATTCAGCAAAGCTCATAGGTACTGTTGGAGGAGAAAAACATGTACTTCATATATTTCCTTTCTTTAACAAAGAAGACAGCACACTTGAAATATAACTTCCTGAAGTCCAGTTGAAAACAAGTAGAACTAAATGATGTTTTTAATGACGGTCAATGATGCAATACAGTATATTACTGGATGTTGCATTATAAATCATCATTTGAAAATTTACTCATCCTTTAGCTTTTTGTGCACAGCAAATGTTCCATCCATCCCAGTTTCTCTGGTTGGTGGTAGAAATGCAGAAGAAACTCAAAGGGGGCCTGCTTGGAGGGGCAGACCAGTGGATTCAGGAGAAACACTGGAAAGCAGAGGTATTGTGGCAGGTTGAATATAGGGCTGATGAAAGTGTGAATGGCATCTATAAGCCTGAGACTTGAAGTGACACTCAAGAAAGATCAAGAAAAAGTTTAACATTAAATAAAAGCTCACAGATAAGTTTCCTAATTATGCAAATAATTATGTGAAGAAAATTAAATCTTATTTTAATTTCTTAGAAAATAGAACAAAATGGAAATGTATTGAATTGTAGAAGAAAATGCAATGGTCTTTTATTGTGGTTTATTTTTATATGCAGTTGCCATAATAGTACATTATCTTCTATTTCAGATACACTGGCCTAGTACAGCAGTAAAAATAGAAGAATGCATAATGAAAGGAAAAGATGCAGTAAGTGTTATTCATTGCAAATCAAACACATCATCAGTTATATTCCTGGTCAACCATAAAGGACTGAGTCACCATATTTGAACTTCAAAAGCACATACAGAATTTTGTTCATGAAGAAAAAACTATAAATGTATGCATATAACAAATGTATAGTTACATAAAACTAATTTCAATATATTGCTTAAGGGAACCACCAGGCCATCTAGTTCTAGATTTTTAAAAATATTTTAGTCAACTTGGATTTATAAATTCATGTACTAATGATTATTTTCTATCTATTTGGGAGAAAAATAAAGAATTTTTCTTTTCTTTTTGTTTGAGGAAAACCTCATTCTTTGTGAGATTTCACTTTGATTATTACAATGCAACAAATGAAGAAACAAAATGAGCTATGATACAAAGTTTGAGGAGACAAAAGTTGTAGACGACTGATTTCAAAGTGTTTTCATTGTTCTTTCCTAATATAAGACACAATATCCTATTTCTCCATAACTTCCATAAGTTCATGGATGGGAAAATGCTATGCACAACCTCACCCCTGACACACTGAAACAGGAGTGAAAGAACTTCAGGTGCTAGGGGTGGGAGGCTTATCTAATGAAACACATAGTATGGAAGGCAGCTTACATGTCCCCACTTAAAAGTGCACTTACCTTTTTGTATTTTAAGCAAGAAAAGAAATCCATGTAAATGACTAGCACACACATTATCTCAACTCCCAGTGCTCTAGCAATTGGATCATAGCCAAGGCCTGAGCAAACACATTCTCTGGCTGCCTTAGCACACAGCGTGATGCTGACTAATTGAACATATTCTTTAAGCCATGACTATCTAGACTCAACTGAGCCAAAATGTGGCCAAATTGGCTCACACTAAAATGTGACGGTGTGCCAATGGAGGAAAAGCAGGTGCTCAAAGTAGTGAAGATGGAATACTTTCACCATGGCTGGATGAGCAAATTCTCTTAACCATATGGTTAGTCCACAGAATAAAATGTTACAAGAAGGGGAAACTGAATAAATACATCAGTTTGTCCTGCACAATCAGCTTAGTGATCTTGGTGATGCGTTCCTCATTCTCGTCAAAGGCATGTTATCAAATTAATTACCAGTGAAATAGATCAGCTGGTCTGCCCATCTTAATGTTGTTATATGAGAGACCTTAAAACATTGAAATCACAATCTGTCCTTATAAACATTGCATTTACTCAAAATTGCATTACTGATCAAAGTAATAGGATTAGAAGGATTTAGTAGTTCTTTCATAATTTATTTTTAAGGAAATAGCATTAACCTAATTTGCTGAGAGGGTGTTGGCTACAATTAATGTAGCCAAATTGACTTTGAAGCATTTTAAAACACATTTTTCATTGAGCATATTGATCATAAAACTCACCTAGTGACTCTGTATTAAACGTTGTCAAGCACTATTCGATACTGTGATTAACTGGGCAATGCAACAATGTGTAAAATAAACGCTGTCCTCAAATAGCTTACATTTAAGCCAGTGTCATCAAACTAGAGCTCCTAAGCCAAACATGGCCTGCAACCAATTTTTGTAGTTTTATTGGGACACAGGCACACAACTCATTATTGTATTCTTACCTGTGGCTGCTATAGCTTCAGAGGTGAATAGTGGCAACAGAGATCAAATGGCCAACCAAACTGAAGACATTTATGATCTGAGCCTATCTATCTATCTATCATCTATCTATCTATCTATATAAAATTGTTGATCCTGGGACTGTAATCTTACAGTAGTTTTATAAAAAATGTTATTTATTTTTTTTCTTTTATTATTCATATGTGCATATAAGGCTTGGGTCATTTCTCCCCCCTGCCCCCACCCCCTCCCTTACCACCCACTCCACCCCCTCCCTCTCCCCCCCACCCCCTCAATACCCAGCAGAAACTATTTTGCCCTTATTTCTAAAAAAAAATGTTATTTCTATTGATTAGTTTTCTATGTATTTACTTGAAAATTATCTCTAAATGTGCTTTATGTAAATTTGTGCTTTTGAGGCTTATGTTCCAAAATGTCAAAATTCTGCAATGCCCTAAAGTCTACATGTTTCCTTATGAATAATGAAGTTTTTTCTAGTTACTGTCTTTCTGATTTTATGCTGATTCACTGTTTATATTACACATAAAATAATAGCATTGGGAATAACTTAATTATACAGAAGAACATATTGCCATGCAATTCTTTTTGTTTGAATATATTCCTGAGCATTTCTCTTTTTGTTCTTCAATTGTGATCTACAATACAAGAAAAATGAATTAATTCCTTTATAAAATGTAATGCACATTTCACTGCTAACTAAAATGTGTATGTCAGTCACCCCAGCTTCTTTTTACCTAGGTCCTTGTCATCTTTTCCTCCACCTCTCTTTCCGCATCCACCCCAGGCAGACTTACAGTGAAACAAGATTTCTAGGGTTAGGAAAAATAAAAATTCAAAAATTGGTTATACTAATCAACTTTTTCCTTTCTGATCCTGCTTTAGAGTGAATGTGCAAATTATGTTCGGGTTTTGCATCACTATAATAGGACACACCTTCTGACTTGTGGTACTGGAGCGTTTGACCCACTTTGTGCCTTCATTAGAGTTGGATACCACTTGGAGGTAAGAGAGTTTCCTTCTTTGCTGTCTATAAAAGTGACACTTGGAATGACTGTTTTAAAAGAAAGGATGTATTTCTTCCCAGGAAAGATGAAAGTATTTGGATATACTGATTTAGTTTGCTTAAGTCAGAGAAATAATTTCTCTGAGCCCTTAAAACCCTTGCCAGCTCTAAATACATAATGTGATTTTCTATTCACCAATTTTATTTGTTCAATTTCCACTTAAAAAGCATTTACATATATATGTATATATATATTCTTATGAACTTATCCATCAAACTGCAATGTATGTGTGTGTGCATATAGACATAGGTTCAAACAAATATGCAGTTCACATAAATAAAATGCTTTATGTAGTACTTTACAGAGGACATGCAAAGACTTGGATGTTTTATTTACTTTGTCCTAGCCAGGTGAGGTAGGAAGCTCAGGAGAGGAAAGATTTTAGAATGACTGAAAATAGATATCAGTGGGAGAAAGTTATACACTGCCTTCCTGAAGACCCCACCACCAGGTGGTACAGTATGATATAGTAATGAAAGCAATTTGCAAGTTATTTCTAAAGACAACATGGAGAACATGGAAGAAGTTCTGAGCAGAGTACTTGGTTGTCATGGCATTAATAACACAGGATTAATTTAAGCAGGGAAAAATGAAAAGCAGAAATTTGAGGAGATTGTTAGGAGTCTTCTCCAGAGACCATGAGGCTATTATTTATTACCAGTGTTGCAATAGCAAATAGCAAAGCATTGGAAGAGTGTATATAACAGTATAACAGAGAGTGAGCAGACAGAGAGAAGCTTGCTATGATCATGATAGTAGGAATTCAGAATCACACGTATGAAAAGAAAATGAAGTTTTAAATATCAACAATACTACAGAGAGCACAGTTTTGCTAAGGGAATAGGTATTAAGGAGAATTAGATGTAGCTGAATGGTGACAAAATAATGGCAATAATATTGTCTACTTAATGGCAGTCATATTGTACATTTAATAAAATAGTTAAGGAAACAATATGGGGAAGGTATAGGAGTGTTGAAAGAAGATTTTTATTAGTAAAGCAGATAGAGAAAACTTCAATTGTTTATCAAGTAACGGGATAATCTTACTTGCCTTCTTGGAGATAAAGAGGGCTAGGTGAGGTTCCAGGGAGGAGACCACAGGATACTCACTGGCATCTGTTGACAGTTGGATATAATGGGCTATTTTTCAAGAGACAGAGAGACCTGAAATAGAAGTATAGTTTTGATAATTTATTGTGTGTGTTTGTGTGTGTGTGTGTGTAGGTGTTTGCATGAAAACTAAAATCTTTAGACATGGTATCATTGCCTAGAAGGAGAATTTGAGTAAAAAGAGAAAATAGCTAAATATAGAACCCAAGAGAACCAATATTTGTAGGTTGGCAGAGGAGGAATCCCACAAAGGTTAGTGAGGAGTGACTAGGAGGACGTAAAGGACAATAGAAGAGTGAAAAAGCACCAAATGAGAGGATGGCTGCAAAAGTTTGAAATCTCACAGGGTCCAGTGTCCGTCATACCAAGAAAGTCTTCGGAAGCATTTAGGAGTAGTGTTTCACTGGAATCTGAATGCACACCATGGTCTTCTAGAATAAAGGACTGAAGCCAACTTTTTCAAGTCACTTTTATCTTTCTTCATTTCATTAATTTAAATTTTTAACTAAGGTATTAAATAAACACAAAAAGTAAACAGATTGTAAATGTATTTCTATATCTTTAAAAAAATTTACCCCGATACCACACACAGGAAATCAATGTGAGTCAATGCCCTGTATAGCTATCCTTATCTCAACCAGCAAAACCCCTTGTTCCTTCCTATTATTGCTTATACTCTCTCTACAACAAAATTAGAGATAAGGGCAAAATAGTTTCTGCTGGGTATTGAGGGGGGGAGCGGGAGGGGGCGGAGTGGGTGGTAAGGGAGGGGGTGGGGGCAGGGGGGAGAAATGAACCAAGCCTTGTATGCACATATGAATAATAAAAGAAAAATGAAAAAAAAAAAATTTACCCCGATAAACTAGCATCCAGACCAAATAATTTATTTTATATATTTTCTTTTATTTTCACCTTTTTTTCTCATAAGACATAAAATCTTGTATTTATTTTTCTTATTCCCTTTTAGTTTATCCTCCTTTTTACCATTTTTTAAATTTTGAAGTCTTTCTTGAGTTCTGTCATGTCACCTTGAGGTTTTTTTTACCTTTGATCTATGTTTTGCTTTCATTCTATCATTTTCTTAATTTATTTTAGTTTTTAATGAAAGTCTAAGTTACATTCCTTATACATTTCCTGGCATGTCTTTTGATGTGGTAAAGTTATTATGTTCCTTACTCTTTTTTTCTATAATATTGTGCTGGAGTTAACTGGAAACTTTTTCTATTAGCTTTTTATTAAACTTTTAAAAAGGGAGTGTAGGTCTGAACAGATTTCTAGCTTTACATTTTAGAGCTTACCATTCTGCTTTGTGTTGTGAAATGGTAAGAATTATGAATACACACAGGTACACACACAGACACACACTCTCTCTCGGATATCACTCCTCCCCTTTAATATGGATATTTTTTTCCCTAACCTTCTTTATGAGTTCTTGTATAATCTGTATTGTACTCAGCAGTTTCTTCTGGGTAAGGGTGTTGACCTACTGATTTTGAGAATGCATCTTTCTCATAGACCCCTGGCTTTTACCTAGAGATGAATTAACTTCTGTCAGTGAGCACTTGGAAATTTGAGTTTTTCCTTCTCAAGTCTGAAAATATCTGGCTGCTTCCCTCTGCTTTCTCTTATGAGAAACTAATGCCATTTGTGATTTGTGGCTATCGTAAGTTCATCTACACACCTTCACATTTGAGGGCTCCTGAAGATGTCCTGAAAGTTAATTCTCCTACAGGTGTTGTTAGTGAGATTTGATTCTGCCTTCCTAGGTCATCCCTTCATTTTTATGAAGGAATTTAGGGAAAGAAAAATGCATGCCTCTACTGCTTTTCTCTCAAAAGTCTTAAAATAACTTTTAAAAGTAAAATACCATGCAGAAATAAAATATTACATTTATAGAAGTGTGTATCTACCTCTATTTTTGCTCATGTCTCAAGGAAAACAGAATTATGTGGTAAATGTAGAGGTCCACACAATAAAAAGCAGAGGTGCAGGTTTAAAACATAAATTTGTAGAGAACTGGCAAAGGCCTTGGAATTCCTGCAAAACTGAAATGGCTTTCATTACTTAATTGCTTTCTCTAGAACAGAATGACTTTAGCACAATGATATTAGCTTGTTACTATTTGTGTTAGCTGTCTGTGTTTCATAACTACCAAAACCAGTCACTCAAAACAAGTGTTTAAAGAAGCCACTCTAAACAACAAATGTTTATTATCTCATAGTTTTTATGGGACAGGAGCCCAGGCACTGCTTAGTCAAGGTCTCACCAGCACTGAGTGGAAGGTGTTGCCTGAGTTGTGATCTTTCCAGAACTCATGGTCTTGTTCTATGTTTATGCTGCTACTGTAGAATTTGCTTCCTTTCAGTTGTTGGAACCAAGTCCCCGCTTTCCTTGAAGGAGATCAGCCAGGGGCTGTGCTCAGCTCCTGGAGACCTTTGGCAGTTCTTTTGTGTGTAGGCCTTATCCTGGCATGTCAGTGTATTCTCCTAGGCCAGCTGGAGAATAGTTCTGCCCAGTTGACTAAGAGGGCCTCATCTGTTGTGACTTTCTTATATAACTTTAATAAGCTTTATAACTTATAACGTCCATGAGAATGACTGTCCCATCACCTCCTGCCAGACAAAGAACTATAATCTAGGAGAAATTTCCAACCATTTCACAGGTCACACCCATAACTGAGGGAAAGAGTTTGTTTAGGGCATCTCTCTCCTTGAGAACAAGAGTGGGACTCTTCACTGCTGTTAGCATTCTGTCTATCTTATAACCATCCTTTGCATCTTTTACATGTGAAAGGAAGATTATATTAGTACAAGTGTTTTTAGAGGAGGTTTCTGAAGAGACAAGGCAAAGGCACAGAGTGAAGAGTCAAAAATGAAATCATTCATGTTTGAACTTTGTCTACAGCTCTCCTCCTAAAAAAGAAGACTGCATTCTTCCTTACAAGTACCTTGCAAGATTGAGTTATGAATGTATGGGTGATTTCCAGAATTTGCAGGCCCTAACATGGGAAAATTTGATTGCTTTTGAGGGCATATATTTTTGAATGCAGACTGCTGTCATATTTTATAAGTATCAAGTATATTTTAAGTATAATTTTATTTAAAGCATATTTATGTCACTTTTTAAGTATGTGGACTAAATTAGTCATGCAAATGTATTTTGCACCAGAGAAAATTAAAAATGAACTTTAGGATTTTCAGCATATGATTTTGATATGTTTCCTCTACTGTATAAAGTAGCATTTCAGCTATTTAAGTTTGAATGTTACTGACTTTGAAATCATAAGGGGTATATATACTTCTAGGAAAGTATGAATCTTTTTGGAAATATGTTAGAAACTATACCCAAATACTATTCTTATCAATGCACATTTGAACTTTTTAGACTGGAAATGATTTATTTTCCTACTATTTACAGTCTCCATAAATATTTTGTAATGTATAAAATAGTACAAAGATTTCTATGTAGACACAGCAGTGTTCTAACCTTTTAGGATCATGTGTTTTAAAAATTATACCATGGTTCCCTTTAAAGCTAGAAACCTTAGTGTCAGCTAATAGTGAAAAAAATGTGATTTCAAAATAGATGGAAACCTGGATGTTACAAATATATAGTTTTTTATTAGATAGGTTTTTCTCATAGGTATTTTATCAATGTTTGTTTCTTGACAGATTAATTGTTTCTGCTTTGAGTACAGAGTAAAAATTCCATTATAGTAGCCATGAATTACCTGTAACAATTCCAGAAATTTAAAAAAATTGTCCATCAGGGTTATGTGATTGATAGTAGATTCTGATTTATACAACTGAGATCAATACAGCCACGCACTTAATATCCTTTGTGTTTTACAAGGAAATATGAACATTTTGATTTAAGAGATTATTTTTCTTAGTATCACTTACTCTGAACCCAAAAAATTCTAAAGATTTCAAATTTGTTCTTTCAATGAGTTTCTGTTTGATCTCTGTTTACTTCTGTTTGTCTGTTTGAGATGATCAATACTGCACAATACACTCAAAGGTAGCAATTTAAATATAATTTGTAAAAGTCAAATGGCTATTTGAATAGAATTAATATAGGAAAGTGTGAATTTTCATGGGTGACATTTATATTTTAGGTAAATTTTGTATATTAAGTTAGCACTTGATTAAAAAATTAAAGTATACAATTTATACCAGGATATTTTTATAAATCATATTGGTTACATGTTATGAAGGGTATCATTTCCTGATCCATTTGTATAATAATAGTAGATAGAAATGTTTTATTGATTTAAAAGTTATGGTTTCTTTTAATATTCTCATTTTGAGTAAGTGATTAGAAGGTAATGAGTATCCCTTTATGAAGTTAGGTTTATGTTTTGTTTTCATCTCAGTCTATGACTTTTTCATTTTGTGAACTGATACATATGCATGTGTTGACTGGAAATGTAATAGAGATTAAGGACAATCAAAATGGAAATTATTTAACAATAACATTTATTTTAAATAGGGAGAACAAGAGCAGATATTACATGTTAAATGTAGAAGAGGAAATTATTTATAATAAAATACAAAAAAAACAAAAAAAACTTGATTAGGCTATTTCAAATCTCATATCACATCATATTAAGATTTTTTACTTATAAATTAGGATTGGAAGACTATATAGTAACCAATATTTTAAAAGAAATTATTCATCTTGTTGAGTGCGATGTCAGTTATTTTCTACATTGTTTCTTTTGTTTTCTTTACTTGAAATCAAAAGATATTCTTCAGTGCGGCTGATAGAAAAGGCAATGTTATCATCCCTGAAGCATTAAAATCTGTGCATAGCACTTCTTCAGAGGCTTGCAGCCTATTATTTTGTGATTTTTAAATCCCCAGTGTTATTTTAAAATGTCTCAAAACAGAAGGATTGTTCCCTCAGTCCTCCCGTCAATCTTGTTAGTGAAAGCTGGTTAAGTGACATTCTGATGAGAAAGAAAACAGGATCCTTGTGCTAGGTTTTGCTTGAGAATGATTACATTAACCTACTGAAAAGATGGACAGACACCGACAAACGTCACGTAAGTCTCACTCTTCCACAGACCTTGTGTGTGTGTGGTATTTTGTGTGAAACCTTACCCTCAGCAGCATGAACTGTGAGCAAAGAGAAGGCCAGAGAGAAACAGAGAGAAGCCTGTGCTGCTGACCAGCTCTCCTGTAGACCGCTGGAGGGTGAAGGTCCAAGGGAGGCTCATGTTGAACGAGAACTGCAGCTAATTAAAGCACTAGCAGATGTAATCCTCAGGGAGTTGTACTGTAAGAATTTTTTTTCCACTTAAAAAATATTAATACCTGGAAGGAATCAATAAAACAAAAAGTGAAAGTTCTCCAGTGCCCACCCATCTCTTTAAACAGTGGCACTTCTAATTCTGATTTTGTTGATTTGTACTCAGAATATTTCATGGGCATTCACACACACACACACACACACACACACACACACACACACAATTCATTTAAATGGCTGCCTAGTAAGAATAAACTATAATGCACTTAATTAAGTGATTTATTTTTAAACTGTTAACCCTGAGGCTGCATTGAACCAGAAGAAGGAGTGGTGTGCCCTTTTGGGCACCTAAAGGGCAAATGAGCTGCTCATGGCTGTAGCCCAGCAAGCATTCACATCTCGTTTGATCAAACGTTATAAACTTGCAGCCATATGCCCAATTCAGCTCACAGATGTGCTTTGTTTGTCACAGCCAGTGTTTCTTGTTTGTTTTCTTTTAAAGAGCTTACATTTAAAAACCAGTTGGTGTCACATAGTAAATTGTGATTTCCATTGGACCCACATGAAAAGATCAGTTGGAGCTGAGGCGTTGCCGCCCCACTCAGCACATGGAGGCATGTGTTTAACAATATCCCCCAGACTCCACACTCGTACAATACACGCTTATGCCAACCTCTCTGTCAACTTGCCATCCCCACCTGGCCCCAAGAGGCATTTGCATTTGTTACTCAAACCCTAACAATGATGAACCAATTCAAAACCCTAAAGTGCTTACTATGCAGTAGTTAGTCAGTAACTACAAAATGAATGAATGAGTGAGTGAATGAATGGGTTTATAACATTCATAATATAAAACTTGAGATTCTAATGAATTCAATTTTAAGCAATTTCTGATCTATGTAATATATAAAAGTTTTAATTTGTTGAAATTTTTTCTTTTTGATAACACTTATTTGGTAAAATTGGCTAATGTGTTCATTAATGATTTACATTTCCCCCCTCCCTTTTCTCTTTTAATTGTGTAGATTTTGCCTTAGTCTTAGAAAGGTTTGGTAGTAAAATAATAGACATTTATTTATGTGACTTTTTTAGTCTTTAGAACATAGATTAAGCATAAGATAAAGAATAGGAACATTCTTTAAGCACACCTTTTATTAAATTTTAAAATGCATGAATAAAAATGTTCAGGTTAAAAATGTACCTGCAATTAGTTTTAAAAATTTGCACACATCTGTGTACCCAGCATCCTATGAAGAAACAGAATACCTGCAACCATAATCTATGCTGTACCACTTTTCAGTCACAATTCCCACAACCTGTGTTCTGATTTCTATCACTGAAGATTTACTTTGCTGTATTTAAGAATATAATGGTAGAATCATATTGATCAATAATATGCAGAGGCTCTGTTAAAATGTGTGTAGCTGTAGTTCATGTGCTATTGTTGCATATTTTTATGTAGATATACCTTTATTTATTCACTCTCTTTTTCTCTGATCTTTTGGGTTGTTCACAGCTGTTGTGCTGTTATTTTACTGCCAGGAGCATTCTTGTCCATATCTTTTGGTGATTTTTTTCTTAGTATATTATAGGAGTAGAACTGCTGGAATATAGAGAATGCATATGTTCAACTTTAGTAAATACTACCCACCATTTCTAGTAATTGTAAAAATTTTTATGTCAATCAGCAGGGTATAAGTTCTCTAGTTACTCCACACTTCATGTGATGCTTGATATTGTCTTATATCATCAGTGCATACAGTAAATCCTTTAAAAAGTAAAGCAAAGATTTTCTATGTAAGAGCTCTTGGGCCTCCCACCCAAAACTTACAATTATCATAGATTCTTATGTTTTACATTTGTAATACTGTGACAACTACAAAATTTGTTTTCTTTTTATGATGACTATTGTAATGGTGGAAGTTTTATAGTAGCTACACTAGCTCGCTTGCCTTGAAAATGATGTTAAATGAATTGTTTTTAATTATTTTTCTGAAAGTATATGAAGAAAGTTTGATAAACTATGTTTTAAAATGTTAAAATTCTCCAACTTTAAAGCTGTTGATCACTAAAATTTAATGGCCACAGGAGAAAACATGCTAGTTTGGTGAGACTTTCTTATTTTCAAATATATTTTACTTCGATATTGGAGTAATTTTGGTGATTAAGTAATACATTGGCTTCCTACCAACAACTTGAGTTTTAATAGTGTACTCAGGTAAAACAGTTATAAATTAAACCACAGTGTTGATGAATCATAGACATGCTATAGAACAGATGTACACAGAGTTAAAATTGGTGGCCTAATTAAAATATTGGCTTAATTAAAATGACTTGATTATTCCAAGATGGCATGCTGAATTTTGTCAGATTTTTCTTTCCAAGCAGAAATTAAATGTACTTTAAATAGAAGTGAACTCTCATTTTACCCATTCATTGTGTTAAATTTCACAATTCTACATTGCTACAGTTTCCCAACAACCTTCTTTTGTGCAGTTGCATAGATGATACAGCCGGGAAAAGAAAGAGAAGTGGAAGAGTTCAATAGAAAGATAGGGTGATGATATGATGATGATTTTGGCTGTTTTGGGTTTGAACTCAGGGCTCACTTGTAAGGCAGGCACTCTAACACTTGATCCACACATCTAGCCCTTTTTCCTCTTGTTATTTTGGAGATAGGGTCTTGCTTTTTTCCAGGACAGCCTGGACTGCAAAACTCCTATTTTAAGCTTCTTACTGTCACTGGGTGACAGGTGTGTACCACTACAACCTGCTTTTTCCCCATTGTTATGGGATCTCAGGAACTCTTTTGCCCAAGCTGGCCTGGAACCACAATCCTCAAGATGGCAGCCTCCCAAGTAGCTACCATTATAAGTGAGAGACACCATCACCAGGTGATGAAAATAGATTCTTGATATGGTGCCTATTACATTATTTTCTTAGAAAAAGAAAGTGAAGAACAAAGTAATAGTAGAGCATCATTCTGTTTGAAGCTCTGCTTCTGGGTAAAACACCATTTGTCAGGGTATTTACCTCTTTGGGCACTGTGCCTTCTTATTTAACTGATTTCACTATTTTCTGCATTTCCTATCACTGACTGTGTCATGAATGACATTAGAAAACAGGTATGCCTCCAATTTTCCTATTTCTCTTCCTTAATACTTTTCTACTATACATTTATAGTAAATAAAGACCTTTGTTGTACATTTTCCCCTTTTCTTTGGCAACAATCTTTTTAACCCTAAGATTAAAATATTAAATGCAGTCTATCGGAAGTAGACTTAGCAGTCTATGGTGATGACTAATTCATGTATAGATTTAGTTTTATGTCTATAATAGAACTGCAGGGGAATGTTAATTAACAAGATGCATTCTCATCCTAGCTTAGTCTCCTCAGGAAACATTGTTGAATATACCACCACTAGAGACTGGGTGAATGTAGATTAATATAGTGGAGAGAATACAGGCTTTGGGACTGGACAGATAAAATTTCAAGTTTGGATTCTTCTGTCCAGTAGCAATGTGACCTTGGGTGAATATCTAACCTCTTTGACCTTTAGTGCTCTCACCCATAACCTTTATTTTAATACCAAACTCATCAGAGTTGCATGGATTCTGAGATCCTATATGGGAACAAGCTGCTCTAGAAACTGGAAAGTATTGAATACACCTATGAAGATGTTAACTCTTTTTCATGTTACATATCCAGTGCTGCTTACACAATTTTTAACCCTCAGCATTTGAAATATATTCCTATTTTAAAAAGCAAAGGAAGGCCATAAAGTAAAAGTCAATACTCCTCTTTACCCTGTTTTTTCCATAACTGTTTAAGTATTTGATTGTACATCTTTCTGTTTCTTCCAAAAAAAGCTACTACTCTTCATTTCAAGACTATCTATTGCACCTATGTCCTTCCTCATATCTTTTAACTTCATTACTAGTCCACCAAATAACTTTCCATCTCTTTCCACTCACTTTGCTTCCTACATACAAAAAATGTCTTAAGGTTCTCTGTTCTAAAACAAAAATTATAAAGTAAAAAAATATTTGCAATCTACTTGATCTACAAGATGTTTTCTGACTAAGCTGTCTTTAGCCTTCCCTATGAATGTCTTTATGAATAACTTGCCATCTCTATTTCCTTTACATACATTTACTATGCAATGCAGGGTGAATCTATTACTTTGCCAAGATGGCTCTTATTATTGCTACCCACAAACTTCTACTTGCCAGAAAGTATCTTCTTTAACTAATCATCATGCACTATGATCTGCTACCTTTGACAGCATTTGGAATTTTTACATGGAAACTTTCCTCTTTTAGTTTTTAGGACCATTCTCCATAGCTTAAAAATTCCAAACATTGTGCTTTCCCAGACTTTTGATATTGGTGATGGTAGGAATTCTATTCATGGTCTGTGTTCTACAGTGCATATTTTCCATGAAATTTTTATTCTTCATGTGGCTGTATTTATTTGCTCTTACCTCTTATGCCCATCCTTGACCTCAATTCAGAACTCTACAGCCATATGTATCCTATGCCAACTGGATATCAATCTAAAAAATAATTTCTTAGAGACACCATAATATAACAATTTCTTCAATACTGAAAACATGATCAAGCTATACAAGTAAACTTATGCTTAGCTGAAGTGAGAAAAACCTTGGTTGAGTAAGTCAGGGGAAATGGTATCTAATGTTACTTGCTAAGACTCTGTTAATGATCAATGCCAGGTCACATAATTATGATGCTTTGTTTTTGTGATGGTCCTTCACTTTGTGTCTCCTTTTCTGTGAGAAGTGGGTCCCCAGTAGGCTCGTCTATGTCTTAAGAGTTCGGATTTTCATCTATGAACAGTATTCCATGTCATGGGTGTGTCAAAGTTTGTTTGCCCATTCACCCACTGGGACATTTGTGTTATTTCCAGTATTTGGTAATTATCTACAATGCATTCTTAGGAAATACAAACTCTAAGATGACCCCCAAAGATTTATGCCTTTTCAGTGGGCAGGACCTATAAATTTCTTCTGCCCAATAAATATGACAAAGGTGATGAGATATTGCTGCTGCAGTTAGGTTATGTTATGTGACCAAGGCAAGGGCCTGTGCAGAATTAGTCCTTTATCAGTTTTCATTGAGTCAGCATGGCAAGCTTTATCAGTAGATGGTGCTGAGACACATTCCAGAAGGAAAATGCTGGCCTTGTTCCTAGTGTGACTTCTTCACCCTCTAGAGAGCCCACTTTTCTGCCTCTGCCTTACTGTTGTAGCTTTCTTCATGTTGGGAGCCAGACACAACTTTCTGCAACATTTGGTCACAGCTATCTACTCTAAAGAGGCAGCCTGGGATCCCAAGAAAGCCTGGGTCAGAACCCTAGCCAGTCCAGGTTGCTGTTGCCCATACCCTCTCCTGGGCCTCTTTCATGCACAGTCTGGGGCTGTAGGGCTGGCTATCTAGTGAGCCACCCAGGCCCAAGCCAAGTAAATGTGCTAGGTTCTGCCAAGAGGGAGAGCCCTCTAAGTTCAAGTTCCTGCAGTTTCCACAGCACCATCCTGACATGTGCAAAGGTGACACTTCTTGACCCTGAGGGTTATACTGTTTACCTGGCCACTGAGATGTAGTCCTAAGCTGAGCAACACCTCCATCTTCTCCACCTTCTAGTGGATGCAATTACACATTCTTCAGTGAGATCCTTAACCCCCGCCCCAATACTAATTCCAAGTTGTTCCTTCCTCAGCACTTTGTTCATTTCATCTTAACATCACTTAATGACTTTACTATATTAAATCTACCCTGTTTAACTTACTGTTATTTTTTGTCTCTTGTTAGAGCCAAACTGATGTAGATGATAACCAATTTCCTCTATATTTTCAGAGCCATCTTCTTGCTAATTTTCTACTGAAATGGTTAAAAAGGTTTTACCAAAATAGAAATCTTGCATCAGCTTAAGTTACTAAGAGGGCAAGTGTTGCCATATGCTGGAAATCCAAGGACATTATATTAGCTATGACGCAGCTCCAGATTCTAGTTCGTATTAGTTGGTGGAGAAGTGTCTCCTCAAAAGAAGTGTGGAAGTTTTTGGTAAACTCTCAAGACATTGCCAAGAGCATCAGGAAGGGGCCAGGCGGAAATGCATCTCCTGTATATGATGTAGAACTTAACTAAACATAATAAAAACTTATTATCAAAAGACATTAGGACCAGGAATTCAGATTTGTGAACCAACATATTATGGTAATAGTTGATATCACTGGAGAAGTTAGACATTAAGCATTAAAAGTAAAACAATGATGAAAACAATACTGCTGCTATTGACAACGACAGCTGATAATAACACATTAATTATTTAACACTATTCTAGGTGCTTTACAAATTTGCTTTTGTGGTGCTATGGTTTGAAACCAGGACTCACATATGCTGAGCAAGTCCTCTACCACTTGAATCTCACCTGCAGCCCTCAAGGTGCTTTACCTGTATTAACTCAATCTTCACAACAAGCCTACAAATGAAGGATTATTAGAAAATCCATTTTATTGAGGAAGGCACTGAGGTATGAAGAAAAGTTACTTGCTCCAAGTTATACAGCCAATCAGAGGACACTATACCACTGTGAAGAATCCTGCAATAGATTTCAAAGAGATATATAGAGATATATCTCCACTAAACCACTATCATCCTCCAGTGATATCAACTATTACCATCATATGTTGGTTCACAAATCTGAATTCCTGGTCCTAACATCTTTTGATAATGTTTTTATTATTTTATTCCATCATTTTAAAAAGTATCCACATCAGCAAATCACATATGAAGCGTATGGTCTCCCCCAAAACATTATTTGGTTCATGTCTACTGTGCATCTTGCCCTTTTTGTTTTAACCCATGCTTACAACCTCACTTGTAGCCTTGCTGTCTTCCGAGTTGAATCAGCAGCAAAACCCTCTTGTTTGCTTATAAATGATTTTTCCAATCCATTTCTCTTTTGCTTCCTCCTGACATCATTATCCTTGACTGCTTCCGTTAGCTTTCTTACACTTTTCACTTTCTCTTCAATTGAACAGTATCTCTGTGGTTAAATTAATCCTGGAAACCAATAAGCCTCTTCAAAACATTCATAATTTACCATTGCACATCTAGTAGAGGAACCCCAAATCTTAGATAGCCAGTGTCCTTCCCAGTCTGGGTCTAACACATTCGTTAATCTATCTTCCCTCCTGCTTCTCAGTCATGTCTTACATGTGTTTGAAATATTATCTTACCAAATTGAGATGCTTTTCTTCAGAAAATCACTAATCCTTTTTCTATCCCAGACCACCCTACCCCAAGGCTAGAAATAGATTCCAGTCTTCTACTGGTGCTAGGCCAGTTTATGCCTCATAATAGGAATTTTTCACTTTAGGCTTTCATTACACTAATCATTTTTTCCTATCTTGAGCCCAGAGGACAGTTTTTGTCTACAACATTCTTTGAAGAATTAATATGTAGTTAAATATTACTATTAAAGATTTGTGCGAAGCTATAATGGAGAACATGTAGTAAAAGTACTTCGCATCTGTAAAGTGCTCTACAGAAATGATCATTTGCAAACATAGCACAATGCCATGCACAGTGTAGTGAAGTAACTTTCATTTGAAAAAATGATCCCAACATGAAGTGTATATTTGATATTAGCTTATTCTGTATTGTTTTATCACTGATCAAGTGATCCCATTAAAACATTCTGGTTACCTGATGCTCAGTTCAATATATTTATATTCTATGCAATTATATATCTAGAGACAAGAGCCTCCAGAATAATTATAAAAGAAAATAAAACATGTTCAGGGACTAGAAGTGTGGCTCAAACAGCAGAGTAACTGCTTTGCAAGTGAGAAGCTTAAGTTAAAACCTCACTCCCACCAAAAAAAAAGTTAAGCTAACTGGGGTTTGAGGTGAGGAATCTGAAAAAATGAGAAAGGTGGAAAATACACTGTCACATTCAAGACCAGGCCATGGAGCAGATTCTCATTTCAAATATATAACTTGACTGAGACCTGGGAACAATATATTCTTAAAGCATTATTTAATTGCTACCAGACTAAAAAATAATTTTGGAATAATGTAACTGAATTATATAAGAGTAAGATAGTGCAGTCTAGATGCATTTTCTCATCTACATATTTCTTCTTTCCCTGAGAAAAAGTTGGGAAGCCTTTAATCTAGACTCCCCTGATAATCATGAAAGACTCTGCCCATTAACCCTTTTTTCCAAAATTTCCTTTGTTGACACTGTAACTCCAAGAGCTGTATGGTTTCAGCCACAGCCAAATGACAAATCAGCTGTTAGAAAAAGCGTCCTTTGCCATGCAGCTGTCCAGTTCTTTCTGTGCAGATGGTGGATTTATTTTTTCTTTTACTAGCAATTCTTTTCTTTCTTCTCCATACAGGACTGTGATCTTTTGTGATTGTGTATGACTCAGTCAGCAATAGGAACACTCATAGGATTGAGGAGTTTTCAAATGAGCCCAAGTAAAAGTGAACAAGGGATTTAGAACTGAGGAATTGTTCTGAAGACTGTCTGCATTCTAAAAAGGGACTATGACTTCCTTCCATGAAAAGTAGATATTCATGGTTTTATAAAAAGCATCTTTGTCCTCAAAAAAGAATTTTGATTCTTGTTCCATTCTATGTGGTCAGAATAACAGTAGAGCAGTCAAACTGAGAGAAGGTAGACAGGAAAACAGTACAGAAGAGAAAATACAGATTTACAGCTAACTTGGAATCAAGATGGTTCTTTTCTGACTGTGTGTAAATGTCTGAATAATTACCTCTGTTCTTCTGTTCAGTTTTTTAAAGTACATAAATGTTTATTTATCATTATCTCTGGTATTCTCCTATATGATTATATAAATTATAATACATAAATTATTTTACCTTATATATAATAACAATACATAAATTGTTATTTGCATGCCATATATTTTATTAAGGACAGATATAGTCTAACCCAATTGCTTATTGAATATGCTGTGCCAATTATTTTATACTTTGCACAGAGAATATCTGGAAATTGAATACCTGCTTATATTAATCCAATATTAACTAGCAGTATACTATAAAATGTGCCCTAAATTATCTGTAAAATAGCAGTGTGTCTATAACTGCTTAAAAATAGAAATTATATGTACTATACAGTAAACTTAAATATTAAGGGAGCCTGGTGATAAGGAATGAGTAATGTAGGGAGAGGGTTAATTTGATACAAGCACAATATATACAGACCTGAAGCACCAAGGTGAAACCCCCTTGGACTGACAATATACACTTAATGAAAAAAAAATGAAGGGCAGGAGGGAAAAATAAATCTTTTCCAGAGGTGGGTAACAGGAGGTGGGCACAAAGGGGAATATGGTGTAAGTATTTTGTATCCATGTATGAAAATAGAAGAATGAAACCTTTTGAAATTTTTCTAAGAGGTAGGGGAGGGAGGAAGAGGGAGAATGATGGAGGGGGCAAATCCAACAAAGATATATTTTAAACACATATGTAGCTATCATAATATATCCCTTTGTACAACTATTATATGCTAATAATATCATAAAAATAGCAATTATAATAGCTAAAGTTCTTGGCTTTTTATTAGGCTGAAATTATGATATCAAGACCATGATACCAGTTATAATAAAAGTTTATTTTCTTCTACTTTTTTATATATAGACCTGCTTTGAATATTATGTAATTTGTTTATGTAAAGGGATTTCAGGTAAGTTACTAAGTGGCTTAATATGGAATGTTGTTTTTGTCTCAACAAGAACTCTAAATGTAAAGTCAGTAAGGATTGACTAGCCATATGTGATGGATTTTTCTATCCCATTAGATTAGACATTTTCCAAAATCAAACACAGATGACTATAAGGTGACTGAATGAACAATGACTGTGCTGATCTTTCAAATAGTTAGAATATCACATTTATTTTCTTAATCTCAGAATTATATATTTAACTATACCATTTTTTAATTTGGTCTCACAGAATATTTCCCATAAATGCTGCCAATATTCAACTGTTTATGTTCTTAGGCTTATGTAGGGTGATTTCAGTTTGTTGGAGTTACTATACTTATTGACAAACATGTTGTTCCATCTTTGTCCAAATTTGTTCACGTTGACAACTAAGTCTTTGTGATATAACCCCAATGATTTTGATAGCTTTTTTGCTTTTAAAAGTGAAAAAATAATCAAGTCATCTTGTGCATTTATGACTCCAGACCTGAGATCAGCCAATTCTCCAACCACTGTCTCACTTAAATAGAAAATGTTATTGGAGACTATAGTCACAGAACTGAGGGTGCTGATTGCTTCTTAGTATGACTTTAATTTACATTTTGCATATTATGGTTCAGACTTTTTCACATTGAAAGTTATTTGAGTTTCTGAGCTGCTCTTTTTCTTTGGTCACTTAAACTATGAACTGTTGTTGACTTGTATGAATCAACCATAAAATAAGGGGAAAAAAAGAAGCCTTTACGTCTTTCTTCTGTGACTTTTTAAAAGTATAAGTGAAAAATGTTTTTTTTGGATATATGATTTTTTTCTTTAGATTTTTTAATTGTTGAATTTATCAACATTCCTTTCATGTCATCCATATTTTATGTCTTATTTCAAAAGGCATTTTCCACACCCAAAGTTAAAATGTAAAATTTTTATGCATCTGTAATTCTGTTTCTTAAGTTTAAACTGTTGATTAGTCTAGAATTTGACACAGGGCTGCAGAACATGAGGTAGTAATCAAACTTCATTTTCTTCCAGATGGCAATCCAGTTGTTCAAACACCATTTATTGAATAATCCATCATTTATCCATGGTGCTTTGAAACACTATCTGTATTAATGTGTATTCTTACACCATTTCAGGTTTTTATAAGACAAGGCTTTAAAATTAATGATAGAACAACAGCAACAAAAGCAGAATAATGCTGAGAAAGAAAGCATTATGTGCCATTGGGTTTGATATAAATTATCTGGTTGCAAACCCTCATACTTGTCCTAAATCGGTTTTCTCTGCATACATTGTTATATCACATATTGAAATTTTCTAGTTCTTGAAAAATTTCAATGAACTTTTACATATATTCCTTTCTCTGATTCTTATATGCAGTCACAGGAGATAATACCAAAATATTCTATTCTTTCTGCTTTTTTTGGTGTTTTTTTTATACATGTGATGACATTGGTGTTCAAAGAGGAATGGAATATGATTAAAATCAAACCAAAATGTTTCTTATCTTTGTAAAACATCTTGATTCTTAATCTCACTTCTGTTTTCATTCTTATTCTTCTTCATCCTTTTTCTCTTCAAATAGTTTATGAGAAACAGTACCTGACAACACTTTTGTTTTCATATTATGGCTAGCCTTTAGAATTCATTTGTATCATATGTATTAAATACAAACACATTCAAACACATACATCTATACACACACTCACAAACAAAGAATTAACCTAGAAGGCAACACACACGTACAGGAAATTAATGGAGTCAACTCCCTGTATAGCTATCCTTATCTCAACCAGGAACACTTGTTCCTTCTTATTATTGCTTATACTCTCTCTTCAACAAAATTAGAGATAAGGGCAAAATAGTTTCTGCTGGGTATTGGGGGGGGAGAGGAAGGGGGTGGAGTGGATGGTAAGGGAGGGGATGGGGGCTGGGGGGAGAAATGACCCAAGCCTTGTATGCACATATGAATAATAAAACAATAAAAAAAAGAACTATCATAAAACATAACATCTCATTTTTAAATACTAAGATGCATCACATAGAAATCAGTATTCTATCTGAAAATTTTATATTGATAACTATAGCATTGATATTGTGATTCCCACACAGAATATTAAATCATAGTATAAATACATCAGTATATAATTTAACATAAGTGTAATACATACAAAGAAACTCTCCAACATAAACATACTTTAAAGTTATATCTTTAACTTATAATGAACACAGACAACATATATACTTATATAGAAGACAGAAACACAAAAAATAGTAGACATAAAAATGTAATATATACCTTTATAGATAGTGAAGAAAAACATTTATTTAATATCTTTGAAAAGCTAGCATACAGAATAAAATGTACATGAAGATAAAGGTGTTTACATGACATTATGGCACAAATTATAAGTGGAATTTATGTCATATTCACTTACAGCATCTGGTATTCAAGTGAGAGAGTGAAAATATTGAAGAATGCATAAAATTCCAAAGCTTATCTATTAAATGGGGCATAGTTCTTGGCCAGGCATCTCAAGGATCTTTTGATAAAATATATCTTGAGATATTGTGCAAAGTCACCATTGCCTGTATTAACTAAGGATCATAGAAAAAATGAATAAAATGAGCCAATTCCAGACACCTGCACTGAGGGTAAAAAGGAGGGATGAGAGAGATAGTATAACTTTTCCAAGGTCTGAAAATTATTTTGACAAATGTACACTATATGAACTAAAAGAGCACTTGTTTTGGGGGGAAAAAAGGGTTCTTGTAAGAATCCTTATCCATATAATAAATATATGTGGTCTAACCTCAAGCTATGCAATTCCATCAAAATTTAGAACAAAATGATACTTACCATGAGGAAAGACAAAAGTAAATTTTGTTTATTTTGAATATTTTTCATAAAAGTATATAGAATACAAAACAAGTTTTCAATGGAAAGAGCCCTCTGTTAATATTATAAAAATAAAGCCAGGTAGAAGTTACTCAGTTTTGCTGTTGTATGTATTGGCAAAACAGATGAATCATGATTTTTCTCTAGTGAAGTATGCTTTGAGATTGCATATTATGTGTTAATACATTTAAACCTTATGTTTTTAGGTGGCATTTGAAAAAATTTTAAATTAGTATGTGTAGAATAAACACCAGAACAAAATAACTTTATCTTACACAATATGTCAATTACATCCTTTAATGTTTTTCTTATAAGAGAAAAGTATTTCTGTCAATTTAATAATGTTCCAGGGACTCAATTTGCAGTTTTTTGTTAAGTAATAGCTATATGTCAGCATCTAGGGAATTGTTGATTTCAGATTATTTTCTTAATATTGTTTCTTAAATATCATTACAGAATTTAAAATTCCATGCACCTGTATATTAAAACATACCAATAGAAAACCCATGGAATATTCAATTAAAATTTAAATTTTCCCCCAAATTTAAAATTGAACTAGAATCATAATAGACATTTTATAGTGAAATATGTTTAACTCTTCTTATATATTCCTATATCCAGTTTTGATAAGCACTACAGACTATAAAGAATTTGAATCTGCATCTCAATCTTTGTTGTATCTTTTTTACATTTTCTCTTTTTCAGGATTTTGCAACCATGTGTCTTTGTTTTGTAGCCTTACTTGTAATTAACTATTCATCTTCAACAACTCTGAAAGACTTGTTTAATCCTTTAGTTTCAAAATTTTAGAACTGGCCAGAATTACTGGCTGTCTTATAAGAAAACAAGAAAGCAGATATAACTCAACAAGTGTTTAGTGATATATTGTTTTGGAACAGATATTTTTGTGAGCATTCAGAGGACAAAGGTTTCATTGTAATTTTAAAGAAGTTTCTAAGCTAATTGGAAAGCATTATTAGGACTGCAGTACTTTACACTGGAAAAACTTACGATATGGAGATGATACCTAAAAAAGTGTGCGGTGAGAGCAGGAGTCAGTGTGTGAACACATGGAGCCCAGCTGTAGTTACTTCACTGGTTATTTGCAGAGAAGGATATACCTCAAGGAGATACTCAATTCATTTTGTGACTTTATTAAGTTTTAAGCAACCTCCCCAATCCATATTACTTTAAATTTTAGTGTCCTTTCTTCTATAATGATAATCATTTGGTTTTTAATTGCTTACTTCAAACAAGTTATTTTGCACACAATTAATTAATTGTGATATTAACCACATGTATATAATGTACATTGATCAGATTCACCCCACTTATATTACTCTTTCTTAACTATCTTCCTTCCTCTCCCTCCTTTTGATCTTCTCTGAATTTAAATTTCCACCTAAACTTTTTAATATAAAATGTATTTTCTTTTCCATATACAAGCAATTATAAATAGTATACATTGGCTATTTTTCTAGTGAAACCACTTTTATAAGAAATAATTGGCAAAAGAAATTAACATGCTTCAAATTATTTAAAAATTCAATATATGAAAATTGAAAATCCAAAGATACAGAAAGATATGAGACAAATAGCAAAATTTTCACAAACCATTTTTCTGAGCCCTAACCCAAATGCTGCCCAAAAAAGATACTATTGTTTTCTTAGTTGACTTTTGAAAAAATAAAACAAAATTAGGGATATTCATTATGTTTTATGATTTACCATAACATTTAATCTGTAGATGGACATTTATGTTGGATGTCTTTTTCCTTTTACAAACAATTTGAAAGTGAAAGCTTTGCACATTTTTTGTTGACATAGAATACATGCTAGGCAGGAGAATTTTTTGGTCAAATGGCCAAGCTCTCTTTTAATTTAGTAAGCAAATAAATCTTCAAGATTATTACATCAATGAATACTCTAAAAAAGCATAGAGTAAGTCGTCCGCCTTATTAGTGTATCTATTACATGTGGTTTCGACCAAACATGCTCAAACTATGGTAAATAAAAAAGTCTGAATAAATTTCAAAACCAAAAATTTTAAATTCCCACATACAAACCAAGTAATTTACATTATTCTTACTGGCAAAATGGCATAGTGTTGTTTTATGTAGGTAATCGTGCTTTTAAGACCTTTGACATTTATTAATAAATTGCCTTCCACAAGATTTTACCATTCCATATTCCCATTACGAACTGATGAAGACATCATTTTCAACATTCTTTCACTAGCAGACATTATTATAAATTTTCAATTTTTCCTACCTTAATAGCCAATAAATAATACTTTGTTTTATTATTAAATTGTTTTAATAATAATGGCTAATTCTAAGCCACATTTTGTTTACTTCATGCTCCATAGGGCCAATTCATGGGTCCTGCAAGTGACTTGAGCTTGTCACAGCATTGTGACTGCATTTCAGGAGAGAGCATCCAAAAGTCACCCTTTAATGAAAGAGTGGGTAGTTACCTACACAGACCAGCACGCTGTATGGAAGACATTATTATGGCTGTTGGTGGAGAACAGGTTCAATCATTTTACATTTGTCTTACCTTATTGTCTGAACATTTTCTCACAAAGTTTACTGGTTATATGATCAGTATATCATTTGCAAATTATTCATCAATATCACTTGCTTGATTTTGTAGATTTTTTCCTATAAAGGAAAGATGATAACCCATAGTCATGCTATTTATGATTTTTCAAACTTTTACTTTTAGAGAATGTTTTAAATCCAAACAAATGAAGCTACATATATTTCTTATAAAAATTAAACAGTTAACTTTTAAGAACTTTATCCCTACTTTAATTATTTTTTTAGCTTTATAATGAATGAACTGTCATTCGTTATAAAGATTGTATTTGATTTCTTCCATTGATGTATTTGCTTAATATATGTGAACCATTAAAAGTAGTTATTAGCTATTGAAAAATAGTTAATGTATTAAGAAATGAAAAGTGTTACCTTGGTGTATTATATATTAATTGCAGTCATCTTTTCATTCTGACTTCTCTATTTAAATTGTCAATTTCTTGATGTCAATTTGACGGGCTATTCTGCTTAATTTTTATGGGGTTAAAGGAATAGCATGCATCATGCTTTCTAAATTCAGCATGGATTGAATATTTGGAACACAGTAGGCTTCTTAAAGGCTTGTTGTATCATTCATTAGTATAATCACAGTATGGTGAGAACAGTGCTACAGGAATAGTGGCATAGTCCATGGGAGAAATGTTGCTTAGAAAAGCCTTGGAGACTATTGAGGTCATTTTCAAAGAACATTTTGTTATGGATAAATAAAGAAAAGGAATAATGCAGTTCCCTTTCCCCAAAAGGAGGTGTAATGCAAGAGCTGTGGGCATCATCACGCATAGAACTTTGAAGAAAGGAAAAGGGGGTGTGCTGCTGGAGTGTTGGCTGAATGATTGAGTACTGAGGTCAGTTTGGCCTGTGGTCAAACTGAGAAGGGCCTGAACTGTAATTGGAGAGGTTGTGTCTTGTTTTGATAGCAGAGCATTGAAAGGCTTTAAGAAGACTTACGGGATTGTATTTGAGAAGGTGATAAGGCAGCGGTCAGCAGCAAGGATGTTGCTGCTTTCTGGTAGAAGCAGACTTCCAGAAAACAGAGTAAAGTCTGAAAGACACCCTGGTATAGACATCCAGTAGGCTGAGTGGTCAGACTAGAATTTCAGAGCACTCAAGGGGGGATGAGTATGGAAATTGTAAGGTGAGGTCACTTAGGATGAGGAAGAAAATGGGATCCTGAAGTAATGATTAGAGGAGAACAAAAGGGAAAGATTATTTTGCCTTCAAGTGTGCTTTTAAGTAGTATTTGTTTACAGACTTAGGAGCAAGACAATGAAGTTGGAAATTTTATTTAAAGTTACTATAGTTACATACTTAATGCTTTTATAAAATAAGTATATCTACTTTTTTAAAATAAATTTTTATTAGGATATATTCATGATACAGGGAGTGTTTCATAGTGACAATTCCAAATAGATTTATATTGTACATCGGTTACATTGCCCCCATCACTTCCCTTCACCCCGCTACCCACCCCACTTAAAGCAATTGCAAGAGGTTTTCTAGTTCTGTTTCATATAGTTATATGAAGTCCATCTACCATATACCATCACCTTAATCTACTTGGTTCATCCTCCCCCTCCCACTAATACACCCCCACCCTGCTCACATTGTAACTATTTTACAGTCCTGGTTTTCATAATTAATATTTGAGTTGACATTCAGAGGGGTATCTCAATGTATGCCCACTGTGGGTGTGCTTTACTTTGGTATGTTCAATCCCTTAAAACACTCTCCCTTACCCCTTTACCTCCCACCCCCTGTTTTTCAACATTTTTCAGTACACATTCTTATATCCTCTACCTTCACATGTTGTGGTATACGATATCACTGTTGCTCTATCATTCTCTTTTCCTTTCCCTCTTTCCCTGAGTTCCATGGAGCAGTTACACTGTTAAAACATGTTCTACATCTGAGTTTGTATATGACCACGTTTGTTTTTGTGTATATGTTTATCTTTGGATCTATCTTCCACGTATGAGAGAAAACATGTGTCTTTTGTGTTTCTGATCCTGGCTAACTTCACTTAACATGATGTCCTCCAATTACATCCATTTACCTTCAAACCTCATGTCATTATTCCTTGTGGCTGAGTAATACTTCATTGTGTATATATACCATAATTTCATGATCCACTCGTCAGTTGTAGGGCATCTGGGTTGTTTCCAGAGCTTGGCTATTGTGAATAGTGCTGCAACGAACATCAGTGTATGGGTGTCTCTATTGTGTCCTGTTTTATGTTCTTTTGGGTAGATGACCAGGAGTGGTATCACTGGATCTTATGGCAGTGCTAGCTCTAGTGTTTTGATGTATCTCCATACTGCTTTCCATAGTAGTTGTACTAATTTGCTTTCCCACCAGCAGTGTATAAGGGTTCTTGTTTCACCATGTCCTTGCCAGCATTTGTTGTCATTATTACACTTGATTCTGGCCATTCTAACTGGGGTGAGATGAAATCTAAGTGTTGTTTTGATTTGTATCTCTTTTATAATGAGGGAAGTTGAACACTTCTTCATGTATTTACTGGCCTTTTGTACTTCTTCCTTTGAGAATTCCCTATTTAATTCATGTGCCCATTTCTTCATTGGGGTGTTGATTCTTTGGGGGCTGAGTTTTTTGAGTTCCCTGTAGATTCTTGATATTAGACCTTTGTCAGATAAGTAGCTGGCAAAGATTTTCTCCCATACTGTGGGCTGTCTCTTGAGTCTGGCAATTGTTTTTTTTTGCTGTGCTGAAGCTCTTTAGTTTAATGCAGTCCCATTTGTTCATTGTTTCTCTTAGATGCTGGGCCTTTGGAATAAGGAAGTTACTGTTTAGGAAGTCATTCCCTATACTTATCTGTTCTAGTGTATTTCCTACTGCTTCTTGGAGTTGTTTCAAAGTTTCAGACTTATATTAAAGTCCTTGATCCACTTTGATTTGGTTTTGGTATAGGGTTAGAGACAGGGATCTAGTTTCAGTTTTCTGCATGTGGCTATCCAGTTTCCCAGCAGCATTTGTTAAAGAGGCTGTATTTTCTCCATCATGTGTTTGGGGCTCATTTGTCAAAGATCAGCTGGCTATAGATGTGTGTATTCTGATACACTGGTCTTCCTATCTGTTTTTGTGCCAGTAGCATGCTGTTTTTATTGTTATGGCTCTGTAGTATAGTTTGAGGTCTGGTATTGTGATGCCTCCAGTATTAGACTTTTTGCTCAGAATTCCTTTGGCTATTTGAGATCTTTTATGTTTCCATATGAACTTCACAGTTGCTTTTTCTATTTCTGTGCAGAATGGCATTGGAATTTTGATGGGTATTGTGTTGAACATGCTTTTGGTAGTATGGTCATTTTCACAATGTTGATTCTACCAATCCATGAGCATGGAAGGTTTTTCCATCTTCTGAAGTTTTCTTTGATTTCTCTCTTCATTGGTTTATAGTTTTCCCTAAAAAAGGTCTTCAGGTTCTTTGTTAAATTTATTCCAAGGTACATTATTGTTTTTGAGGCTATTGTAAATGAGATTATTTCCCTGATTTCTTTCTCAGTCTGTGCATTGTTGGTAGTAAACAACAGTAGAAAAAATCAGTAGAAAAGCTACTGATTTCTGTATGTTAATCTTGTATCCTGCTACTTTGCCAAAAGTGTTTATGATTTCTAGTAGTTTTTTGGTAGAGTTTTTGGGATCTCTTGGGTATAAAATCATGCCATCTGCAAATAGGGATAGTTTGACTTCTTCTTTCCCTATTTGAATCCATTTTATTTCTTGCTCTAGTCTAATTGCTCTGGTGAGGAATTCCAAAACTATATTGAATAGGTGTGGGGAAAGAAGACAGCCTTGTCTCCTCCTTCCTGACATGAAGGGAAACAGTTGCAGTTGTTCTCCATTTATTATGATGTTGGCTCTAGGCTTGTCATATGTAGACTTATATTAAGTTGAGGAAAGTTCCTTCTATTCTTAGTTTCTCCAGGGCTTTCATCATGAAAGGGTGTTGGATTTTGTCAAAGGCCTTTTTTGCATCTATTGAGAGGATCTGTGGTTTTTGTCCTGGCATATGTTGATGTGCTATATTACTTTTATGGATTTTTGTATGTTAAAGCATCCTTGCATCCTTGGAATGAAACTGACTTGGTCATGGTATATGATGTTTTTAATGTGTTGTTGAATTCTGTTTGCCAATATTTTGTTGAGAATCTTTGCATCCATGTTCATTAAAGATATTGGTCTATAATTCTCTTTTCTGGTTTTATGTCTTTTTTTTTTTCAGGGAGTTGACTCACATTAATTTCCTGTGCATGTTCTGGTTATGTCTTTATTGGGTTTCATAGAACGAGTTTGGTAGTGTACCTTCTCTTTCTATTTCCTGGAAAAGTTTGAGGAATATTGGAGTTAGCTCTTCTTTAAAGGTTTGGTAAAACTTGGCTATGAATCCTTCAGATCCTGGGCTCTTCTTTGCAAGAAGACACTTTATTGCTGTTTCAATTTCATTGCATGTAATACTACTATTTAGGTGGTTAATATCATCTTGGTTCAAACTGGTTGGTTGTATGGGTCTAGGAATTTATCCATTTTGTCTAGATTTTCCAGTTTACTTGAATATGTTTTCAAGGGACTTTCTAATTATTTTCTGGATTTCATTGGTGTTTGTGGTTATATCCCCATTGTCATCTCTGACGTTATTATTGGGTCTTTTCCCTCCTCCATTTTGTCTTGCTGGCTAGGGTTTGTCAACCTTGTTAATCTTTTCAAAGAACCAACATTTTGTTTCATTGATTCTTTGAATAGTTTGTTTGGTTTTGATTTCATTTATCTAAGCCCTGATCTTTGTTATTTCTCTCCATCTGCTGGTTTTGGATTGGGTTTGTTCTTGTTTTTCTAGGAGCTTAAGGTTCATCATTAGATTGTTTATTTGAGAAGTCTCTAGTTTTTTAACGTAGGCACTTTGAGCTATAAATTTCACCTTAGCAAAGTCTTTGCTGTGTCCCACAGTTTCTGGTAGGTTGTATTTTCATTTTCCTTGGATTATAGGAACTTTTTGGTTTCTTCTCTTATTACTTCAGTAACCTATTGGTTTTTCAGCAGTGTGTTGTTCAGTCTCCATGTGTTTGAATATTTTGGGGGGTTTCTTTTATTGTTGAGGTCTAGTTTTATTCTGTTGTGATCTGATATGATGCATGGGATTATTTTGATTTTCTTGAATTTGTTGAGACTTGCTTTGTGTCCTAAAATATGATCTATTTTGGAGAAAGTTCCATAAACTGGAGAAATGAATGTGTATCTCCTAGTTGATGGGTGAAGTACTCTGTAGATATCAACCATTTCTATTTGGTCCAATATATGGAAATTGGAAGTACCTCGGAAGTTTCTTTGTTGATCTTTTGTCTGGATGACATATCTATTGGTGACAGTGGGGTATTCAGGTCTCCCACTATCACTGTGCTAGTGTCTATCTGTGCTGTTAGGTCATTAGAGTTTTCATTTTCTGTAAATGGGTGCCTTGTGTTTGGTGCATATATGTTAAGGATTGATATTTCCTCTTGATGAATTGTTCCTTCCATTAATATGAAGTGATCTTCTTTGTCTCTTCCGATTGATTTTAGTCTGAAGTTTACTTTGTCAGATATGAGTATAGCTACTCATGTTTGTTTATGGGGTCCATTTGCTTGGAAAACTTTTTCCACCCTTTGACTCTAAGACAGTGTTTATTTTTTTTCAATTAGACGAGTCTCTTATAAACAAAATCTGGTTGGGTCCTGTTTTTTAATCCAATATGCTATTCTATGTCTTTTGATTGGGGTATTGAGGCCATTTACATTCAATGTTAATATTGAGAGGTGCCTATTGTCTCCAGCTATTCTTGTTCCCTTGTTGTTTAGTTTTACCTATTCCTTGTTTACTGGTCTGCTTGCTCAAAAGGGTTTATTCTTTCTTGAATCTTCCTGTCTCACTCTAGTTTCTTCTTCTATATGTAAAAGTCCTTTAAGTATCTTCTGTAGTGCTGGCTTGGTGGTTGCAAATTCCTTTAGCTTTCCTTGTTATGGAAGGTTTTAATTTCTCCTTCAATTATGAAGTATAGTTTTGTTGGGTAGATTAGTCAAGGGTGACAGTTGCTTTCTTTCGGTGCCTGCATTATGTCTTTCCATGAACTTAATGTGTTTAGAGTTTGAGCTGAGAAATCTGTTATTCCAGTGGGTTTGCCTTTATACATATGACTTGCCTTTTCTCTTTTGCAGCTTTCAGAATTCTTTCTTTGTTCTGTGTGCTGAGTGTTTTGATTATGATGTATCTGAGGGTGTCTCTTTTTTGGTCCTGACAGTTTGGTAAGCTGCCTGCACCAAGGTGATTCTCTCTCAAGGTTAGGAAAGTTCTATTCTATTATTATATTGAATTGGTTGTCAGTGCCTTTAGTTTGTATCTGTTCTCCTTCTTCTACACCCATGATTCATAAGTTTGGTCTTTTCATGGTGTCCCAGACATCTTTCATGTTCCTTTCATATTTTCTTAGCATTCATTCATGATCTTTCACTGTTTGCTCCAATTCCTCTACTTTGTCTTCTGTTCTTGAGACTCTGTTTTCAACTTGCTCCACTCTGTTTGCCAAGCTTTCAATTGTGGTATTTATTTGGGATATTGAGTTGTTCATTTCAGATTGACTATTTTTCAGTGTTTGCACATCTTTATTCATTTCCTCTTTTATATCCTAGATAGTACTCTTAATTTCATTCATCTGTTATTATAGTTATGTTATTATAGTTATATACTTAATGCTTTTATAAAGTAAGTATAAAATCAGTGTATCTGCAAGTTATTTTAATAATGGTAAAGGAAATACGAATATTTTAACATATATTTAACAGATAAATAATTAAATAAATGCTTTTTTAAAGATTTGAACAAAATCTTAAAATACATTTTTGGGCCTCTTGTGCAATAGGTACCTTATAAAAGATACTCAACCATGCCTGCAACACAGATATATACACTCCTCTCCATCTACAGTGATGGTTCAAGTATGTAAAACTGTGTAAAATGAGTATGGAGATAGAAATTAGAAGACACTGAGATTTGCAAAGCCTCACTTGGCCTCTGATTCCTTTAAAAAGAAATAATATTTGAGAATATTACTGACCCTATCTTGATTTTCAGGGTATATATCAAAGTAACATATGGAGAAGTACTTCCTAAATTGTAAAGTCCTGGGCAAATGTCACAAATTATTTTTAGAGAAGAAATATAAAAGAAAGGAATTAAAACACAAAACTAGTCATTTTAAAATCAAACTGTTACTCACAATATCACTCCCTTGTTCTACATCTTTACTCAAATCATTGTTGGGAACAGTTATAAAAATAGTCTCAATAAATATTTTTGTTGCTTGTCAGAAGAACATAAAACAAATAGTAGAGATAGTCCCACTCAAAATTAATTTGTGATACATATTACTAAGTAGCTAGCATTAAAGAATTAAACTGCATATTGTTTTGTTTTCTAGATGCTCATGAATCAAAACTGCACATATGCTTGTTTTCCATTATTGACCATGTGTAATGAACACTGTATGTTTTATTACTTTTTCTCCAACCAGTAGAAATAGCTAATGAAATGAATGATTATTTGATTTTTTTGTATATTTATGGTGTTTTAGTTTTTTTCTGACATCTTTCAGAGTATCCCAGTGTCACTGAAGAAAAGCATAATAACATTAACTTGTGAATCAAATTTAATAGTGGGAACTATTTTATTTAATTGGTGTCACATTTAACACCTGAAATCCAATGACTCAGATCTATTGAAAATATCCTTCAACAGACTTGCTGGGTTTTAAGGGCTTCCTTCAAAGCCTGAAGAGGAAAATTCCCCTGGAAAGATATGCTCTTTATAATTTAGAGATATTTTTCTAATGCACACACATATCTGTCTATGTTAATAAACTAGAGGTACTGCATACTTTCCATTACAGGAGGACTCATAGAAAAATTTCCCTATAACACAGTAAAACAAAAAGTGCATTCCACATGTTAATACTAGCAATGTCTTGTAAATTCAAATCACCCTTCTCCAGCAGAAATTCCAGCTGTTAAAACACAGACAATGGAAATCCAGGGTAAGTACTGACCAGCATTCTTGGTGTGGTTAAACTCCAACCTTATGCATTACTTGAACCATAAATGCAATCGCTTTGGGGTCACTGGGAATGTCATCCTGGCTCACGTTCTCTGCTTGGTTTGGTTGCTGAATTCCACTTCATGGAAGAAAATTACATTACTCACTTTTTAGTATTTTATTGGATTGTGTGCTGTATTGAACACTAAATTTAGGACTACAGGGGGCTCTCAAAATAATGTAAGAAACTTCATTCTTGTTATATAGCTAATTTTGACATCAGCTTGATGCTTTTCATGTATTAGTGCCATCTGTTCTATGGTGATTTTCCCTCTTTTCTCTACCTTTTAAAAAATTTACACAGGTTTGTTGTATGAAGTTGCAAAAATATTATGAAACTTAAGATGAATTGGGTTAATGTATCTTTCTGTCATTTGTAGCTTCAGCAGATTTAAGATTGTGATCAATTAAATTATTAAAAACTACTGACAAGCCAGGTGTGTAATAAAAATGAAGGACTCAGTTTTGAAGTTTCACAATAAACTTCACAGCACCAAGAGAATACTTTATTTCATGTAAAATGTCAGTCATATGGGGAAAGGGAAATCATTAGTCACTCCACAACATGATTCTACATCACATTTGATTTGCATGCTGGCTTTAACAAGGTCTGCAGAGATAAGTCATCTTTTTAATTCTTCAATTTTTTAACTTCATTTTTAAATAACTGCCATGAGTTACTAAGTTATTTTATATTCATTTGAATCTTAACATATTAATTCTGGCAAGAATCTATCATAAGTTGTAAAAGTATACATAAAATGTACTATCTTCATTGAATACCCAAGACAATTAAAACCATGTCTAATCTTCCCTTAGTTATTTTGGTGATCTAAACAATTTTACTAAAACCAATGGCTATGAAAATAGAGAAAAAAATATAACAATGATTTTGTTATACTGACAGTCCCAAGAAAGTATAGTAACTTATATAGATAACTTAGTTTCAAATCAACATAACTACCCATTTTTAAGGTTTATGAGTTGTTTTGGTTCCATAAATAATTAAGAATCATACAAGAAAGGAGATAAGACCCCAGGTGCCTGTGGCTCATGCCTGTAATCATAGTTACTCAGGAGAATGAGATCAGGAGGATTGGCTGGCTCAAGGCCAGCCCTGGCAAATAGTTTAGGAGACTCCATCTCCAAAATAACCACAGCAAAATGGGCTGGAGGTATACCTCCTGGGGTAGAGTACCTGCTTTGAAAGCATGGAGCCCTAAGTTTAAATCCCAGTTCCACAAGGAAGGAAGGAAGGAAGAAAAGAAAACAGAAGAAAAGAAAGGAGAACAAAAGAAAGGAGATAAGAAAGCAGTTTGTTTCTGGAAAGGCAGCATTTACTCCAACAGCATAAATGGCTACTGAGCCTTTACTCTCTGCCAGGCAATTTATTTGATTCAGGATAAATGCCACTTAGACAATTTCCTCAAGGAAGCCCCAGAGACCATTAAGGAAAAGATAAGTAGGATGATTGTAACACAGAGTGGTCAACGACATAAAAGAAGAATTCATAGGATGCTATAGGCAGACACAAAAAGGGAAAATAATGTATGCTAGGACAGGCAAAGGGGTCAGATTGGGATTCCAGAGGACTGAATTCTTTATATTAAATAGGCATTAGTATCCAAAACACATTGATGAGCCTCCCAAAAAGAGATATTTAGAAACCTGCCAGTAGTTCACAATGACTGTAACACAGACTGTGAGAGCAGAATTTTAGAGAAAAAGAATAAAGTCCCTTGTATAAAATCCAAAGGACTTCAGACTTTATTCTGGAGGCTATGGGAGTCAATGAAAGAGTTCAAGCAGGGAAATTGTAAGAGGAAATTCACATTTAAGACAGAACTCTTTGACATTGGAGTAGATAATTGACAGCTGGGAGACTGCTCTGGTGTTAAAATTAAGGTGATAAGTGGTAAAAGAATGAAATAAATAAGTACCAGAGAGCAGGTAAAAGTGACAGATGTTACACAAAGGAACAGTAAATAAAGGAGAGAAATGTATATTTTGATTAATTTTATGAGAACAGTAGAGCCATGGGGTTTGGGGCTTGGTTTTATTACTTGGTTTCCAGTCTGGGCTTGGGTGCAAGCATATAGGAAACATTAATTTTTTGTTTTTTGAGTAGGTACATAAATGAAGAGAGCTTATTTTCTACATTAAACTGAAGGTGTGAAGTTGTCTTCTGAGTGTGATCAGAAAGGTTGTAAATTAAGATGCTTCAGTAAGTGTTTGTTCAAAAGATTATAAAAGGAAAAGAACGTAACTAGTGAAATGTAAATTACTTAGCAATTTCAAGAGCTAACCAAGATCCAATTGTCAGTGACTTTTTAAAATATATTTTCAGTTATTAAAGCATCATTTATTGATAGTATTTTTGCTATCCTAATGAATGCATATCCATTTACCTTACTATTTCTCTTTAAGATTAATTAAACATACATGAAAGCATAAAATTTGTACATATTTTGGTGTATCATAGTGTGATGTTTCAATACATGTATATGTTGTGTAATATTGAAGTTAGAGTAAGTATGTACATCTCCTCAAACATGTATTACTTCTTTGTGATGAGACTATGCAAAATACTTTCTTCTAAGTTTGTTGAAATATGTATCAGTATTATCTGTGGTCACCTAACTGTGCAATAGGACACCAGGACTTATATATTCCTATCTAAATGTGATTAAGTACACATTGATCTATTTTCACCCCCCCATTCTCCTCACCTTTAGCAATCTCTATTATTGAATGTTTTTTTTTTCTAGCACTAATTAGCAGCCTAGGTATAAGAGTGGAGAAAGCAGACACATGGAAGAAAGAATTACAGACAAAGGAGAAAAGGACTGACTAAGAGGAAGAAGGGAAAGGAATGTTTTATTTTAAAACACAAGGGTCCTAAATCTGGAAACCTGTATGAGGTCAAAGAGCATTTATAGTGTTATGGATAATTATGTAGAGGAGTTGGGATGAGGAGAAGCCATATGGTTCAAGTGTTTGCACTGGGTGACAAGATCCATAATGTGACAGTGATAATATGGGTAAAGGGCAGTGGTCCTGAAGGTCATGCCACTGAGGATCTAGGAACCACATGACTAGATTGTGGGAGGGGCACATGGACATGGAAATTTTCTGTCACACAGGTGGAACTTAAGATTCGGAAGAACCATGTAAAGTAGTGATTGTGAGAAAACATAGATGTCAGTGGGCAATAACAACAGAGATATTTAATGCATAGGTAGGCTGCATAGTCTTGATATGAATGGGTTATGGAATTGCAGTGTGCAACTTGCATGGGTATAGAGAATAATGTTAATATTGCCTCCTGAAAATAGAGTGTGTATATGTGAGGGGAGTAGAGCCAACCTTTGAAAAAACAAAAGAACTTTGGTAGGAACCCTTGTCCTCTTGGGAGGTATATAGTTTTCTATGGCTGCTGTAAAAACCTACCAAAACTTAGTGGTTTGAAAACAACATAAGTTTTCTATATAATAGTTTTGTAGGTGAAATGAGTCTCACTGGGTGAAAATCAAGATGTCAACAATTTGCATACCTTTGGGAGGCTCTAGAAGGAAGAACTCAATTCCTTGTCTTTACCAGCTTCTAGAGACCATTCTCATCCTTGATCATGGCTCCATACCCCATCTTCAAAACAAGCATTAGTGGATCTGTCTTTCACTGCTTCACTCTGGCTGCTTCTCTGCTTTCATCATCACATCTCTGCCTTTTAAGAACCCATGTGACTATATTGAACCCACCTGTGTAAATCAGGGTAGTCCTCACATTTCGAGATCCTTAACTTAATGGCATATGCAGATTTCCTTTCACAGTATAAAGTAATATATTCTCAGGTCCCAGGAATTATAACAAGGTCTCTGACACTTCATTGTTCTACCTATTGTAGTTCTGACTCAATTATGCAAGAATTTAGAAGTCTGACGAAAATGTATTGCCATCTTGGGGATGTATTTACTGTGAAGTAAGGTATTCAGAAAACATCGTGGAAAAGCTTGAGAGAAGCAATACTACTAGTCCAAAAATGTGGCTTTACTGTCTCCAAATAGACTGATCTTTCTGAACTTGTGCATGTCATGATGTATTCAATGGAAATGTTACACTTGTTACCAAGAAACATGGATAGGATACAAATGGGATTGTTCAGTGTGTTTGTTAAAGAGGCAGATTTTCTCCTGGTTTTTTTGGCCTTAACCATAGATAAGTATTTTCTTACACTGTCATAAAGCATTGTTTAAGTGAAATATAATTTTATTTCTCATTTCCTCTTACTTGACTTCTTTTAACTGTGCTAAATAAAGTTAATTAAGTAGGCTTTAAGCTTGTGATTACACATAATGTGCTTAGATAAAATTTAGACAGTTACACATTTGTCACAGGCAACTGAATAGTTGTAAGGAAGCTGTTACTTGTATCAATAAATAAGGCAGGGTTCCAAATAACAACTTCAGATGAAGTTCCCTGTGACCACAGTCATGCTTTGGATTTCAAATCATTCAAATGAAAAATGCCAGCTCTTTTCTAGCTTTACTATCAAATGTAACTTTAGCAAAAAGATTATAATAACTCTTGTTACAAAAAAACTGGCCAATGTATTATTGTTATAACTTCATTTAATTTAGTAGCTCAAACACAAAGTAAAAACCAAAGACATAATATTGTTGTTTTTAAAGGTATACTATGTTTCAAATAAAGAAACATTTTGATAACACCTACATTACACTCCTGTAGAACAACATGACACATCTGACCAGTAAACAAAACAATGGGACTTTCTGTGCTGTGCAGCAAGCTGCTAACGCCGTAATTTAGATGTTCATCTAGCAAATTTCAGATTTTGGGAGTCAAAGAATATCTATGCAAAATTGTACAGAATTTTCAAGTGTTCATAGTAACTTTTATTTCTTTGTTATAAATTCTATATAGTATTCAAAACATGTTGCAGAATTAAAATTTAAGAATAATCCCAGTCTACAATCTAATTTGACATTGTTTATCATTTTTGCATTATTTGACTCCTTGAATTATTTTTAAACATGTATTATCATGTGTGAATGAAATACATGTATCCTCTAAAGATTTTTACCTTTCTTCTCTTTGCACATGAAAAGAACAGTGCCTGGCTAACGTGGGAATGTTCTGATAGTTTATCCTTAAAAATATCATTAGTGGTTGATTGCAGAAGTCATTCATTTTTGACATTAAAATGATAGATATGTTTGTTTAAAATATTTTTAAAATATGGATAGTGAGGAAAAATCAGACAAAATTTAGTTTATTTATTTTTAAAGTGGACACTGTTGACCTAGGTTTAGCCATTAATCAAATAAATGTGAGGTAGGTATTTGAAGTCTTCTGGAGAAAGGCGAGAAGGGTTCGGTCAAGGTATATCTGAGTTTTGACCTGTAGTGTAGATGTCTAAGTATATGAAAGTATTCAGTATCCAATGCACCTTCATTCTCAGTGTCAAATTTAAGCTTTCATAACAGACTCTCTTTTCACAGACTCAAATAGATTTACATCTTGCACAGATCTGTCTCTTATATAGCTGAAAATTCTAGGATGATTCTAGGTTCCACTTAATTATTTTCAGCACGTTAGAGTTATAGACTTCTTCAAGAATCTAGTATACTGTTGACAACTTCTCTTGAGAGTGGAATATTTTGTTATATTAGAAACTTGATACCTCAGACACATGCTGAAATTCACAAATCAACAATAGTATCAAGAGCCTAGATTAAAATGTCTACTTAAAAGAATGTGTGACTTTCCTAAGAAATTGTGACTTCATTACCCTCCTTTACTCTGCACTTCTACACACTCCGGGATTCTCTTGATCACAGAACTCTTAAGTTTTCATTTTCTGTTTGCTTCACCCATTTGACAGTTTAAATTTAAATGAATGCAGGATACTTCTCCAATAAATAAGCAACACACTTGTGTTACTCTTGTACTTTCAACTTTGTGTTTATAATGGCTAATTATATCTGTTAGATAAAAAAACCTGGTAATCAAAATCTAGAGATGAAAAGTTGAATGGCACATAATTTTTCAACAACAGAAAATCTTGGCTTAAGAAAGCCACTCAGTATCTCTCTTTATAAGCTTTCTAAGAGGGAATGTATACCCTCTCTACAACATTTTCAGATATTTTACAGAGTAGCAGTGATTAATGGGCCCCAAAGTATTATACTCATATACTTGGTCACTTCTTCATATACTACACGTCTGTTTGCAAATTTAGGTGAAATTCTTTTGGTATAAGTATTAAGCTAGGCAGACTTGTAATTCTTTCTTCCTTAAATAAACTTTCCTCATCTCTTTGAAAATGGTCACCTGTGAGAAGTGAACACAAACATCTCTCAAATTATTTACCACCATTCATGCTTTCTTCTAATTTGTATACAGTAGCTGAATAGGTAAAACTTTGTTACTTAAAATATCACTGCAGTCACATCTCTGGCTGGGAAGGACAAATTTGTTCTATAAGCTGTGTTTCAACTACAAAGGTGAGACCAGAGTCACAGGGGTCAGGTGAATCCAGCATTTACTGGAAGGGTTTTGGAATGGCAGAATCAGGAAGGTGAGTTTAGGATATCAGACTCAGAAAGGGGAATATATGTTACATAAGACAATACAGATAACGTGGAGGAAGTGGAATTATTAGCAAAGTTAAAATCAGGCTCAAGAGAAGTGTGCCCAACCCTCGTGTCATCAGGATTGTCTATAGGGTCATGATTACAGATGGGTAGGTTTGCTTATAGATAGATACCACAGTGGGCAGTATCAGCAATATTCTTTTGCATGTTGTTTTTTTTCTACTTGTTTTCCAACAGCAATTTTTATTGTTTCTTCCCTAAATGACTATCTTTTACCTAAACCATTTATAGCACACTGATTGGAGATTGATTAATAGTAATAATAAAAAAAAACATAATGGGAATTCTGAAATCTGGGAACATTCAAAGATAACTGTGGTTATATGCTTGAAACAGGAGCCAATAAGTAGTAATTTGTAATGGAAATATTTATTTTTATCTTATTTGTATGAAATCAGTTCACTCTGTTTTCTTTTGGTTTTTTTTTTTTTTTGGCAGTACTGTTGTTTGAACTCAGGGCCCTGCACTGACTAAGTAGGCACTGTACCACTTGAGCTACACCTATAGCCTCTTGTGTAAAATAAGAAAAGGAAAATTAAAAGTGAAATAGTACCTAACATGGCATTTATTGATACATATATATTGCAATAATTTTGCATTAGTCTTTCTCTAAAATTCTCAGATATTGAATGCTAAAACAAAGAATATATAATGAAGAATAAAAAATGATTAAAGATAGTCTAAATTATCGATAGTAAATTTTATCATTTATCAATGAGGCATTTTTGAAATATTACCCTAATCCTGTTCTTACCATTGAATCTCCTCTTCAGTAACCTCTTTTCATCAGGTTTCAACCTTTTTGAATACTTAACTGACCATCTCAGACAAACTAGTACTGTCTGATCAACAGATAAAAACTAGTTATTTCTTGCATCATCTGCATACTTTTTGAGAAGTATAGGTTTGCAAAGCCCATGTGCTTAAATAACTTGATGGTACTGGTGTCCTCTTTACAATATTTACCTTATAAATAATCAAAGTTTAATGTATTTTATCTGATCAAGTAGATTATTGAAGTTGAAACATTCACAATAGCTTTTCTGTTTTTCTCACAGGATCCACTGTTTCACCTGGAGTCACACAGATCTGAGAGAGGAAGGGGCAGATGTCCTTTTGACCCCAGCTCCTCCTTCGTCTCTACTCTAGTTGGTAATTATCTTTGCAACAGAATCAGGTGGTAGTCACAATGATTTCAAAACTTATTTTTCAACTTCAGTACATTCTTTGGCATTTCTTTATATACTTTGACTTGTCATATCTACTTATTGGTGCTGGGAACAATGATATTAAATTTCCATCCATGCTAACTTGAGCAATTTTCTCCAAAATCAGTGCAATGCTATGGAGTACAGGTTTCAAAACCCAAATCGTTCCATAATACATGATAAAAGACATGTACTGTTCATCAAATGCCATTATATGACTGCTTTATTAAAACTTAGCTAGAGAAACTAAGCTACTTTTAATTTTATGTAACATAGGGAAATTTTAATATACTTTTCTTAGGGTACCATCTTTTGTTAGCCATAGAGTTTAACAGAAAATCATCTCAACTGATCTCTCCAAAGTTGTTTATCTAAACTTTTGTTAATTTTGAATATAACTATTGAAGCTGAGTAGCTCACACTACCACTGAATACACCTATTATAATAGTGAGTAAGATGGCACTATCTGACCTTGATTCCAGTTTGGTTCAATTTCATTCAATGGGGTAGCCAAGAACCTGTCTTAAGCCATAATGAAGTACTGTACTTTTTCATTTCTCTTTTTTTATTCATTTATTCATATGTACATACATTGTTTGGGCCATTTCTCCCCCTTACCCCCTGCCCCATCCCTCTCCCCCCATCCCCCCCCACTTTTTCATTTCTTTTTTATATTATTTGGTCTTGAAAATGGCACACTTGTTGAAGTACTCAAGTACTATGATCATAAGATAGTAGGAGTCTGTAAGTGTAAAATGGAAGAAAACAATCCCTGACAGCAAATGTAGGTACTAATAGGAATGATTCTGTTTCCTCAGTACTGAGAAGATCGGATACAGACATGTTGTAGATGTGCAAGGTACTATTATTACATTTGTAATATTTCTATTTACCTACTGATTCTAGATGTTTTCTCTGCAGAAAATGAGATAATGTAATATAAGATGTAAAGACTTCACATTCTAATAAACTGATAAAAGTTAAAATGCCCTGTTGATAATTAATCAAAACACGATGTGTTTGATTTACAGTTGATACAGATTCTATTGTTCTGCTGCATATGCTTGATAATTTTCTCTGAACTTATTCAAGACACTTAATTTTGATGGGTCTTGACTTTCACTTCCTACACTTTCCCACTCTAATCTTAGTACCCAGGTCACAAAAGTAAAGTTTTATACAAATATTTACTTGTAATGAAAAGCTCTCATGTTAACTCTATTAATGGGAAAAATTTGACTTAGCTTCATCATTTGAAAGGTCTGTAAAATGAGAGCCTCACACAGTGATTAAGTTCTTCAGGGCCATCAATGAAGAGATACAATTTTTTAAAAGAATAATAAGTGTTAAAGACAATTACTATTTAAACATTTTGAGATTTCCTATGAACTCATTTGCCTGTATAAGCACATGCACACATGTGAGCATTTATGTGTCAATAGAGTAGAAAGTCCACATTATTCATGGATTTATTGTACACAATCTTGACTAAGCACAGTCAAAAAATGATAAATCAAAAAAATTTTTAAAAATCAAAAACAAAAACTTTAAACTGCTTTGTGCATATTACTCAGCTTAGGTGATGTAGAGGAGATCTCAGTTCCACATTATCAACAGTTGTCTTTAAATCTTGTTGTGGTCTGTTGAGTATTTGCTTGCCCTTAATTTTATAAAAATAGGCTTCCCATAAAACAAAGCAAAAGTGAAAGCAGTTAATTTAAGTGATAAAGTAGAAATTTGAGAGTTTTTGAAAGGGAGTATGTCTTTAGTAGAACTTGGATGGCATTATGGAATAAAAGAATAAGACAGTATATGAGACAAAGAGCATGAAATAAGATATAGTTCTCAGTGAGTAGTATTAATGTGTGCAACAGTTGTTCTGTGACAGTAATGTAGCCTACTCCATGCAGTTTTATGTTATATATTTTCAGGCCTACAGTATGTACTATATAGGTAAATCTGATTAATTTTAGAGTTCTGAATGACACACATTCTGAACATTTGCAGTTTTACCTCAACACTGGTCTCTTTGGAAGCATATATCCATAGATACCAAGGGTCTACTCTATGAAGAAGGAAACAGTTTAAATGTGGGAATAGATTTGCTAAATCAGTTGGGGTATTAGACAGTCAAAACCTTAGGAATACATTGGTGAATGCCAGATCAATAAATGTTAGAAATTCCAAAGACATTGTCAGGATATTAATTTAAATGCATATGTTTGATAGACTCATACAAAGTCTTTAGGGATTTTGTAATCTCATAGGCGTGAGGTTTGAATATGTCTGAAAAAAGAGTAATTCTTATCTTTCTTTTATCATTTAATCCTTGTACACAATAGTCCTCCTGTAAATGTTGTCCAGGTAGAATAACATTGATGCACCTAAATGCACAAAAAAATAAATTTTGAAATATTTTCTCATAATAAAAAAGATACTGGAGGTTGAAAATTACCTAATATACACTGCTTCTTCAGTGAAATCCTAGGAATAGTATAAGAGAAAACCAATCATTTTAACATTTTGTTTAAGTGGTGAAAAGTAATTTCTACAGCTACCTTTCTACTCTACATTCAATCTTCTTGGATCTTTTTCATGCATGAAGCCAGGAATTTAAAACTGAAATTTTTAAGAGGGAAGTATTACCAGAGGGACATTTCCAAGTGAATTTCATTGAACTTCCAAATCAAATTACACTATGCTGAAATGTGTAGTGCTTGCCATCTGGGTGGCTGTTTCATTTATTCAGAAGAGAAATCAAATCAAAGGAGCCCTCCAAGCTAAACATGAAAGTTATAGAATAATCTCCCCAAAGAGAAGAAATCAAAATATAATTCTTCACATTTATCTACTCGCTTTCATCCCAAAGTACCTTGGAGAGATCACTCACTCACTGTGGAAATGCAACAGCCACTGGAATGGAAACCTGATAACCTATGTGAGCCAGAAGCTCTTTAAAAGAGAGGAAGTAAAAATAATTCACTCAATTGAAAAAGCAGTAGGAATGTGGGTTGGAAAAATGGAGCTACCTGAGTTGGAATTTGGCAAGCTTGGTTTAACTTTCTCTGACAGGGAAAGAATGTATTAATGTGCTATTTTATGACCACACATGTTCTGTGCTGATGGTTTAAAACAAGACTCCAGCAAAAAGAGGGTCATCTTTAGACCATTGCTCCTTGTTTCTCTGTTAATTGTCTATCACACAATGTGTAATGCCTGTTTTTGTGAAGACAGATTTCAAGATAAAATACTCATATTGGTAATAATATGCACAAAAGTATAAAGCCTCAAAGTAAAAAAGGGGCTTGCAAGGGAGAGAAATTCTATAGTATTTCTTAACTTCAGATAGAATTTTAATTTCAGTTAACTTAAATTCAAGTTGATTTAAGATTGCCTGAAGTAAAAGATTGCTGAAAAATTCAACCAACATTAAAGATTAATTGGTAGGTGAAAGACAAATTAATAAACACATTTTTATAATCTAACTTAACAAAGGAAATATTCAGAACTCATGATTCTATGTGGAAAAATTATTTAAAGAGCAAAACAATCTACTTATTGTACAATGTCCCTCATGTTCATTAGACAATCAAAATGAAGTCATATGTTAATTAGATTTGCTCTTCATATGTCACTTTGTCATACTTTATCTTGGTGGCATATACATAAGCTCTTAGATGCAATATTTCTGTGTTTAGCCAAATTCTCCCCCAGTGTGCACTACTAATATTGTATTTAAAACAGTCTTAACTGTTTGAGTAAGTACAAAGCATTGTCAAATGGTTTTAAAAACAGCTAGCTGAAATCATGAATTTCTCAGTAAAATGAACTACTACATTACTTACCCATGCCTTTCAAATCATCCAATGATGCTTATCATTCATCTTGCTAAACAAAATAGTAAGTAAATTATTATTTGATGACCATTCAAATGAAAATCCAGGAAATATTTTCTTTTATGTTATATGTCATTTTGCCAGGAAGGGAATATTTGAGTTGGATATTTTTCATCAATTATGTTTGGTACAATATTTCTATAACTTTAGGCTGTCTCATACTTTCTCTTTAAGTATAATGGAATTTTTTTTTTTACATTTCATTTTATCCCAAAATTGTATTATCAGTTCCAGCTGTATGGTTTAATCTTATCATGCCTGAATTGCCCAAATTATGGTAAGTTGCATGGTACTAGTGTTTAGGGGAAAACTACTCTGTCATGTAACTCTTGAAAATTTGCTTTGAAACACTTAACTGTTATTTGGACTTGAAATTTTCTTACTGGATTTATCAAAATAACAATATTTGTAAATATAAATCTCATTTTTAACTCAAATGTTAATATTGATTGAAAATAAATCAAGATACATATTAGGGAAATGTGATTATTTTAAGTTATTAATATTAAAACATTTTAAAATTAGTACTTATTTTTAATGAGCTATATGTCCAAGACAGAGTTGTGAATGAATATTCCTAGCACAAAATATAGCTTTATAAATGTTAGAAAATTAATGAAAAATTCCAAAGGAAAGTACAGCTATCTATCTATCTTTCTAATCAGTACTGATTAATTTTTTGACTTCACCCCAACTCTCTAGAGACTTAGACTTCAAGTTATTCACTTACCACTTTCCTTTCTCTAAAGAATATCTGTACTTTCTTATCCAAGTCTGCTGCTCCCTTGCATTTGGCAAAATGCCCAGTGTCCACATGTTTACTTCACCACTTCTGTCCATGATGGCTGCTCTCTAAGGAGTTATTTGAATACTTTGCTTATGGTTTCCTAAAAATGAAAAAAAAAAAGGGAAAAAAAAATCCTGCTGTTCAAGTCCCCATTGATTTTGTGTCCCCTAAGAATCTGCTTTCACCATGATGGTATCAACTTTACTGGTTTGCCACATAAAAAAACCCCTCAAACTAGAGACATGGGTGTCAATAAATGGAAATGAACAAATTCAAAACACATTTTTCCTTACCTTTCTGCTTCAGAATCCACTTTCTTAACACTGATTGCTAACGTTAGTCATCTGCCAGGACACAAACTGAAAAAGCAAGGAACCCAAACAACTAAATACCTAATAAAAGCACTCTTTCTCTTTTTTCCAAAATCACAACACAGTGTGAAAGCTGGATGCTGGAGTACAGGTCAGTGTCTCCAGTCCTTGCCTCCTTGTAGTTACGCATGGCACAGTCATTCTACAAAATATTCCCTCCAAAATAAAAAAAAATTTCACAGTATCAGTTCAGTTTTAAAGTAAAACAGCTAAATCATCCTTCAGCCATCAGCGATTCCAGGAGGCAAATGTGATTAACATAGTTGGAATTGTACTGTGCATATGTATAACATACACAGGAGAAGTGTGTGTGAGTGAAACTTCAACTACTGTGAAGTTTTCTTGCTACTTTATTACCATCTGCATCCCAACATGGTGAATAAAAACTCAGTTAACATATAGTCCATGAACAAAGCCCTTTTTTTTTGGTTTTTATTCATATGTGCATACAATGTTTGGGTCATTTCTCACCTCTTCCCCCAATCCCCTTCCTTACCCCCACTGCCCCCTCCCTCCCCCTCCACCCCCTCACTAACAGGTAAAAACTATTTTGCCCTTATCTCTAATTTTGTTGAAGAGAGAATATATACAATAATAGGAAGGACCAAGGGTTTTTAATAGTTGAGATAAGGATAGCTATACAGGGAGTTGACTCGCATTGCTTTCCTGTACATGTGTTACCTTCTAGGTTAATTCTTCTTGAACTAACCTTTTCTCTAGATCCTGGTCCCCTTCTCCTGTTGGCCTTTGTCACTTTAAAGTGTCTGCATTAGTTTCTTCTCATTGAGGGCAACAAATGCTATGTAGTTTTTTGGGTGTCTTACCTATCCTCATACCTCCCTTGTGTGCTCTCCCTTTATCATGTGATCAAAGACCAATCCCCTTGTTGTGTTTACCCTTCAGCTAAAGTCCGCATATAAGGGAGAACATATGATTTTTGGTCTTTTGGGCCAGGCTAACCTCCCTCAGAATGATGTTCTCCAGTTCCCTCCATTTACTTGTGAATGATGAGGTTTCATTTTTCTTCATTAGTCCATTATGCATAAATACCACATATTCTTAATCCATTCATCAGTACTGGGACATCTTGGCTGTTTCCATAACTTGGCTATTGTGAATAGTGCTGCAATAAACAAGGGTGTGCAAGTGCCTCTGGAGTAACCTGTGTCACATACTTTTGGGTATATCCCCAAGAGTGGGATTACTGGATCATATGGCAGATCTATGTTTAGATTTTTAAGAAGCCTCCAATTTTTTTTCCAGAATGGTTATACTAGTTTGCATTCCTACCAGCAGTGTAAAAGGGTTCATTTTCCCCACATCCTCGCCAACACGTGTTGTTTGTGGTGTTGCTAATGATGGCTATTCTAACAGGGGTGAGGTGAAATCTTAGTGTGGTTTTAATTTGCATTTCCTTTATGGCTAGAGATGGTGAGCATTTTTCATGTGTTTTTTGGCCACTGGAATTTCTTCTTTTGAGAAAGTTCTGTTTAGTTTACTTGCCCATTTCTTTATTGGTTCATTAATTTTGGGAGAATTTAGTTTTTTGAGTTCCCTATATATTCTGGTTATCAGTCCTTTGTCTGACATGTAGCTGGCAAATATTTTCTCTCACTTTGTGGGTTGTCTCTTCAGTTTAGAGACCATTTCTTTTGTTGAGCAGAAGCTTTTTAGTTTTGTGAACTCATATTTATCTATGCTATCACTTAGTTGCTGAGCTGCTGGGGTTCCCTCGAGAAAGTTCTTGCCTATACCTATTAGTTCTAAAGTATTTCCTACTCTTTCCTGAACCAACTTTGGAGTTTGGGGTCTGACATTAAGGTCCTTGATCCATTTTGAGTTAATATTGGTATAGGGTGATATACATGGATCTAGTTTCAGTTTTTTGCAGACTGCTAACCAGTTTACCCAGCAGTTTTTGTTGAAGAGGCTGCTATTTCTCCATCGTATATTTTTAGCACCTTTGTCAAAGGCAAGTTGGTTATAGTTGTGTGGCTTCATATCTGGATCTTCTATTCTGTTCCACTGGTCTTCATGTCTGTTTTTGTGCCAGTACCATGCTGTTTTTATTGTTATTGCTTTATAATATAGTTTGAAGTCGGGTATTGTGATACCTCCAGCATTGTTATTTTTGCTGAGTATTGCCTTGGCTATTCATGGCCTCTTGTGTTTCCAAATAAATTTAACAGTAGAGTTTTCAATCTCTTTGATGAATGTCACTAGGATTTTGATGGGAATTGCATTAAGCATGTAGATTGCTTTTGGGAATATCGACATTTTTACTATGTTGATTCTACCAATCCGTGAGCATGGGAGATTTCTCCACTTTCTATAGTCCTCCTCAGACTCTTTCTTCAGAAGTTTATAGTTTTCCTTGTAGAGGTCTTTCACATCTTTTGTTAGGTTTACACCTAGGTATTTGATTTTTTTTTTTGAGGCTATTGAAATGGGATTGTTTTCATACATTCTTTCTCAGTTTGTTCATTATTAATGTATATAAATGCTAATGATTTTTCTATGTTGATTTTATATCCTGCTGCCTTGCTATAGCTGTTGCTGGTGTCTAGGACCTTTTGAGTAGAGTTTTTTGGGTCTTTAAGGTATAGGATCATATCGTCTGCAAATACAGATATTTTGACAGTATCTTTACCTGTTTGTGTTCCTTTTATTCCTTCTTCTTGCCTAATTGCTCTGGCTAGGAATTCCAGTACTATGTTAAATAGGAGTGGAGATAGTGGGCATCCTTATCTCATTCCTGATTTTAGAGGGAATGGTTTCAGTTTTTCACCATTAAGTATAATGCTGGCTGTAGGTTTGTCACATATAGCTTTTATAATGTTGAGGTACTTTCCTTCTATTCCTAGTTTTCTTAGAGCTCTTATCATGAAATGGTGTTGGATGTTATCAAAGGCTTTTTTTGCATCTATTGAGATGATCAATTGGTTTTTGTCTTTGCTTCTGTTAATGTGCTGTATTACGTTTATGGATTTTCGTATGTTGAACCACCCCTGCATTTCTGGGATGAAGCCTACTTGGTCGTGGTGAATAATCTTTTTGATGTGTGTTGTTGAATTTGATTTGCCCTTATTTTATTGAGGAATTTTGCATCAGTGTTCATTAAGGAGATTGGCCTAAAGTTCTCCTTTTTGGAAGTATCTTTGCCTGGTTTTGGGATAAGTGTAATACTGGCTTCATAAAATGTGTTAGGCACTTTTCTTTCCCTTTCTATTTCATGGAACAGTTTAAGGAGGGTTGGCATTAGTTCTTCTTTAAAGGTCTGATAGAATTCAGTGGAGAATCCAATAGGTCCTGGACTTTATTTTTGGGGAGACTCTTGATTGCTGCTTCAGTTTCATTTTGTGCTATAAATCTATTCAGGTGATTAATGTCCTCTTGGTTCAGTTTTGGATGATCATAAGTATCTAGAAATCTGTCCATTTCTTCAAGATTTTCAAATTTATTTGAATATAGGTTCTCAAAGTAGTCTCTGATGATTTTCTGGACTTACATGGTGTTTGTTGTTATCTCTCCTTTTGCATTTACTGGTTTGTGTTTTTTCTCTCCTCATTTTAGTCAGGTTTGCCAGGGGTCTATTGATTTGTTTATTGTTTCAAAGAACAAACTTTTTGTTTCATTAATTCTTTGTATGGTTTTTTTTTTGGTTTCTATTTCATTGATTTCAGCTCTTCTTTTTATTATTTCTCTCCTTCTATTTGTTTTGGGATTTGCTTGTTCTTGTTTTTCTAGGAGTTTGAGATTCATCATTAGGTCATTGATTTGAGATCTTTCAGTCTTTTTAATATATGCACTCATGGCTATAAACTTTCCTCTCAGGACTGTGTTGCTGTGTCCCATAGGTTCCAGTAGGTTGTGTTTTCATTTTCATTGACTTCCAGGAACTTTTTAGTTTCCTCTTTTATTTCATCAATGACCCATTATTCATTAAGCAATGAGTTATTCAGTTTCCAGCTGTTTGCATGTTTTTTGTCTTTATTTTTGTTGTTGAGTTCTACTTTTATTGCATTGTGATCAGATAGAATGCATGTATAATTTAACTAATAGTTCTCCGGTTTTTCTTTATTACCATTTCATCTTTGAGTTCTGAGATTCTGTCTTCTGTTTGTTCTATTCTGCTGCATTGGCCTTCCATTTTGTTTTGCATTTCTGTTTTGTTCTTTTTTCCTGAGGTTTTCCATATCCTGAGTTTCTTCCTCTTTAATATTGTCTATTTTTACCCTGAGTTCATTTATCTCTTTATTTATCATGCTCTTTATTTCACTTTTGTGTTTATACAGTGCTTCTATAGTTTCTTTTATTTGTTCTTGTGGTTTCTCAAATTCTCTATGTTTATTGTCTTGGAATTTCTTGATTGTCTCCTGTACATTTTGGTTGATCATATCCAGTATCAAATCTATAAAATTCCCATTGATTACTTGCAGGATTTCTTCTTCATGATGTTCTTGTGTGCTTCATTTGGTTCTTTGGCATAGTTTATCTTCATTTTATTGGAGTCCAGATCTAGGTATCTGCTTTCTTCATTTCCCTCTGGTTCCTGTACTAATTTATTATTGGGGGGAAAATGGTTTCCTTCTTTTTTTCCAAGTTCCCATCATTGCCCTTGCTATTGTTACTGTCCCTGTACTTTTTTGTAATTCAGTATTGTCTAGCTTGTAATAATAACAGTGGTGATATCTAGAGTGGAAGGGTGACAGAAGAGGGAAAGCAAAGAAGGTAAAGAAATAAAGGAAACAAAACAAAACAAACAAAGGAACAAACAAACAAACAAAAAACAGAGCCAAAGAAATAAACAGGAATTGATAGTGTACTAATCAACAGTAAGATAAACAGGCATTAGAGAGACAGAGAGAGGATAAAAAAAAATAATCCCCAAGTTTAAATGCAATAAAGTTTCATTCTTAATAATTTTGGTGTTAGTCCTTCAGCCTCCAGTCCTGGTGTTGGTGTCTAAGAAGTAGTTCTGTTGTTGTCTCATCAAAGGGGAAACAAACAAACAAACAAAAATATCTCAAGTTCAAATGCAATACAGTCTCAGTTAGTCCTTCAGCATCCAGTCCTAGTTCTGTTGGTCTGCTTCTCCCAAGTCAGTTAGGAGCTGGCATCTGGCAGTGCTGGAGCCCTCCTGGTTTCTCCATTTAGCAAGGAGTGGGGATGCTCTGCATGGTCTGGGGATGTGGAGGTGTTGGAGTTTTGCCTGTTCTTGGTGGTTTTTCCTGCAAGGTGTATCTCCAGCATCTCTCCAAGATTTTACTTTAGGAAGTGTGCTTTCTGCTTCTTCCCTCTAGTCACCATCTTCCACATTCAACAAAACTCTTGATGTTTCATAAAATAGTACAAGAATAGAATATGGTTAAATAAAACTACAATTTGAGTCTGTGTCATAAAAAGCAGTTACATAAAAACTATCTTTACTGCACACTTTACCTTTGAATTATTTATAATGAGTTTATTTTTGTATATTGCTCATAATAAATGATTGACTTATTTTCTTTCATATAAGCAATTTAGTTACACAGTTTCTTAATCACAACCTAATGTCCTTTAAAGCTGAAGATATTGGGGACAAATGCTAGAAAATAAAATCCCTGAGTTCATGAGTTAAAATTATAAAAAAACACAATTCCTTTAGGAGCAGAAATTCAAAACACTCTGATACCTTTTCTTTGTTTTGATATTTTCTCACTGAAGCAGCTCTGAAAAAGCACAATCTTATTCTGAATGTTTCTCTATTTCATAGCTTTTTTGTTAACACCTGAAAGGAGTTGTACATGCATTTGATTATTAATTCATTAAGCCATTCATTGATTCAGTGATTGCTTATGGAACATCTTCCATATTCCAGGCATTAGTGAGGCATGATTTCAAGCACATAAGGAGTCAATAAAACATGGCATGATAACCAGTATGCTAGAAAAAGGCAGGGGGTCTATAGTGATACAAGGAGCCACTGGGCTGAAAAATAAGTTAGTCAAGGAAAGCTTTGTGGTAAATGAGAGTAAAGTGAAAATGGAAATGCAAAATCCTCCAGAAATCACATGTAGGTCTCTCTGATCCTGCAAGCAACTGATACCTTGAGATAGTGAATAGTTTTGCCATGGAAGATTTTAAGCTGAGGGCATGATTATCTAGATTTCCAATGCAGAATTTTCTCCACTATTATGTTACCTATCATTTTAGAGATACTATTACTGAGTATAACAATAAGTTATATTCACCTGTCAAAATACACTGCAAATATGTATTTTGTTCTTAATTATCTCCTTAAAATTAGCATAGCATCAAATACCATCAGAAGCCAGTACTATGATCATGAAAAATACCATTGGGCATAAAAACAAAACTCAGAATATCAAGATAGAATAGATATCTGTTTAATCTACTACAATGAAAACCCATTTATTGAACTGCTTGTCTTTACAGACATAGAAAGGTCAATCCCTTGGAAGGTCTGCTCTGTCATTGAAATTCTGAAGCACATTTCACTCCTTAAATGAAAACTTTTTTTTCAATCTATGAAAATATAATTTATCTGGATGTCATTTTTGTACTCTGTAGAATAATATCAAAATATTAAATCATAAATTTTCTAAAATAATAACAAATGTTTATAGTTTTAAAGTTTTTCATTAGAGACTATGTATTATGAACTAGTACCAATTATTAAAACGATAGTATTTTCACTCATTTAATTATTGCTAGGTATTCTTTATCCCTAAAGCAGTATTCTAATTTATTTTTCATTGCTGTACTGTCTTTTTTCTATTTTTCTTAACAAACCATTTTGACAACAGTAATGATTATTTATTATAGTGTGAATTTTTTTCTTCACATTGGAAATAAGATATGAAAGGAGAATCCTTTCCTTCTGAGGAACAGTTAGCATTCCAGACAGAAACACATTTGGTTTAGTTTTACATAGTGTATAGTTTTTAACACTATGTATTAGTGTTAAAACTAATACACAATAACTTTGTGTATTCACAAATACACAAGGTAAATAACTTTAACATTATAAAGTTACACACTTTATAATGTGTTATTTGAATTGTTCACAAACTATTTTCTTTTGTCTGAGTACAAAAGGAAAATTGGGTAGAACTGGAAATGTCTCTTCTTTTGTGCAGATAACCTGCCTGGAATTGGTATTATTTAATATCACCGTGCTGCCATCTAGCGGCTTCAAGTGGTACTTGTTTGTTAGTTTTACAGCATTGATTAAAATAAATTGAACTTTGAAACAAATTTCTAAATTGAAATTAATGCAATAAATTGATGTCCAGTAATACAAAGATTATATTTCCATAGTAATAGTAGTACTGTAATATTTTAAGAAATCAAACTATTTAAAACTTGAGAAATAGAACTCTTTGACTTTTAAGAAATCTATTTAAACATTCAGTCCAGCCCATACTAGAAAAATAAATTATGATTACAACAATCTTACAAGATGACTTTTATATTTTATGTAGGAAATATGGATTCAACTATAGTAAATAAGAGCAAAATATTTTATATAAATCCACACTGGCATTTTAATACTTAATTCTGTTAGGGGTCACCTTGGTTATTTATGCCTAGAGCGGATGCTTCCCAATCCCCTGAATTTATTCAGCACGTCTCTCCTATCCATGCTTCAGTACTGAAGACCAAGTCCCAGGAAATGGTTTTTATTCCTCATCACTGAATGCATTTTGTCTCTAACGCTTTCTCCACATGCGTAGATAAAATTTGTGGTGAGGATTGCACTAATTGACTTTGCTATATATCATGTTTCCTCTTTTCTATTACCAAAGAACATGAAATGCTTAAGAATTCTGATGTAACTTTTCTTTCTCAACTTAAATTTCCTTTCCAAATTTAAAATTTTTATAGATTGAGTTTCACTTTCCTTTGACTTCGTATATGTTAATTTATAGGATGAACTCAACAAATATATCCATCTTTTTAAACTTAAAAATTTCAAATGCAAAGCAAAGTTGAAAGAGGAATAAAATGAACTCCTGTGCTCCATTGACCTTGGTACACCTGTTGTGGACATCCTGCCACATTTGTTTTTCCCTTTCTTTCTCTCTCATATAAAAACACAGCTTAAAAGTTAATTCCTTTGTGAGAAACCTAGATTTCATTTATGAATTCTGTTCATAGTTTTTAAACATCTATAATAGATTTCATAAACAGAATACGTAGACTTGCTAGTCTTTTAAAGCAAAAAGTAGCTATAATAATAGTTCTAAAAATGATTTTCTTTAAACCTTTGAGTTCAATTTATATCTTACTAATCTCATTCCAAATCTGCTATAACAAAAGCAATTATCATTACCTTTTAAAAATTAGTCACTAACTCAAGTTGAAAATAAAGTTCCTTCACATTTCCTTCTTATATATAACTCAGTTGACTACTTTCTCAAACTTTAAATCATAAAAATATGAGTAATCTTTTAAAGATATTTTAAAGACCATACCTTAGAAAATAATTCTGTATATATTTTGAGATAATTTTTAAAGGCCTAACAAAATTTACTAATAAGCATCTTTAATTTAATCTTCAAGTCCTCTTTAATTCTGGGTATATATTTTGTCAAATTTTAACACCTGTCACCTTAATAATCATAATTGTCAAATTGTATAACCTTAAAAGCAAGAAGAGCTTGGGTGAGGTCTTCCAGGCACTGAATGATCAACCCTAGGATATGTTACCCAGCAAAACTATCATTCCAAATAGATGGAGCAATAAAAGTCTTCCATGATAAGCAGAAACTAAAACAATATATGACCACAAAGCCACCACTACAAAAGATTCTTCAAGGGATTCTGCACACAGAAAGTGAAACCCAACATCACCATGAAAGGGCAAGCAGTATCAAACTACAGGAAAAGAAAAACCAAAAAAGTAGAGAGTAACATCAATATAGCTACACACAATCAAATCCTCAAACAACTAAGACAACTAAATGACAGGAATCACTAAATATCTATCAATACTAACACTTAATGTTAACTGACTTAATTTCCCCATCAAAAGGCATCATTGCACAAACTGGATTAAAAAGGAAGGGCCAACAATTTTTTGCTTACAGGAGACCTACCTCATTGATAGAAATAAGCATAGGCTTAGGATGAAAGGCTGGAAGAAGATTTACCAAGCCAATGGCCCCCCAAAACAGGCAGAAGTAGCAATAATGATCTCAGACAAGTAGACTTCAAACCTACATTGATCAAATGAGATAAAGAAGGACATTCCATACTAATAAAAGGGGAAATAGACCAAAAGGAAATAACAATTATCAACCTATATGCACCCAATGTCAACGTACCCAATTACATCAAACATACCCTGAAGGACCTAAAAGCATATATTAACTCCAACACAGTGGTAGTGGGAGACTTTAACACCCCACTATCATCAATAGATAGGTCATCCAAACAAAAAATCAATAAAGAAATCCTAGATCTAAAAGATACCATAGATCAAATGGACCTAGTTGATGTCTACAGAACATTTCATCCAACTTCTACACAATATACATTCTTCTCAACAGCCCATGGAACCTTCTCCAAAATAGATCATATCCTAGGGCACAAAGCAAGTCTCAGCAAATATAAGAAAATAGAAATTATACCATGAATTCTATCTGATCACAATGCAATAAAAGTAGAACTCAACAACAAAAATAAAGACAAAAAACATGCAAACAGCTGGAAACTGAATAACTCATTGCTTAATGAACAATGGGTCATTGATGAAATAAAAGAGGAAACTAAAAAGTTCCTGGAAGTCAATGAAAATGAAAACACAACCTACTGGAACCTATGGGACACAGCAACACAGTCCTGAGAGGAAAGTTTATAGCCATGAGTGCATATATTAAAAAGACTGAAAGATCTCAAATCAATGACCTAATGATGCATCTCAAACTCCTAGAAAAACAAGAACAAGCAAATCCCAAAACAAATAGAAGGAGAGAAATAATAAAAAGAAGAGCTGAAATCAATGAAATAGAAACCAAAAAAAAACCATACAAAGAATTAATGAAACAAAAAGTTTGTTCTTTGAAACAATAAACAAATCAATAGACCCCTGGCAAACCTGACTAAAATGAGGAGAGAAAAAACACAAACCAGTAAAATCAGGAATGCAAAAGGAGAGATAACAACAAACACCATGTAAGTCCAGAAAATCATCAGAAACTACATTGAGAACCTATATTCAAATAAATTTGAAAATCTTACAGAAATGGACAGATTTCTAGATACTTATGATCATCCAAAACTGAATCAAGAGGACATTAATCACCTGAATAGATTTATAGCACAAAATGAAACTGAAGCAGCAATCAAGAGTCTCCCCAAAAATAAAGTCCAGGACCTGTTGGATTCTCTGCTGAATTCTATCAGACCTTTAAAGAAGAACTAATGCCAACCCTCCTTAAACTGTTCCATGAAATAGAAAGGGAAAGAAAAGTGCCTAACACATTTTATGAAGCCAGTATTACACTTATCCCAAAACCAGGCAAAGACACTTCCAAAAAGGAGAACTGTAGGCCAATCTCCTTAATGAACACTGATGCAAAATTCCTCAATAAAATAAGGGCAAATCGAATTCAACAACACATCAAAAAGATCATTCACCACAACCAAGTAGGCTTCATCCCAGAAATGCAGGGGTGGTTCAACATATTCAATAAATGTAATACAGCACATTAACAGAAGCAAAGACAAAAACCAATTGATCATCTCAATAGATGCAGAAAAAGCCTTTGATAAGATCCAACACCATTTCATGATAAAAGCTCTAAGAAAACTAGGAATAGAAGGAAAGTACCTCAACGTCATAAAAGCTGTATATGCCCAATCTACAGCCAGCATTATACTTAATGGTGAAAAACTGAAACCATTCCCTCTAAAATCAGGAATGAGATAAGGATGCCCACTATCTCCACCCCTATTTGCATAGTACTGGAATTCCTAGCCAGAGCAATTAGGCAAGAATAAAGAATAAAAGGAATACAAACAGGTAAAGAAACTGTCAAAATATCTGTATTTGCAGATGATATGATCTTATACTTTAAAGACCCAAAAATCTCTACTTAAAAGCTACTAGACACCAACAACAGCTATAGCAAGGCAGCAGGATATAAAATCAACATAGAAAAATCATTAGCATTTCTATATACTAATAATGAACAAACTGAGAAAGAATGTATGAAAACAATCCCATTTCAATAGCCTCAAAAAAAAAATCAAATACCTAGGTGTAAACCTAACAAAAGATGTGAAAGACCTCTACAAGGAAAACTATAAACTTCTGAAGAAAGAGTCTGAGGAGGACTATAGAAAGTGGAGAAATCTCCCACGCTCACGGATTGGTAGAATCAACATAGTAAAAATGTCGATATTCCCAAAAGCAATCTACATGCTTAATGCAATTCCCATCAAAATCCTAGTGACATTCATCAAAGAGATTGAAAACTCTACTGTTAAATTTATTTGGAAACACAAGAGGCCATGAATAGCCAAGGCAACACTCAGCAAAAATAACAACGCTGGAGGTATCACAATACCCGACTTCAAACTATATTACAAAGCAATAACAATAAAAACAGCGTGGTACTGGCACAAAAACAGACATGAAGACCAGTGGAACAGAATAGAAGATCCAGATATGAAGCCACACAACTATAACCAACTTGCCTTTGACAAAGGTGCTAAAAATATACGATGGAGAAATAGCAGCCTCTTCAACAAAAACTGCTGGGTAAACTGGTTAGCAGTCTGCAAAAAACTGAAACTAGATCCATGTATATCACCCTATACCAATATTAACTCAAAATGGATCAAGGACCTTAATGTCAGACCCCAAACTCCAAAGTTGGTTCAGGAAAGAGTAGGAAATACTTTAGAACTAATAGGTATAGGCAAGGACTTTCTCAATGGAACCCCAGCAGCTCAGCAACTATTGATAGCATAGATAAATGGGACTTCATAAAACTAAAAAGCTTCTGCTCAACAAAAGAAATGGTCTCTAAACTGAAGAGAACACCCACAGAGTGGGAGAAAATATTTGCCAGCTACACATCAGGACTGATAAACAGAATATACAGGGAATTCAAAAAACTTAACTCTCCCAAACTCAATGAAGCAGTAAAGAAATGGGCAAGTGAACTAAACAGAACCTTCTCAAAAGAAGAAATTCAAGTGACCAAAAAACACATGAAAAAATGCTCACCATCTCTAGCAATAAAGGAAATGCAAATTAAAACCACACTAAAATTCCACCTCACCCCTGTTAGAATAGCCATTATTGGAAACCCCATCAACAACAAGTGTTGGCGAGGATGTGGGGAAAAAGGAACTCTTTTACACTGCTGGTGGGTACGCAAACTAGTACAACTAATGTGGAAAAAAATTTGGAGGCTTCTTAAAAATCTAATCATATGTCTACCATATGAGCCAGGAATACCACTCTTGGTAAAAAATCCAAAGGAATTCGACACAGGTTACTCCAGAGGCACTTGCACACACATGTTTATTGCAGCACTATTCACAATAGCCAACTTATGGAAACAACCAAGATGCCCCACTATTGATGAATGGATTAAGAATACGGGGTATTTATACACAATGAAATACTACTCAGCCATAAAGAATAATGAAATCTTATCATTTGCAGGTAAATGGATGGAACTGGAGAACATCATCCAGAGTGAGGTTAGCCAGGCCTAGAAGACAAAAATCGTATGTTCTCCCTCATATGTGGACTTTAGATCAAGGAAAAACACAACAAGGGGATTGGACTTTGATCACATGATGAGGCAAGAGCACACAAGGGAGGTATGAGGATAGGCAAGAAATCCAAAAAAAAACAAGATAGTATTTAATGTCCTCAATGCAAAGGAACTAATGCAGAAACTTTAAAGCAACAGAGGCCAACAGGAGAAGGGGACCAGGAACTACACAAAAGGTTTGTTTGAGAAGAATTAATTTAGAATGTAACACATATGTACAGGAAAGTAATGCGAGTCAACTCCCTGTATAGCTATCCTTATCTCAACCAGCAAAAACCCTTTTTCCTTCCTATTATTGGTTATACTCTCTCTTCAATAAAATTAGAGATAAGGGCAATATAGTTTCTGCCTGGTAGCAAGGGGGTGGGGGGCAAGGGAAGAGGTGGGGGGAAGGGGAGAGAAATGACCCAAATATTGCATGCACATATGAATAAAGGAAAAAAAAAGTTCAAAATAAAAAAAATAAAAAGAATTGTATAACTTGATATGTTAAGATTAGTATTCTCTTAAACTTTAAAGCTGTTTAAATAGCACTGATGCACATACATGCATATTTCAAATTTTCAGGACTCAGGAAAGCATCAATGTTGCATTAAACAACCATCATCTCTGTATTTATTTTCAAACATGACCAGACTTCTATGACATTAATTAAGAAAATATGTAAGGCTGTGGTTTACAGTGATCTGCTGTTACCATTTGCTTCTTGGTCAGGTATTTTCACCTGGGACAGGACGCCTGGGCTGGGGTATGCAGAATGGTTCTCATATATGGATGGCCACACTGATTATCTTTCATAATGATGTTGAAGAAAGACTATTCCAAGAGCCTGTAATTGCGAGGTGTCGATCTTTCTAGGGTTCAGGTTATGCCCTTATATTTTCTACTTTTTTAAATAAGATTGTTTTCTGTTTTCTTAAACTACGTTTAATGTCTTTATTTCTGGCTCCAAAAACACATTGTTGTTTCTTGAGACCTTGCATACATTTGTGCAATTCTTTGACTTGATTTTAAATCTGATTGCTTATCATTTGTTGCAGATAAAGTCATTCAGTCACTCTGTTGACTCACTGATTAAATCTTGAGCTCTTTTTATATCCTCCCTATATGACTCAGTCATAAAATCTCAAATTACGTGACAACTGATTGGATTAAGTACAGTTTTTGACACACTTTGTAAGTTCCCACATTAAAATCATGTTAATGACAGCAAATTATCTATAGAAGGATTTGAGTTAACTGGTTCATATATAACACCTGCAAAAATGACAAATAAATAAATAAATAAATAAATAAAGCCCTGATGATATGAAGGTGGAAAAAGGTTTAGTAAAATAAATGAGACCAGGTTATTCAGCTAAAATTAGGTCTTAGTATTTGCCAAATACTCTTCCCAGTGCCTAACTCTTTTTCTTTTTTCCAAATCAGTTAATTAAGATTCTTACTTCTCCTGGCCGAAGTATATTTTTAGTAATTTTTGTCAGATAGTTCAGTCAGTTATCTCCATCACAATGCTAGATTTGTGTCTTTCACTTTGTAGCTGTGCTTTACTCTTATCTGCACCGAGTACTACTCCTTTTCGTATTCATAGAAGAAGAAAATGAGGCACGGAGAGGTGAAACAAGGCACGCAAGTTCCCACAGCCTAGTAAGTGGCAGAATTGGGCTTCAGGCCACTGTAGTATGAGTGTAACATCCGTGCCCTTGGCAACAGGACCATGAATGTCATAAGTTCTAATATGTGTTAAAATTGAATGTGTTTATGTAATTGTGGTTTATAATTCACCATTATATCTAGAAATAAAGCCTGACTTAATATTCAATGATACATCCATATAGGTAGTGAACTGTTTGCTGGACTCTACAGTGACTACTGGGGCAGAGACTCTGCAATCTTCCGCAGCATGGGGCGCCTTGCCCACATCCGCACCGAGCATGACGATGAGCGCCTGTTGAAAGGTGGGGCTAAGACAAGAGTGCCTTTGGAAGTCCAGAATTCGTGGCTGACTTTGCCATTTCCATAATAACAATGTAAATATAACAGTCTTTAAAAATTTGAGGATGTTTTTACCAGCAATATTCTTGAATTAAAATATATATGATACATATTTTATCCCAAAATGGATTAGCTCAATTATAAAACCAATTTACCTTCATAGTAATGCTTAGAAATCAAGACTTAAATGAAAGAACCAAGTCAAATACATGACAAGGGAAAAATCCATCATCCAGTAAGTTTTGTCTAGTCTTATGAATTGGTATCATGTTTAAGTAAGTGATTGGTTTGCTTTGCTTGTTTTAATAGGATCACATTGCACTTTAGAGACAGATAAAATTCTAGGAAGTGTACTAGCCATTCACTGATGTAGGATTCTTTGTAAGGAATGATTTTTATACTTTGTCGCCCTGGTATATCCAGGAGCTAAAACGTCATCTTTTGGAGAGCATTTTCATCCAAATGTAAGGATCCAAAATGTATAATCATCATAAGCATATTATCATTAAAGTGCTTCACATATCATATCAATCAAAAGTCATTTCTTGAATCCCTTAGACTATAAACACAAAAATTAAAATTTCTCACCTTGAAAGTAAAACGGTCTTCCATGAGGTTTACTGGTAGAATATTTATAAATTAAGAAAATAAGTAATTATGGACTCCTTTACTTTGATATGGTACTTATCTTTACATTCCCCTTTTATGTACAATGTGAGGAAATTTATGAAGATTATAATCTTGAGGTGTCCTTAACCGGAACCTGCACTGAATGCATTTTTTAAGTTTTGCAATATGTTTTTTAAAATTGTCTTTTGCCTCCCTGACTCTTCTATTTCCCAATTAAATGTTATTAAACATTAAACAATTAATTAAATTTAATGTTTTTAAATGTCTATTGATCTATAAATGAAATCAAAATCATTATCTGTTTAATGTTTGTATGAAGATACAAGGAAAGCATGTATTTCCTCATAAACTTATGAGTTAAAAATAAACATTCTAGTATATATAACTTATTAGGGTAACTTATTTGTTATTGTATTGTTTTTACCTTTTTCTTCCATTTTCCTACTTCTGTAGAACCAAAGTTTGTAGGTTCATACATGATTCCTGACAATGAAGATCGAGATGACAACAAGCTATATTTCTTTTTTACGGAGAAGGCCCTGGAAGCAGAAAACAATGCCCATGCAATATACACCAGAGTGGGGCGACTTTGTGTGGTGAGGACAGCATTTCACTACATTACACTTGCTTATTTCACAATTCAGGGCCAGGCCTTTGTTGTAAATTTTATAATATGCTTCTACTTAAATTATCTTTTTGTGTTCTGTGCGCATCTTAAAGTTGTCATTTACCAAATTAGTTTTCATAGTTCATATCCATAAGAGCTTCATATCTAGTTAAAGTTTTATTTTAAAACAAGCTTAAATTTTATGATTTTCCTCATTTTCAAAGTGATACTGAGAAAAAGTCTAGTCTTTCAACATAGAAGCTCAAATTCTATTTTTGAATGAATTTAACCAAAATATTTTGTTTCTTTAAAGTCTAAATAACATACTAATAACATACTAATTGTGTTTGAACAATAAGGTTGGCTGACTCCATAGGGTCAGGGTGGGGAGAATCTATAGTTTGTTGAGTATTTGGAGAGACTGAGAGCGTTCAGATCAATTTAATTAGCAACTTACATTGAGAGAATGCTAATAATACTAATGTAAAGTTAGTCTGGCAATTTAGAAAGATATATAAGAATAAATGTGACAGATTTATATATATTTACATTTGTATGAATGGACATTATAAATATACATATATACTGTGGAAGTATATACATGCGTGTGTATATATATACACACGCATGTATATGCATATATACTATATATATATATAGTATGTGCATGTGTCTGTGTGTTTCAAGCTTTCTTTTATAAAGGAAAAAAAATAGATTATTTCACATTCCTGAGCTAAGCAGATTATTTTTATCAACAAAACTGTAATCAAGGTCACTTCATCATAAAAGCCACTATTTTCATTTAAGAGATACTACTCTAGTGATATTGTTTAATTTTTAGAAAATATATGTAAAGCGCTGAGTGAAGTACCTGGCCTGGCTGAATGTGCAAGTCTAAGGGGCGGGAAGAACACAGGCATTTTTATCACTGGAGTTATTTCGGTATTATGCTGACTTTTTCTACATAAATGTTAAAAAACCATAACTCAACATTTGTACATTTAATAATACTAAATCTGTCGTTGGTAAAAGCTCTTTAGGTACTCATTTGCCTACGTTTTGTTTTTCCCAGAATGATGTGGGAGGGCAAAGAATACTGGTGAATAAGTGGAGCACGTTCCTAAAAGCAAGACTGGTTTGTTCAGTACCAGGAATGAATGGAATTGATACGTATTTTGATGAATTAGGTAAAGAATTAAATTATACTTTTTGATGTGTATGTTTCCATATAACTCTATCTTTGCCACACGTGAAAAGTTGTTTCCTGCAGTAATTGACCTAGGACAAGGTTCTGTTCTTTTCCTTTTGGTTGGTCACTTGGTAGAGCAAGAGGAATTGTAGGAAAAATGGAGACCTATCTCATTATCCTAGAGTCACAATGCCTCTGTTTCCTTCCATGTGGTTCAGCGCAAGACCACCCAGAATATCAAAATGATTCACTCTGTGATGATTTAGTCCTAGTTGTCTGACTGTAGATGGAAACTTATGTCTCAAAAGATGTAACAAATTCTGAACTATTTTATATGATACATTTTCTTTGCATGCATAAAGCGCTAAGAATACTAAGTAATGGAATGGTCTTTAATTTTTCAGAGGATGTTTTTTTGCTACATACCAGAGATCATAAGAACCCAGTAATATTTGGATTATTTAACACTACCAGGTGAGGAAATTTATACAGTCAATAAAACCAATGTAAAACAAAATTTGTCTCACTGGGCTTCCCTTTCATGGCGTAGTGTCACTGGTCTTCCTTTTCATGGTGCATGTACCTTGGAAATACTGCTGACCCAGTTGCTGTTTTCGTTTTCTACACATGAGAAGTTACCAATTTCTCTTTGCTCCTCCATGATTGCAATTGTACCTTCATTTTCAAAGCCACAATCTCAATCCATATTCTTAGTTGTTTTTATTTATAGCAACCAAACATTCTTCTGTGCCAGAGTCTTAATCTTTTCTTCTCTAACCTACAACAAAATAATTTTTTTCATAGACTTTTTAAGACATAAGCTCCATGCTGCAGAGTCTAGGGGGGACTCTTTTGTTTATCAAATGGAATTTTCTAAGCTGAGCTTTCAAAGTTGTCTGTTCACTGTTAACCACTCATCTTTGGAAACTTTTTTTTCACTACGAACCATAGTTTTTATTTTCAAGTTTCCAAAATATTAAGAAAGCCTTCCTGTTGAGACATGCTCAGTGAACTGAACACTACTTATGTATGATATAATTCCCCATAAAGATATTTCCCTGAGTTCTCTACATTTGAGTAGAAAATACCTTGATAGATTCCAGTGTTTATGTTGCCAGTTCTCATCACCATGTTACTTATTCACTTTTTCTTGAACTAACTTTCTCTTCCAACACTAATTTATATCCGTTTTTAGTACTTGTCAATCGCCATGTACAAGAACCATTTCTCCTTCAGTTCCTCAGTCACCAAGTACTCATCTCACTCCTGATTCTGCTTTTCTTGCTCCTAGATAGAGTCATGGTGAACACAGATTTATGATCTGCTCTCTGTCTTTAAATGTGTGGCTTAAACTTAGAGCTTATGTTTTTGTATTCTGTACCTATGAGAGAGTGCTGTAAGTAAGATAATACTTCATGTGTATTGATGTATGAATGAAAAAAATAATTTACTTGTTTTGGTTGAATTGTGAATGTCGTTCCAAACAAGGCAGAATGGAGATAAAAAGATTGGAGTAAGAAATAAAGAATAGTCTATATAAACTCTTTTAACAGGAATAGGATGATATTACTGTTCTCCATTTGGTTTGTTTTGGCCATAAACTATAATATGACCCTGCACACTGTTTACTTAGCCTTTCCACACAGCTTTTGTTTAGTTTTTCAGCAGGTGATTTCTAATGTTCGCTTTGAAAAACATTAAAAAAATAAAAACTCTTTGGACAAGTATCTTGTGTTGAGTCGTTTTCTTCAACAAAGTAACATGAAAATAATTTTTCTTATCAATTATACCTTAATGTAGATCGGTAGAGATCACAGGCCACGAAAAGTTTCTTAATTTTTTTTTACTGCCTCTTTTCCCTTATGCCAGTAAGTTATACATTACATGATAACTCAGAGACTTTATATGATAAACTCAAGCTAAGGGATAACCGGTATAGTCTGCCTATGCATTAGTATGATTGGTTTATAAGCTAGTCTTCTAAATGATAGCATATTGGATTTCTAAGAAATCAAAGACAAGACATGATTTTCTTCCATAATTTCATTGTTGACTGTTGAATATATATAAAAATAGAAGGGAAAAAAAAACTCCCAGCTGTTACCTGACATAAAGATTGATATTTGTAGGATGGTGATCAAAGGTGTATTGTCACTTCAGTTGAGAGACTGTCTCTAGTGTCTAGCATCTCAGGCATTTCCAATTGCTTCAAGGTGTGCTATGAAATGTGTGAATTGATGTCCTCAGACAGTGACATAAGTGTGTTCTACAGCTGCTGCACAGTGTAGAAATACTACACTTACACAGAATTTTATGTTTGCAAAGCACTTTCCCAAACACTATTTATTTTGATTCTCATAATACAGAGACTGGAAAATCTTATAATTCATTCAGATAATGCCAAATGAAGAAATATGGCCAGATGTCTAAAAATATTTTAACCACATCCTTTTCTAAAATCTCATTGCAAATTCCACTATAAAACTTGCTATAGTTAGTCAATTACTGGGTTTTTTTCTTCTGAAAGTAGAAATTGTTTTAATCAGGGAAGTCATTAATTGCTGCTAGCTTTGGAGGTAAGGAAACTGATTCTTTTTTGTATAATTTAAATCATTTTCTCAAGTTTAATATGTTCAGTCCACTCTTCACTCCATTATAGCATAGTTTTCATTCACCTAGAATAAAGAACTTAATAATTGTGATGTTTATGAGATACCATCATAAAAAATGGAACAAAGTCGTAAATTTCACTGGGAGTTTACATTGTTTTCGTATCATATATACTGAAAAGTCTAATAAATTTTAAATAGAACTTGTAGCAATTTTAACAGAATGGTGATTAGTAGAACACTGTCTACTTTGAAGATGGAACTTCTTTGTAGACATTGCCTTAAATGACTAAGTTTGATAATAAATCTTTTTAAACATCAATACAAGTTCTTTGATAAAATATATTTTTGAAAAGATAGTGGTACATGTCTATAATTCCAGCTAGACAGGAAGCAGAGGTAGCAGGATTGCAGTCACAAGCTAGCTCCAAGGAAAGAGCAAGAGACCTTACGGGAATAATAAACTAAAGCACAGAAGTACTGCTGAATTGGAAGAGCACTATAAACACAGCTTAGGATGAAACAATAATAAAGTGACTTAGCACAACTAAGTTCGTCATGCTAACAATATCATTTCTGAGGACAAGAAAAGGGAATTAAAGAAATGAAAAGTCTCAGAATTTCAGTGTTTAAAATGTTAAATTTTTAATGTTTCTGGAATAATGTATGCTTAAAGGAATTATAAGATTTTTACCCAAAAGATTTATTTCTAATCTACATATATTTGAGCAGATGAGCTATTAGTTACAGGATAATAATCATCTTTTTTTATTTTTCAGTAACATATTTAGAGGGCATGCTATATGTGTCTATCATCTGTCTAGCATCCGAGCAGCTTTTAATGGACCATATGCACATAAAGAAGGACCTGAATACCACTGGTCACTCTATGAAGGAAAAGTCCCTTATCCAAGGCCTGGTTCTGTAAGTGTATTCATTTAACAAAGCATTCTTACTATTTAAAGTCTCTTTTATTAATATTTTGGCTAGAGTTTCATAGGTATTACCATATTTTCAATTAAACAACTAAGGAGTTTTATATCTAAAAGTATGCTTGGATGGAAAAGACTATCTCCTATCAAGTTGTATGCTTATTATCACAATAAAAAGAAAATAATCTACAATGGACATTTTAGCAGCATTGTAAAGTACATACCACCATTGATATTTTGGCTAAATAACTCCAATTGAAATGTTACTTTTATGGACATTGGTGAACAGAGAAACTCCCAAAATTGAGCATTATATTTTCCTTCCAGATTCTTGATAAGAACTAATATCACATCTAGTTCCCAAATGAAGTAGGAGCAGTAGCTCATACGTATAATTCCAGCTGCATAGGAGGCAGAGATAGGATAATTGCAGTTTGAGGCCAGCCTGGGCATTTTTTTTTTAAAGGTTAGCAAGATTCTATGTCAATGAAAAAGCTAGAGCAGTAGGTATAGTTGGGAAGATCATGGCCGGGGTTGGGTTCTGGGCAAAGTGTGAGATCCTATCTGAAAAATAACTAAAGCTGAAGGGTGGTTCAAGTGATACAGTTCTGCCTATCAAGCACAGCCCAGAGTTCAAATCTAGGTATTACCAGAAACATGCTATCCAGATTTAATATTCTAATAGTTGGGTCAGCCTCTAAGCTCCCTCTCCTAACTTGTCACTTTAGAATACAGAAAAGTCTACCACTTGCCTCTGAACTGTTGCTACTAAAATTCTCTGTAGCAAATCAAATTTTTATGCTTTTGATTGAACACATGTCTAAGTGATGCTGGTGATGGTGATGATGGTGGTGATGATTTTATATCCAGGATCCTGATATGAACCCACTATGTTGGAGAAATGCTGCAGCACTGTATGTGCCATGTGGGTCACGATGAGCAGACACTCAGCTTGTCATGCAAGTTATCATCACAGCTTTACAAGCAGCTGGTGAAGCCCCACCATTACCCTGATTCCACAATTATTCGCAAGTCATCTAGAAAATATTTTTGCACAGCCAAAACCCAAAGTGAAAACAAACCCTACCTCGTTATTGACAAGTGTAAGGCTTTATCCTTACAATCACTCTTCCATGCTGTCTTAAGATTGTTACTTCCAGTAAGACATGAAGTATATTTTATTTCACTATATTGACTGAAATTACAATTTAAATGGAGAAAACCCACACCTGCGGTTTTGCTGGAATGCTTCTTGAAGCCACATGGTCTTGAAGGAGACTGGAGGAAGTGATTGGGTACTGAATTGCTTCCAAGCAAGTCCAAAGTGTTTCCAATTATATATCATGAAAATACATTGAAGTGAAAAATTCATGCCAAATTAAGAAGTACGTTCCAATTTTTTAAAACAAGCCGTTATAAATGCCCTCTTTGCAGAATATGATTACTAAACTACTGTACTTATACTAAAAATGGAAAACTTTTATCAAGATAATCATTGCAATTGTTGCTGGTCATGGAGGAAAATATGTGAACTGAAAGAACACTTATGCACGAGCTTGAGTCAACACAGTTGAAGAAGTAATCAAGGTGCTGTTGAGCAGTTAATTTTAGAATCAATGATTCAAGAATTGAGACATGTTATAGAAAGTATTTCCGGTTTTCTCAAGCAATTGTGTCTAATATAAACAAAAATAATACAAATTTATAGAGATTATAGTCAGCCAATACAAAAAACGTTTTTTCTTTCTATATTTACTGCAGATGAAAATTGAACAGATTTATTTTTTTATTGCCCTTTTTTTATTATTGTTGTGCTAGGGGTACATTGAAGCACTTATAAAATTTCTTACAATGCATTATAGTTGAATTCACCCCCTCCATCATTCTCTTTTATCTCCCCTCCTTCCATTCCTGTTTCTGTGTTACAGCACTAACATTCTATAGCCAGTCAAGTGAGACCAATCCAGTGTTGTTATAATAGACTGAATGATGGAAGAGCTATTTTGTGCAGTTTTGATTTACCACAACAAAGAAACTTTTTGTTTTACTGAATGATACCTTCTTTACTTTCAAACTTTAATTCACAATGTGGAGACAAATTTGAGAAAATAATTAAACACATCATTATGCACTTTTGCTATCTCTAAACCATCCTGGCATTAAAATACTGCCTTTTCCAAAATTTAACTACTCACTGTATATTTTTAGTGATGCATGTTTAAAGTAATTTAGCCTCTCTTTACACTTTTCAATAGAGAGCCAATTTCTGTAACAGAAGACTTAAAGGTACTAAACACTTCTAAATGCATAGTTTATTATTTGAGTTTCTATCATTTTTTCTAATTCTTCTTGTAATTGGTTATGAATTTGCTTGAAGTTTAAAGCAAAAGAATGACCTACTTCATTCTTTTTCAGTGTGCCAGCAAAGTGAATGGAGGGAGATATGGGACCACCAAAGACTACCCTGATGATGCCATCAGATTTGCAAGAAGCCATCCACTGATGTACCAGCCCATAAAACCTGCCCATAAAAGACCAATACTGGTAAAAACAGATGGAAAGTATAACCTGAAGCAGATAGCAGTGGATCGAGTGGAAGCTGAGGATGGCCAATATGATGTTTTATTTATTGGGACAGGTAAAGAAATAAGAAAGCATTGAGACATTTCACTTGACACTTAAGATCATAACTTTCCTAGAGTTTTGAAAAGCACCTGTCAGCAAATCTCCTGCTAAGTGTTTAGTCCATTTGCAGATTGCTAATCTAAAATAAGAAACATTGAAACAGAGTTCTCATATGACTGCACCCATTATCTGGAAATAGTTATTGCCACTTTCATTGTCAAAGGTGTCATGATTTGGACAACAAATTGTGTGGTGACTTTTGTTTCACATATGATAAATATTGACACAAAGAGAGGATTTGCGGTGGTCATAGCATATAATTCCTGATATGTTGTCAATACTAAATACATTTCAAAAAAATTAAATAGGTGAAGAAATGAATAATTGAGCTGGGTGTTGTAGCATAGCACACACCTGTAACACCAACACTTGACATGCTGAGACAAAGGATCATCATTTCAAGGCCATCCTGGGCTGCATAGTTAGTTACACACAGTACTAGGTCACACAGCTAGACCCTTTCTCAAAAAAATTATAATCATGCTCACGAAGCAATATTGGTTCCAACTTCAGTTCATTAAAAAGGAAGCAGAGTACCATAGAATGATGTTCTGCTGTCAGTCCTCCAGCCCTATTACTGCCTGTGTTGCTCTGTAAGGCCTCATGACAGACAAGTTGAGGCAGTAACTTCACACAGATCTATAAAAACAGCAATACTTATCAGCCTTTCTCAGAATAATCACTTTACCAGATAGGCAAAATTCCTATTATTATTTTTAATAATATTCTGTGCTAACAAAACAAAGAGTAATGAATATGCTGAAAGTGAAATTTTCAAATGAATTCATAATAGCTATTAATGTCATACATTTGCTCTAACTTGTGGAAGAGAACTTAGAATCTTTCAACATACAGAGTAATATGGAGCAAATTCTGTGAAGTACTTCAAAATCCTAAACATTTTTTTTTTAATTTAGAGAATACTTTATTAGTTTCTGTAATCAAACCCACGTAGATAAGCCCTTACATATTTAATACAGTGCGTTACCCCTGTACAAATGGAAAAAAAAATTAAGTTTAACGTTTCTAGACCAATATGGCTATTAATTTCTGTACAATGCCAACTCAACACAGTAAACCGGGATACTTTTTTCCAAAGTTGACAGCACAGCTAAAGTTTCCAAAAATTCAAATTATATATATATGTATATATATATATATATATATTTATATTTATATAAAAAGACCAATAATAGCAGTATGTTATGCATCAATAGCAGCAACAGCTTTTCCAGGTTCTGCAGTCATCTGAACAAAATTATAGAGACATCTAGCATACTCCATTAAAACAACAAAAAAACCAAACCAAAACAAAACAACAACAACAAAAGTGAAAAAGTAAAAAAAACAAAACCCCAGAAAACAGCAATTTTCTGTTACTATTGTGGTACCTGGCACCATTTTTTTTATTAGCTTCTCAATCATCATTTAGAAAGAAAACATTCTAGAGTAACATCATTAAAAACAGCTCTGATAAAGCACAGTCACTACTACGTATCATAAAGCAGGTGCAAGATACTTTACATTCACAGAGGTTTGATACATACTGTCCTACATCTATAATACTAGAGTATAATCATTTCTCTTTTTTTTAGCACTTTTTTTTTTTTACTATTGTGCTACGTGGGGGGTACACTGTGGCATTTACAGAAGTTTTTACAGCGTATCAAATACGCCATACTTGAATTCACCCTTTCCAATGCTCTCCTTTATCCCCACTCCCACCATTCCTGAAATAGTTTCAACAGGTATCATTTTTGCATTTACATACACAGTATTTGCACCATATTCACCCTCCTATACCCTTTCCCCTCCCCCTCCTCCTCCTACTTGTACCAACCCTCCACTCCTGTTCTCTGATTTTATAGATAAAAAAGTAAAAAAGAAAAACTTGACATTTTTGCTTGCTTGAGATAAAGGTGGCTTCACAGGGAGTTTCCTTGTGATTAAAATAATCACATAGTAATTGATATAGCAGACGATTGTTTATAAGAATAGGCATTCTTCCCTATGCAGCTTCAGACATAGACATGCTTCTGAAAGGATGCTGTCATATTCCCAAATCAGGAATCAGGATGTACCAATAATACTTAAAAAACATCTAAGCAAGGAAAGATTCCTCTTATTTCTAGGAATTAATCTCCAGTAAAGCTATATTTTATCATATTTAGGAGGTCAATGTTAATAATGTGCTCTGTACTGAGAGTTCAAGATTATCAAAGCGTTCGACTTCTGTAGCAACTTAAAATTTATGAATTTACTTATAGTGACTTCTGACAGGTCTAAAAAAGGTTCCCTAAACAAGACTCAAATTTGATAAAATTAATGAAAATATCTTATTTTTAAATGCCTGGGAACCAGAAGACATGTATAACAGTCCTAGAAATATTTCCTTGTCAGATTGGCCTAAGCCATTTGAGAAAATTGCAGAAATACTGTCCAATCAGATGTCCCAAGACAAAGCTGTCATCATCTTGAATCACTGATGCTGATGATTTCATTGAAAGACTCCATAAATGATAGTTATTTTTCCTAATATTTATCAGACATCGGCTATCATACAACAACACACAGTCATTATTGCAAAATCACACCTTGCAAATTAATGATTTAGCTTATATCTTTGCATTTTACCTGACATAATTGTGCACTATTTAATATATGCTTAGCTTTCAAAATGATGATAATTGTTGTTCTTTTTAGTTAGTCAAAAATACAAGTAATTATTGGTTTAATTTTAATCCAACACAAGATTTGATAATTTTTCAGTAAACTGCTGAAACACCATAGAAACTCTTGAATCAATACTTTCAAAGTGCTTTTTTCTGAATGATTATTTCTAATACTAAATCAAATTATTTCTGTAGGTAAATTAAAGTTGTATAAAATTTTCATTGTAAGGAACAAGCTGAGGATATTGTGCATGATAAAAATAAGATGGAAATTTTAAATGTAAATTTATAAAATAATGCATAATTATAGGAGCTACATGGCTGTTACTGGAAGACTGCTACTCTTCCCTTAGTAGCATGAATTTGTCTTGTTAAAAGTGTGTACAGGGCTGGGGATGTAGGTCAGTGGAGGGTTTGCCTAACACATGGAAGGCCCTGGGTTCAATCCCTAGCAGAGCAAAAACAAACAATGTCTGTATGATTTCTGTCATGTGTTGCTTGGAATGTTGCTCAAGATTACAAGTGTAGTTTCTTACCATGAAAGAAGCTTTGGTAAAATTTTTTCTTGTATCATGCCTCACAGAAGAAGCTAAAATCAATACATCATCTCTCATAATTCATAATTCCAAAAGACATTTGACTATAATTTGATTTGTTTATTCACCAGGTATTTGGAAATACATCCTATTTTATTTAAATTTTTGGTCAGGCATACAAATCTTACTTTTTTTGTTAAATGAAAATACGGATATAGAAGTAGTTATGTGATTTTAAACTTGCACTTTATTTAAATTTTTTTTTGGAGTACTGGGGTTTGAACTCAGGGTCTTGAGTTTACTTGGTAGGCACTCTGCCTACCACTTGAGCTACTTCACCTGCCTGGTAGTCATATGAGCTTTAACTGTCAGTGATAAAATGTTTTACACATCTAGATTTCAAATCTTATTTAAATTCATAGTCCCTATCTGTTTTTAATTACTTGAAATCAAGATTGTGACTTAGCTTTTAATTTATTTCTTCTGGTTTCTTACAGATACTGGAATTGTGTTGAAAGTAATCACAATTTACAACCAAGAAACAGAATCAATGGAAGAAGTAATTCTAGAAGAACTTCAGATATTCAAGGTATTATTAAATTTATGGGCATTAAAGTCCTCTAAAACTGAGAAGTAAATAAGAAAAATATTGTGTCAATTTCACTTTATTTTCCTCTAACATGTATTTTCAATTGAGAGAAAATTGAAGTGAAGAATAACTTAACTTCCTAATGCCTCTTTTGATTGCCATAGACTTTTCAAAAGAAGAGACCAATGCTTATTTAGTGTGAAAATACTACAAAGGAATAACTCTTATGCTACATGTGAATTCTAGAAACATTATTGCAAAGTTGGTCATATCTTATACAAATGTATTACCAATACAGACAAAAAAAGCAATATGTTTTCATTTTGTGGACATACATACCATTTTTAATTACTAAAACAGAATGAGTAGAAAATGATAATGGAAAGCTTATAGGATAAAACAGTAATGTTAACATATATCTATGTATGTCTATATAATAGTCTATAAATATATACTTTAAGACCTGATTATTCACAGCAGTTGTGGTCTTTAGGGTCACATAAATACAGACTCTTGCTCCTGACAGGGAGGATCCTGAAGATTTCTGATCACAACATTTTCATCTGATCAATAAAACCTTGTTTTATGTTTCTTTTTGAAGAAACATAAATTAATTAGTATTGAGCTCACAGTCAGTAGCACTCTAATTTATGCCTGAATGCGGCTTTCATGATAACTAAACACCTTTTCTATCCTAGGATGCAGTGCAGCCATTCTGTGGTTAGAAATATGAAACATCACTGCTTCTCTATGCTTGGAAGCCATTTTAAACAGAAAAGCACTAACAAAAAGTATAGCAGTATGAAAAACATGATACTAAATAGTCCATGAAAAGGGCACTATTTACATGAGAACTGATGAAACAAGAACACAGAGCATTGTTTGCATTCACCTGAGTATCTGTATACTCTGCAAATCTTTTTTTTTTTTTGCAACTGTGCATGAGCTTATTGGCAAATGAAAAACACAGCAAGTGATGATATTAAGAAAGCAAATTAATTTTAGCAGGCAAAAGTTGCAAATACAGAATATCTAGATAATAAGGATTGGTCATACCTATGTCTAATGGATGTATGTGAAAAGATTTTATTAATGAAAAGCAATACATTTTGCCTTTGTGATCCTGGAGACTAGATTCCACAAAGCTACATGCTTAGATAACCACGCTCCTAGACTTTGTGTATGATTTCACTTCATGTTAGGAACCATGGCTCTTGTATAATAGCATCCATCACAGTATCTTTTCATATAAACTCTTAAGAAACATCATGGCCTGAATGAATAAAGGAATGATGTGTAAATGCGTGAAGGGTTTTGTAATTTAAAATAGTTTCTTCAAAAATGAATGATAGAGAAGATCAAATAGTCTGTTCTGGAAAACAACTCTTCAAAAAGTGGTTATCCCCAGAGTGAACTCCATCTGCCTAATGTTTTTCCACTTGCAGGACTAATTGGAGTTTGTTGTGCTCCTTAAAAATGCTCTAATCATAACATTGCTGAAATAGCACAAAGACTCTCAAAGCTGTACTGTGTATTATCATTCCTCTGGTGTAATTGTAAGAAAATGAAGTTCTTCATCTTGTTCAATGAATCCTGAATTCTTAGTGACTCACAGTAATTATGACAAAAAAAGTGTTTTAAACAAAACCTACTTGGTTTAAAATAATTAATAGATCGTATGGTTTATGAAGACATAACTAGGTTACTTCTAATGATTCAAGTATTTTATAAGAAAAAAAACCTCTGAATTTATTATTTCCTTTAAGGATACAGGAGTTTCTAAGCATAAGTGATATTCACATGGAAATAGATAATTATATTCCAGAAACAAACAGTAAGCTAGTTAGATTATTTGCTACTTGTTTTCATCTCTATATCTGTTCCACTCCATTAGGAAAAAATTTAAAGCTTTATTTTATTTTAATTGGATGTACATATTGATTTGCAAAAACAAAAGCTATACGCTGCCAAGGATAGACCCCCAAATACATCTAATTTGATTTCAGGTAATTTACAGACTTATTAAGGTAATAGTCCTATACTTCCTTTCCTTTAAATTAAACTTTTAATTTAATTTCAGGATCCAGTTCCTATCATTTCAATGGAGATTTCTTCAAAAAGAGTAAGTTGTGTTTGTGTTCTATATGTTAGTCAAGGTAAGGGATGCAAGAATATTAGTACATGATCCTGTATATGAAAATGTACAGTTGTCTTTTATTATGGTAAGAGATCTATCATCTTAATGAATTTTTAAAGTATACATTAAACTATTTTTGACTCTAAGTGCAATGTTATACAGCAGATCCATAGAGCTTACAAATCTTACTTAACTGAAATTTTATGCCCATTGGATAGTCTTGACAAAAGTATATAGCCATTTCTATTTTATGGATGTTTTCATTCCCTATTTTATAGAAAGGAAGATGAGACTAGGTTTAATTCTAGAATCATAAGACATCACTTCCCAGTTACTTTGTGCTATTGATTTTGAAAAATAATGGTAATAATAATAAGTCAAATAGTATGCAGTGAAACACATCTTTCTTCCACTTCACTGGAATCTGTCCAGGAACAATTGTTGCTTATATCACCTCAGATTTATTTATCAAAAACCTTTCATGTTTAGAAGATGGGAACACATGATATTAAATGTCCTGCTACTTGTTGTTCTGGTCTAGTGCATTTTACAGTGTGTCCTATGTCATTATATGTGTGTGTATGTAAATATGTGTATGTCATGCTTCTAAATATTTATATCAATATTTAAAAGAGCACTTATCCAATCTCTTACTGGATGTTACTATAGATTTTTAAAGGAAGATCTAGTGTTCGGTAATGTAAGAGTTTTTCTGCTTTGATAGTGAATAAAAGAGTAGATAGCTTTTATTTCTTGTCAAGCTCAGGTTAGCAGTTTTACTACTCCTGCATTTACGTCTTTAAAAGTACTTCAAATTTTGGAGAAATATATCAGTGATCATAATGTAACCTGGGCAACTCGTATGATTTAAATGAATATTTATAGAGGTCATTGTGTATAAATGTGGAAGTCCAGGGAAATTGCTCAATGAAAGTTATGATTTTCATTTCTGCTACTGGCTTTCTCTGTTTTCCATAGCAACAGCTGTATATTGGATCTGCTTCTGCTGTGGCTCAAGTCAGGTTCCACCACTGTGACATGTATGGAAGTGCTTGTGCTGACTGCTGCCTGGCTCGAGACCCTTACTGTGCCTGGGATGGCATATCGTGTTCCCGGTACTTTCCCACAGGCACACATGCAAAAAGGTGAATCATACTACTTGATAGAATATTTTCACAGTTCAGGAAATCTCTGGTGCTCTTTTTTCTTTTTCTTTTTGTACTCATTCAATAAAAATGACCACACTAATTTTATTTAAATAACTAATCATAGTTATTATATTTTAATCCTAATATAAGCTTTGAAAACTTGAAATTTTCCTGAAGGTAACTTTAATCGATTATTGTGTTCATAGACTGGAGCTAATCATAATTTTGGGGTTTCATTTTTTCATCTGGGTTCACATCCTCTTCCATTTTCTGAGATTTTTGTTGCAAGATATGAAACAAGTTTAGATAAACTTAAAATGTGGAAATGGCAGGCCACCACACTTGAAGGATTTGAAGACTTAAAAAGAAAATAAATAAATAAATTCTAAAATACATCCTGCAATTTCCCTTGTCTTCTCTACCAGCTGGTCTTCATTTATTTCATTTTGAAAGTGAATATTTTAACTCCTAGGCAAATACATGACCTGTATAATTAATGAAATGTGTGATTTAATTCAACACAAATGAAAGGTACTTACAGAGCTCTAAACTCTATTTTCTACAACTCTGTAGGTCACTGCCATTTGTTAGAGAAGGTAAAACAAGGATTCTTTAAACAGGAGAACTTGGAGTTCACAAAGAACTTTGAAGAATAAGTCTCTACTCAAGTCATAGAAAGCTGAGCATACTTTGGGAAAATAAATATGGAAAATTTTTTTTATTTGTCATAGAATTAAGAGGGTTTTTTTCCTTATGGAAGAGTGACCAAAGACAAAATAAAGCAAAATATATGAAACTGTACAAAGTTTTTTCTACTGAAAATTAGTCCGTACTAATTTCAAGTAATCAAACTACTTAAATTTGAGTTATTTTTCTTAAACTTTTTAAAGAATATAATTGAACCCAATTTAGTGTAATGATTTGTTCTTGGTTCACACTCATAGGAGACTCTTAATTCAGAAACTCTTGTTAATTTGACCTAAATTAACATTTGAATGAATATTTAAAGAAAGGTTATAATAAGCTAATGTGAAAAGAGGACATTTGTGAGCTAAATAATTGACCAATAGTGTTAAAGAATGCAGCAAGTTAATTAATACTTGCTGATATTTAAAATGATTCTTGAAGAATGTAGCCATAATATTATTTGAAAAAGTTGATTAGTGACTTATTCACCTAATAATCCAATTACTGTACTATGAACAAGAAGTATGAAGAAACACTCACTGACTGTTGTCTGCAGAAAATCAGAACTGAGGGCGGAGAGTGGAACTGCATGTGGTAGTGACTTACTATTGAGCACCAAGTGCAATGCACACAATACTTTATTCAGTTCTCAAAATTAATGAATTTTTTGAGCACTTATTGAGCACAATCCTGGAAGTAGAGACATACGAAGATTCCAGTAAAGAGGATTGTTTGTGCAAAGGCATAGAATGCTCAGGGAAAACCCTGCAGTTCCATGACTCAGGAGTAAAGTAGCAGGATTCATGGGTGAATAGTTAATTTTTTAGAGACTTAAAATTAGTGAGTTTTTAAAATTTATTATTAACTGACATGAAAATATATTGATGCAGTATCATGTGATGTTACTGACATCATGAGTATATTATGTTATGATTAAATCGTAATGATTAAACACAATGGTCAAGCATTTAGAATTTCTTCATGGTGAACACATTCAAAATCTTTTCTTCCAGTATTTGAAATACAAGCCAATTATTATTTTCTTTCATAACCTTAGGAAAGGTAATTTTTGCAAAAATAATAAAGCTAATTATTTTATTATTATTACCAACAATAAAAAGTTTTACAAGCCTTGCACTAATGCTTATGAAAAGCAAGGTTTTATATTAGGCATATGGCAGTGATGATGAATTTTAACTGAGCAAAAACAGCCATCAGCAAACAGCAGTCTTAATTGGTAATGTCTTAAAAGGAATAGGGAAAAGGAGTTACTTAGAAAAGTTAAATAAATGGGCAAAATGGTAGACAGGAAGGAATGAAAAGCTGGAGTCAGAAGCCACACTCATAAGTGAATTAGTTCAGTTCAGTGGCATGGAATGGAGATCCTTCAGTGGTGTCAAATTCTTTTGAACCATTACCACCCCTGAGAACGTTTTGGACAAGTTCCAGGACATGAAGAGAGAATAGTTTGCTTTTATAGCAGATCATTTTTGCTTCAGACCGGAATAGAAGCAGAAATTGAAAAATGGTCATTAAAATAAATACTTTTCTGCTCACAGAGTGAAAATGAGTCAACAGGGGAAAAATATTAATTCACAATCCAAACCACTTGTTTAATATGGCCTTCCAAAGTACACTATAATTTATAAAGCTGGGTCTTTTTCTCTTCCTTGCCCTCCCTTTGTCTATTTCCAGTGTTCTCTTTAAAGGTTTCTAAGAGGCTGGAGATACAAGAAAAATATGCAATTTTCAGAATGAAAGGAAACTTTGCTCTAACAGTCTCAAACTTCTCATTCAAAGACATGCTATTTTTAATGCTGAATTGAAGCACAATCATGTGGAATTGGTATAATATGAGCTGAAACTTTGCTTGAGGACATTCGTGTCCATTTTAATGCATGCTTCCAATTATTTTAAACAAACTTTTTGTACTTTTCACTTACTACTCAAGTAACTTACATAGAACTACATGATTGCTGTTTTCTTTATTCGATAAAACACCATCTCTGTAAAGTGGAAACCATTTCATTTTCTCTGCTCCATTAATCATCATTGTTCAATAGACTTTAGATTCTCAATGCTAAAGCCACACTCAACCAAGGGAGGAATGAACAATAGCTAGATTTGCTATCACTTGTATAATAATATATATATGCTAGTATAAAATAATATAAAAACAGAAAACTTTCTAGTTTTGCTTGTTACTTTGCTTTACAAGTTCTATGTTCAATCTAGCTTAACAGAAGGATTGATGTGACAATATTAACTTTAACTTTGCATTATCCTGGGTGTTTAGATAAGGTTTTCTAATCTTTAATCTATTTAAAACAACAAAAAAAAAGTATTCTTTTGAATATGGTTAATAATCCTAACATTTAGAAGATTCATCTGCCCTATCTTTTGAGATATATTAAATTGTTTTAAAGGGTCAAAATTCCTGTGTGAGAAAGCATTTCAACTCTTGAAGTATTATTATTGCTATCATCATCATCATCATCATCATTATTATTTCCAGGCAATGAGGAAACCCTGGAATAACAAAAGCAAAACAAAAATCATTGTGACTCTAATAGATTTTAAGTTTTAGTAACCAGCTCCATTTAAAAACAAGGATACAAAGAACCAGGAAAGAAAAGAGCTGTGCACAAAGTCATAGAGATGTTAGTAGTGGCACTGGGATTTGAATCTCACTTTTTAAAAAAATCATTGCATGTAGTTAAAGTATCTCATTGTCACTTACTTAACTTCACTGTCACTCTCCAGGGTACACATAGGCTTTGCTTTCTATTTTCCCTTAGTCTTTTTTTTTTTTCATTTTTCTTTTATTATTCATATGTGCATACAAGGCTTGGTTCATTTCTCCCCCCCTGCCCCCACCCCCTCCCTTACCACCCACTTCGCCCCCTCCCTCTCCCCCCCCCAATACCCAGCAGAAACTATTTTGCCCTTATTTCTAATTTTGTTGTAGAGAGAGTATAAGCAATAATAGGAAGGAACAAGGGTTTTTGCTGGTTGAGATAAGGATAGCTATACAGGGCATTGACTCACATTGATTTCCTGTGCGTGGGTGTTACCTTCTAGGTTAATTCTTTTTGATCTAACCTTTTCTCTAGTACCTGTTCCCCGTTTCCTATTGGCCTCAGTTGCTTTAAGGTATCTGCTTTAGTTTCTCTGCATTAAGGGCAACAAATGCTAGCTAGTTTTTAGGTGTCTTGCCTATCCTCACCCCTTCCTTGTGTGCTCTCGCTTTTATCATGTGCTCATAGTCCAATCCCCTTGTTGTGTTTGCCCTTGATCTAATGTCCACATATGAGGAAGAACATATGATTTTTGGTCTTTTGGGCCAGGCTAACCTCACTCAGAATGATGTTCTCCAATTCCATCCATTCCCTTAGTCTTGAAAAAAATGCCATGACTTAGAGAAGAAAGTGGTATTTTCCACATTTATGTAATACTTCTCTTTTTATCTCTAATTTGAATTAAGGACACCGCAGATATTGACTCTAGAATTCCAGTACAAATCATGATAATTTCTATTGGATAATTCCTTAGAAAGTTGTTTAAAAATGTAAAACTTGATATATATTCTGGAAATCTTTTCCATGGATATAGACAATTATATTTTTTAAAGTTTGTATGTCTAAGCAATCTATAAAATACAGTAGAGTAGTCCTAATAAGCATACTTAATATTTCTTGAGTCCTACAAGATGAAACACATACTAGTAAATATGTATAACACACCAGCACATTGAATAGAGGTATATACTTTGTAAATATTATGTTTGAATAAAAGAGTAAGCTGAACATATTATTAACTTATCTGTTTTTATTTGAAACCATATTTGTGCTAATTGATCATTATGACCCTAGAACAAAATATTTGGCTTCAAATAAATGTCTTTTTTCCTATAAACTTTGTTATATGACACTTTGTGCTCAAATATTGTCTTATCTGCATACATCCCTTGTCACTCAAAACATTCCTTTAAACCAGAAGTTTCTCATTGAGCTAAGTTTTCAGCAAAATGTAAAGAGAAAGTTGGTGAATTATTGTTTGGGGATTCAAAATTCAATATTATGTATACATTTAAAGAACAGTGTTATGTAGATCTTAATGTTGAAAATATGGAAAGTATGAAAGTTCAATTTTATATTTGTTTCAAAACACACCAGTCTTTTCAATAGCAGAATGTTACTTGAATATTTAATGTGATTGCTTATATTTTAAAATCTGGAGAATTGAAATTTGAACATTTAAATGCATTTTGTTTCTTCAGGCGATTCCGCAGACAAGATGTCCGGCATGGAAATGCAGCTCAGCAATGCTTTGGACAACAGTTTGTTGGTAATCCACACAAAGTCAATTACAGTGTACACTGAGGATGAACTCTACATTTCCTCTATTGAGTCATTTTCTTTGTGATTCATCTGTGCCAGAACAATGTCACCATCAGTATTCATCTGTTTTCTTCCATGTGTTAAATTTTGTGGATTTGACACGTAGTTTTTATAGAATCAGCAAAATAGGTATCACATACCATCATCAAGATTTCCTATTAGACCTCAAAGCTTGGGAATCTTAAAACAAAACTTCAGCATACTTCAGGTGGCTGATGACACAGTGTCTCTCAGAATTTATCTATTCATCTCAAAACTGGCTTTATCAAGTGTGATAGAGCTTCAGTTCACTTACTAAGATTTGGAAGAAACTGAACCCTTTCCTCTTTTACTAGAGCAACCCTAGAGCCAGTGCTGGTTGGTTTCAGCTTTAGACAAATATAAAGAAGTAAAGCACAACAGAAAAATGCTTTCCTTACTCTTCCCATTATGATGGATGATGAACAGGTTGTGTTTCATGTCATTGGGTCCCGAGGCAGTAACAGGTGGAAGGGCACAGTGATTGGTCATTCCCACATTCACAGATTGTAGTCCAGAATCAATTACTGGACTGAGGCTGACCAGCATTCAGTGCAAGACTCAAACCTGTGGAAATATAGGCAAAAGAAAGCATAGCCTTAACAGTTGGAAAATTTAGGGTTTGCTTTTGAAAATGAAGAAGACTGAAGTGTTGGGGAAAAAAACATCCTGGGTTGTAGTTAATAAATTCATCATGGTTAAAACAAAAAAAGAAAAAAATTACTTGCTTTTATTTTCTACCACAGTAAGTATTCTTGCCTGCTACAACTTTGAATTCAAGTTTAGTAAGGCCTTTTCTTGTCCAAGACAGCATATAATCCAAAAACACTTAAGTCAAAAAAAATCCTTAGTGCAATGTTGTTCTCTCTTCTTACAAATGAGTCTGACACATGGATAAGTGCAATTCCTTGCAGAAGTATCATCAACACTTGTCTATGTAATGCCAGATCATGTAGATTTCTCATTTCCACTTTTGCATGCAAAGATGAATTTAATCTATGCCTTACTTGAACAGCTGGGGCTTACCTTCTTTTTCCTGCCATATCAGTGGATGTTGCCATTGAGTTTCCATGAGCTTAACCTCAGTACACTTCACAGATTCCTCAGGATCCCATCTTTTAGAACCAAAGTTCCACTTGCTTCCTTCAATCCCACTCCATAGACTACTTTCCTTTTTAATGCCTAGATTTTGATATGCAACCTCTTACTGATTTCTCTAAGTGACATTGCATGAAAATTATCAACAAATAATAGTTACTTGCATTGCTACAGTGATCTGAATAAAGAATTTTTTCTTTTTTATTCTGTTTTATGATTTATTGGCATATAATAGTTGTACAGGGGATACATTGTGATATTTACATATATGCTTACAAAAATATCTTAGATTTTTTAAAAACAACTTTTACCAGTAAAATCAAAATTTCAAGGCTAATATTAACATTCTTCTTGTAGGAGATGCTTTGGATAAAACCGAAGAGAGACTTGCTTATGGCATAGAGAACAACAGTACTTTGCTGGAATGTACCCCACGATCTTTACAAGCAAAAGTCATCTGGTTTGTGCAGAAAGGACATGAAACAAGAAAAGAAGAGGTAATTCATAGCTGTATATTCACACCATGGTGTTTTTGTATAATGTGTGATCAGTAGATAGAAGTTTTGGGATACTTGAGTGAAACTGTGTTGTGTTATACATGTGTTACTTAAATAATCAATTTTCTGTAAATATGACTTTTATACATATAAAATGCAGGTACATATGCATATAGATTTTATATTCATATATTTATATCCACACATAAATTATTTTATATAAATATACAAAAAAATTCAGATTCTGCCAATTGGAATTTCCATTCAATAAGTACTTATAGCTTCATAATTTTAGTGTCATGTCATGAAAATGGTAGTTTTAAATTGCATTGACCAAGATAGTGTTCCTGAGAATAGCAAACATAGTTACCCATAGCACATATGAAAAATAGAATTAAAACAACAGCAGCAACAAGTTGTAAAATAAAGCCTTTAAATCATATAGGAGACACACTGGCCTACAGTTCTTGTCCACTCAGAACAAAAGCACAGCATCAACTCTTTCACCATTCAGGCAGTTTTGTTGATGAAGATTGTATTTCTGTAATCACCTAATGGCTGGAGAGGGATGGCTAGGACTGCTTTTAGAGATGGAAAGATAGGTAGCATTTAAAGCACATGTATGGAATAGCCTGAAGGCAGTTACTGAAAGAAAGGATGAGTCAGGGGAGCTGGCTGGTAAAGGGAATGTCTAGGGCATAAAGCAACTAAGAAAGAGATCATCGATGCTGCTGTGGACTTTGAATTCAATTTTTACAAAAATAAAATTATAAAATAACGTGTAAAAGAAAATTTGTTTATATTAGAAGGAGATAACTTTTGTTTAATATTGGAGAATACTGGAAAGAGAAGGTTGCAAGTTAAGTAATGGAAAAGGATGCTAGAGACCTGGCTTGTGGCAGATGGGAGAGCTAACAGATACATACCTGGTAGAAAGTAAACCAATGGAGATTTCTACTTTATTTTGGCATGGGGGATTAATTAAATACTTGTTTTTGAAAGCCCAAATTACTGATTTCAAAAGTTACTTTTGGACTGGCAGAGTGGCTCAAGCAGTAGAGCACCTGTTTAGCAAGCATGAAGCTGAGTTCAAAGCCCAGTATCACCAAAAGAAAAAAAGGATTTTTTTTAGCCTTTGGTGAAATTAAAAATTTTTGATCTATAATTAAATAGTACATTGGGGAAATAATTAAATTTGTAAACCTGGGCTTCTTAGTAGTTATTAGAAAGGAAGTCACCGCAACTTACCAAAGGCTATTAAAGGCAATATAGAAATTAAATTGGGAAAGGAAAATTCAAAATTTTATGGTATCAAAAGAATAAAGACATATAAAAATATTTCAGTTTATTGCACTAAATTAAATTGTTCACTTAGCATTAAGGTATTTTCCACTTCAACAAATTTGAGGTGAAATGACTTTCTAAATTCCATCACAACTCTGGTGACAGGAAGAGGATCTGGGAGTGTTCCAAGGTTGCTCCACTTGAATGGCTGCAGAAGACATCAGTGTTTTCCTTCACTCACTATGTTCTATTTCTAATTTGGGGCACACCATAATCTGCCTCATTTGGAATTTTTTTTCCAAATCATTCTGACATGCTGCATCCATCAATAGTCAATTATATTCTTTCACATCCTAATGATATATTCTCTTTTTCCATAATTCTCAGCCCCTTTTTTCAACTGCATTTTAATTTCCCTGACTGATATATTTACAGATATGTGAAACTTTGAATTACTCTACATGAAAGATACTTCACAATCAGATTATTCACGGTTGCTCTAGAATTATTAACAATCTAAAAATAAAACACAAAATTGCTGACTTTATCAAAGGCTGAATGAATATGCTATACACTCAAAGTAGGTTTATTTTATGAGTCCTGAGTTTCATTTAAAGGTCATTTTGCATTTATTGTCATTCTATGTCTCATTTACTATGAGACATATATTAAGTAATCACATTATCAACTATAGGCAATTATAAAGTATTTTTAGGTTCACCTAGTCCGATTTTTACCTCCTATGAGAATGTTATTTAGAGCAGCCCTGACAAAGGCTATTAAGGTTCTGACTGGTGCTACAAACTATAAAAAGTCATTAATTTGTCAGACCACAGAATGTATACTTCTTCCTTTTATGGATCACAAATCTTAGATTGTGGGAATTCTGCCTGTTTAAGCTTCCACTTTGTGCCGGATGGACACAGCTCTCTATAGTTACCCAGAAGGAACATGTTCATGTTAATAAAATTTCTACTCAAATCAATCTTTAGAATCTTTAAATAAGTGAGTTGCCAGAAAGCACCTAAAAATTTCAGTTATTTAGTTCTTAATCTCTGGATTGCATAAAATCTTTCAAATATGTACTTTTGTTTCCTGTTTCCTTAAATACAATATGTGAAACACAATCTCCACATATTTTATTAATGCCATAAATATTTATGTACCTTGTGACCTTGACTTGATCACCTGATTATTTATATTATTAGTTTCTATAATCACACTAAATGTTGATTAAATAAAGTGAATATAAAAATATTATTTGCTATAAATACCACCAGTTATTGTGATGTTATTCTAGAGACTAGAATACTTTTGACAAGTGAAGTTATTTTTTTTATTTTATCACTTTTACATTTACTTACATGTGTGTACATTGTTTGTGCCACCTCCCCCCGTGCCATAATCCATATATTAGGGAGAACATGTGATTTTTGGCCTTCTGAGCCTGGCTAACTTCACTTAAGATGATGTTCTCTAGTTCTATCCATTTACCTGCAAATGACAAAATTTCATTCTTCTTTGTGGCTGAGTAAAATTCCATTGTGTATAAATACCACACTTTCTTGATCCATTTGTTGGTAGTGAGGCATCTTGGCTGTTTCCACAGCTTGGCTGTTGTGAATAGTGCTGCAAGAAACATTGGTATGCAGGTGGTTTTATAATAACTTGAGTCGCATTCCTTTATGTATATCCCTAGGAGTGGCATTGCTGAATCATAGAGCAGATCTATGTTTAGTTTTTTAAGGAGCCTCCATATCATTTCCAAAATGGAAAACATTATGTACTAGCTTGCATTCCCACCACCAGTGTATCAGGATTCCTTTTTGCCCCCTGCATCCTCATCAGCATTTTTTGGTGGTGGTGTTCTTGATAATAGCCATTCTAACAGTGGTGAGGTGAATCTTAGTGTGGTTTTGACTTGCATTTCCTTTATGGGCAGGAACAGTGAGCATTTTTTTGTGTGTTTTTCAGCCTTTTGGATTTCTTTCTTAGAAAAAGTTCTGATTAGTTCAGTTGCCCACTTCTTTATTAGTTCATTGATTTTTGGGGAGTTTAGTTTTTTGAACACTGTATATTCTGGTTATCAGTCCTTTGTCTGATATATAGCTAGCAAATATTTTCCCCTATTCTGTGGGTGGTCTCTTCACTTTAAAGACCATTTCTTTTATTGTACAGAAAGCTTTTTAATTTCATGTAGTCCCATTTATCCATCCTTTCTCTTAGTTGCTGTACTGATGGAGTTCTAGTGAGGAAGTCCTTGCCTATTCCTATTGTTTCTTTGAGGTCATTCTTTAATATGTATGTACCTGTTACACAAAGGACCCATGCTAGGTGCCTTATCTTGTTATTCTCATATTTCACAACAGCATGTTAGATGTGATCACCCCATCTTATATACACAGCAACTAAAATTCAGGTTATTGCTCATACACAGTAGTGACACACCCAAGGTTTAATCTCAAATATTTCTGACTCCAAAGCTGTGCTAATATTTACATTCATTCACTGTCTAAATATCAAGAACATTTTGTGTACTTTATACCATTATATTCTCAAAAATTAGTTTATAAATGAAGTGATTGAAATATAGCATGTTAATAATTCTCCTGATCACTCACAGCTAGTCAAATAAGTTAAGATCCAGGTATCTATGTTCTTTCTACTAAGCCACAAAATCTTACAAATTCAGAATCTAAATATAGTTTCAGATGCATTAGGGGCATAGAATAAATAGAAAGCCATTTATAAGAAAAGTTCATGTACTTGAATTCTGAAAAATGCTCATGATGCCACCTTGATCCTCACGTTATGCTTTTCTCAGAGTTTAGGGGAGCATGCTGCATCAGCTTGGTTAGCAAAGGCAGCACTCCTCATCTTTAGCTAAGAACCTGCCCATGATTTGAACTGCTCCCCTTCTAAACTGATACAGTGAATCATTATTACACAGTTTGTGTGTCAATGTTTCTATTCTCAAAGTGCTCTTCAAACTCTTTTCTGTGCTTATAAGAGGGTTCATACATCACAGTAATTGTGTTGTATCATTTGAGATTATATTGATAGAAAATCTGGCATAGTTTAGCTCACTACCATATTTTAAATTATAAGAATACTTACTTCATCATTTAAAATGATGCATTGAGTAGTTACTATGTCCTGCTTTTATAGAAATTATATTATGGAGAACAGAGAACAACAATAATAAATAAGAACAATATTTAATGTATCAGATAATGATAAAGGAAAAATACAAGTGTGATTACTTATAGGGAGAGTTTGTAATTTTAAGGACATAGTCATGGAAGTTTTCTCTAAGAAGGATATCAAGAGAGTGACATTTGAAAAACAAATGAGAAAGGTAAGAGAATAGGTTATGTGGCCACGTGGGAGAACTTTCTAGGCACTGGCAATAACAGATACAAAAGAGTGTTGAGATGGGAGTGCATCTGATACATTTATAGAACAGCAGAGTGGATAGAGGGGAAGGAGCAACAGGAAGACTAATTGACCATGAATCAGCTCAGTATCTTTTGTGCCATTATAAGGGTGTTGGTGTTTGTTCTGAATTAAGTAGGAAACCACTGAGTAGTTTTCAGTAAAGCTGTGACATGATTTGGTTTTAAAAAGATCACTTTAGTTAGTACATAATATATGAGAGTGGGGATGTGTATGGAGCAAGTATTCATTGAAGTGACAGGGACATAGTAATAAAGTATAAATTTTAAAGTTCAAAGACACAACATTAGCTCTTATTATGGGGCATTCCTTCAAGACCAAATGATGTATGAATGATTATCTCATATACTAAGTAGCAGTACACTTTGCATATAATTGCCAGTGTTATTAAAATTGTGAAAGATTTTTATCATTTAAAACTTCTACTTTTTCAAACTTCTGCTTTCTGTTTAAATGTCTGTAATTAATGTTTGGAACTTAATATTCATGTGAAGCTTTCTTTAATAAATGATCAATAACTCATTGTCTTAGCCCTTGAAGTATATAATCTTGGAGTGAAGAAGTTAATATAAATAAATAATTATAATATAGTGGGTTGCTTGTGGTTCTGCTGAAATCAAGAGAAAAGAAAACCATCTAACCAATGTGTGTGTTTAGATGTAGCATAATGGACAATCAGGAAAAGATACATAGTAGAGGCAGCATTTAAGCCATGTCTTACAGAATGATGAGAGACACGTAGCAGAGAGAATGGCACAAACATATGTCATAGAGTTGAGAAATAATATGCTTTGTGTAAATCCTTGACTGGAAGTGAGGAAAGCAAATGAGTAGATGGATCAAAGCATCCATTTACTTAGATGAACTGTTCAGATAAATTACTCTAGAAACTGGAATGTAGACTTAGGAGATAAGCAAGATGCCAAGATAACTATTTAGGAAAGTCAGTAGTAACAAATGATTTTTGACCACATGAACTAAGGATAATGTTATGAGATAACATTAGTGGATTTGATATTTCAGGTAAAAGAGAAACAAAAAATTACATGCTCCTTGTTTAGGTGACTGTGTGGCTGATGGTGTAGTAACACAATTCAAATAATATGAGGGTGGGGAGAAGCAGGTTTGGGAGAAAGGTAGTGAATTAATTTTTGGACAAGGTACATTGGAAACTCCCATACATCTTTCAGACAGAGATCCACTGTTGGCATGTGCCCATCAGAATAGAAAGATTTGAAATGTCAAGAGATGTCAGGAAGACATTAGTAAAGTAATTAAATTCATGGGGGCAATAAAAGAATAATACAACAAAATCAATAAAACAACATTTACTGTGTGCTACGCACTGTCATAAGCATTTTAAATACATCAGTGTTTTGAATCTTTGCAATAGTTCTATAATATCCCCATTATAAATGAAAAAACTGAAACAGAGAGACCAAGTTACTTGCAGATCACACAGACGTGAAGTCAGTCTGCATTTGAGCACGGAGAGTCTGGTTTCAATTTTGGCTCTACAGTCACAATGCAGTGATGCTGCCATTAGCATAGCTTACCTTGGAGAATAAGTGACTACGACCCACAGGAACTCTTAATGTAATAACCAATGGAAAACCCTACATTAAAGGTAAAATTAGATGATAAACTCTAAAAGATAAAGTAGAAATAGTAAAAAAAAGTAAAAAAAGTAATAATCATAGTTAGCATTCATTTATGCTTGCTATATGTCCTATGTTAATAAGTAGTTTATGTGTAGTAGGAAGGAAGTAGAAGGAAGGAAGTGGAAGGAAGGAAGGGAAGAGAGAAGGGAGGGAAAGAAAAGGGAGGAAGGAAGGAAGGAAGGAAGGTAGGAAGGAAGGAAGGAAGACTAAAGTTAAGACATTGGGATAAAATAGAACTTGGGACAAATGGGATAAAGTAATAAAGACTATTTTTTGAAAAATGCAGAAAAGTACCTAGTCTGTGGCAAGAACAGTGATAAATCTGTCTGTGTTGAGTGAGAAACCACTGGTATAGTGTACTGGATCAAAAGTCTAGGATGAAAGAGAGTAGTTGACACAGGGAAGACAAAGATAGCAATAAGTTTTAGTTTGTTTTTAGAAAAAGGTAGTTTGGCTATATTCATAGATTGGAGGGTAGTAGCCACAAAGAAGTAATTATACAGTTAACTTGTGAAACAAGAAAAAGAGAATGTGAGAGAGAATGTAATCATAGACAAAAATTAAGGGTTGGATTCTAAAACAAACAGAGAATGGATTCTCCCATTCTTTGAATTGGGAGAAAACAAAATAGTTTATTTAGGTGAACAAGGTAATTTCATCCACAGAAACAAGGCTCAGTTGTTCCAAAGGCCTTCTATCATTAATTAAATTTTGTGGTTCACGTGTATTTTTCATACAGTTTTTATTTGAAATACCAGCCCAATCTTCATTGCATGAATATGTAAATTATTTTCTTTTGGTTATGGAAGGAAAAAATTACAAATGCAACAAAATCACCCCAATGCCTTAGTTTATGAACTCTCAATTCCTGCAATTTCATATTCTTGAATTTATAAGCCTCCAATATAATTTCAAAAATTTAATCCTAACATTCATAAAGAAATGAATTCATTCTTATTAGAACTTTTAGTTGTAAACTGAACCATTTCTCTTTCTCTAAAATGCATAAACACTACATTTTAAAACTAAGAGAAATTTTATCATGCATTATTTGCTGAGATTTAAATGTTTATTAATTTATTGTGTCTAATTTTAAGTCATTATAACAAAGATAACCATGGTTTCTTCAAGCTACTCAAAAGATTAGTGAATAATTCCTCACCTTAATATGATACATAGTTTGAATATTACCACTTTGAAATATGCTATTTTTAACCTGACAATAGGTTCCTGTGAGCCTGCCTGTACTAACGCAGGGAATGGCAATCTATACCTGAGGGGACAAATCTGGCCCTGTGCCACTTTCAGAAATGAAATTTTATTTGAAAACTACAATGTCTATTTATTCACCATGTGTCAGTGGCTCTTTTCTGCTAGGACAATGTGGGATAGTTACAGCAGAGACCAGACAACTCACAAAGCCTCAAGTGTTATTTACTATGTATCTCTTCACACACACACAAAAAGACTTAACCTCTGATTAAAAGACTTAATGAAAACTCAGATACATTGAAGTCTTACTGAATGAGTATCATTGTGAAAAGTATCTCCGTATTTTGGGAACAATATCTGTTAATGAAAAGCTAAGACATCACTTTCTGCTGAATGTTAAAATTCATTGCAGTAAATTTTTGGTAAAACCAAACTAGGTGAATAACTTCTTGAAATTCCTTCATTTGGACTTTGTTATTTACTCATTTTCTGATAATATCATAGTATGCCCTAATGATGATGTAACAAGGTGGGGTTCTAGAAGTAAGTTGGATAAATTTCATAAATCTCCTCTGAGGAAATTTGGGGGTAACCCCAAGAAACATAAAATATTTTTGTGCCTATTCCACATGGGATAAAGTATACAAAGAAGATAATGTTCCAGAAGACCAGCATTTTAATTTATATAATGTGTCCTTTGGTGAGTATGGAGGGAGGATTTTCCTCTTGGTGCTTATGATCTTTCCATTGCAGACTCTCCATTTAGGGGAAAATATTTATTTACATCACTTAAAAATTAAGACTCTCACTTCAAAATAGCCCATTGTAAGAATTGTGTAGTCTCTGAAGAATTACAAAATGCTTGCTTACTATGGGAATCCCAAGAGAAAGTGTAAATTGAAATCAAAAGTCCAATTGCAATTCACTCCTAATTCTTTGTTTTAACTCTATGCCAAAAGTTGTCACATTCCCACTCTGCTTTGACACCAGTTAATAAGTAGTATAAATTCATCAAAGTCAATTAAATACTGTTGAGAAATCTAATAGTCATGGTTAACTTACCCATCAGCAGCTCTTTCCACCTAACCTAGAGTTCATGGTTTCTGTGCTGAATATGCACAGACTAAATTAAAACTCAGTTTTATTGATGAGTCAATGCATTGTGGAGACAGTTTTTCCTGTAAAAACAAAACAAAGAAAAATAGGGTACACAAATTATATCTTTTAATATTGAATTTATGTTAGGTAATCAAACCTGGGACAATTATGAAGTACAGTCTCATTCTTCCTCTACCATCTTGTTTGGAATGACTCATATTTTCCTGACCTTCACCAGTATAACCCATGACAGGAAGTGTAAGGAATCTATGACAACCATAAGTTTATGTTTCCTCCTTTACATGAATGCACTGAAAACATAGGGTTTGGTTTCGCATGAATGTTAGTTCTCTGTTGTTCTTGTTTTCATAACATAAAGTGCATGAACTCGTGTTTCATTTGAAACATCTGGTTAGTAAGTTTGATTTTTTTTCAATTCATTTAAAAATGCTTATCTTTTCTAAATTAACAGCCTTTTAATATCAGTAAATATTCAGAACTTAAAATATTTTAGCCTTGATAAGAGTATTTTTATAATATCCTATTTCTCAAATATTGTTTACTTATAGAGAAATTAGTAAGTTAGCCAATTAACTTTCTCTATTATTGTAGTATATACATGGAGATCGGTTGCTCTAAGAATAGGAATGGATTGAGAGGTTGAAATAGACTTCTCTTCTAATGATTTTCCAAAAGGATACCAAATATCTTTGAAAATTAAATATATCTTCATGGATATATGGAATTAGGCACAGTTCTATATTCTGTCCCACTGAGATCAGTCTGCCTATGGGTATTTAATGATGCAGCTAGTCTAGTACACAGATATACAGCAAATAATAAAAAATACTAATTCCCTTTACTTTCCAATTCTTCAGTTTGAGGGTATGGCTCATATAAACAATGCCATAATATAAAGCAAATATGTGTGAAGAAATAGCAGCATAGAACTGTTTGTCTGAACTGCATTGTTTTAACCATCTAGAACAGCTTATGTTGAAATACACTCAGGCTTCTTGTCCTCACCCTATACTGAGAGACTGACTTAACGCAAATGTATCTATTGTGCAGCTACTTCTGTGTGGCACCTCTCTCATTTCATGGGAACATGCAAGAGGGATTTTTCTCCTGCTTAGGTAATTGTCATAAGAAGTAATTTTAAAAGTATATTTTAGAGACATTTTGAGTCTAAGAATTTCTCATACTTTCCTTGTGCCTTTGTTCACTAGGAGATTTAGCGTTCAAATGGCACTTCAGTTACAGTAATTGTACAGTGCCTTATAGCATTTTTGGTTTTGAACATTATCTTTACTTCATCCTCTATATCCTTAATTTATCTTTATTTTGATACTCTTATCAATAGAAACTTTTAATAAAACACTCCCCTTAAAAGTTTATTTTTGATCAGTTTCTAAAATCCTATGAAACTATGATTTTAATACATTATTGTTTGAACAGATTTAAGAAACAAATTTAGTGTATTTTACCAGGCTAATCATTACAAAACCTAGAGGTGTTTTGAGGTGGGGGGACTTGTTTGTTTTTTTTTTTAACTTCAGATACATATTTTAGTATATTACATGACTTAATTTGTGGCATTGTTGTGATTGGTCACAGAAATCTCCTTTCTTAATGACTTTATTTTTCCTGGTCCACCTTTCTCCACTGTCCTACCTGCTTTTGCCTGTCTAGGCATTCTAATGATTGAAATAAGTCCAAGTCTTTTTTTGTATATTGAACTGACAACATTTTGAGTGTGCATAGGCTGTAAGAATAAATCTATTATTTTATAGATCTTATTCTTATTACTTTTTAAACTCATCACAATGATTTACAGTTTATTTCTGATACTGTATATCTCATTTCATTTTTTCTGAATGCTAGTTAATATCTCATAGCATACATCCATTTGCTCTTACTTGTCCATTCCTCTAAGGGTGAGTGTATTTAGCCTATTCTGTGACATCATTAATGATTATTCCTACAGGGAAGAAAGTCTTTGCAGATCTGAACACAAGTGTCTGTATTATTATCTGTCAACATCCCTTACTTATACAACTATTGCTGGTTTGCATTCAGAATTTCTCCACCATCTGTACTCTCAAAGCAGTTTGTTTGAGTTACTGTTTGTTCATGTTTTCATCAAAGTTTGGTGTCATCTACTTCTCTAATGATTGTTTTCTTCTAGTATAATGTGGTACCTTTAAAAAAACTGAATTTGTAAGATTATTAGTAAGGTTAAATGTGACTTTGGTAATAAATATTTGTGTTTCTCTTCTGAATCATCTATTTCTGTGCTTTACTCATTTTTTCTCTTGCATTTTTCTTTACATTGACTTCAGGTTCTTTGCATCTTGTAGATATTAATCCATTTTAAATATAAATGTCCCAAATTGTCTTTTTGATTTGTTTGATGTCTTGAGTATAACATTTTTGTTATAACACGGTTTTGAGGTCTTACTCATGATGACTTTTTAGAAACTTATGATATCAGAAAGAAGTCTCCTTTTCCACATTTGTTCTCCAGGGAGTGTGATAGATTTCCCCCAAATGAACTATTAAGCAGGTCACCCTGTCTCTACCAGGTAATTATTTCTATCATTTATCAGGTTCACATTAGAAAGTGTATTTCATAAAAAAAATTTTACATTGTCATATTAAATATATTTTATATAAGTCAACCATTTGTGTGTGTTGAAGACAAGACAGATAAATAAAAATAAAGAGATGAACTGTGGGGTTTTTTGACTAAACTGATTTCAGTATTAAATATATTCTGAATTAAACCAGTTCAAGGTCCATGTCTGTCTGTCCTATGAAGAGTGTGGAACCATATGGTTAATACACATGGAAATCACTGCTTTTCCTGACCAGCTACCAGATGTGTAGAGTTCTTTGTTCAATTACTTTTTTATTTGACATTATGAAACATACTGAATCAATCTTTATAGTTAAGAATATTAAAACAATTTTAGTGAGAAATTCTGTATTCATATAGGTTGCCTAAAAGAATATTTTATAGAAATGGTATATTATGTACCATCTTCTTGACTATGGAAATTTGATCTGCAGACAGAAAAAAACACAGATAAAAACAATTCTGCAATCAAGATTTGATGCTGGAGGTACCCAAGTTAACTAACATAGAAAGACTAAATCATGGGAAGACTTCAAAAACAAATTTTTAACTTTTTGTTTATTTTTAGGTATTCTTAGCCCATAGAAAGACATTTAACTTTTAAGGTTATATAACCGACAAAGTGTGTGGCCCTCCAGACTGAGACTCTTAATCCTGACTATATAATGTGGTTTAACCATAAACAGGAAGGGAGACCAAAATTCTGAGAAAGACTGTACGACTAACATGTAAATAATTGAAGTAGATGATTCCCATGATAACTGTCAGGTATCCATCTCTTAGAATGTGGACCAGCCTGGACCTGACATGCATATCATGCAGTATTTCTCAAACTTGAATTTCATGATAATAAAAGAAATACTACGTTTATACCAGACTTCAAGACAATAAAAATTAAAAAATTATCCCTAATTCCATTGTTCAAAGACATATTTATTTCTTGTTTCTTTTTTAGAATAAACTGTTTCATAGATGAAAAAACTAGGCTAAATGGCTTTCATATGTTCTCATGTGTCACTGAGTCTCAGAGGAGCTAGTGGAGAGATAGCAAAGGATCCTATTCACTGAAGATGTCCATATGCAGACATTTTTTAGATAAAGGCACTGTCCTAGAACTACCTTTCATGTATACCCAGAAAGCAGTCCTCTCATCAGTTAGTGATATACCTGCAGTCATACTTGCTTCCTCCTTATTCAGATTATTTTTAGACATACCTGGAAAGTGTGAATAACTTTTGAATACATTCTTATTCATGCAGCCCATTCCCATGCAGCCTATGAACAAATTAATATGCTCTCTTTCTTCACTGTGTTCTTGAATTCATATATGGAGTAATTCAGGAATATAAGGAAATGGGCCTTTGCCCTTGAGAAACTTATGGTTGAGGCTGGGGCATGGCTCAAGTTGTAAAGTGGCTTCCTAGGAAGCACAAGACCCTGGGTTCAATCCCAGTACCACAACAAAAAAAAGATAAAAGAAAAAGAAGCTTATGATTAATGAGACAAAAGTTTCATGGAAAGAAATTATAAATAATATAAATAACAATTTGTTTGCTACAAACATGAGTGATATTGCACTGCAATAAGAAGCAAAAATTCTTCATCGGCTATAAGGGAAGTAGTTACAAAGGAAATGAAAGTTTAGGTACAGAATGAAATAAGACAAATGAATAGTAGACAGTAGAAAAGAGTTCACCAAGGAAAGGAAAGAAAGAATAAGTTCGGGATAAGACTTAGAAGAAGGAAATCAAGTAGTAGTGCAGGGGTGACAGCAGAAGAAATATTGAAAGGGAGATTTGGTTCTAATTATACACTGGTCACCTCACCACCTGCCTTTAGAAGTAAAATGCCTTCTTGGGATAGTAACATGATGCATCTCAAAATAATCATTCAATATTTACAAGAATGAAACAGTACATGCATTCTTATGCTTATAGCATTTATTCAAATATAAAACCAAAATAAATACACAAATAAAATGTAACCCAATCATCATTAAAATGCCTATTTAAAGTTATGATTTTTTTCACCGAAACAATTATCTCCATAAACCTAATATGAATACATATATGGAACACATATGAAACATATATGTGTGTTTATGAAGCTTTCCTCCTATAGCATGTGATGACTCAACATTTCAAACACTTTATTCAAGTGACTTCAAAAATTTTTATTCATATTAGCACACAGAGATGCTGTTTGATTTCCATTTGGTCAGACTATATCATTTACAGACTAAATCCATCTTTGTTCTTCTTAGCATCTGGGAAACATTAAGGCTTCGAAAATTGTTCGGAAGTTGTGGTAAACATAAATACTAACACTAAGGTTGATCTTCCATGTGATCCCCAATATAGTTTATTCATTTTATTAATTACTGTGTCAGTAAACACAGTAACTTAAGAAAGTCTTATAGAAAACTCTAATCTCCAGAAATGCACCTGTTTCACCAACCCTAGTCTGAGAAACACCACACTGTTGCGGGGGTGGGGTGTCTAGATTTAGAAGGCAGGATCCACATAAGCGAACAATTTTCATCTGCTTGTATAAGCAATAGTGATCTGAGTGAGTTTGCAATTCAAGAGCAAAGGAAAGATTTTAAAGAATGCTAGATTGCTACCCATTTTTTTTAAATAAAATCAGCTGAAATGACTATTGTTAGATATTTGCTTGCAATATTGCATGCTAAAGTGTGTAAAATTTAACAAGTGAAATATGGTAATATGAGAGGGAGGTATGAAGGAGGCCTGTTTGACAAGACAATACTTTAGTCACTCAGGATGAGAAGTAACCAGCATTAAAAAGTCTCTCTGGACAGAGACAACAGCAGAGTCTTAAAACTGAATCAAGCTGAGCATGACAGAAAGAGAGAAGGAAGATTCAGGGATTTGTTATGAGACAAGGTCAAAGAAACAGTCATGAGGAATGGACTCTAACATTGTGGCAAAAATAATGAAGAAGAAGGCTATTTTTCTGGGTCACTACTGAAGAAACGTTGGTAAGAATTTGTGATGTGTAGGCGGTGAGCATATAATGAAGAGAAGTGTAAAATGCTGACAGTTAAGGATGGGGGACTAGAAGAAGAATGATGTAGCTGTCAGAACTACAATGTCAGTAAGCAAAGGAAGCAGTTTGAGTACATAAGCAATGAATTACAGATAGTGAAGGAATATCTAAGTCAGTGCTTTTTAATTAATAGAAGAAAGCAATGAATTATGTATGAGATGTACCATCTTAGGAAAACTGATTGAAACAACAAAGAAATGTTATCAAAAATTAAAAAAAAAGAAATGTTACCAAATGTATGGAAATAAAAGGCAAGATGAGTAGGAATGAAGGATTTTGTCTTAGACAGAAATATGCAGAAGAAAACAGAATGAGGGAGTACATCAGGGCGGTGTTACGGTGTTCACACACACACACACACACACACACACACACAAAGGAAGCAGGTCCATCTATATAGAATCTGGCCACAAATTTTAAAACAATGCAGGTTGTGCATCAGAGTCAGTATCATCAGAGGTGTGATGTGGTTGCAATTTACAAAAGATGATGAATTTATAGAGAAGGCCAGCAATGGAAGAGGAATCTATTGAGAAGATCAGAAGTAGAAAAGGATGTTGCACAGAGGCTGGGCTTGCAGTGACGTGACAGAGAGTAATGTGACATAAAATCCCTCAAGAATCAGTTGCTGGGCAGAGTGGGGATTTTTTCAGCACAGCCTATCAGCAGAACACAATGCAGCTTCTCCCATGTCAGTTTGATCAAGACTGCGAAGAGCTGAGCCCAGCAGTCCTGCCAGGCCTAACCATGGGACAAAGCATGCTGGTCCTTAGTGGCCGTCACTGCCCTGCCACGTGATTGTAACTGTTGCCTCTATGACTCCTTTTATACAGACAAGGTGAAAATCGCTTTTGTTTTTTTATCCTCGAAGGGAAAGTCTGTCAGCATACTGTGAGTTACATTTCTACCATACCATAAGACCCTAGGCCACATGAAGCACATCAGCTTGTCTTTAGCTAGAAGAATGTATACAGGAAAAATAACAGGAGTAACACAGCATAAAGTATCCATACTTACCTAATTTTACTTAATCTTCACAGTAGTTTTGCAAGTTATTGGATTATTTCCACTTTTATGAATATCCTATATCACACAATTAGAGGTGGTGGTGCTGATATTTGAATCTCCATCTGCTTAATTTCAAATTGTGTATTCAGTAGTACAACTATTGGTGAGAAAATACAAGCTTTGCCTTAAAAGGCTTATTGTATTCTTAGTTCCCTGAATTATAGCTATTATTTACAAAAATAATATGCATAATTTATTACAACCAAAACATAAAAACGAGACACTTGAACACTGAATGTATCCTAAGATTGAATATTTAGTAAACTATAGGGTGCATTAGAGTAGAATCTGAATTTCATTCTATTTTTTAATCTGTTAATGAATGCCCTTGTAGAAATCTCAGGAATGCTCATTGAATTAATTAATTAATGGGACTTTTTTGTAAGAAGAATGGATGAAAAGAGCCCAGCATTTAAACAGAGAACTTTGTGGAAAATTGACCATTATGATTTGAAAAGCCTAAGAAACCCTTGAAAGATGGCAATAAATGTTATTTGTTCTAACCACTGAAAAGTAGAAGTTAAATAATAAATGTAACAAACCTTTACTTCACTCTTTGAGTGCTATACTGAATTGGAGTATTTTTTTAATGTTTAATTGAATGCATTAGGGAGAAAGCTCTCTCTGCTCTTTAAAATATTCATGTGAAATGACCTCAAGGCCATGTAACATGGTCTCCAATGTAAATACGTTTAGGACACTCACAGACATACAACTGACTTGTTTTGCATACTTGTATATGTCGCCCTTGTAACTGCATGATGTGATAATGAAAAGGGAAAAAAGGTAGGTAGTAGAAAAGGTTGTTAGGTTGGAGAGTGTTTTTCCCTACTGTATAATACTCTAGTTACCGTTTACTCTTTTGTTCTTACAGGTGAAGACAGATGACAGAGTGGTTAAAATGGACCTGGGTTTACTCTTCCTCAGGGTACGCAAATCCGATGCTGGGACCTATTTTTGCCAGACAGTAGAGCATAGTTTTGTCCACACAGTCCGCAAAATCACCTTGGAGGTCGTCGAAGAGGAGAGAGTAGAGGAAATGTTTAATAAAGACTATGAGGAGGACGGGCCACACAGGATGCCTTGTCCCGCCCAAAGCAATACCCCGCAAGGAACAAAACCATGGTACAAGGAATTCTTACAGCTGATTGGTTATAGCAACTTCCAGAGAGTGGAAGAATACTGTGAAAAGGTATGGTGCACAGACAAGAAGAGGAAAAAACTTAAAATGTCACCTTCCAAATGGAAGTATGCCAACCCACAGGAAAAGAAGCTCCGCTCCAAATCTGAGCGCTATCGCCTGCCAAGGCACACCATGCACTCATGATGGGTGCAGCCTTCTACTGTGCTATAACAGAGACCTAAAACAGAGAAAAGAAAAACAAGAATGAAAAAGCATCCAAATTCCTTCCACTGCTTAAAGAGATTTCTGAAGTATTGAAATGACTATAAGGTTGTTATGATAAATTATTCTGCATGTTCATTTGACTGTATAAACCTCATAATAACTAATTTTAAACAAGTGCATCGTTTAATGGCATCACCTTATATTTATCAAAAAGTGACATAGCTTCAGTTTTGTGCTTGATTTTCTTTTCCATGGAAATTATTACTTTACTCTTGGAAGACTTATTTAATTAGAATATTGATGAAAAATTGGAGAATTTCATAATCATGAAAAATACACAATTAAATGTTTTAATCTTTCTGAATTCTTCTTCCTTTCTGCCTTGATGTAAAATATGCAGAATATCAGATGTTTTAACATTTGTCATGTGAACTTTTCTGTACGTTTTAGGAATTGTTTTATTTATGTTGTTTTAATTAACAGATCTGTTGTGATTATTGTAAACCATGAAAGAAAATGTCGCTCTGAGGCTTGTGCCCCTCATAAAACATTTACTAAACCATATTGGCAACACTCTGTTTTATAAAGAAAATAAATCCTTTAAATTTCACTCCAGTGTGGAAGGAAGGAAGCCAACATGTTATCTTTTTCAGAAAGACATCAAAGAGAATCTCAAAACATGGAATTACAATTAGAAGTCTAACTAAAAGATTTTTGCTGCCCTCTTGTGGTACACACAAGTATATTGTCACAAATTTCTTTCTCCTAACAAGCCGCTGTCTAGGAAAGATTTGGATGCAGATTATAAGATGTAGCTAGTTTGAAAGATCTAACTGAAATTTTAAAATATTAATGTTGAAGCCATGCTTTAAGATGTAGGCAATATGTTTATAGATACTTTATGACCTCATAAGTCAAAAACAAAGATATTGCAGTCCTGAAGCTCTATTAAAACTTAAACTTTTATGTTTTTGAAAGAATCTTCCTAACCTTAACGATACTCTGGAAGCATAAGTCTTTGTTCGTGAAGAAAAAATTAAAGCATTTTGTTCTGAGATAACAAATTTTCTTCTCTTTTTTTTATATTAACAGGAAAATTGTTTCATGAGTTCATTTTACTACTGAGATTTTTCACAGCATTTTTACCTTTCATTTTTCTTATAAATCCTACCCAAATGTGTATTTTTGAGAATATTTATTTCTTGATGTCTTTCCTGTTTTATTTTTAATGTCGTTAGCAGTTAATTTTCTAAAATATGAATTTTTTTAAATTCTTCATTGAAATAGAAAGGGAAAGCAAGTGGATTACACATAAAAACAAGTATGGATGTTTATTTGGGTGTTAAATTTAAATATTTCAATTTCCAAAGTTATTTTATGGTCTATATAAATAAGATAAAGTATTGATAACTTGTAATGGCTCATAGTTTCATTCTAAAATTAATAAATACATAAACATTTCAAAGAAGTATAAAAATTCTGTCAGATAAGCCCGAAATTTCAAAAGATCTAAGAAATACAAATATATGAAAAACTGACATCCTGTGAAAAAGCCACTTGCTATTTACCCAAGAATCCACCGGAGGTCATAGCTGCCCACCATAGTAATTGAAAACAGCTTATGCTGTAAGTTATTTTTTTTAAAAAACCTCTATTTTAGTAAAAACCTGCCCATTTGGAGAAATAAAACCATAAACACGGATCAGATTCCTTAGCAAGGCTTATGTCTGAAACACTCAGAGTGAGCAAATAAATCAATAAAGCAGGATTTCCTGAAAATATTCTTCCATTAGCACATGAGAAGGGGAAGCAAGATTTCCTCCTACATCTAAGTTAAAAAAAGAAGTAAGGCAGATATGACACAAGTAGTTAGCATTTCAATATCAGTACATGACAAGCAGTTAATGATACTAACAATGATGCTGCTTGTGAACTAAATACTTTGTAACTGAAGCAATAGGACTGATCAAAACACCGTTTGCATATGACATGAGTCATCTTTTTGTGGTTGATTTTTAGGATCTATTAGTTCAATATGACCATACTGGAATGTCCACTCTTCAAGGACATGATGGTTTCCATTAAGAATAATCTTCACTGCATATATAACTTTCAAGATCACAGTGGAGGTAATCAGTTGTTTTAGATTGGTATAAAAAAAAAAGTCTTGTGCCACATAGCTGGAGATGGCTTTAGTGGTGTCCATTGAGCTGGCTGGGAGATAGTGCAAATTCAGAAGTGTGTAGGAATTAAGTGCTCCATGCAAGCTGTTTGACTAAGATGACTATTAACCAAAAAATACATTTTCTATAAAATGATAAAAGCAATTTGGGGAAAGTAACTTCAACCCAAAAGCAGGTTATAAAAATGTTGATTTGAAGGAAATGTGATAAAAAATGTGAGGGCTCAAGTCCAAATTTAGGAAGAACACTAAATTATATGTACATATACACGTATACATATGTACATTCATATATCATTTATCTTGTACCAACCTGTTTAGGGTAGTAGTTTTAGAGATCTAGGAAAGTAGAAGGAGAGAGAGAGGGGAGATTCCAGGGTGAAATTCTATGTCCCATAGCATTCATCTTCTCAGTTTCCCTCTTCTTTCTCTCTTGACATGTAACATGTGAGCGCACATGTACACACACACAGAGTATACTTCAAGAAAATCTTCATGGGCCATTTCAAAACACAAAAAAGCAAGCTATATTGCTCTATCCTTGAGAATCTGAAACCTAACAAGCATTACTAGTTTTTTGTTCTGTCTGGGGTTAGAATTCGAATTCAGAATCTCTTTTGAGAAATGCTCAAGATTGGAAAATTACAATTGGATGGATCATAAATCCCCCCCTTTTTCTTCAACTCATGAGGGGTACATAGTTAGGCATCGGCAAGATTTGGAGGAATTAAGTGTTCACTTTGTCTCATGTAGAACTAACCTTGGTGAAGAACAGTCGTGTTTTCTATAATCACAAAGTTGATAAAGGATCAGAATCACTCATCCTAGTTCCAAAGGGATACCAGCATCTAGTCAGTGTTCTGTTCTTTAGAGCCCTTTTGTGTTATTCTCTGTTGAAGGAGAAGAACTGCAAATAGAATGAGCTCCATGGGGTAAGGAAAGTTTGGAACTAGAGTCTCTGAGTCATTAGAAGGTAACAATTTCAAGGGATTTTACTTCATGATTTATGAGGTCTTTTTCATGTCTGACATTTTGCATTGCCATCTTTTTCTTCTGTGTTCATTGCTGAATAATTAATCATCTTGGAGAAACAGGGATTAAAAATAAAAAATAAATGCTAATAAATCCAGAAAGAAAGGGAACAGCAAGTATTTGCCTGTTTTCTAAGTGGCAATCTATATGTGTGTATATATATATATACATATGATATATACCATATATTTGCATCATATGTATATGTATATATATATATATATACGTGAATATATATATATACATATATTTATGGTTTTTTCCTTTCCAAAATTAGTTAAATACATAGGATGTTTTTACTGAGTGTTCAATAATCACTATAGTGTATAGGGGTTTGTAAATCTTCGTAGTGATTATAAGCATTTGTAAAATGTGTACAATTCAAATACATCATTTTGAGTGTTAGTATTAAGCATTAAACAAATACAGCAGTTGTTGTCCTTAAAAATGACTTTCTTTGTGACATCTTTAGCCTGTCAAATATATTAAGAAAATTACTTAGTATTGTATAGATATTTGAGATCCCAGGAGAGAGTGCTACATTTAGGAAGAAAGTACTCCATGCTTTCTTTTGCTGTAGTATGCCTGTTTGTCATAGTAGAGAATCACATTGAGTTACATTTAAAACGACATGCTCATTTTTCAGGCCAACAATTGCTTTATATGAATGAGTTCTAAAAATAGATTTTTTTTCTTGAACACTTTTGACTGTGGAAGTTATTTAAGCTGGTATATTATTTTATTTTATTTTATATATATTGCCTTTCATAATAAATCAAATGTGTTCTGTTTGTGCTTTAATGGCTCAGTTATAAACTAGAGTACTATATTGGGGTATTTTTGTCTCTATGGTATCCTTTTGTTTGGGAGCTTCCATAACAGTATGTGCCATATTATTTCTTTTCACTGGTTGTAAGCCACAAGAATTAATACCATCTAGTGGCTAGCAGTAGTGGCCATTGACGATGTGTCTCCTTGACAATAACACTGGATCTGCCACTACACACTACACAATTTGCCTGTACTATTATCTATAATTTCTGTTTGGTTCAACTTAGATGAAAAGGAAATAAATGTTCGTCAAAACTTTAAGTGCTGTCTGAGGAGTATTTCCTGTTTTTGCCGACTGAATTCAAGCTTCATATGTCAAACCCAAATGCAAGCATACAATGCCAGACAAACATGATTTTTTAAAATAAAGGTAGGAAAGAAGTTTTCTTTCCTAAGAATGAAACAGATCAATAATCCCATGATTTTGCAGTGGTTGGATTTATTTATGCCACATGATAGTTTTAGGACCAGTAGCCAGAAATTCCTCTCAAATTTTATCATCCAGATAAGAGATATGGAAATGAATGTCTTTTAAATAAAAATTATCAGCATATTGATGATTTTACAAAAAAAGAATGGTGATAATTTTTTCAACCCTCAAGTTCTATTTTAATGTATCTGCACTGCTGTTGCCTCAGCTATTTTTGTAAGACCATGGGAGACCATTTAAATAAAGTATAATGGTAAATGAATCTCAAATCTATTTGAGAGTTTTTTTTTTCAGGCAATTATTATGATATTGGTAGTTAAAATGTTTTAAAGGAAGGTGACAGTTCTTGGAATAGCGTCTGAATACCTGATGTGGTGACAGTGAAACTAATGGTAATTGTTTATCCATGTCTCAAACTTTCATTCATTTATTATATAGGGCTTACTTTTTATATGGCTACTTTTAGTGTAGTATTTGATGAATCTATTGAAATAGCTCTTTAGATACATATTATATTTAGTAAGAAAAAGAAGAGAAAGAGTTGTGGTAACTAGAAATCTCTTTCTATTAAAAGGGAACTAAAGAATACACTCATCTTTTTCTTTTTGTGGTGATAGAGATCAAACCCAGGGACCTGCACATGGTAAACCAGTGCTCTACTGTTGAGCTACACCTTTAGTTCCCCTAGCCCACACACTCATCATTTTTATTTCAAAAATGATATGAAAGGGACACAGAGAAAGATGTCAGCTAAGATCCTACTATGATTTCTCTCCACAGACAAACCAATTTGAACAGCTATTTACATACCAAACTGCCACACAAGAGCTGAGGAAATCAGATACATACCATAGTGACTACTTTTAGCAAATAAAACAACAAGGCACATTGAAAAAGATAGGAATGAAAGGGATGCCTGTGTTGCCCCTCACTTAACTTCAAGCAGCCCATTTGGAGAGAGATGCCTCCAGTTTAAGGGAAGGAGAGAAGAGTAAGTCTAGACATCACACTTGAAATCCTGTACCATGTCCAGCATAATAAAACTGAGTGTTGGGAAAAAGCTCTTACAGCCAGAATAAACTCTAACCTACTAGAATTAAGCTAGGCAGCTATGGCCTCCAAAATCCCTTCTCCAACTTGGAGCACCAGATCAAGAAACAGGACTCCACCTGCTGGGGAACATGGCCTGAAGGCTACCACAAAGCTTTGTTTTAGATTCTAGTGCCTGGCTTGCCCTAATGAGACCAGTTCGTTACAGAAATTGACACTCCCCATTAACAGGCTACAGATTAAAGGTGGAACTTCTAGACCAGCATCAAAGGGAAATCTGTTCACCAGTTGGACAAATTCAAGTTTCAGCTGTACCAGTTCCAGTCTTGGAATGAGAATGAGGTATATCTGCCCTCTTCCTATGACATGGCAGGTTCCTGCAGCTGTGAGACTCAAGTGTCACTAAGTCTAGCATCAGTGTAGATGCCTAAATATGGCCCCAATCTTGGAAAGCCATACTTATTTCAGATTCAATAGACTTTAAATCAAAAGCAGTAAAAAGAGATAATATAATTATATAATAATCAAGGCATGAATACATCAAGAGGGAAATAAAAACTGTAAGTATATGCACCCAAAATATGATCTTATAAATATATAAAGCAAATACCAATAGACAGAAAAGGAGAGATTGATTCCAATGAAATAGGACACTTTAGTGACCCACTCTCAGCAATGATTATATCATCCAAATAGAAAATCAACCAAGCAACAGCATAGTTAAATGCCACCCCAGACAAAAGTGAACCTAATAGACATTGTTAGTCAATTGTTCATCACTGTGACAAACTACCTGAGTGAAAAAATTTAAAAGGAAAAAGGATTTACTTTGGCTCACAGTTTTGGAGGTTTCAGTCCATGATCAGCTGGCTTCATTTCTCTTAAGCCTTGGTGAGGTAGAACATCATGGTGAGGGAGACATGGTAGAGCAAAGTTACTCACTTCATGGTGACCAAAAAACAGAGAGAATAACAAGAAAAGGGTTAGAGACAATTTATATACTTCAAAGGCACATCCTCAGTGACATACTTCCTTCAACCAGTTCTCATGTCCTAATAGCCTATTCGGTGAAATGGTGGATTAATCCATTGATAAAGTTTTCATACTCATGGTCCAATCACCTTTCAATAGTGCCACCACCTGGTTATCAAGCCTTCAACACATGAGTCTTTTTGGTGAACACTTCATATTCAAGCAGATCTCTACAGAATATTTCATCCAACAGTTGCGAATACACGTTTCTCCTCGGAATGTGGAATATTCCCCCAGAAGAACATATGATAAGACACAAAACATATCTCAACAAGGTTTTAAAAAGTGAAATCATATGGAATATCTTTTCTTACCACAATGCAGTAAAACTAGAAATCAAAACAAAAAAAACTTTGGGAACTATAACATTACAGGGAAATTTTTTAAATTCTTGAAACAAATGAAAATGGAAATAAACACAACATATGAAAACCTATGTAATATACCAATAATAGTTCTAAGAGGAAAGTTCGTAGCATTCATAGGCTACATCCAAAAAGTAGAAAATAAGCAACCTACCACTGCTTCTCAAGGAACTAGATAGTCAGGAACAAGCTAAACATGAAATTAGTAGAATTAAAGATCACTGTGGAAATAAATGAAATAAGGACCAAAAAGACAATATAAAAGATCAAAGAACTGGTTCTCTTAAAAGATAAAATAGACAATCAACTAAGACAAAGAATGAGAAGACTAATAAACTCAGAGGTGAAAAGAGAGACATTACAACTGACACCACTGAAATCCAAAAGATCATTAGAGATTATTATGAATAACTCTATGCAAAAAAATAGGCAATTGTCTGAAATAAAAATCAAGTAAGCAATACTGTCCACAATAATTACAAAAAATAAAATGGAATAAAATTTACCAAAGAGGAGAAAGATTTCTATAATAAAAATCACAAAACATTGATGAAAGAAATTGAAAAAGATACAAAAAAGTAGGAAGACATCTATATTTATGGATTGCAAAAATCAATATTGTTAAAATGCCCATATTACCCAAAGCAATAGACAGATGCAATGCAATTCCTGCAAAAATACACTGAACTAAGGGAAAAAATAATTCTAAAATATATATGAAACTGCAAAAGAAAAGAGCAGTGAAACCACCTTGAGTACAAAGAACAGACCAGGAGCACAACATCACATGACTTAAAAGCATATTACAAAACTGTAATAATCAAAACAACAAGGTATCAGCATTAAAAATAGGTGCCGAGATCAATGGAACAGAATGGAGAGCCTAGTAGTAAGGTTATACACCTAAAGCCAATTTATATTCAACAAAGTTGTTGGGAGCACCCACTAGAGACAGTCTAATCAGAAAAATAGTGTTGGAAAAATTGGGTATCCACATGCAGAAGAAAGAAGCTAGACTTAGCTATCAACAGGTAAAAAAAATCAACTCAAAATGAATTATAGACCTAAACACCGACCAGAAACTATGAAGCTACTAGAAAAAAACCCATGAGAAATGGTTCATGGCAATACTGAAGCACTAAACACAATACTTTTGAGGTAGGTATCTTTATTTACTGATGAGGAAATGAAAGATAGTAGATCCCAGATATAAGGAAGAAGATGAAACAATGATATTTCCCCAAAAACCAAAGTAGTAAATCTCTGGGATCACCTAATGAAATGTAAGAACTACATTTTTTTTTTCATTTCTTTAATGCCAGATCTCCATTTATCCTTTCCTGAATTTCTTCCACAGCCCTCCTTAATGATCTCTTTGCATTTTTCTGATCTATTCTTTATCCAGCAACTAAATTCATCTTTCTGAAGCACAAATTGAATCCGCTACTTAAAATTATTCAATGGCTTCTATATCACTTATATAAAGCTTAAACCCCTAAACTTGGTTTTTACATTCTCTCCTGATTTAATTCTCCTTAAATCTTATCAGTCTTTATTCCCACTTCTTTGCCCTATTTATTGCTATTTTTGTCTTGTCTGGCTAATTTAATTGAGTCCTTACCTCTCCTGGAATTTCCTGGATTGTTTTCCGTATCCTCAGATCTCCCTAATACCTGTGAATAAGGACAACTCTGCTATGTGAACTCACAGTTCTCTGTACCTGCCTTTGCTTAGCACTGTATTGTGATTGTTGCTTGCTTTGTAAAAGTTTCTTACCAGCAGCAACTTCTTCTCCCTTGAACCTGAATCTAGTAGTAATAACTGATCATGGTCTCTAAATCAATAGTTATGCAATAAGTGAATGAACCCATTAGGCCATAATTATCCTGAAGTGATTCATGAATATCAAAAAATTGTATCCAAATTTTGTTCTGCAATAAAGTCCATAGCTTTCATTAATTATTAAAAGAATCATTAACCTAAAGTTCAAGAACAGAAGATGGCAACCAGAACACAGCCACAGACCTTCTGACCTCCATGATCCAGGGTCTTTGATGAGAAGCTGGAGACAAACTTGACCGAGATAAAGCACCAGGGAGAGCTGAAACAGCAGCACTCTGAACCCCTACCTTGTGGAAGGCCTCTCCACGCCACCATATTCTAAAAGAATAGCTGGGGCTGCGTGCCAAGCCCCACCCTATAGGATGGCGGACTGATGCTCTGCAAACCGTGGGAACTCCAATCCTCCTGCCCTGCTCCTTTGCCACCAGGGCTGTGCTACCCCAAACTCCCACCCCTTAGATCTGCAGGACCTCCGCTGGACGAGCCCTTAAGGCCTGCAAAACTGGGGATCCACAGACATTCACGATCTCTGCCAGGCCATGCCTTCAGGCCTGGACAGGCCTGCACAATCTCCATTTCCCTGGGCCATGCCTGCCAGGCCTGCCATGCTGGAGATACACACATTGACAATCTCCATTCCACTGGGACAGGCCCTCCAGGCCTCCACAGGCCTGAACTAGTTCCATTTCGCTGGGCCATGCCCCTTCAGGCCTGCACAGGCCTGCACCATTTCTGCTCTACTGAACCATGCCCCTAAGGCCTGCCATGCCTGAGATACACAAACACACATGATCTCCATTCCACGGGCTGTGTTCCCCAGGCCTGTCAAGATAGGAGATCCACAGACATGCAGGATCTCCACTCCACCAGCCCACGCCCTTCAGGCATGCCAGGCCTATGCTCCAAAGGCCCGCTATTTCACCTCAACTAGAGGCCTCCACCTGTAGGCCCGTGGGACCCACCCAACTGCCACTCCCCACAGGAAGGCTCCAAACCTACCTAAGAGACACACATAGACAGCTCTGGATGCTAAAGAACTAGCATCAGAACAACTAAGACTGCAATTCTACTGCTCCAGAACTGGTGATTTTTTTTTCTTTTTTTTTCCTTCTTTAAGGGATTTGCTGCCTGGTTTGCTGTTTGATCATCCACTATCTCTCCCATTTTTTGTTTCTTTTTTTTTTCCTTTTTTTTCTCTTTTCCTCTCTTTTCTATTCTTTTTACCTTTCCATCTCTGTCTCTTTTTTTATCCTTCTTTCTTGGTTTTGTTAGTATTAATATTGTTACCCAGCTATACTAAATTACACATAGTCTAGGGATAGAAACAGTACCTAGTGGAAGTATGGGAAGAAGGAAAAGGGAAGGAAACAATTCCCCCCCAAAATAAAGTAGAACAGGATTTAGAGTGAAATGAAGACAATGGATACCCATATCCAGAATCCAACAAAACAAAGATAAATTATACCAATGAACCCAACGAAGCCCACAAGAACACCCTGAAAGAAAAAAATCCTACAAGTAATTAATGAGAATTCTGTAGAGATGTTACTAGACATGGTCAACCAAAACATACAGGAGGCACTCAAGAAATTCCAAGACAACAAAAACAAAGAATATGAGAAAATCCAGAAACAAATAAATGCAATCATAGAAGCCTAAATAAACGCCAAACTGAAACTGAGACCACCATAAATAGAGAGAAAAATGAATTAAGGGCAAAAATTGACAATATTAAAGAGGAAGTAACCCGTGATATGGAAAAACTTCAGAAAAAAGAATGAAAAAGAAATACAAAACAAAATGGGAGGCTAGTCCAGGATAACAGAAAAACAGAAGACAGAATCTAAGATTTTGAAGATGAAGTAACAATTAAAGGAAAAACTGAAGAACTATTAGTTAAACAACTCAATACTGTGACAAGAAATTGCAAGAACTCACTGAGTCCATCAAAAGACCAAACCTGAGAATCATGGCCATTGAAGGAGAAGATGTGCAAGCAAAAGGAATGCTTAATATATTCAACAAAATAATGACAGAAAACTTCCCAAATCTAGAGAAAACTATGCCCATTCAGGTACAGGAAACATCCAGAACACCAAATAGACCTGACCAAAATAGAACTACCCCACAACATATTATCATTAAAACACCAAGTCAGAAACTAGAGAAAGAATATTGAAGGCTGAAAGAGAGAAAAAAACAAATAACATACAAAGGTAAACCCATCAAAATCACAGCAGACTTCTCAACAGAAACATTAAAGGCAAGAAGAGCTTGGGGTGAGGTCTTCCAAGCACTGAATGAAAATAACTTCAATCCTAGGGTATTCTATCCAGCAAAACTATCATTCAAAAAGATGGAGCAATAAAAGTCTTCCATGATAAGCAGAAACTAAAACAATACATGACCACTAAGCCACCACTACAAAAGATTCTCCAAGGAATTCTGCACACAGAAAATGAAAGGAAATAAAACCATGAAAGGGCAGGCAAAATGAAACCACAAGAGAAGAAAAGACAAGAAAGCAAATAATAACACTGATTCAGATACACACAATCAAACCCTTAATCAACAAAGACAACTACATGTCAGGGATCACCACGTATTTATCAGTACTAACACTGAACGTTAATGGACTAAATTCCCCCATCAAAAAACACCGATTGGCAAACTGGATTAAAAAGGAAGATCCAACAATCTGCTGCCTACAGGAGACCCATATCATCAACAGAAATAAGCACTGGCTGAGAGTGAAAGGCTGAAAGAAGATTTACCAAGCCAATGGCCCCCCAAAACAGGCAGGGGTAGCAATACTTACCTCGGATAAAGTAGACTTCAAACCTACATTGATCAAACAAGATAAAGAAGGACATTCCACACTAATAAAAGGGGTAATACACTAAAAGGAAATAACAATTATCAACCTATATGCACCCAATGTCAATGTACCCAATTTCATCAAACATACTCTGAAGGACCTAAAAGCATATATAGACCCCAACACAGTGGTAGTAGCAGACTTTAATACTCTCCTATCACCAATAGATAGGTCATCCAAACAAAAAATCAATAAAGAAATTCTAGAACTAAATCACACCATAGATCAAATGGACCTAGCTGATGCCTACAGAGTATTTCACCCAACTTCTGAACAATATACATTCTTTTCAGCAGCCCATGGAACCTTTTCCAAAATTGATCATATCTTTGGGCACAAAGCAAATCTCAGCAAATATAAGAAAATAGAAATAATCCCATGCATTCTGTCTGACCACAGTGCATTAAAACTAGAAATCAACAACAAAAACAGCAGCAAAAATCTTGCAAACAATTGGAAGCTGAGCAACATATTACTCAATGACGAATGGGTCACTGATGAAATAAAACAGGAAATTAAAAGGTTCCTGATGTTAATGAGAATGAAAACATGACCTACCAGAACCTATGGGACACAGCAAAGGCAGTACTAAGAGGAAAGTTTATAGCCATAAGTGCATATATCAAAAGGACAGAGAGATCTCAAATCAATGACCTACAACTACAGCTCAAACTCCTAGAAAAACAAGAACAAGCAAATCCCAAAACAAGCAGAAGGAAAGAAACAATTAAGATACGGGCTGAAATCAACAAAATATGAACAGCAACAAAAAAAAACCATACAAAGAATCAATGAAACAAAAAGCTGGGTCTTTGAAAAAATGAATAAGATTGACAGACCCCTGGAAAACCTAACTAAAATGAGAAGAGAAAAAACCCAAATCAATAAAATCAGAAATTCAAAAGAGAGATAACAACAAACACCACAGAAATCCAGGAAATCATCAGAGACTGCTTTGAGAGCCTACACTCTAATAAATTTCAAAATCTTGAAAATGGACAGATTTCTAGAAACTTACAACCACCCAAAACTGAACCAAGAGGCTATTAATCACCTGAATAGATCTATAACACAAAAAGAAATTGAAGCTGCAATCAAGAGCCTCCAAAAAAAAGAAGTCCAGGACCTGATGGATTCACTGCTGAATTCTATTAGATATTTAAAAAAGAACTAATACCAACCCTCCTTAAACTGTTCTATGAAATAAAAAAGGAAGGAACACTGCCTAACTCATTCTATGAAGCCAATATTACTCTATCCCAAAACCAGACAAAGACATCTCCAAAAAGGAGAACTACAGGCCAATTTCCTTAATAAACATTGATGCAAAAAACCTCAATAAAATAATAGCAAACCAAATCTAACAACACATCAGAAAGATCATCCACCACGACCAAGTCAACTTCATCCCAGGGATGCAGGGGTGGTTCAACATACTCAAATCTATAAATGTAATACAGCACAGCAATAAAAGCAAAAGCAAAAACCACTTGATCATCTCAATAGATGCAGAAAAAGCCTTAGACAAGATCCAACACCACTTCATGATAAAAGCTCTAAGAAAACTAGGAATAGAAAGGAATATACCTCAACATTGTAAAGGCTATATATGACAAACCTACAGCCAACATCATACTTAATTCTGAAAAACTGAAACTATTACCCCTAAAATCAGAAACGAGACAAGGGTGCCCACTATCCCCACTCCTATTCAACACAATACTGGAATTTCTAGCCAGAGCAATTAGGCAAGAAGAAGAAATAAAAGGAATACAAATAGGTAAAGAAACTATCAAAATATCCTCCTTTGCACATGATATGATCCTATACCTTAAAGACCCAAAAAACTCTACCCAAAACTCTTAGACACCATAAACAGCTACAGTAAAATGGCAGGATACAAAATCAACTTACAAAAATCATTAGCTTTTCTATACACCAACAATGAACAAACTGACAAGGAATACATGGAAATAATTCCATTCACAATAGTCCCCCAAAATATCAAATGCCTAGGAATAAATTTAATAAAGGATGTGAATGAACTCTACAAGGAGAGTAACAAACTCCTGAAGAAAGAGATCAAGGAAGACTACAGATGATAGAAAGATCTCCCATGCTCATGGATCGGTAAAATCAACATAGTAAAAATGGCTATACTGCCGAAAGCAATCTACATGTTTAATGCAATTCCCATCAAAATCCCAATGCCTTTCACCACAGAGATTGAAAAATATACCCTAAAGTTCATTTGGAAACACAAGAGACCACGAATAGCCAAGGCAATACTCAGCAAAAAGAGCAATGCTGGAGGTATCACAATACCCGACTTCAAACTATATTACAAAGCAATAGCAATAAAAACAGTATAGTACTGGCACAAAAACAGACATGAAGACCAATGGAACAGAATAGAGGATCTGGATGTGAACCCACACAACTATACCCATCTCATTTTTGAAAAAGGTGCCAAGAATATACGATGGAGAAAAGACAACCTCTTCAACAAATGTTGCTGGGAAAAGTGGTTACCCATCTGCAAGAAACTGAAACTAGATCTATGTCTATTATCCTGTACTAGTATCAATTCAGAATGGATCAAGGACCTAAATATCAGACCTGAAACTCTGAAGTTACTATAGGAAGGAGCAGGAAACACTCTAGAACAAATAGGTAGAGGCAAAGACTTCCTCAATAGAACCCCAGCAGCCCAGCAACTAAGAGAAAGGTTCAACAAATGGGACTTCATAAAATTAAAAAGCTTCTACAGCACAAAAGAAATGGTCTCTAAGCTGAAGAGTGGGAGAAAATATTTGCCAGTTATACATCAGACAAGGGACTGATAACAAGAATATACAGGGAACTTAAGAAACTAAACTCTCCTAAAATCAATGAACCAATTAAGAAATGGGCAACTGAACTAAACAGAACTTTTTCAAAAGAAGAAATTCAAATGGCCAAAAAACAGATGAAAAAATGCTCACTATCTCTGGACATTAAGGAAATGTAAATTAAAACCACACTAAGATTCCACCTCACCCCTGTTAGAATAGCTATCATCAAAAACATCACCAACAAACGTTGGTGAGGATGTGGGAAAAAAAGAACCCTAATCCACTGCTGGTGGGAATGCAAGCTTGTGCAACCACTCTGGAAAAAAATTTTGAGACTTCTTAAAAATCTAAACATAGACCTTCCATATGATCCAGCAATCCCACTCCTAAGGATATACCCAAAGGAATGCAACACAGGTTACTCCAGAGGCACCTGCACATTCATGTTTATTGCAGCACTATTCACAATAGCCAAGTTATGGAAACAGCCAAGATGCCCCACCACTGACGAATGGATTAAGAAAATGTGGTATCTATACACAATGGAATTTTATGCAGCCATGAAGAAGAACGAAATGTTATCATTCGCTGGTAAATGGATGGAATTGGAGAACATCATTCTGAGTGAGGTTAGCCTGGCCCAAAAGACCAAAAATCATATGTTCTCCCTCATATGCAGACATTAGTTCAAGGGCAAACACAACAAGGGGATGGACTATGAGCACATGATAAAAGCGAGAGCACACAAGGAAGGGGTGAGGATAGGTAAGACACCTAAAAAACTAGCTAGCATTTGTTGCCCTTAATGCAGAGAAACTAAAGCAGATACCTTAAAAGCAACTGAGGCCAATAGGATAAGGGGAACAGGTACTAGAGAAAAGGTTAGATCAAAAAGAATTAACCTAGAAGGTAACACCCACGCACAGGAAATCAATGTGAGTCAATGCCCTGTATAGCTATCCTTATCTCAACCAGCAAAACCCCTTGTTCCTTCCTGTTATTGCTTATACTCTCTCTACAACAAAATTAGAAATAAGGGCAAAATAGTTTCTGCTGGGTATTGAGGGGGTAGGGGGGGAGAGGGAGGGGGCGGAGTGGGTGGTAAGGGAGGGGGTGGGGGCAGGGGGGAGAAATGAACCAAGCCTTGTATGCACATATGAATAATAAAAGAAAAAGGAAAAAAAAAAGATTTAGAGTAACAAAGAAGAAATCTGACCCTAGAAATCAGAAAAAAACAAAAAAAGATAAGAAGCATTTATATGCAATTTTCCCTTCTTTGTTTGTTTTGACCTTTGATCTGGAGAATAGATAAACTCTAGAAGTGTTTTTATGGCCTTTCATACCTCTGTTTGTCCACTTCTAAACCAGTGCCTTTGGCTGGCAGAGTTGCTCAAAAGGTAGAGTGCCTGCCTAACAAGTGTGTAGGCCCTGAGTTTAAATCCCAGTATTGGTAAACCAGTGGCTTCTTCCTCCTCCTTTCTGTGCTGTGTGGTATCCACTCAGGCAGTTACTATTGGTGACTATATTTCAGGGACATATCATTTTAAAAGATTCTTGTGGGCTCTCAAAGTAATCCAATATCTGTATGTACCATTATTTCATTAGGGATCATATATTTTTGAGTTACCAAAGAGTTTACAAAAAATGCAGCATGTCTCTTTTACTATGGATTTGAGGGATTTTTCTATGTTATCTCATCATAAAATATCATCTAAATGCTCAAAGATTTAATTATATAAAAACAATATTACTATGAATGTATTGAATTACAAATTTCTAAATTTTGAAATCCATATTTGGTTATCATATACTTTATTAACAAGACTATTATAATGAGAATAAGTCCAATATAAACTAGTCCCAAAATTCATACAAAAATAGAAGTTTACTGTACCATTTTTACACAATCAGAAGTGATATTGCACATATGTTCTTGCAGCAATCTGAAAATTAGCTTAGAGTTTATTTTTAATGTGAGAATGTCTCATTTTTTCAACTAATTAATTCTATTTAAAGAGGACACACATTGGAGCACTGTGAATTTATTTATTCCAGTTTGTCATGTCTGTATGTAGAAAAGCAGTCAAAGCACCTATAAATAGGAGATTTTTGAGACTGCATTCATTTGGTCACATTTTATGAAATGATTTTATATTATCACTATAGTAGGACTACACAACAGAATGTTTTCAGAAAATCCTTAAAAGAGAGACCAAGATGTTTTATTGAGAACATCACTGTTTGATATGCTACACATATCTCTTTATCTTTCAAGTTTGAGGCATGGAGTAGATACTGTATTTGATTTGATTCAGTGCAAGATTCTCTGCTGTGTAAAACTAATAAATTCTGTACCAAAGGACTGTCCCAGTTCAAAATTTTGATATCATCTCCTGCCTAATGACATTCTTCTTCCATCTTTTGAGGGATATTATTATTATTACTAGTGTTTTATTTTGTCTCTTTTACCTTTGTTAGAGTTTGAATATGAAGTATACCCCAAAAGACTCATGTGTTGAAGGCTTTCTCCTAACTGGTGAACCCAGTCATTGAAAGGTGATTGGAAAATGATGTCTTTGACTTCATCAATGGTTTAACACATTCATGGATTCATAATTAAATGGCATTACTGGAAGATGGAATAAACATTAGGCAATGGGGGGAGGATCTCCTTGGTAAGAAGTAGATCACTCCAGCATGCCCTGGAAAGAACATCTGCAACCTATTCTTCTCATCTCTTCTCTCCTCTTTCATCTCTTTTCTTCTCTCCTCTCCTATTCTCTTTCCTCTCCTCTCTTCCGTCCCTCTCTCTCCCTCCCTCTCTTATCCTCTCTCTCTCTCTCTCTTCCCCTCTCCCTTCCCTTCCTGGCTGCCATGAGGTAAAACACTTTGACTACACTCTCTCACTGCATAACTCCTGCCTTTGCCTCAGTTACACAGCAATGAATCCCAAAACATTGGACTGAAAGCTCTGAAAATATGAACCAAAATACGTCTTTCCTCCAGATATTTTGTCATAACAATGGGGAAAAGCTAATTAATGCAATCTTGGTAACTATATCTCCTGGTATAAGATAAAAAGGAGATGCAAATTCACACACATTACAGATTAGGTAGGCAGAGAAATTGTGGCTTCTTTATTGTGTTTAACAGTACATGGATTGCTTTTTTTAAAAAAAAAACAGCTATCATATCACAAATATCAAGAAAAATACTTTTTAACACTTGTGACTATAACTTAGTGTGATGAAATGACTTTGACAATCCTTTCAGGTTTGCCTCAATCTCTGTTATATACTTTGTGTTTGACCTTGGGTGGCCATGTGCTATCTCAGAAGGAGGCTGTCCAGGGGAAAAGGGGATGAAAGAGTCATGTGACCGAGTGTGAACTGACTATAAATCATTGTGAATCACTGTGTCTTCACATCAAAACAATGGCTTAGATAGTTCTTGAACTTTTACAGTTTTTCACTGAATTACAATGTAATTCAAATATTTCATTTTCTCCCAAGTTCCTCATTACTGATTCTCCCAAACCCCTGGTACTGAGTTAGTCTGGGATCTACCTATCCCCTCACTCAGTCTCAGCCTAGATACTCTACTTGTGGTACCACTTTGCCTCTTTTGCTAAGCTAACTGGTCTCCATCTTTGATTTCTTTTCATTTCTTTTCACCCTGTGAAAGAACTTCTGATAATTTTGTTCAATTAATGGAGAATCATGTATCCTTTGTGTGCTGATGAAAGTCCTCCATACTTCTGTCCATTTGGCCACCTAATGAGGTCTCTCTCTTAATGAGACCTCATTCCAAGTAAAAGAAGGAAGTGCTTATAAAGCAACCTTTTCCAACTCTTCCAAGTGGAATGTGGATTTGTCTAATTACTCATGGCTCCATGATTTCGGGTTTTGAATAACAGAGGGAGAAGGTTTCGTGTCTAGGAATTTACCCTACTTAAAAGTTAGTAAGAGTCTGTTATTATCATGGATGTTATCAGATGGCACAGGGTTCCTAGATCAGATAAAGAACTAATAACATAGCAAGTAATTTGAGTATTGTGTTGGTATTGGTTCTTTTTATCCATGTCCCCACATTCCAAAATTATCCAGATGCATACTAAGCACTTAATTGTGTCACAGTTGAAGAATATTGATTTTGAGGAATCTTTGGCTTTTTATATTAAGGCTTGCTTTTGTTTAGAAGGATACAATATAGCATCCTTCAAGGTTTCTTGATGTCAATACACCCTGAGAAATGGCCCAGGTAACTTTTGCATTTGCAATTTTGCAACACTCATTAAGAATATTCAGGGACACTCATGTCACATAGTGAATTGTTTCTCCCAACAGAAGGTTGGGAGTTGTTACGTATACTTTGCCTCTCCTACATCTGTCTCTATCCATAATCCCCATGCCAGAAAGGGTGAGCTTTGTTTTTCCTTAACCCATAGAATGTCCTCCTTCACTTTCATGAGTCCCTTATTCTAAGATTATGTAATGGACAGGAGTACTTTCCTGTGCTGTGGAATGCTCTTAGATATTCCTCCAAAGCAGTTCTTGAAAAGTTCAAAAGAAATCAGGAAAATACTTTAAGAGTATGAGACGTTTGCCACTTATAAAAGGACAGGAGGAGAGAAAGGAATATTTTTGAAGAGTCTCTGACTCTGATACAGGTCTGAGAAAATCTCAGGTAGCCATATAAGGAATTCAGCATACCCTTTCATAATAAAAAATACAAAAAATGAAAATATAAAGAGAATAAACACCACATATGAAAAGCCCATACCTAACGTCAGACTCAACAGTGAAAAATTTAAAAAGTTTCTCTAAGATCTGGAGCACAGCAAGAATACCTACTCTCACCACTTCTATTCAACATTGTACTAAAAGTCCAAGCCAAGCAGTTAAGATGAAAAAGAAATAAAAAGAATATGAATCAGAAAGGAGGAAGAAAACAATATCTTATTTGCAGATGACATTATCATGTATGCATAAAGCTCTAAAAGAATCCATAAAACAACAACTACAAAAGTTAAATAATTGATCAATTTGCCAGAAATATAATTTAAAAATCAGTTGCATTCCTATAAGTTGACAATAAACTATTGGTAAGGGAAATTAAGATAATAATCCTAGTTACCATAGAATCAAAACTAAAATAAAATATGACAGAATAAAATATAAAGCTTCAGTTATGCAAGAGAAGTAAATTCTTGAAATCTAATGTGTAACAAAAGCAAAACTCAATGTGAGACTGTATCAAGCTAAAATGCTTCTTCACTAAAAGGAAACAATGAACAAAGTGAAATTAGAGAAGATATTTTCAAACTCAGTATCCCATAAAGGATTAATTTCTAAAATATACAAGGGACTCCTATGACTCAACAATAATAAAAAAAACACCTGATTAAAAAATTCAGACATTTCTCTGAAAAAGAGATGCAAATGTCAAATAAGTATATGAAAAGAAGCTTAGCATTGGTAGTCACCAGAGAAATGCAAATCACAGCCACAGAGAGAATCATCCTGCACCTGTTAAGATGTCTTTTATACATACGCACTCGCTAACTCACAGAGAAAGAGAGAGAGAAAGAAAGAGAGAGACAGAGGGACTGAGACAGAGATAGAAAGACAGGTCTTGGCAAGGTGGGGAGAAGTAGAATCCATTGTACACAGTTGATAGGAAAGTAAAATGGTGCAGTCACTATTGTAAACAATGTGGAGAGTCCTCAAAAAATTAAAAATAAAACTTCCATATAAGTCAACAATCCTACTCCAGGATATATCTCCATGAGAACTGACAACCCTATCTGGAGGAGATATTTGTACTTCCATGCTCATTAAAGCATTCTAGAAAAGATATACCAACAACCTGAATGCCTGTGAATGAATGAGTAGATTAAAAAAATGTAACTTATTTGTGCAGTAGATATTATTCACAGTTACAAAAAGATACAAATTAGATTCTGCCACAGGTGACAACATTGATAAACTTGGAGTACAAAAACTAAGTGAAATAAACTACACAGAGGAAAGATAGTAATGATTCCTCTTACATGAGATATTTAAAATGGTTCAACATACAGAAATAGACAGGAGGTAGTTAAACAGGGGTTGGGAGGAGGAAGGTGATGGAGCAGTTAAATACATAAGAAGTTATAGTTAATACTAGATGAGTGCTTCTAAGACCTTATAAGATAATCCCTACAGTTAATAAATATTATACACTTAAAATTTATTAAGAGAGTAGATCTCATGTTGAGTACTCCCACACCAAAATGAGTAAATAAATAAATGAAAATGAAAAGGGGAGTGAGGGGGAGAGGAACATAAAGAGTGATAGGTGTGTTTATTGCTTTGATTGTGATAATTTCAGAATGATTATAGTCATATGTTCAAATTAAGCATATTGTATACATTAATTACATGTAGTTGTTTGTACAGCAATTATACCTTGATAAAGCTGGGAAGAAATGAATTGGCTAAATACACATATCCTTGATCATGGAGATGTCCTGGGGAAGACTTTACCATAGGTAATGAGCTGACTGTAGTATTTGCAGCCTGACAGAAATATATACTTTCTTGGTTAACACTGAAACTAAAGAAATTATGTGTCTTGTGTATATTCTTGTTTAAACCTACTAAGGAGCTCAAATACTACCCCTTCTGCCTTGGAGGTATAATCGATGACTTATTCTGTGAGGTGGGAGAGTGCAAGGTAAAATTAGAACACATTCATTGACATTTGAAAAATTATTCCCATTATGATTTTGCCATTCTGCCTTGAGATGTTGAAACTACACCTACTTCAAAGTCCTTTATATATAAAGTACATCTCTTCCATAATGCTTTCCCAGAATTGATCTCTAGTCTACATTACTATTATAGTATGAATAATAAAAATAAAAAGTTTAAAGATAACCCAAAATATTGTGTGCTCAGCACTTACCTGGGCTATTTTTTTATCATGTCTGGAATTTGGGATGGAGGGACTGACTAATTTATGTCTTATTCTCAAGACTTCCTTAGATTTGTGAAGGATGGCACCCACCTTCAGGTGCAGACTTACCTCGGTCTATGGCAGAAGTAGGAATTTTGTTATCACTGTCTTATCCCACTTTTTTTTAGGTTTAAGATTAGGTCCTTTCCCCCAGTGTGGAATCTGTGGCAAAGATAAAGTGTGTGCATCAAGCTCCTCGTCATCCCCCCACACTCTTCATCTTTTACTTTCACCATATTCAAATCCTTTTACATAGAAGTTAAATCCTATATATCTATAAAACCACAGCAAAAGAATAATTCAGAGCACTATGGCATAGTTTATATTTGAAAATTCTGAGTATAAGAAGGCTTAGAAAAATGTTCTACCTCAGGAAAATGAGTGAAAATTTATAGAGCTTTAGCAGAAGGGGTCAGCTGAAATCTGCTAGTACCAGAAATCATAGTGAAAAATGATCCTCAAAAGAAAGGATTGTGGATTAGCAGCCATTAGGATGAAGAAGAACTAGGGACTGAGATCATGTACAAAAGAACAGCTCTGGAGGCTGAGAATATGAAAAGTACTCAGCAGAAAAATCTGGTCAGGCACAGCAGTACATGTCTGTAATTCCAGCTACTTAGGAGGTAGATATGAGGATGATTATGGCTTGAGTTCAATCCAGAGAATAAAGTTAGTGAGACCCCCATCTCAACCAACAAGTTAGGTATGATGGTACATACTTGTAATTCCTGATACATGGGCGGCAGAGGTAAGAGGCTCATAGTCCAGGGAAAAGTGTGAGACCTTATCTGAACAATTTCCTAAAGCAAAAAAGGGTTGGTGGTCCTTCCTTACATAGAAAGTTGTTGGTTATGTCCTCTTTCCTTTTTCTGCTATTAGAAGCAGTACATGTTACAACTAGTACCAAGGACCCCAGGTTCAATCAAGCACAGCAAGGGTCCCTCACAGGACTCTTCACCTTTGAACTTTCATGTGAGGAAGAAATTAAATTTTATCCTATTTAAGTGTCTGATTTGGAGATCCCATTGTTCACAATTTAGCTCATGTCCTTAATAAAGTCTTAAGGAAGAGTTTCTGAGTGTATCATGAAGCTGCTACACCAAAAATACTACCAGTCAAGTGGAGCTGACAATGAAACATGTTCTAACTCTCACATAGATAATGGATTGAGCCTCACATTTTCCCCCTGATCCAGTGCTTTCTCTGGCCAATATCATAAGAACATGAACACATCCAGTAGGAACTTCTCTTTCTCTGAATCGATGGTATCTTTTAGAAAACTAATTGATTTTTGAAAAGTAATACCATCAGCCTTAGCAAGGCAAGCAGTAAGCCATGTTTTTGGTGTGATATTCAGTCTAACACAAAATACTTTTTATATTCCCACCAGAGTAATTTAGCTTGTCCCTAAGGCATTTTAATTAAAATTGCCAATGTTCTTATTAGCCCTGGTAGAGAGAAAGACCTGAGGCTTGTACCCATTTGTCCAGGTAAATTGTTTCATTAGGAGTTGTCACTTAGAAAATGTCAAAAAAGTAAATGTGAAGTAATTCAATTTTCTAGAAGCTTTTGTACATGCACCTTTTCCCTAGAAACAGGGTTGTGTGATCAGTGCTCTCGGTTCTTTGTCAATGACTAGCACATACAGTGGACAAAGCCCTATATAAGTCACTGTCTCCTTCAATCTTCCCAGCAACTCTGAGAGATAGGCTTACCACCCATTTCACAGGTGTAGAAACTAGTTTAGTAAGCCTTAGGGATTTGCCCAAGGGCACAGAAAAACTCAGTAAGACTGAGTCCACACCCCTAGGTTTTACTACCTCAACATTTGATGTGTCACAAGAGATGCTGAGGAAAATGAACCCTTCTCTCAGGGTGGTGTGGAGCCAGCCTTTCAACTATTGGCCATGCATCCCTTATAGCAGTTGAGTTTGTAAGGCAAGAATGCAGTTTTAGTTAGGGTGTTGCTATTTCTAATCCTGGAAAGATAATGAGAGGAAATGCATGCACAGTAAAATCAGTTTTCTACATGTTTCTGAGAAAAAAGTGCAGTTTCTAAAAACATCAAATCCCATCCTGCCACTGATTGGTTATAACTCACATCAATGTCTGTTAATAAAAGTGACAAAATGAAGTTTCAGGATCATTTTTCTCTCCTTTGAAAATTTTTGTATTTGTAATATTTTAAAATAGATATTTCAGAGACTTTTACTAAATATAGCATATCATTTTTTTTTCATTTAGAGATTGTTTGAATTTGGAATACAAATTCAACCATGAGTGAGCTTGAGTACAGGAATGAGAGCAGCCCTGCTTTTGCTGTGATTTAATCAGTGGGTCTGGCTGTGAATTTTTCAAGTGAGTGGGCTCTGTAATGAGATGCTTATTTTCTCAGTTATCATAATAGCAAGGGCATGAACCAGAAACTGGTTGCAGAGACAGTGCCTTGTGACTGTCAGACAGGAGGAGGAACTGGTCTGCAAAAAGCAGCTGTGACTCATCTCTGTGAAGCTCACCAGCATCCCTCTCCTACATAAAAGGCTGAGCTACAAAGAACTCTGTGGAAGCTTATCCTCAGAAGGAGAATTCTGAATACTGATCCTCTACTTGTATTGAAGAGCTGTCCACTGCTGATCTAGACAAGAATAGGTTGAAATCCTTGTGTTTTTATATTCACTCAACTATGTACAATTTATAGTCCTATAGATCTCTATGAAATAATAAGATTCTTTGATTTACATATGGCTGCTGACCCAGAATGTTTCTTTTTCCTCCCAGCTATAGGAAATTTGCTTTGCTTTCTTCACAAGACTACTCATATCGTGCCACAATGTACCTCATAACAATTCTATACAGATTTAAATAATTATGTTCCTTATTGAATTAAATTTCTCAAACTCTCTTGTGTCATATTTATATCTGGATGATTATTAGATCAGTGTTTTGCCCATAGTTATGTATATACTTATTCAACATTGAAGTTGAATTATTCTTCTCTTTTTAAAAATATTTTTAAAAGTTTTCCCACTAGTAGCCAGTGTAATTCTTTTGTTCTTTGGCAATAGTCTTCTTGTTTTCATGAAATAGTTTATATATGACCTACAAAGGCAATAATAGCTATGATTCAATTTAGGGTTTCCACAAATCAGCATACTCATAAGGTTATGAATTTAACACATGCTATGTTAGCAAAACTAACACTATGCGACCTGTATATTATAGTATTATACTGGGATTTTTTTTATAAACATGCTAATAAATTGAGAAAGGAATACACTTTCAATAGACTGAAAACAGGTCATCTCTAGAGTGAGAATGATGACAATTATTTTTACCCAGCAAAAGTTTTTATTGCAGTGGAAGGGGCTTGGAGCATTGAGTGTCTCATAAGACCAGGAATGGGGGCAGGTGTGGTGAAAGGGGGTAAAAATACATCGTAAGAATTTTTGCAAATGTCACCCTGGTGCACCCCAATACATCAATAATTTTAAAAAGACCACCCCCCAAATAAACACCAGACCAAGAGGCTGAAGTCACAACTGAGGTCACAAGGCTTGAATAGGTCTACAGATTTACAATGTACCAAGTATTATTGGTTCTACCTGAACACTAGGATATGGTTTATAGACCTGGGTCTTTGTTTTTTTAAGTAAAGATCTACTGTTTCAGGAATTAATGTTGATCCAGCTTAGGGTAATTCAAAACATCTTGTAACATCTCATGGCTTTGGTGGGCTATTTTGATTCTAACAAGGGTTAAGTGTTTTTCTCTCAGAGACCTTGAAGAATCATGCATTTTAGTTTCCCTTTGCATATCTCCATCAGTCATGGCAAACAGCTACCTCACATTCCCCACTCAAAGACTAGAGACCCTGAACTCTTTTAGGGAGTGGAAGTTCATACTCACTGTTTGGTTACTTCCTGCTGGTATGGGGGCATACAAAGTCAGGAGTCTCTTGTTTGTCATCCTTGTCAAAAGGGAGAGCTGAAATCCTAGGTCATGGATGATCCAGTAACCCTGTACAAGAGGATGTGATCCTTTGAAGATCATAACCAGTAGTAATTGTTTTCAAAGAGGAGGAACCATGATCAGTGTTTAGTAGAGTTTGCCCTTGAGCTGTATCATTTGTAGTTTTCTAGCCTGAAGACAAGAAGAAATAACTTAGTTAAAACATTAATATAAGGTTTAATATGGAGAATTTTAATTTCCTGGAGCTTTAGAAATAGGTGATAAAAAGGCAAACGTGTAAGTTCCTGTTGCATTGGAAGGCAGACAGTCATGGGAATCAGATAATCATGCCTATGAACAACTTTCTAACCTCTTTGGTTTAATTGTTTTTAGATGGGCAGGGCACAAGTGATTCCACTTGGAGTGACAATTTCCTCTCTTGTCTGAACAGTTTGCTTTTAAACTGTCTCTGAATGGTTCCTCATCATCAGGATGAGATATCCCAGTAGGTCCAACTTGATCTGATGGTGGAGGGAAGTGACAGGCAGGTCAGGTGGGAGTCAGTGCCAAAAAACGCCCTTTTGGCCAAACTTAAGCAAAAAACGAGATTTAGGAGTGGCTTCTAGGCTGGGCTTATGTGCACTGGGCTTATGTGCAGTTCATTAAGTTTTCCTTTTTGTAATTAGGAAAATATGGGACAAACCTGAAAAGGGGCTAGCATCATTAACAATTTTAATTTAGATGGCAGCAGCTTGGTATAGTGTTTCCATAAGATTTATATTTTACAAGACTTACATACTTGGGGAAAAGAAATACATTCAGCATACAAGGGATCTAGCAACAAAACTTTCATGTGTGTGTGTATGTATGTGCATATAAACATCTGTACGATGGTTCTTATAACTGCTATCACAATGTGTAAAAATTATTGCCACTCTAAAATTGGTTATCTCAATCAGATCTAGCTAAAAATTCAGATACTCAAGAATTAACTCTCAGGTGTGAACTAAAGGAAAAAAGTGGCCATACTAAAACTCAAAGCAACAAAAAGGATCTTGAAATTTGTACAGATAAATGATCTTAATCTGTTTCCTGCAGTATATGGGCCTATTAACAAATGTTTTTATAAATTATTATTGTATAAAATCAGTTGCATTCTTCCTGTATTCCATTGAAATACAAATAAACTAAGAGTTTGATTTTATTGAGAAAAGAAACAATTTTGTCTAATTTCAAGATACAAATTAAAAAGAGACAGAAGAAATCAGTAAGTAGGAAAAATACAGGAAGGATGTTTTTTACAAAAGAAGGTAAGAGGGAAACAAAACTATTTGGGGATAAGAAAGGACTTTGTAAGTAAACTTTGTCCTAAAGGATTGTCCTGAAACAGAAAAGCAGGATAACACCAAAACCAGAACTCTCAGCAACAGTTGCAAAGGGTATGAGTGGGCCTTAACTATATAAAGGATGGGACTTATAAAAAGTTTATGTCTTTGTGATTAAGTTAGCTGTAATTTGATTTATATAAGGATTTTCTAAAATCAAAATTTAATACTAATACCTAATAGTCCATAACAATGAAATTATCTTAAAAATATGGCTGTGCTCTTGGGTTTCTGTTATATAAACTTTGGATTATTGATCCCTGGATATGCTTCTCAATATTTTAGAGCCTAAACATGTAATCTCTTTTTCCATAGACATCTTTTTTTATGTTGGCCTGTATGCCACCATTTAACAATGTGGAAGGAGTCTCCTAAAGGTACTTATATGTTATTTTGGAAAATTCATAAAAATAGATCTAGCTCACATGCAAATTGTGACAGTAAGGATTATTTTATTTTTGGCTAGTGGATTGCATAAATATTAACCTCATAATTATTGTACTATAAAATATAAAATATTTGACTATTAATTTAATAAGCATTTCATAAATACCCAATATAGTAAGGAACTGACTGTGACAATATGGACATAAAAGAGGTACCACATATCTTCCCTAAGAAGTTGAAACAAAGTAGATCAAAGAAAATCCCATTTATAATTTTCTGTCACTTATATTTTAAGTTGTATAATGAATTTTACCTAATGACTGAAACTGAATTATTTGGCAATAGAAAGTCCTTTGAACTATTACTATAGCTTGCCCTTTAATTTAGTTCTGTAATTTTTTTATACATGTGCAATTACTTTAATGCTTAAATTCCATCATGCTTAATTTTTTTCATTTCTAAGCCTAAATCTAAGTTTTAGAAACTGAATAATGCTTTTACTTGAGAGTGAGTTCATGGGATCAGAGATATCAAGGCAAAATAGTTCAGAGAGAAGTACTAATAAGTGCTAACTCACTCTTACTTCCTCCTCTTCAGAGCTATTTAATAAAGTTATCAACTACACCTATGAACATCAACACTTATTAATGATGAGGTGGAGGATTCTTTATTGCTCCCACACACAACCTAAGACAAGTTCAATGCACTTGCACAGGAAGCGACAGATCCTTTTACTAAGTAGGTGATTATGGACACTCTGTTTTTAACTTGGATAATGAAAGTCTTGAGGTAAGCTGTGAGGGAAGCAAGTCTATCTGAGAGCTGAGACTTCATCATGATGAATTCTGTCTTGAAAAGTTCAGTAATTATAGTCAGAAGATTTCTAATTTGCTTCTAAGTGTGGAATTGGAGTTCACATTCCAGAAATGAAAACCATTTTAACACCCACTCTTCTGTACACATATATAGAGCTAGGTTTATGACATGCTATCTTAATTGAATTCTGCTAAATTTCCTGTTTGGTGCTTCCTATAGCAGGATTGTAGTTTCATAATATGGAGGCTGTTTCCTTTTCTTCTTTTTAAAATTATTAATATTACTCTATGAAATATCATTTGATAAATATTAGCTATATTTTTCACATATTGATTTTTCTTCTCATCTGGCATAATTTTTTGATCCATATCAATTTGGCAAAAGGACATGATGCTTTGAAGTAACCAATATCAGCAGTCCAAGAAATGGAGGCCAGAAATATAAACAAATGAAAAATATTACTTGCTGAAATATAACAGTCCTAGATTTACTAATTATTCTCTACCTATAATATGTAGAAGTCAGAGAGCAAAAGAAACCAACTCTGTGTAATCTGAATAAAAAGAGAAGTTATCAGAGAACTGAAGGGAGAGCTGAGGAGGTGGGTTTGAAAGGGAAGCAACTTTTGCTCTGGAGAAGGCCCCCCCTACAAAGGAGCCCTGGGAAGTCTCACTCTGAAATTCCTGTTTGAATAAATAAATAGAAAAACAGTTTGTTTTTGTTTGGTTTTCACCTCAATTTGTTGCATTTTATTCAAATTTCAAAGTCCCAAGAAGGAGTGTTTTGGGAAGGTTGGTCAGCTGGGTATGCCTTGACTGATTAATGAAGAGTATTTAAGATCATGAGTCAGACTCTTGCTTTTTCGTTTCTAAATTTCCCTTGTAGGGTTTACAAACTCAATTTCCTTCTAAGGCTGCACACACTGAGAAAGACATGTTTCAACTGAAAAAAAAACTCATGGTGTTAAGTGGAAAGCAGAAATAGACACTGGATGGCCCCAAACAACAATTATCTACCGCACATTATTTTTAAACACTTATATAGAATGAAACCCATTTGAACTGTATGTAACATCTACTCTGTGAAACTCCTTCTGTCAACTTCTCTTAGGGTCAGAAACAGTATTTTGTGAGGGCTTGGAAAACAGACTGTACAGCCAGACTGAATGGACTCAAATTTCTGCTTTGTAGCTTAGTAACTCTAATCCTTTGACAAAATGTCTAATCTTTTTATACTTCAGTTTCTTTACCTGTAAATGGGAAATAGTAATAATAACTATCTCAAAGAGATACTGTGATGATTATTTATGTTATTGCAGGTACAATATTTAGAAACTCTTCAATTGGTGTTATTATCAAACTGAAATAATACACGGTTGATGTGGGCATGTGTTAACCTGAGATGGGAATAACGCCTAATTTAGGCTGGTCAGTGTTCATTAACTGGGTTATTCAACATACTAAAGACACACACACACAAAATAACCTGCAGGATCGTGTGTGTTTTCAAATCAAGGCAGTGACAAAATTCAGACACTAAAGACAGTGGAGGCCAGAACCAGCAGAAACCATGACACCAAGTTAAGGACAGGGCAAAACATGGAACCAGAAGACAGTGCAGTACATGAGGGTCATAGAAGCACTGAGGAAGGCAAAGCAAGTAAGCAGATGCATGGATTGAGGATCAAGGAAATTTATTCTCAGTAATATTCCTATGTATGCCAAAGGTTCTCATAATGTCACTATCACAGCTGACTAATCTAAGATTTAGGAAAGAATAATGGATAGAAAAGGGAACATGAGTGAACCTGTAAATAGGGATATAGCATTGAGTAGACTGGAGGAAGCAAATAACACGTTGTTGTTATAGTATCCAAGTCTATTGATTTAAAAATAATAATGATGCCACTATCACTAACTAATAATGCTAGCAATGGTGGATAACTTCACTTTGCATTTATGTGTCCCTGGCTCTGTGCTAAGTGCTCTGTATGTATACAATCACTTAGTTCTCATAACAAATTGCTGAAATAATTATCATAATATAAAAAGTCCAATGGCATAGAGTTTGTCTTTCTTTTTTACCTCTTAATCCATAACACTTAGAATAGAATCTAGCACATGTGAGGTATTTCCTAGCATGTGTGAAGACCACACATAACTCCTCATATAGTCCTAAAATGAGGTGTTGCTAGTTCAAATACTTTATTCACGTCAAATAAAGATAAATTATTATGGTTGAGATTCAAAGTCCGGTAGCTTGACTCCAGAGCCCAGTTGAACTCTTCAGTTTATACCAAACACAACCCTATCCCACAGCATCACCCGGAGCTACAGTTTTGTATTTGCTTCTCCCCTGCACTGCTATATTTTCTTTTATTGCCAGAGTTAAATAGGTCTTGTACGAAGGAAAAGGAAAAAGAAGCAGTCAATGATGAATAAAGCAGGATAATGCAGGATGAACTTGTTATAAAACAGGATAATAAACACATAATACTGGAGACTCTAAATCAGTTTTGCATGGTAGAAACATGAGTAGTTTAATTATATATAAGGAATTGCACTGACCAGGTAATAAAAATATGAACAAGGATGTTTCTGAAATTGAAAGTCTCACACTCTAGTGAGACAGATAAGGACATAAACAAATAAATAATCTAGTAAGTGCAAAAACAAAGGTGTGGTTGTTTTTGAAAGCTCAGCTAGTTCCAGCAATAGTGAAACTCATTGTTCTGGTGCATGTGCAGAGTAATAGGAGTGAGACAAGGAAGGCAGTTGATAAGATACAAGAAATAAGTAACTCCATGGGGCAGCACATGCTTAGCATGTGTGAGGCCCAGAGTTCAATCCCCAGCATTAAAAAGAGAAAAAATAATGGTACCAAGGAGATACTACTTTATTTTATCAAAAATGAAGACACAGCAGGATTAACATTTTTTAGTAAGGTCTTTGGTGGTTTGATTGAAGTGTGGAAAGACAGGTTAGTGCAGATCCATGCAATAATGTAGGGCAGAGATGATTAGGGCCAGAAATGAAGTTGTAGCAGTGGGATTCAAGCAGAATCAACAGGATTTAGAGGCTGATTGAATTGCAGTGTGATAGACAGCTAGAATCAAACATAACTCTGAAGTTTCCCATTGAGGAAAGTAAGTAAGATGGTAACACTAATAATCTCAAAACAGAAATAAATCAGAAAAGCAGATCTGGCCACTGTAGGGATAAAAGTCTAGTATAAATGTAGAAAACTTTAATACAACTATTTTTTAATGTGAAGAAGGAATGGATGCACAAATAATGCTGAAAAATTACCTGCTCTTGTTTCATAGTTTTGAATATGGAAAGTAACTCTATTATTCAGCAATTTTTTAAGTTGCTACATTTCTGAGAACTTAGCTCCAGTGCTGCAGGTGAATTTAATGTATTTTACTGGAGATACTTTAATATAAAAGTCTTTCCTTCTCTGCCTGTTGTTTTTTACTCCTGTGAATGAACTGTAGTCCTGCCAGATTCAGCTTGTGTTTACTGAACCTAACATTGAAGTCAGTAGTCAGATCTCATTTTGATAATATATAAGAAGACATTTTTCACACTTTGGAGTATCATTTGAAAAATCATTTTAACTTGAAAGAGAGTAGCTCTAAGACAGAGGATAATTTACCTAACTACAGGTCAATCAGGAAGATGCAAGAAATCCAGGTACAATTTGTCAAATGGTTGAATCTTTGATTTGGAGGAATGAAGGAGCCATTGGCAGCCTGTGGAGAGCTGACTAACTCTTCTCTTTTTCAGTTGACTAGCCCTGATTAGGATTTCTAGACTTTGAAGCCTCTTACTTGGTGAACTAGTCAACAAGAGATTTCTTCAAGTTTAAATATCCCTAGATCCAGAGTTAGATACTTTGAATTTAAGATAAATAAGGTATTTGGCAATATTTTCTTATAAAACACACAAGGAATGTTAATGTTGCACACACACACACACACACTAAGGTTACAAAGAAGACATGAGTGACTACATCGATGACCACTAATTGCTCTTTTTTCCATCTGTGAATGAATGACTACAGATTTTAATGCTAAATGTACTGTTTGTTTGAAATTTAGTGTGCCTATCACAGAATTTTTGTTGTTACATGAAGCTTTTAATTTCTTTTGTGTTTTTATTGCTATTAAACAGATTTACAAGACACTTCTGTGTTCCTATCACAGAATTTTTGTTGTTACATGAAGCTTTTAATTTCTTTTGTGTTTTTATTGCTATTAAACAGATTTACAAGACACTTCTGTGTTCATAAAGGGTATATGTAAAAGTTATGGACATTAAATTGATTTCATTAAGATAGTGTTTACAAATTTTTAAAACAGCATTATATTTAAATAGCTAACCTAAGGGACTATAAAATAGGTGATGACCTATCAACATATGTTAAAATGCCAAAGATAAGTTGTCTGTGAGAAAGGCTTCGATGTGTCTCTTAGTCCATGCTCCTTTTCTATGGTTTCCTGGCTTCTCCCACCAAAAATGATCATGCTGTCTCCTTGTCATGTTGGAAATGATTTTGCTATAAGGCAGTTCCTAAAATTAAACTATTTAGGCTTTGAATTAAATTTCTATTTTTGTAGATGATAATTAAGTTCAAGGCCAATTAATTACAAAAGTTGATGGCAGTCACCTAGAAGAGTAAGAATAAAGGGAGTTACTTGATAAAAGTTTTTTTTTTTTGCTACTTTGTATTTTTCAATACTTGTTGAGTGAGTCCCATGAATTTTTGTTTTGCACACACATACACACACACAAATAGAATTTTTGGATGTAAACATATAATATCTTGATTGATATATCAATCATATGTTCTCTGTTCCCCTTGTTTCCATTTCAAACATGTTTGATTGCTTATTTTCTTCTTAAAATATTTTACAATGGTTTTAGTGAGACCATCATCATTACTGCCATTTATAAACACCAAAGGATCTCAAATAGAAGAGCTAATAGAAAAATGAATGGAAAGTTGCAGAGGCCTGTTTCTGAAAGGATGATTATTCACAAAGAATGGCTTTTCTATGTAAAGTGTTACAAATGCTGAACATAAGTCGACCACATTTTAATAACACATTGATGATCAGTGTGAAATGAACCAGAAACATCTGGGGGGGAAGCAATGCAGAAATAAAAGAATGAGAAATGGAAGTATATATTAAATTCAGTGTGAAATGAACCAGAAACATCTGGGGGGGAAGCAATGCAGAAATAAAAGAATGAGAAATGGAAGTATATATTAAATTCAAGTTCATCTAACAATTTGGTGTGGTTAGAATACTGCTTGTATTTATGTAAAAACTAGAGATAGTGAAAAAGCTGGATCCAGGTGGCAAATGATCACATTCCGTACACAGTGGATACCACCAGATAATAGAACAGAATAAGATTCTAAGAATTTGAAAAACATTTCCTGAGGAAAGCAAAAGAAACAAGACAATGCAATAAGTAATTAGGACTAATAGTCTCTGTATTAGAGAATACTCATCTACGACTGTTCCAATGGCTACTTACAGGTCAAATTGTACCCAGAAGGTGGGTAAGGTCGCAGTTGTATTTTTAGGAGAGTGGCTGCCAAATATGACAATGGAGAAAGAAGTACCCAAAGTTCTTCTATATGAGAGAGAGACAGAGACAGAGAGAGAGAGAGAGAGAGAGAGAGAGAGAGGGTCACAGTGTCATAACTAATTTTGACTCTAAGAAAGCATGTTTTTCATTTAAAGACAGAAATGACTCAATAATCTCTTCTTTATAGTAAATTTAGACCCTTTATAATGTCAGAAATGATTACTTGAAATCCTTTTTTTAAGACCCCTTGTTTTCAAAAGTGTTTTCCAAACATTTTCTCAACATCTCCCCTGCATATCTGCTCAATAACATTTTCTTGATGTATTAATCTTACACTCTATCTCTGATTGCTGCTGTTTGTGATGACACTGGGCACCTGTACAACTTACACATTCTCTAAGGACTAGACACATTCAACTTTGAAAAAATGTGATCATGTATTTCATTTATAGTAAATACCTGATTCCAACAGATATTTAAAATTAAGTTTTCACTTCAGTAAAAACTCTGAATCATGTTGACAAACTTGCTTATCTTGAGAAAATAACACAAGATTCTCTACTTTGACAGACTTAGTGACTTAGCTTGCACTCATCACATAGGGAAAGCAAAAGTGGTGAGGTGGGTGACTGTTGGAAGAACTTTTTCTTAGTCCAGAAAAGAACTTTGATATTGAAAATATGGAATCATAATAGACAGGGCAGCTTTTTGTTCTGTGAATAACCAGCTGTCTCTAAATATTTTGTGATACGTAGAACCCTTTTGTAAATTTGTACCTGTGATGCAGTTACAGACTACAGGAGAGAGAAAAGAGTCAGAGGAATTGTGCTAAGTAGATAATCAGTAATAGTGCATGGAATGTAAGGAATTATTCTGGCTTTTTGAGCAAGAATATTGATTAAGAAGATATGTGTTTAAGAAATCTGTTAGTAGAATTGTTATTGATACACTTAACAAGTGTATGTAATATATTTATGGTAAAAGCTGTTGTCATTCCCATAAAAAAGGAGATCATACTGAACCATATGATGTCTTTTATTACAACCAAAGAAGTCACAGTTTATGGCATAATCAAAGCAGACAATCATTTTCTGTGTCTGCTTACTATAAAATATTAATTTTACTCAAAATAGTTTGAATTCTTAAGTTTTTTTTAACCCTGGTGTAAGTATTGGGTATCTGTATATTTTTTATATGTAGAAATAATGTTGGAAAATAAAAACTGTAGGTGTATGACTGCTCATTTTATACTTGTAGGTAGGGAGATCTTTTTATGTTCACCATAGATCTTTAATTTAAAAATACAATTTTTCTATGTAAATATTTGAATAAACCTTAAATTTTTCTTACCTAAAGATATTTTAGCTGTATGTACTTTTTCTTTCCTCTTTCACAACATGCTATTTTCTATACACACTAAAGTTTCTCTGACTCATCTGACTTCCAGTTGGGTTCTGACAGAAGTAGGCAACAAAAGCAGGTCAGAGTTATGGAGCTGTAAAGATTGAGGTCATCTATTATGTTTTCTGAGCCCACTTTGCTGTGATTCTGAAAGTTTCTCCGCACCCAAGGATCTTGTCGTTGGCTTTCTCTCCCATAGCTCCAGCTGTCTCCAAGCTCTGATAACTAGGCTTCCTCACTTTACACTTCAGTCTTAGAAGTGATGATGAGTCCTGGCCACACCCCTGCTGACCGGGGGGTCACATATCTATCTCTAAAAAATGTCTTTAGCTTGAATTCTCTTCAGGTGAACAGTTTTGAATGTGTTTTTTTTTTTTCCTAACCAGGATGCTGCCTAATACAGTACCAGGAATTGTCTTAGGAAATAAGCCAGTGACTGGAATTCTGGTATTAGATGGACCACATATGAATGAATGAACACTTGAATAGCCATTTTCCTAGGAAAGATGGATGAGTGATCCATGAAATACAATGGGCATCACAACCACTTAATTTATCCAGGAGTGATGTGCTTCTTTCCAATAGCAAGGTTCTGCAAGATCAAGAGGTTGTGTGTGACACTGTTCAGCAAAATTACAGGATACAAAATCAATACATGAAAATCAGTAGCATTTCTATACAACACAGATGAATCATTTAAGAAAGAAGTGAGGAAAACAATACCATTCATAATAGTATCAAAAATAGCTAGGAATAAATTTAATGTAGGATTTTAAAGACCTCTACAATGAAAAACTATAAATGACTAAAGAAATCAAAGAAGATATCAGAAGGTAAAAAGACACCACATGCTCACGGATAGGCAGAATCAGTATTGTGAAAATGGTTATACTATTGGTTATACAATGAAATTCTCATCAAAATTCCGATGATATTCTTCACAGAAATAGAAAAATCAATTCCAAAGTTCATGTGGAAGCAAAAAAGACCTTGAATATGCAAAGCAATCCTGAGCAAAAAGAGCAATGTGGAAGATAAAATACCTGATTTCAAACTACAGAGTCATAGCAATAAAAACAGCATGGTACTAACACAAAACAGACATGGAGACCAATGGGAGAGAATAGAAAACCTGGACACAAACCCATGCAACTACAGCCATTTGATTTTTGACAAAGGATCCCAAAATATATATATTAGAGAAAAGATAGACTCTTCAAAAAATGGTGCTGAGAAACTGGACTGGGTATCTACCTGTAGAAGACTGAAGCTCAATCCCAGTTTTTCGCCTTGTACTAGTATCAACTCAAAGTGTACTAAAGATCTTAATTTGATATCTGAAATGGTGAGGTTATTCCAGGAAAAATAGGGAACAAACTGGAGCATACAGGCATAGATAATAACTTCCTGAATAGAACTCTAATAGCTCAGCAATTAATAGAAAGGACTGACAAATTGGACTATGTCAAACTAAAAATCTTCTGCACAGAAAAGGAAATAGTCACTAGATTGAAAAAAATCTTTGCCAGTTATACATCTGATAAGGGATTAATAACCAGAATATACAGGGAGTCAAAAACTAACCACACAAAGAATCAATAACCCATTGAAAAACAAATTGGCAAACAAACTGAACAAACAGGTCTCATAAGAAGTACAAAAAGCCGATAAATATATGAAAAAGTGTTCACCATCCTTGGTCATAAAGGCAATGTAAATCATAATAACAATGAGATCTCACCTCACTCCAGTTGGAATGACTATCATCAAAAACATAAACAACAACAAATATTGGTGAGGGTGCTAGGCAAAAAATATCCCTTATACATTGTTAGTAGAAAGGTAAATTAGTGCAACCACATGGAAAGCAGTATGGAGATTCTTCATAAAACTTAAAATAGACCTACCATCTCATCTTGTCTTCATATAACAGAAGGAATGTACTCCAGGATACAAAAGAGCCACTGCACACCCATGTTTATCATAGCACCATTCACAATAGCCAAGATTTGGAAACAGCCCAGATGCTCTACTAATGATGAGTGGATTAGGAAAATGTGCTTTACATACACAAATGAGTATTGCTCAGTCATAAAAAAGAATGCAATTATATTCTTTGCAGGTAAATGGATGGAACTTGAGATCATCATGTTAAGTGAAGTAAACCAGGTTCAGAAAGATGAAAGTCACGTTTTCCCTCAGATGTGGAAGCTAGACCTAAAAGATAAATTTACATGTAAATACATATGTGATCTATATCTATGTATGTATGTGTATCTGTCTATTTATCTACCTATCTATGATTATAATAGGGGGTCTGTCTCAGGAGACTACAGAGAAGGCAGGAGAGGAAAAGAGAATGATAGAGTGAATAATTATGAATCACACAGTATCTGTATGAAGCTATTATATCAAAATTCATTGAAAGCTGTAGAATAATAGGGGGACAGAGAAAGAGTAAGTAATATTGTGGATTAATCTGATTAAAGCACGATATATACATTTGTGAAATACCATAGAAAACCTTCTTAAAGAATCAACATACACTTTAAAAAGTAAAGGACAGGAAGGTAAAACAGATCCTGTCCAGAAGTGGGTATTAGTGGTAGGTGGTAAACAGAGAGTAAAGGAGGATGAATATGGTCAGTGTACTTTGTTTATGTGTATGAAAACAGAATAATGAAACCTGCTGAAATGTTCTAAGAAGGGGGATTGAGTGAGGGAGAATGATGGAGGGAAAGAATGTAATTGAGATACATTGTAAGCAACTATGAAAAAGTCATAATGAAATCCTCCTGTACAACAATAAATGGCTATCAGTGGATGAGGGTAGGGTAAGCAGAGAGGGTAAAGGAGGGCAAATAGGATTGATGTACTTTGTATATTGTTTGAAAAATTGAACAATGGAGTTTGTGGAAATTGTTCTAAGTGAGGAGGGAAGATGAAGGAGAATGAATGCAGGGGATGAATCTAATTAAGATATATTATACGCACATATGTAAATGTCACAATGAAATCCCCATGTACAACTAATATATGTATTGCCATGAATCAAGTGGTGATTGCAAATATAATGGGATTGAATGACTACTTCTTATTGCACTAAGGATATTAATACACACACACACACACACACACACACACACACACACACACATGCACCTTTGCCCTGCCCAATTCAAATTACAGATAGAAAATCAGAATTTTGTGGTGACCAAAAATTCTGCAATTTGTTTGACCCTAGGCAGACAGGCTCAAATATCCTGTCACCAGACCTGATTACATGTGTTCCAGAGTCAGAGTTATGATGCTAGATGACTGCAAACACATCATATCTTGTGCTTGGTAGCACTGAAGAGCTCTAGACATTCCAGAGGGCCCTTGAGGTCAAAACTACTTTCATCATAAAACAAATATAGTATTTTTTTCACTCTAATTCTCTTTTATGTCTTCAGTGGAATTTTGTGAACACTACATGAGGTGAGATAAAGTTATTACTTTAAAAGTCAATGGATGTACTTTGGTATATTTTTGTGTCTTAAAATTTTTCTCAGTTTTAAGTTTGAGATATTAAACTTGGAATATATAACCCATGTAATAAAAATACTTTGAATTTGTCAATATCTTGAAATAGCACATGGACTAGAGACAAAAAATTTGAGAGGTATTATGCTAACAGAGGACATTAGTGGGATCCCCATGACATGTGATGAAAATACAGATTTTGGTGCTACTGAGAATGGGGGAAAAACAACCCTCCATGACTACACTTGAGCAAGTTACCCCAGGAAAAGAATGAACTATTCTCCATGGCAACAACCTCTTCCCAGATACAATCAGACATTTCTTATTTTCTCTAGGCATATTCCAAGCATTAGATTCTATCATAGCTCAGAATAGTAAGAGTGAGGTTTCCTTTAGTCAAAGAGAGTGAATACATGAAGTACACAGTTATAGCCAGCTGAATCATTATAAATTATCTTTCAGATAAGGGAAAATAAAATCAACACAAAAGTAGTATACAATTATGGGGTAATGTGTGATATTTTGATACATGTATACATTATATAATTTTAAATGAGGATAAGTATATTTATTTATCTACTCAGACATCTATCATTGCTTTGTGGTAAAATGTTCAAAATCTTTTGTTGTACCTTATTAAAAATATATAGTACAATAATATCATTATGGTCACCTTACTATGCAATAGCATACCAAAATTTATTTCTCATTTCTAGCTGTAGCTTTAGTGTCTGTTGCTTTACTGTTTCATTTCTCCCTTCTACCTACTCTCCCTGCCTCTGGTAACCACCATTTTACCCTTGACTTTTATGACATAGACTCTTCATCATTATGAAGGACTAGGCAGCAGAGATAAGAATATATTCTGAGGATATAAGAACAAGGAGAATAAAATATAAATTGTATGAATAAGCTTATTAACATGGATATATTCATCCAGAATTCAAGATTTGATGTGTTGGCTAGAATGCCCAAGAGTTGCCTTAAATTTCTTCTGGTTTAGTTTTCAGAAGTCTAGACATTGAAATGGTTATTCCCAATGAAATTGAGATGATGAAATTTTCCAAGGACACTAAAAAATGAGTCCAATATTTATGGCAATAGGACTGATGGAATGAATTCATTACATTCAGCTTGCCAATCCACAACCTAATCGTTCACACTGTGAGGGTTTAGCGAACCCTTATTCTACTAAAGCATTTAGAACCTCATGTAGTGAGAGGCACACAAACCTCCAGCAAAACCTCTTAGTCATCTATCTTCTGTAAACTGGACATAAATAAAGATCACCATGAAATTGATCTCCCTAGTATAAGTGAAAATAATGGCTATTGTTCAAGGTTGAAGACTATGCTTTGACTAAACCATTATGAATATGCTCTGTTGTCAAGGCTCATATGACAATTTCTATGGCTGACTGATCAATTTTCTTTAAATGAAAACCAATGGTGGACTTAAGGTATGATACCATTCCCCAGGGCTCAGAAGTTACCTGGGAGCTGGTAGATTATATTGAGTCACTTCTATCAAGGAGGGGATAAGAATTAAATGTCATGTAAATAATAGGCATTCTCGATACAATTTTGTTCTTCTAACTCAAATTCTTCTGCTGACACCATAATTTGGATACTTGAAGAATGCTTCAGTCATCACCAGGGAATCCCTCATAGTATGTCTTCCAATCAAGGATTTCATTTATGTTGAAAGATGTGCAGTCATCAGGGTAGGTGTATCTAATTGCTAGTGTTACTATTTGTTCCATTACCAGGAAACATCCTAATCAACAGAACAATAGAATCATCTATTGGACTCTCAGTTATGCCCCCAGCCATGAGATAATATCCTGTGAAATTAAATTGTTGACTTACAGTATGTAGTTAAGCAAGCAGAAAATACATGGTACTCCATATATTGGGTCTTAGATATAATTACTATTACTCTTCATAATTTACTTGCAGAATTTGTCTTTCCTTAGAAGACAATAAAGTCATCAACCAAACACCTGAGGCAGAAGGAAAGAATGAGATGGATACACTATTTCTCTCCTTTCTCTTGTTGTCTCATTAAAGTTTTTGTAGCAGCTTTGTTGTTCTATTCTGACCAACCAAATCAGCTGGTTACTGTTTCCTAGTTCTGGCTCTTTCCAGCTTGGGCAGTACCATACTTTTCTATGCCTTCATCAAGACTAAGAATGGTGACAACTCTCCCAGCTCCCCCCTGTCAATAGTCCTTGGTATTTTACTATTCTTTTTTGGTTCTCAGAACTCTGTTTACATCTCTACAGATAATCTATGAAATTAATCCTGGCTAGCTAAACTCATTTGAGTGTTTCAACTATTTCCTCCTTGACTCTAGTTGATAGAAAAATGATTATTTTATGTGCCCTGTATCAATATATAAATAGAATTCATATATAAAATATTTTCAATGAACTTAAATATAACAGAAAAAATAAGATATTGCTTCCCATAAATCTACCATAAAATATTTAAAAATAATTGTTTAACACAGAAGTATGAGTGTTTAGATAAGGTATAAATTATCTAGACTCAGAGAATTCCAAAGCAAACATTAAACAGGACACAGAAATGCTGTTCCAAATAATGTTTATGATGATGTTGGGGTGGGAATGGGGAATCATCAAGATCTGAGGAAATACTTGGAGAAGCACTGACAAGGCACAAGTTACAATTCAGCTTTCTGGACCATCTTTGGGAGATTAAAGATTAGTGTAAGAAATTAGGATTTGAATCATGTTAACTTTAAATATATTAAGAAAAAAATATTGTTAGTCAGGTTTCCATTAATTTAACAAAATGCATGAGTAGTAACCTTAAAAAGAGGAACATTTTGTTTGACTCAGTGTTTGGAGGTTTTCATTGGCCTCTTTGCTGTTAGGACTTTGGAGAGTACTCCACGATGATGGTGAGTATGTAGTAGAGGATGCTGCATTGTGTCCAAGAAGCCAGAAGAAAGAGAGAGAGGCAGAGATCCAATTAACCTCTTCAAGAGCATGTTACCAATGACCTGACACCTTCCACTAAGCCCCAGCTATTAGTGTTTCACTACCTCCCAATATTTAGCATATGGGCCTTTTGGAGATACTCATCCAAACCACAATCCTAGCCAAGATAATGGAAAAAATGTTATCGACTTGCTTTAATTTTCATATTAATTTCATAAAATAAGGCTGATACTTTTGCATTTGTTGCCCTCAGAATTCTGTTTGGAAAAGATATATAGTACTGTTACTCATTTACAAATTTATAAGCATTTTAGAAGCTATCTGGTCCAACATCATTATTTCTTGTCATATGTCTTATTAGCAAAAAGTGCTAAGGATAATGTTAGCTTGTCCAGTCATAAAAAATGAAAAAATGTTATAATGCATTTCTAAATTCTTTTTAATAATAATCTATGAAAAATGCTTAAGTTATCTACTTCTATAATACAAGATACTACAATAGAAAGTACAGTGATATGGTATATCAATAAGGATTATTCTTTTTTAAGTAAGAAAAAGTATGTAAAACACAGAATCTTGTTGTGTATAACATATATAAATTATTTTTGCAAATTATTGAGAATTTAATGAAAAAAGGATAATTAAGAAATTATTTTGAGCTCTGTTTATTGCTATTGTGAACTTCTCAGAGCGCAATATAATATTTTCCTAACTCTCTCATCTGCAAAGGTAGCCAGGTATTTGCTTTCGTTAAAGCCTGAGTGTTCCATACTTCCATTCTAGGGCTTGTGTCTATTTGTGCAGCTCATCAATATTTACATCTTTTAGAGAACTAGTGAGCTCCATTATGGAAAAAGGGAAAATAAACTTTGTATTTAACAAGATGAGGGAGGACATTTAAGTGCTCAGTGGGTATCGCCCAATGACTAAGAATTATAAAAGCTCATAGGGGAAGTGTGGTTATCCCCACTTCACCCCTTTAAGGTACTGGGAAATGAGAGGATCTGAGGTCAGAGCAGGGCAATGAAAGTTAAAATCTCACTAACCTTAGGCTGGACTTCATTTTGATGAGAGGGAGGACAGGTAAGTCTGCTGGGAAACCTAATAAATGCATGCTTATGAGCATTGGTTAGGGTATGAAGCCATGCTGTAATGTGTCAGTCTTGCAAGTAGTAAATTCTGTATCCCCTTAGACAAAAATTTTTATAAGACAATCCAGATTAGTAGTCAATGTAAAACACACAGAAATATGCAAAAGCTAAAGGAAAGATACCCACATCGGGGATTACACATTTCTAATATTTTCTTGAATATTAAAAGAGCCCCATACAAATGTTTACAGTGATTGCACAAGTTTAAATTATTCATAGATAATAAATAAAATATCAAATGTTTTAGAAACATCTTACATTTACAAATATTCAATAGCTTTGCAATGATTTAAAGAATAAAAGTTGTACAACACAGATTTAAAGCCATCCCCGAAGGCAAGAAGCAAATAAGGATGAACCTTCACATGCTGCATACATAACACAGTTTTTGACAGAAGTAAGCAAGGCATAAGGAATATGTGTGACTTAATAGATGAAATCCCAGACAAAATAAATCTGCCCTTAGGGATAATGGACCAAACAACTTAATTATTAAGGTAAAGTAGAAGTTAAGAGAATTCGATTTTGAAAATTATGCCAAGTGAAATTTCTGGAGTGGTGCTTTTCAAGATTCCCAAACTTTAACTAGGGGCTTTTTTAAAGTGAAGATTCTGACTCCATCTCCATAGCTCTGGGGTGGGGTCTAAGAGTCTGCATTTCCACAAGCTTCCAGGTATTGTTAATGTCTGGTCTACAAAGTAACAAGATTCCTAACAGCATTCTGATTAACTATTAAATGAAGAAATGATAGACTTATTAGCAGACTTCAAACATATAGACATCAGTTGGAAGTGTTCTGTTGCTGAAAACAAATCGTCTGACCAATTTGTAACCTACCTGAAAGTGTTTTCCCTTCAGGAAATGGACAAAAGAATAACAAAATACAGCAGATAAATTTTTATTGAATGTTGAATCTGCAGCTTTACATTTATTATTTCACTTAATCTTCAGCAGCATTGTTTGAGGTAAGTAGGTAGCAAGTTAAAAAATAACCTCCACAGAATAATAATGAAGACAATAGGTGAAGACTTTGAGCAGTTTTCCTTTGATGTAGGTATATAATTCTATGCAAGGATTTAAATGAAGTAATCTTACTAGTGGACATTCAGATTAAAAAAGACCTGGTTAGGATAGTAAGCGAGGTATTTAGAATAAATTGATAGCATGAGATCATTCTTAAATCAGAGAAAATATGTTCTGCATCTTATGGAGTATTATAGATAGCATATAGCAGACATTTTAAAAATTGTATGTTTAGAGCAAGGGTTATAAAATTTCCATGGTGGTCTGTACTAATGCAGACTATATTTATTGGCAACTCTGGCAGTCAGATATAAGAAGTTTTGGGAAGCTGGTGTGCAACTGAAAAGAATCAGGTAAGGTTTTAGAGTAACTGAAAAACAAACAATGGGACTAAAGGGCCTGGGGATGTAATTCTGCCCCAGTGCTTGTCTAGCATGTGTAAGGCCCTGGGTCCATCCTAAGCACACACACACACACACACACACACACACACACACACACACACACAAGGGGAATGTCTTAAAGTCAATCAGCTTTCAGACATCATTTCTAATATGATAAACCAAACCAAACTTTAGTTCCAAGGACTAAAGAAAATCTATCAACTTTCCAAGATTTCTGAGTTTTCCTTAGGGACTTTTCTTTTGCCTGACTAACTCTCACTTCAAATTTTGCTTTTCTCCTGTTTTATAAATTCCAAACAAAATTCTGTTTTTGTGAGTCTCTTCTACTCTTTTCATGGCATTTTGCCCCATGCCCAACCACCACCCCTATGCTTTAATTCTACAAAGCACCTTTAACACAAAGATATCCTATATAACACCCTCTTTTTCTAAAGAGATTAAGCATAATTCAGTGTTCAAAATATTAAAATGTTATGCATTTTTAAATAGAGGAAAATTAAGTGAATGAATGAAGTCCAACAAAGTGCTAGTTTCCATCACACACACACACACACACACACATACACACAATTTTATTACTTGCCAAGAAAAAGTTACAAAACAAGACTTCTGAGGTCTTTTGTACTCTACATACACATTGTATACAAAGTTGTTTTTATTACAATTATCATTATAACTATTCCCATCTTTAACTTACTTATTTTGATTTCCACTTTAAATTATTATAGCTTAAGATATATCATATAAACTAAGGGATCATATAAACTAATTTAAGGATAAGAAAAGGTATAATATAAGGAATAATTTTGGCCTAGAGACACAGCTCATTGGCAGAGTTCTTGCCTGGCATCCATTAGGCTGTGGGTTCAATCTCCATCACTGAATACAAACAAGAATTGTAGATTGTTAAAAACCAAAAAAAGATGAAGAGTAATTCTTCCCACTGCATTTTCTCAGACAACTAGAACCTTGTTTCCCCAAGCCAACTTTCATTATCTTTTTGTTGTTTTTATATTTTCCAGAAATATTCTATCCTTAAAGATTTAGAAAAAAAACAAAACAAATATTAAATTATTTGAAATTTTGTTCTTTGGGTGCAGTTCTTTATGGATATCTCTAAACATATTCTTAGCCTTTCTGTTTTGTAATAAGACATTGGTTAGTGCCTAGGCCTCCAAACCTATATAGCTCACAATACATACAATGGTCTGAAGACGGCTGTCATTCTCCAAATGAGGAATGTGTTATCTATCAACTCTGTCCTTCTCCAGGAAACTTGGAATTTCCCTAGAAGGTCCCACTCTCACCAACTCCTTATTTATAATTCTAACTTTTCTAGCAAACCTCCTCTCATTCCTCTAATTCATACTGAATCCTTGATCTGCCAGTTTAAAATTCTAGTTAAATAATTACACAGTGCAATTAATCTACTTTCCAGTCTAAATTTTATTCCTGCAGTCTATCTCAAAAAAGGGCTGGCCTTGTCTGGGAAACAGGGGCAACAACAGTTTTCTTTACAAGAAGATTGTTTACTGCCCTCTTAAGTAAACCTTCAAAATGCAGGCATCTTTAAAGACGAACTCCACTGCACCCCTGTTAATGGCAAATGGTGTTTTCAAAAGACCTTGATTTTTGCATTACATTATGGAAGAATCCAAGTAAAATGTGTGGGTGTAAATAGAGTTTATTAAAAGTTAGAGAAAGGGAAATACCAAGGGAGAATGGTGGGGTTCAGGTAGAGTTTGCCAACAGAGAGACCATGCTTTTATTTTTCAGGTGCTTTTAAAACTTACACTAATCCTTGGTGGGGGCAGACCCAGGATATTCCCAACCAATAATGAACAAGTGGGAAGAGGGATGGTAAGTTCTCAGCAAGGTGCATGTGGTCTGGTCCATCCCCAGGTAACCTACATGACCCCCAAACGTTTCCAACTTCTACTCTGCCTCAAATTCCCCAAGAGACAGTATTCCAAAAAATTCTTTTTGGGGTTGCTAAAAGGTAGCAGTCCATCTTCAGGATCTGTTTCAAGCTGACAAGGGGCAGCAGATCCTACCTATGAAGGGAAATTTTCTCTCCTATTTCTTTCCCTTGGGGCTTTTTTGGACACAGGTGTCTGAATTATTGTCCAGCATAAATGTTTCTCATGGAGATCTGGGTTACTCAGGAGATCAATCTATAAAGATTGATAGCTTTGTCATCTCATTATTTGGTTCCTAAAGGTTTTTATTCTGGAAGAGCTATATCTGATTTAAAGGCATGAATGGAACATTAACAATGATAGGAGCAAAAGAAGGGGCCCTGCCAGGTGTAATAGGAAGGATAAAAAAAAGCTAACTTTTCATTTTGAAAAAAGAGAGTCTTATGGCTAGCTATTTTAACTATTAGTTGGCCCTCTATTTTGGACTGTTACTATAGTGGGCACTTAAGGGCTAACTACACTAAAGGCCAGGTGTACCAGGGGACAGGTGTTAGTCCAATTAGAGAATAAACATTAATGAGTCAGTTCTGTACAGAAAGACTCACAGCATCCCTAAACTGAAGTTAGATAACATTGAAATTTATATTGCCTTTGTTTAAATAGAAGACCCTGACCAAAGATATAAGTTTGCCTTTTGCCAGAAGCCTAAAAGGATTAAATATTAGAACCCATGCATATGAGACCCTTTATAAAATCTTTCAGCTTTGGTTATGTTGAGAGGTCTGTCATAATTGACCCCATCTGGATCTTGAGAATTCCTCTCATTTGTGTAGTCCTTCTGAACTGTCTCATATGGCTGAACGCCACTAGTTCCTCTAAGAAGTTGGGGGATGCCAACTGCTCAGGGGTCCATCCTTTTAAAGTGTTTCTATGAACACTCATCTCTGAAGATTCTACCAATTTGGCAATTTTGTCCCTCAGAGCAGGAGAAGTTTCTCCCAGAAAGTCGGATTTTTGTCCCATGGAGGAGGGGAAGTAACACACCAAATAGGTCAGATGTCAATGCCAATGCAAACTTTTTGGCCAAATTAAGCAACAAAAAGATTTATTTAAAAAATGGCTCTTAGGCTGGGCTTAATTAAATTTAATTGTCTGCCAGATACTGGATATACTGACACCTTTAAATTGTTGTAAAGTGTCAACAGATTAACAGTTATAAGGTTTTTACAAGAAAAATACAAAATGACCCTAATACTTAACTAAGAATGTCATCCTGGTTGATAGATAGGCAACTGTCAGAGTCTTTTTTTCATGGGCTTGCCTTTAAATGTTCCTGAAGGATCAGAACTGTAATAATGAAACTTAAAATAACCATGGTTAATCAAGTTTAAACCTTGAATTTTGTTTAGGTAAAGTAACAAGGTAGGTGTTGCAGTGAGATTACTGATACTTAAAAACCCTAAGTATTTTAATTGATAGAAAGCAATGTGAGTGATTTTTTAAACAGCCTCTATTTTGATGCTCAATTGAATATTATGTATAAAACAATGTTTATCTAGTCAATGTCAGATAAACCAATTTTATCCAATGAACTGATGTCAGGTAAACCAATGTTTATTTCACACACAGACGTCAGGCCTAAATAGCAGAACTTTTAGCATTTGTCATAAAGAGCAGACATGTCAAAGACCTTATTAGATAGAATGTACCTTAAATAAAAGAACTCTATCTGTTTACATGTATACACTTTTAACTCTGTAAATGATTTATAACATTTAGATATACATACAAGTATTAGAATTATTTAAAGAAACTTTATTTAGTTTAAATTTAGTTTTCTAAGAAAAATATCTTAGGGTTTTGCAGGATGCAAAGGACAGTAAATAATTTCAAATGGGCTACAAAGAGACCTAGTCATCTTATTTTTTGGTTAGTAGGATCAAAGCATCTCCCAGTACTTAAGGATACAGCCAAGTGAATATATTGGCTTTTCCTATGTTGGCTGATGGAAAGAGAGAGAGAGAAGGGAAGTGGCAAAATCCATTTACCCCTCCACTCCTACATGAGGGTTCCTGAATGGAATTCCCTGTGCTGGCTGGTGGAGAGTGAGATACAGGAAAAGGAAAGTTGCCCTTTTGAAGAGAGAAAACAAGAGCTTCTGAGATTTATGGAACATTCCTTCTCATACCTTGAAAACCTCAATACAGGTAGGTCCCTCTGATCTACTTCCATCGACCTCTCTGGAACAAGTGAGTAGCAGGGTACCCTGTCTTTCAAGTTATCTGTTTCCTAAAGTCCCATCTCTTTTGTTCCTGCATAAGGGTTCATAGCTAGATGGGATATTGATTCTGAATGTTAACCCAACTATTAAATTATTAAACTATTGAATTATTATGCAAGGGCAAAGAGGCTGATACCAAAACAATATACAAAATGAAAAGATAACAATATGTAGGAAGACAATTTGTTGAATGTTAAAAGGGAAACACCTTAATTTGTACTGTTGTAACCAGTACAAAATTAACTATCAAATCCAAATTGCACCAAGGTAAGCTTGGCTGATACAAATCCATCACTCATTGTCAATTTTCATATCAGGTCATGGGGTTGTAGTCAGTTTGTAAACTGAGAAAAATGGGGGAACATGCACAGTTTTAATAATAATCCAATTAAGATTAATGTCTCAAATGATTAGATACAAAAACAGAGATAAGTAGGTAAGCATAAAGTTAGAATTTCCAATGACTGAGAGCCATGGCTTAGATGTTATTAAGAAATTACGTCCTAGACTGCTGATGTTAACTAACAGAATGACTTGGGACACATAGCAGGGTTGTTGTTGATCTGCATGTAGCCTTGGAGCCCCAAAATCATAGGCTCAGTTATTGAGAGTTAATGACACACATAATTTAGTATTTTAGGATTAATGACTGTTTTGTAGAGTCATAAAATCTTAAGGTTTTATCATCAAATCTGGAGCTTTTGTTTGGTTTTGGTAAAATTTTGTATCAGCCTACACTTATTGACAGTTAATTTGATAAAATAGAAACCCATTTTTGCATACCCATTAGTACCTTAAATTTTGACTTTAGAAGACTTTTAGGCAAATTTTATACTATAGCCAATCCAATTATACATATATAAACATATAATCTTTAAGACCTGGAATTGTATCTTAAAACAACATTTGTAAAAACCCAAATTTAGATAACAGTGTTTTGAATAAAACTCTTAGTAACCTTCTACCTTAAAAGACTTAGGAAGAAAATTAAATTAAACCATCTTTCTAATAATTGCAATGTATGTGAACACATGGGTCAATAAATCTAATTATAAAAGAGTTAAATGTAAATTATACTCATGATTGAATGAAATAGAGATTATTGTCCATAAATTTTCTTTAGTCTTAAGGCAGAGGATAGTTAGGCCTGATTGGGATTAGAACTTTAGATACCTTTTGAGACAGTCATGCACATTAAGTTTATGAAAGTAGCTTAGGAACTATCCTAAAGACATTTACACATACACACGCATATACAGATGTTTTGATCTAGGCATGCCAAAGAATAAGTATGCATAATGAGTTCAAAATTTAGTGGCCACAAGTACATAGGAGACAGACTAAGAAAATACATGGAAAACACACAATGACATACAAAATAATCACATTAATTCAGAGTGCACTCAATTTTTGCCATTATTTTTAGCATATTAGTAATCTAGATTCCTAAGTAGTTCACAACAGATCTCCAATTCAAACACTGTACCGTTCATCCAATACTTAACAGACCAATGTAATAAAAACATGTAAAAATACTATATTAATCTAGAGAATTTTAACCACAAGTTAGTTGTAATTTTCCTAGAGACTGATAACATGGCATCACCCATCCATGGGGAGTGACAAGATGGCATTGAGTACGTGTAGTTTCATCATGATGGCAGCATTTCCTGTGACCACATGGTCTCTCCAAAGAGTATCTCAAATGGAACACAAAGACACGTCATGTACGACATGCAGGCTGTAAACAGCAATCTGTTATAGGAATAAAAGACATCTCCCTTTGAGAGGAAGCTTCCCATATGAGTTAGTCATCCTAATGAAAAGACCAAATAACTGAAACAAGTTAAGGTGGGATTTAAAAAGTTTTTTTAGCCTCCTTGAATGTGACATCACTTGATAGTTTTGGAGAATTAGTCATAGGTTGTAGAAGTTTTATTTTCTCTTTGAATATAATGTCCTGTCTTTTGGTTTTAAAATGTTATCTAAATTTAGGATTACTAGGACTAGGGCAAATGACGGTAAACCTTTAAGCTTTGAGGGGCTTTGTTATTGTCCAGTTTACTCCAGGTGTTTATAATTAGATCACAGATTTCTTCATAAAGTGGTTTTGTTATTACCTAGAAAGCCAAGAATCCGAATGTTGTAGAACCTTCCATTTACAGATCTAAAGTTTGGATAGGACATTAAACAAGTTTGGAATCTGACATACTACTTTGAGCTTAGAGAATAAGGTTTTATTAATTTTAAAACAAAAATAATTGTCAAGAATAAAACCTCTAATAAAATTGTCTATTCCAAATGCCTACACAAAAGGACCCATTCTTTTTAACCTCTTAGTTGTAAGTAAAACTAATTTTTTCAATTAAAGAACAGTTAGAATGTTTTTAAATGTTTATTTTATATTGCCTTTTAGGATAATAATTATGATGGACAGTATTAATTAGTACTATTTAGTTCTCCTTGTCTCCAGTATATTTTTAGAATTCATATTTTAGTGCAAAAATGACATCTTATTAATAGAATAAAGTCCCCTTTTAATTTTGCCTTTAGAGTAAATGGATTTTAAATGTTACAGTTTTTTTAAATTACAGATATACTTTATGGGTGACCAATGTCAAATCCTTAATTAAATGGCACTGTTTTTAATTTTTGGACACATACTTAGGAGAATTTGAATACATTTAACTTTTAAAGGCAGCAACCATCAACATCACAGCTACACGAATGTAACCTATATGTTAATTTACATATCATCTTTGAATGGAATTTAGGCTTTGGCTAAGATAAGCAGACACGTTGGTCCTTGTTAGCCCTGGGGCAAGGGAATGTGACCTCGGGGTGAGCGTCTTTGTGACCTCTGTAGGCCAGAGGCAAAGGAGAGCATGGGTGAGATTTGGAATGGGGTGTCTAGCACAAATGGGCATGGCAGGTAGGCAGGCAAGGGAGTGGGTCAGAGGAGAAAGAGAAAGTTGCAGATAAGAAGGAGGAGGTTTTGGTCAGACCCAGGACCTTGGTCACCAGAGATGGTGCCTTTAAAAAGTAAAAAAAAAAAATTTGTGTGTTCCCTGGTGCAGGAGCTATGGACCCATGTCTTGGGGCAGGTAGCCCCTCCTGCTGCAACCATTGTCATGGCACTGGGGAGAGCACATGGTCCAGGTGGGCTGCTGGGCCATTGCCTGTCTGGCCTACAGTACCCCGAGCCTCCCTGGCCTTCCCACTAGCGTGGGAGCTGCAATGTGTCTGCACTGTGTTTCCCAGGCAGCTCAGGCACTGGGAGCCTGCTGGCCAGAGGCTGCTGGCCTGGGCAGCGTGCTGGAGCATGCAGGCGCTGCGGCCCTTTTGCATGCTGCAGCTGCAACTGTTGTAGCAAGCACGGTGCTGCTGAGGCAGGACTGGGACCCTTGCCAGGTGTAGGCCCGAAAGGCGAGCGCTGGACCAGATGTCCTGCTGGATGGAGGTGCTGAGCAGCAGAATGCGGGGCTGGAGTTCCAGAGTCTCACACCAAGCACCGGCCTATGGGGCAGAACTGGAGGTCAACTCTTGCCATGGAAGGTCCCACTGGTTGGCCGCCCCCATGGCAGGAGTTCTCGTCCTCTGTACTGGAACTTACAGCCAGAGGCAGGACTATCAGTAGCCAGAACCAGAACTTCTGGTCACGGGCAGGACTTCCGGCCAGCTGGAGTGCCCATGCTCTGGCCCTAAGGGGTGGACTGGAGAGCAGTGTGCCCCCACCCTAAGGGGCTGGCCATAGAGCACACCCAGGTGCTTGCGGGATTGAGGGCATAGCAAGGCTCCATTCCCTTTACTGCCGAAGTGCTTGCCTGGCAGGTCTAAACGCCTGCAGTTTTGTCCCCAGGATGGGTTCCAGTGCACATAAGTCCCCCAACCTGCACGTAGCCGTGTAGTGGCTCCTGTTTTCCCAGGGCAGGCATCAGTCACCAGCTTCTCTGGAGGCAGTTTTTACCTTTTTTTTTTTTTTTTAAATAAATGCTGTGGCCCGGTGGGTTGAGTGAGGTGCACCTCCCTCTTGTCTTCTAAAACCACTGATTAGGGGAGAGAAAAAGATGAGAAAGAAGCGGGAGAGTAGAACCCAGCCCAATGCCCAGGACGTTCCTAATTGTCCCCAGCGACGTCAGGGTTAGAGACCTTGGAGTAACAATCTCCCACAGTCCAACCATTACCAGGAAAGGAAAGGACAGGGATGGGGTTAAGGATTACGGAGGATAATGTTAGGGAAGAAGCATCTAGCTTCAATGTAGTCCATTCCCCAGAGCAGGACAAGGAATGTAGAAGCAAACCCTGTACCTTGCTGCGCTCGGGGGAGCTTTTGAGTCCTGTGGATGACTGTTGCATCCCTGCCATTCAGGGTGCGGCAGTCTGCGCTGGGGCTCCCAGTGAGTCCCGAGCATCTGGTGGATATCCCAGAGTGAGGGTCCCCCACCATCCAAGCAGTGGGTGGTGTTTAGTTCTGAAATATCAGGTGGTGGGGAGTGGGGCCAGAGGAGGAAGAAGGATGGACCAGAAGAAAACAAATCAACAAACAGCATTTTACCACTTTTTTTTTTCCTTTAATCCTGGCTGGCTTTGCTAAATTTTAACGGTAAATTGCATTTTCAGAAGACCTTGGTTCTTGCACTCCAGCATGGAAGAATCCAAGCAGAATGCATGTTTGCAAATGGGGGTTTATTAAAAGTTAGGGAAAGGGAAATACAAAGGGAGCATGGTGGGATGCAGGTGGGGTCTGTAGGTGCTTTAAAAACCTGCACTAACCCATGGGAAGGGCAGACGCTGGAGATTCCCACCTAATAATGAACGAGTGGGGAGGGGAATGGTGGTTCCCAGCCAGGTGCAGATGATCTGGGCCATCCGGGACAACCTATGTGAGCCCCAAACTTTTCAAACCTGCTTACTCCTACCTCCCAGCAACCTGATTTTTTTCTTCACTTAGCAAAGTTTTAAAATCACTACCGTCCAGAACACAGATTCTTTCCCCGCAGGAAACAAGAGGAGGGGCAAAGAAACATGTTATTTATTTATTTTTTTTATTTTTAATTAATTAATTTATTTATTTTTCATTTTTCTATTATTATTCATATGTGCATACAAGGTTTGGTTCATTTCTCCCCCCTGCCCCCACCCCCTCCCTTACCACCCACTCCACCCCCTCCCTCTCCCCCCCCAATACCCAGCAGAAACTATTTTGCCCTTATTTCTAATTTTGTTGTAGAGAGAGTATAAGCAATAATAGGAAGGAACAAGGGTTTTTGCTGGTTGAGATAAGGATAGCTATACAGGGCATTGACTCACATTGATTTCCTGTGCGTGGGTGTTACCTTCTAGGTTAATTCTTTTTGATCTAACCTTTTCTCTAGTACCTGTTCCCCTTTTCCTATTGGCCTCAGTTGCTTTAAGGTATCTGCTTTAGTTTCTCTGCGTTAAGGGCAACAAATGCTAGCTAGTTTTTTAGGTGTCTTACCTATCCTCACCCCTTTCCTTGTGTGCTCTCGCTTTTATCATGTGCTCATAGTCCAATCCCCTTGTTGTGTTTGCCCTTGATCAAGAGAAACATGTTATTTAATCAGATAATGTGGACACTAAACTTGTATCTAACTGATGGCATCTTCCTCATGCAAAGAGCACTCAATTCTGCAGATGGCTGCCTGTGCCCAGCACTGCTAGAGTGGAATAATAAGCACAGAGTGAGAACAGATTTTTTTCCCAAATTTTCTTCGTCATCACAACTGAGCTCTTCTTTCCATATCCTTCAGGATAATGTAGAAAGTGGAACTGCAAGTCAGAGAAACTATCTGGTGCATTTCACCAAACTAGGCAGCTCTCCATCATCCTGCATTGAGAGTTAAAAATTTTTGCTTTAGCCTATTATCCACCTCCTGCCTGAATGGAGAGGGATCAGAGGTATAAATTGATCTGCGCATATCCTAAATAAGGCTAATAATACAGCAGGCTACAAAAAGAATAAAACTTAATGACAAAATAGACTTTATATCAGAACTGTTAGGACAATATTCCAATAAATGAGCAATAAACAATAAGAATTCCATTAATCCAATTTACTACATTTAAGAGAGAAAAATGCATGATTTTAAAGACTGCTGATTTAGCCACAGTTTAGCTTTCATTTTTTTATATAAACCATTTAATAAGAATAAACATGACTGTTAAATTGATGAAAACCTCACAGAGATAGCCACAAAAGTCACCACTGAAATAATACAAATTAGAATAATTCCTTTTACAGTCATAAACATAAAAAGAAGCAACTACATTTGCTACAATTTAACAATATTATGAAAAATTAAGAACAATTCCATGAGTCATAAATGAGAAATAACTTATGTTTTTGGACAGAAAAAATTGCTGTGATTTGAATACATGTTTGGTTGTCCAGAAATATTTGTATCCTAGAAAGTTATTTTGGGTGCTATAATATGTAAGAAATTTGATTCTAAATATAGAAATAAAAGTGCAAAGAAAAAATGAGGGGAATTTATTATTTTATATTGTTGCTGAGCGGAGCCGGGAAGGAACAGGCCACCAGAAATGAGAGTATATTAGCGGCCAAAGGGCTGGGTTTCTGGAACCGCAGCCCCGGGTCCTTGTTCCTCCTCATATTTATTTGTTAACAAAAGCACATAGCAATGACCGATGTATATCCAAATGAGCAAAACAAGAAGTGATTTGAAAAACATTGCTCTACTTACATGTTACCTATTAAAGCCCTTCTCTTAAAGCTTTCGAGAAAGTGGACAAACCAGAACATTCAGCTTTCATGTGTGCTCAGTGTGCTGAAAACTTCTTGGTGTGCTAAGAGTCATATTCTTCCAGTGTCATGTTTGCACAATACTGGAAGATGTGCAGAAATGCCTTTGATTGTCCCCTTCTTCCTCAGCCTATGATTTCAGCCTGCAGCATTATATAATAAAATATATATTAGTAGCTCCTGAACTAATATTAAATTATGTTATCTGAATTTAAGTATTATCTACTCCTTCACTGGTTGGGGAGAAACTCAAAAAAGACAGTTTGATTCCTCTTTATGCCCCTCTTATGCTCCAGTCCTAGTCTCAACTTCCCTAAGACTCTTAGACACCAACTTTATATTGAAAGCATTTTTAGTTTTTAGAGCTAGTACTATATTTTTTAGTATCTGTTCAGATTCTAGAATTCTGGAACTCACTTTTCCACTTAACTGTAATTAAGTGGGTAATATTGGAACATGGCTTGTTAATAAGCTGAAAAGTTTTATTTGAAAAACAAGCCTTGATTCAGAATGATTCCATCATCCTGCTCCTTCAGGAACGACGATATTATGGGCTGGGCTGGTATTATAGCCTGGTATTATAGCCTGGTATTATAGCCTGGTATTATAGACTGAAGCCACTCATTTATGTCTTGAAGATGTACACAAAACCTGCATGCTTAATAAATGCTTGTTAAAGAATACAAAATATATATATATATATATATATATATATATATTGGAAATATAGATGTAAGGTCAGCATAATGGACTTTCTAACTAAGAACTATTTTATATGCACACATAAAAATGATTCTATACACATAACAAATGCACAATTTTTAATTTATAATAAAATAGTGTTCAAAATAGAAAATATTCAGGAAAATTAGAAATTCAAATGTTAGAAAAATAGACCTTTTTCTGATTAACCTAGGGAAAATCACTTCTAGATGATCCTAACATATAAAAAGTGCTGAATTGAAGCCAGAAATCCTGAAAAATCAATCCTTCTGCAAATATCAACTACGAACTCTGTATAAAACATATTAAAAGACTACCCAGGGACTCTGGAGATTAATCAAAAGCAACAAAAAACAATTGGAGGAGTAATAAACTTAAAGCAAGGAACCTGAATAGAGTGAATTCACTGTTCTATTGTGGCTTTTCCCTAGGGATGCGGAGCCAGGTCAGTAAATCTATGCTTGAGAAGTGAATTAACTGATTGCTGAAAACAGGCTCAGGAGCTGATAACCTATACCCTAGCACTGACCACTCCCCTCCTGTTCTCCTAGGGATCTGGATTCCTACAGGACGTATTTATGCTATTCTGTTTCCCTCTCTAATGTGGAAGCAGGTCCTTGCCTTTCACAGAGAAGTCCATGGTCATTTGGCTCTTCTAATGGTTCACGATTCATATGTCCTGTCTTGAGATTCATAGCACTGCTTCACACTTAGAGGTCTTACTCTAAATTAGCTTTTCTCAACAGCAAGTATGACATTTAGTTTCTATCTGCCTTCTTCCCCTACCTAACCTTCCTTCCTTTAATCTCAACAGTGGAATATAGGATGGTCCTTTGTGAGATTCCTCAGTCTCCATGGTCATTAATGTTAACTTTGATTTGACCATAGAGATATGAATTTTATCTAAAGAATCATGCAGTAACTCATTCACTATAAAGATATGAAATTTTCATCTATTACAAATGTAGAAGTTTCAAATAAAAAGTATATCATTAACTTAAATGCATCCAGCAGAATATAAAACTCACATTGGCATATGGACAAGGTCTTAATTACATCAGAATTTTACCCCATTCATTTGACATTTGAACTTCTTTTATCTGTTCTTTCCTCTCTTTCAGAATTTGGCCTTAATACTTATATTCAATACTTTTACATAACGACAAAAATGTGTGTATAAAATTAAAGTGGTTATTTACAATATCCAAGATATGGAAACAACCCAGATGCCCCACAACTGATGAAGGGATCAAGAAAATGTGGTATATATACACAATGGAGTTTTACTCAGCCCTAAGGAATAATTACGTGGTTTGAAGGTAAATGGATGCAACTGGAGGACATCACGATATTAAGCGAAGTAAGCCATACTCAGAAAGACAAAAGTTGCATGTTTTCTCTCATATGGGGAGAAAGATCCAAAAGATAAACATATACACGAAAACAAGCATGATCATATGCAAACTCATATGTAGAACATGGTTGTAATAGTGGAGCTACTCTAAGGAACTCAGGGAAAGAAGGAAAGGAAAAGAGAATGATAGAGCATCAGTAATATTGTAAAATACAACATCCGTGTAGGTAGAGGATATAAGAATATGTACTGAATACTATTGAAAAATGGGGGGAGGGTTGGGAGATGAAGGCATAAGGGAGAGTAATGGAAGGGGTGGAATGAACCAAAATAAAGTATACCAGAATAGGGATACATTGAGAAACCCCTTGTAGCATCAACTTAAATATTAATAATGTAAGCCAGTACTGTAAAATAGGTACAGTGTGGGTAGGTACTTATGGGAAGGTAGAGGGTGAATGAAAGAGATCAAGGTGAGGGTATATGGTTGATGGACTTCATATTCTTATATGAAATAGAACAAAAAAACCTCTTGCAATTGCTTTAAGTAGGGTGGGGAGGAGTTGAGGGGGAGAAAAGATGGGGGTGATCTAACTAATATCTAACCAATGTACAATATAAGCCTAATCAGAATTATCACTATGAATTCCCCCCATATAATGAATTTAACCTAATTTAAAAAGTCAAAAAAATAAAATTAAAGTGGTATAGTCTTTTTAGTTCTAAGGTGTTAATCACTTCAATGTTTTCTGAGTTGATTTGTCATTATAAATATTTTAATTCAGAACTAGTTAAAAGAATTAATTATCTGACAGATTATTTTTAAAAATAAAAGTAATTTTTTTAGAAATTCATTATTTAAGGTGTTAGATGAAAGTAATATCTATGGTGCCCAGATCGGGGCACTAGTTTAAGTGTCCCTTTATCTACTGTACACAGGGTAGGAGTGCACGGTTTTAAAAAAATTTTTTTTGAGTCAATGAACCTTAAGAGATTGAGGATAAGCAAAAGATAAGTGATTTTTAAGAAAATCAAATGTTTAAAAGCATGTCATTCTCTCATAATGGCAAATGTGAAATGAAAAGTAGAAAACTGAAACTTCTAAGAGCATGCCTCCTTCTCAAGGTCAGTTTAGAAAAAAAGATGTTGACAGAACATCCCAGGAAGAGAAAACTAGAAGGACAGGACTTGGTGGTCAGAATGTGGAATGCTCCAGTTTGAGATAATGTGTAATTACTGAGGTACTACAGAAATTACAATGCACTGTCTGGGGTGTGACAATATAAATGGTAGGTAGAGGTAGATTTGAAAAGTTCATTGGCTATGAGATAAAGGAACAGAATATTCTACATTGGTTATTGAAATCAGGAAGCTTTATTAAGGATATAGTTAAGTGTATGTCCAAAACAGGCAACGGTGCAAAGCTGACCGTCAGTCGGGCGCTAAATGAATTAACTTAGACAGAAACTAAGTTGCTCATACACACACTTTATTGTAGGGAGTTACAACCTCACCCCGATAGCACCCCAGCCTTCCCCAAGCTGTGCTCACCTTGCGATGTGAATCTGATGGGAATCTTAGTCTGCCAGCAGCTGGCCCTGAACCAGTCCTGGCTAGTTCTCGTCTCCCTACGTCCAGGGAATCCCACGGTCTGTGTGCAGTGTCCTGTCCACTTCGTCTGGAACTGCTCCTGGTCAGCGTGATGCGTGTTGCTGGTCGGAAGGAAGTGGCGATGGTCTCCTGGCGAGTGCAGTTTAAATATTCGTAGTGGGCTGGTTTCTTGGCACCAGTTTAGGGTTAGCTGATCTGCCTATCAGCACCAGCTGGGGTTGGCTGATTTGCATATCAGCACCATGTGGTATCTGTTTACATCATAGGGCTTACAAGTGCACACAATATTGTTTTCCTATAGGTTTTACAATGTATTATATTTTTATATACTTTTTCAATATGTTTAACACATGGCAAACATAATACTTCTAACAGTGTAAAAAGTCATTAAATGCTGAAACTACATGCTTTATACACAAAAGAAGCTTAGTACATAGTTCTAGGGATTCAAGAGCATGGCACAAAAATCTGTTTGGTTCTGGTAAGGGCCTCCTGTATACATCATAACATGTTGGATTGCACTGTAGTGGGGGCATTGAAACAAGAAGAGATCACCTGGTGAGATAGGAAGCCAGAGAGATTCAAGGTCCAGGCTTGCTTATTTTATAACAATCTATATTTGTGAGAACTGATCAGGGTCCCTTGGTAATTACATTAATCCCCTACAAGGACAGCATCACCAATAACATAATTACCTTTTAAAGGTTCTGCCACTTGAACACCACCACACTGGAGACCAATCTTCCAACACATGAACCCTTGGGGGTTGTATACAAACCACATCCTAATCTTAGCAACATGAATAAAACAAAATTCCTTACTATGCTGAGTGGTTCTAGAAGTGAAAATAACTAATGGTAATAAAGTTTAAGACAAAGACTAGATAAGAAGGATGCTGGGAAGATAAGGACTTTACTGATAACAAGTTCCCCCAGTTTTCCTTGAAATAAAACTGATATTTTAGGCAGGACAGACTATCTTGTGCAGGCCTGTAGGACTGTGTCAAGGCCATTTAACATCCCTGAGCCCTGTCCACTAAATGCCAGGAGAGCTCCCAGTCAGTGGGGCAGACCACCTCTGAACATTTCCAGCCCTTAGGCTGGGAGTCTCTCAGAGCAAGAAAGAACTCTCAGGAAATAGTTGAGACCATTTGGGTTATTTGTTTGGGACAAATGATAAATTCGGGAGGATTAGCAAATTGAAAAGCTGGGACTTTGGGCTCCTGATAGAGGCAATCTGAAGTGACTCATATAAGGCTAGATGTAATTTTCTTGGTAATTTCTTACAAAGGGGCAAGTGACAGGTTCTAACTGAGACTTCCTTGTGGAGAAGTTTCTAGTAGTAAGGCAGATGGCACAGGAATAAGGCAGTGGCACCAGGAGCATTTACCAGTCCGTGGTCCTGACCCTAGGGGCAGGCAAGCTTCAGCCAAAAGTGGAGCAGCTGAACTGATACAATCCCATTTGGGAAAATAGGTGCTGTCATGAGTAAGTAGATTGCCATCATTTCTATAGAAATATATTTCAGTTCATACTGCCCCTTCACAATACACAATTTCATTTTTTAAGACTATGCAATTCTGAATTGGGGCATTAACCACATGGTCCTTTAAATAATTCCTGTTGGCTATCTCCTATCATACTGCTTTTGGCTGTTTTAACCTTTGTGTCAAACCGTTCTGCAAACTGCTACTAAATCAGAATATCCTGATTGCTACCTGTTAGAAATCAAAATTTTAGCATTTCATATATGTGGTGAATGTTTTGACTAAATCTGATTCATTTCAGATGTTTCTGAATTTTAATTTAATTTAAATTAAATAAATTTGATAAGACATCAGGTTAAATTTAAATTCCTCAGATGATTTTCTATTTTAATTTTAAATTTTAATTTATCTCAATATAAACTAAATTCATTTTAAAATTCAGATTTCGATCAGATTCAATTTGAATTGGCCCGCTTCTGTTCAAAATGAAAAAAACCAGATGCATCAACTAAGATGATACAAAAGAAGAAAAGAATTTCAAGACAAAAAAACTGGAGCTTCCCAGCATTTATAATTCTGATAGAGAAGCTAAAGTCAAAAAGACTTCTCTGAGAAAGAGAGGTTTGGGGTTGGATGAAACCTGAAAACTGAAGGAAGGATGTTTAAGCAAGCTGATGTAGTTCATTTCTTTATTGGAAGCCTCAAAGGCAGATCAATTATACCTCACCATTTTGTGGCAAGTCCCTTGAGGAGCTCAGCAGTGGGTGTGTTCTCCTGGTGTGTGTGCAAGTTCAGATGCATCTGGGACACCTGCAAATCAAAGGCTGATCAAAAGTGGTGTCTGTGTTGGAGTTGGGTTGTGGTCCCATGTGAGCACGATTCTCTGCATCTTGTTAACTTTGGTGTCTTGTATCCTGTGGGTTCAAGAACCTTGCCAATTAATCTTATCAGAATAGAGATTATCGGGGTGGCTTTTTATCTAATATGCATGAAACACACATCTCAAATCTTTGTAATAATTTTGCTCAAAACATCATGTACCTGTTCTGCCCTTCTGTCCTCTGATTTTGTAGAGGAAAAACATAAAAAGAAATGACACTTTCGCTTCTTTAAGGTCCTGCCCAGGGTGGGGGTCAGTACTAGTGGGAGGGGGGTGGTGGTGAGAAAGAGGGTAGGAGGGTGAATGGTGCGAATACTGTGTACACATGTATGTAAATGCAAAACTGATACCTGTTGAAACATTTCTGGAAATCGGAGAAGTGGGGATAAAGGAGAGTGGTGGAGGGGGTGAATTCAAGTATGATACACTTGGTACATTGTAAGAACTTTTATAAGTACCACAATGTACAGCCATCCAGTACAACAATAAAAAAAAATCATGCACTTTCAGTGACTTATTTATTTCAATCAGTTACTCATTAATTAACATATGACCATTTTAACTTATTTTCTAACTACTTTAACTGTAATTTTTGAAATTCATTTTAATTAGGGTTATTATGAGTACTCCTCTGTCAATGGATCAGTTGCCTGCTAAAATTAATGACTTATTTCAATAATCATTAATTTCTTTAAACCATTGTATTTCAAGCAATTTCATCATAATATTTACTTTTATGTGATACCTATTCCTTCAGAAATGTATAAAATTAGATTAGAGGCACATATGTGAACAAATACATTATTTAATCAATTCTGTTCATGATTAAAAAGAAAAATTTGTCCAGACATAGGAGAAACTTGAGTTGTTTATTAAAAATGTTAAACTCTGTACATTATATTTGCATTTGTTATGCAAATAATTATGTTTTTGAAAAGAATATGCCCCATAAGAAACTTTGATTAGAACAGTTACTATCATCTTCAGTATTACCATAGTTACAATATCTACCACTAGGAATGGGTATAATGTTCAAAAATTTATGTGTATGAATGATTATATGTGCATAGCCTTTCCATTGAGCTCATAGGAACTTACTGATTCTCTTCCATAGGGAACTAACCAGTACAGGGATACATATCTCTGTAAACCAGCTTTACATTTCAGCATGGTATTACACAGATTTCAATATTTATTTATATAACTGCTATACTTGATATAGAAACAAATATTATCTTCTTCTATTTATATTTCACTGTTTATTTCACTTCTTGCTTTCAGCCTATTAGAACAAACTAGTCAAGTTTACCTTCTTTCATTATATCTGCCTTTCTTTGCCTTCCTCCCTCCAATGAATTAACAAAAGTTAAGAGAACAGGGTATTCTGCTTAGGTGGAAGCCATAATGGTGTAAATTTTGATATAAAATTAATAGTAAAACCAACTGAAATCAGGATTTTTTTTTATGATTACAATATACCAATTCTGAAAATTGTTAAATTCTAAAATACCGACAAATTATTCTCTGATAAAAACTTTTGCTGACCAGAGTGCTAAGCAATGATGTGTTAACTGTTCATATTTAATAATAAATGTCAAGCTAGCAAAACTTAATTACTCACCTTTCAAAAATATCATATTTTATATGGCAGCTAAGTTTGAGAACACCCAGTTATACATACCTGGATCCAGCTGTATTTTATCATTTGGAAATCAAGTTTATGATGGGTCCATATCATTTAAGTTGGATTTGGTGATAATTTTCATTTACAATCCCAGTTGATATGAAAAACTTCAGTGTTTAAACATTAGATTTAAAACAATGACAGAAGAGTTATTGTAAAGATAAGAAAATACCTTGAGTTACATCAATTCTATCATTCTATGTGACCACTTGGAATTGTTTTTTTGTATATAATTAGAACAAATCGCAAGGTTGAATGTTTTTTATAGCATGTACAATTTTAATTCAATAATGGCATATTTTATTGAAGTTGAATATCTTTAAACTTGAAATTTAATTTGAAAAATTGTTCTTCATTATTAAACTAGTGTTAATTTTATTCACAAAAAAGACTGGTATAATAGTTATAAATATTTCTCCTTTTAGAAATTTGAATTAATCAGCTGTATTAATTACATATTGTGCTTGTATTTATTTACTGTGATATATATTTATATGTTTATTTTATTTTATTTATTTATTTTTTGTAGGTCAACTGAGGTCACAGTACAGGGGTCTAGGCCCACAGCACTAATCTTCTTTTTTTTTTTTCTTTTATTTATATGTGCATACAATGTTTGGGTCATTTCTCCCCCTTCCCCCTTCCCCTCCTTCTCCCTCTCTACCCTCTCGCTACCAGGCAGAAACTATTTGGCCCTCATCTCTAATTTTGTTGAAGAGAGAGTATAAGCAATAATAGGAAGGACCAAGGGTTTTTGCTAGTTGAGATAAGGATAGCTATACAGGGAGTTGACTTGAATTGCTTTCCTGTACATTGTGTTACCTTCTAAATTAATTCTTCTCGAACTAACCTTTTCTCTAGTTCCTGGTTCCCTTCTCCTATTGGCCTCTGTCACTTTAAAGTATCTGCATTAGTTTCTCTGCATTGAAGGCAGCAAATGCTATCTAGGTTTTTGGGTGTCTTACCTATCCTCATACCTCCCAAGTGTGCTCTTGCTTTATCATGTGATTGAAGTCCAATCCTCTTGTTGTGTTTGCCCTTGATCTAATGTCCACATATGAGGGAGAACATACGATTTTTTGGTCTTTTGGGCCAACATCACTCAGAATTATGTTCTCCAGTACCATCCATTTACCTGCGAATGATAACCTTTCATTCTTCTTCATGGCTGCATAAAATTCCATTGTGTATAAATACCACATTTTCTTAATCCATTCGTCAGTAGTGGGGCATGTTTATTTTAATATAAATGTTTGTAATGGAAAGACGGAAGGAAAAAGAATATAGACACAATGAAAACAAGTAGTCTTAATTATATATTATGTATATTTCAATCAAAGAATTGTCATTGCTCTCTTTATCTAGTTACTATTTTATTAATTTAACCTCATAATGGCTACAGAAAAAAATTCTGTGATGGATGGAAGTGTTAAAAATTTACAAACCCCCATCAGTGTCAAATACTCTTGGAATACCATTCTGTTTCTCCATCTGTTTGCTCCTACTTCTTTGTCCAAATATATATTTTGTGGCTAATGTTTTCAGCACCAAAAAAAGGCTAAATTTCAAATAAATATAGTTATTAATTTTAGCTTATTCAGATGTTCTAAGATGAAAATCATGCTAATATGAGAAAAATAAGATTGGCATTAATTAATAAAGAATTTCTAATGATAAAAACAATATGGTTGAAACTACTTAGCAAAATATTGAGATCTTAACAATTTATTATAACTTGGCACATTCAATCCTCTTCACTTGTCAGGCATACAACTAAGGTGAAAAAATTTATGCTAACATGTACACAATCATCTAGGCTTACTTGGTATAGTCCCAATTTATGCCTATAATTGCTAGTGTAATTATTAATAGTGTCTGTTTCACTTTCAGAAGCATCACAGTTTGGGCACTAAAATAATAAATTACCTCCTTAGACCAATCCTTAATCTTTGTGAGGCTAAGAATAAATATGCAGGCCTATTGTCATATGTCCAAATATTCAGAAGTTATAAGTCATATTGTCAACAGCTAAATAATTATTTTCACTAAATAAATATGTTTACATATCGCAAAAATATTTATCTCAATTTACAAAAATGCAATTGAAAGTCAGAAAAATATTAACAGCTGAATTAAATTACTATGCATGTCTATATGCTCTGTTGATGGTTTAGATGTTGTAAGATTTGAAGAAACAATAAAATTATATATATACATATATATCATAGATGATTTTATATTTGCTCCACAAAATTTGTTTTATTTCAGAAAAATTGTAATTATATTTTTACACTATTTATGCTCTACTGAGTTATTTTGAAATTTAGTGTTTCTCAGTTTTCTTAAATAGTTTTTATTAGTTTCATGTAATCATTGCAAAAGGCATCAATTAAAAATTTTTATGATAGTATTCCAGTTTGGAAAAAATATGTAATTTTTGCTATTCATATAATGCTGCAAAATATTTTAACTATATCTTTTGAATTAGCACTCATATAATGAATCAAACAGTAAAAAAGAACATTGAGTCATATTAATTTTTAGAATTGTGGAATGTTCCTCAGTTTCCAATTTCAACTGCTATAAATATGAACCTCTAGGGCAACAAATTGATACTTTAAGAGAAGCAAGAAAACAACACAGCATTACTGGGGAATGTTATTTTGTCTTACAGGAATATTTTATATTTGTGCCATCAGAGAAGAGACTTGTTAGTTAACTGTCTTCTATCTTTCTGCACACAGAGAGTGTCTATTTATAAGATTGGCTGTGGTGGACATGATCTAGTCCCTTCCTCCTCTTGCCTCTCCGAGTCTTTATTGGCCTCTGACCTGTTCCAACATTCCATCATTCAGGACTTCAGTTACGCCCTTTCCTTTCTTTGGAAGTTAGTTGTCCCCACCTTGTGTGGCTTCCTTGTCTTTGTCCAGTAGGTCTCTGCTCAAATGCCACCTTTTTATAAATATTTTGGTCCTCTTTTATTTTCTTTCCTTTACTATCATCTTCTCTTTCTTTGGTGTGTGGGGGATGGGTATTGTTGTGGTCTGAACAATTGTGTCCTCTCACAATTCATATCTTGAATTCTCATCACCAAGGTAATGAGTCAGGAGGTGATTAGCTCATGAGGACCTTGGAAATGAATAGGGTTCTTATAAAAGAGGCTCCAGAGAGTATCCTGCTCCTTTCATCATGTGAAGAAACAGCCACCATGAGAAACCACCATCTGAAGAAATGGTCCTCGGCAGGGACTGGTGTCACTTCGACTCCTCAGCCTTTGATACTGTGAGAAAAAATCTTCTGTTTATAAATTACCCAGTTTGAGGTATTTGTTAGGGAAACCCAACTAAATTAAGGCAGTTACTTATATCCTTTATTTTTCCTGTAGTACATGGTATAATTTATTATTGTCATTTGTGTACCCTTTACTTCCCCATGAGAATGTGTGGTTTGAATGTACTTTAGTATCTCAATAATCTAGAGCAAGTTCTAAGACAAAAACATGGTACTCAATAAGCATTCACTAGGGAAGTGGCACTTCTGTTTTCCCAATTTTCTTTAATTTTTATCTTGAGTTATGAGACAAAGATGAAAGAAAAATGAAATGTCCATTGAGTTATGAAAAATATTTTCACATAGTTGTGTACAAGTAATGTATTCAGAGAATTGGCTTTAATATTAAGAAACATTTTATTTAGTTCCTCTTTTCCAGTGCCATTTATATAACTTACAAGTATTTTTCTTGACACAATTTTGTGACTCATGAAGGATATGGAAAAGAGCCTTGATAAAAGTGACTTGTTTTGTAACATGGCAATTGTTTGAGATAATAATATTCTTAAGAGAATATCAACAATGATTCCAAAAGGACAGGGGCAAGAGAACACAGTGTTTTCAAAACACCACATCCCAGGTAAAAAATGACTAACCATTTTTTCCTAAGCAATCGCTATCTTTTTTACCAAGATAACCACTTCCTCTGTTGATCCTGCACCTCATAAACATAAATTGCTATCAAATTGCTCCATAATTAGCCCTCACTTTCTTTATTCTATCCTACAATAACCCAACATAAGCCTAAACCTTAAGATTCATTTTTTTGAAATTTCAAATACATAAATTTTATTTTTTTATCATTTTTATTAGCATCTATTAGTTGTACAAGGGGGGGGTTCATTGCCACATTTCCATATATGTTTACAATGTAACTTGTTTAGATTCATCCCCTCTACCATTGTTCATCACTGCCTTTCCCCTACTTAAAATAATCTCAACAAATTTCATTATCCTATTTTCATACAAGTATATAAAGCAAATTGACTCTGTTCTCTCTCCTTCACCCTCTCCATTTATCCTCCCTCCTCCCACTAGTGCCCGTTCCTCAACAGGACCTGTTTTCCTATTCCAGTCTTTCATTTTTCAAATGAAAAATTCATTGTTCAAAAGGATACGATTATCATGGTATTTACTCTATGAATATATTGTACTGTAATCAGATTAACCTGATTTATTACTCTCTTTTTCCATTTCCCTCCTACCCTTATTAACCAACAGTTTTCTGTGTTTATTTTGCCATCTCCCTACACAGATAGAATGTATTTCAGTATTATTCATACTCTGTTATGCTCTTTTCCTCTCTTCCTTTCCCTAGTCCCTTCAAACAGTTCTACAATTGTAGACATGCTCTCTACATATGCATATATAACATTTGTATTTGTGTACACATTTGTATTTTAGAGCTGTGAGAAAGCATGTGGCCTTTGTCTTTCTGAACCTGGCTTATTTCACTTAATGTGATGATCTCCAGTTTCAACCATTTACCTGAAAATGAAGTAATTTCAGCTTCCTCATAGCTGAATAATACTCCTTCATGGGTATGTACCACGTTTTTTAAAACTATTGATCAGTTTTAAGTCATTGGGCTCTTTCCATTGGTTAGCTGTGGTAAAGAGTGGTGAAATAAACGTGGGTGTTCAAGTGACTTACATTCCTTCAAATATATGCCCAGGAGTGATACTGCTGGATCATGTGGTAGTTCTGTTTTTGTTTTCTTAAGGAACCTCCACACAGCTTTCCGTAGTGATCATACTAATTCACATTCCTGCCAACGGTGTATAAGGATTCCTTTTTCCCTAATCCCTGCTAGCATTTGTTGTTGTTTATGCCCTTGATAATAACCTGAGGACTTAGTTGAAATCTCAAAGTTGTTTTTATTTGCATTTCTTTTATGGCTGAGGATGTTGAACATTTCTTCATACGTTTGTTGGCCATTTGTATTTCTTCCTTTGAAAAATGTCTGTTCAGTTTACTTGCTCATTTATTCTTTGTGATGCTGATTTTTTGGGAGATTTATTTTTGAGTTCTCTGACAATTCTGATTTTTAATCCTTTATCATCTGATAAAGGATAGCTGGCAAAGATTTATTCCCCTTCAATAGGCTGTCTTCAGTCTAGTAACTCTTTCCTTTGCTGCACAGAAGCTTTTTAGTTTGATTCAGTCACATTTGTGTATCCTATCTCTTATCTGCTGAGCTATTGAAATTCTATTCAGGGGGTCATTGCCTATGCTTATGTTTCAGTGTTTTCCCTATTCAGGTCTTACACTGAGATCTTTGATCCACTTTGAATTGATATTAGTAGAGGGTGAAAGACACTGATCTAAGTTCAGTTTTTTATGTGCAGATGCACAGTATTCCCAGCCCTATTTGTTGAAGAGACTGACTTTTTCCCAACAAATGTTTTGGACTTCTTTATCAAAATTAAGTGGCTGTATCTGTGTGGATTTCTGCATCTTCTATTCTGTTCCATTGGTCTTCCTATCTGTTTTTGTGCTAGTACCATACTGTTTTTATTACTATGGCTTTGTAGTATAGTTTGAATTCAGATGTTGTGATACTTCCAGCATTGCTCTGTTTGCTCAGGATAGCTGGCTCTTTAAGGTCTTTTGTGTTTCCATATGAACTTTAGGATTTATTTTTCTATCTTTGTGTAGAATGTCATTGGGAATCTCAATGATACCATAACACCAGTGATGATGTTTGTAGAATGTTGTTGGAATTTGGATGGAATTGCAGTGAACATATAGATCAGGTTTCTGTGGATTCATGAACATGAGAGATTTTTCTATTTTCTGATATCCTCTTTGATTTCTTTCTTTAGTGATTCATAGTTTTTAATTGTAGAGGTCTTTCACTTCCTTCATTAAATTTATTACTAGATATTTTATTTTTCTGAAGCTATTGTGAATGGCATTATTTTCCTGATTTCTTTCTCAGTCTATTCATCACTATAGAATAACTACTAATTTTCATACACTGATTTTGTATCCTGATACTTTGCTGAAAGCGTTTATGATGTCTAGTATTTTCGGTGGTATTTTTAGGATCTTTTAGATATAAGATCATATCATCTGCAAATGTGAATTTCTTATTTGAATCCCTCTTATTTGTTTCAGCTGCTTTATTCCTGTACCTAGAAATTCCAAAACTATTCTAAATAAGAGGGGAAAGAATGGACAACCCTGTCTCATTCCTGACTCTAGAGGAAACAGTTTCAGTTTGCTGCAATTTAGTATGATGGTGGCTATAGGCTTGTCATATACACAGCTTTTATTATGTTGAGATATGGTCCTTCTAGTCTTTGTTTTTCAGAGCTTTTATCATAAAAGGATGTTGAATTTTGTCAAAGCCTTTTTCTGCACTATTGAGAAGATCAAGTGATTTTTGCTTTTGACTCTGTTTATATGCCACAGTTCATTTATTGGTTTGCATATGTAGAACTACTCTTGCATCCTGGAATGAAATTGACTTAATCATGGTGCATGATCTTTTTCGTGTATTGTATAATGCTATTTGCCAATATTTTATGGGGAATTTCTGCATCTATATTCATTAAAGAGATTGGAGTATAATTCTTTTGTTGTTGTTGTTGCTTCCTTGTCTGATTTTAGAGTGAGTGTAATATTGACTTCATAGAATGAGTTTGGTAATGTTCCTTTCTTTTCTATTTCATGGAACAGTTTGAGGAACATTGATATTAATTCTTTAAAGGACTGGTAGTATTTGGTAGTAAATCCATCAGGTTCTGGGCCTTTGTTGTTGAGAGACTCTATTATTGCTTCAAATTCATTGCTTATTATAGACTAATATCCATTTTATTTATGTGTTGTTTCATGCTGTCATAGATCAATAAAACATTTTTTAATGTGTGTTTCGTGTGAGTTGTAGACAGACCAAATACTGCAGGTCCACATACTTGTGATTTCTCAAGGTCCATGTACTATTACACTCTATTTTGTAAACTGACCATAATGGATCACTAATTAGCTGTGAAGCAAAAAGTTAGGAAAGGTGTTATTTTATCTGTGCTAATGTGGATTTTAGAGACCAGTAGTTTGTCTTAAAAAGTACTCTCTGTAAAATGACTTAGAGAGCTAGATTGACATTTTATGCTAATTGCTGCATTCAAAAGCTTACAAGTTATTAATGAAATTAAAAAATAAAAATGTTTTTAAATGACTGCTAAAATAGTAAGCTGTGTATAAATGCTTCTATTTTAAATGTTTTATATACTCAATTATTTTTAAGCAGACTATGGAATTGCATGACAAAAATAAATAGTTTATTTGGTCCTAATAAATTGAAGCATTCCAAGTAGAGGTGAATTCTCCTCATGTACTTCTTTTTCCTGCACACTTTTTCTCCAGTCAAATATTTTTATCAACATTTCTTCCCTAATTAATTATGGGAGATGAGAAATAGTGGTGGTATTTGGTTGGAAGACTGTACTACACTGTGAAATGAATCTTTAAAACATGCTAATATCTCAATTTAGATGAGCCTGCAGAGGTAGTCGGTCTTACAATTCTATGACGAACAACAGTCAGGTTGTTACTCTAGAGGTACAACTTGCTTAAGGCTTATTGATTTTAATCTGCTTCTGCACATCCAGATGTTAAGCAGACCTTCATGATAGGCTTGTATTTTTCACAGAGAAAAATATCCACTAGCAATAGCAAGAACAAGGACCCATTATTTTGAATGTGGGCATTAAAGCTGAGCCTGGAAGATTCTCATCACTTTAATTTAAGTCAGAAGCTGAGTGAGCAACATTTTTGAAAGCCAGTGATTTATCATCAGACTAGATTCCAGAACTAGAAGAAGATGACTCAGAAATTGTCACAGAGGCTGGGGGCAAGGGATTATATGTAGGAACTAGCAGAACTGGCATCTGACTTTTCTCCCAGTACCCACACTACATAATTAATTTCAATACTATTGAACTCTATTTTAGGTTTTAAATAATGTCGCTTGGTAGCATAGAAAGAAAAAAAATAACCTTAATATTTCTGATTCAACAGTATGGAATCCATGAAAAATAGAACATTATTACTAGCATTTTGTCTTTATGAGAAAACATTTGAAGTGTAAAGCCAAAAAATATAGTTATGGAATTCTATTTAAAGAATAGTAATAAAGTTCAAATGAGACAAATTCACCACTATAACTCCTGCATTTAGCATAATTCCTGCCTCAAAGCACATTCATTTTGTCTTCGCCAAGAATTTCAACAAAATTTAGTCTTATTCATAGTACTATGTTGGAATTTGATATCATGTGTGTTTTTTAAATTGCTCTATTTAAATAAAAACATCAATTAAAAACTTGTGTGTTGCCACTATATCAAATATTTAAAAATTTTAGATTATAATTATGTAAGTGAGGCATATATCCTATTTTAAGGCTCTTTTTTTCATGTAAGTTAATTATCTTTCCCTAGTGCAAAGGACTTGGTTGTGAGGTGTTTACAAATAGAATTAATACTCAGAAATTCATTCTACACACAAGTGTGCACGATGTGCCACATGGACTCTTAGATGTAGGCAAAGAAACGCTCTTCAGAAGCATGTGTCAAATATACATCTGCTCCTACCTTGTGGCACAGTCATAGTCTACAAAGGCAAAATTCCTTTTAATGTCCAGGAGAGCTTTCTAATTAAAGCACGACTGACTACTTCAAACCTCAGCTTAAATATCATCTCCCCAGAGAAGCTTTCCCTGACCTCCCTGCCTAGATTAGGATTCCAGTTATTAATTTTCTCAATTCTGTTTCTATGGATGGTATGAACATTTTCAAGTATTTATTTAATTTTAATGTTACCTTTAATTGTCTTCCTATCCAACATAATGTAATCTATCTGAGATCAGGGACCACATCTGTGTTATTCACCATTATAACTCTCGAAGTTAGCATTGTTGCTTCCCCAAAGGGCCATCATTTTGTCTTCATGCAATGTTTCAACAAAATTTCATCTTCTTAATGGTACTATAGTTGAATCACACTATCATGGTGTGTTTAAAACTATTTCATTTATATTGAGTCTGTGATATTTTTTAAAAAGAGAAAATCAAAAAAACCTTATTCCTTATAAAAGAAATGTTGACTATAGAAAAATTTTAACCTACAGAGAAAAATTTAAACTTTTGTTCTGAAATAATTATAGATTCAGAGTAATACATAGAAATTTTCTGTACCATTTAACCAATTTTTCCTAATTTTCCATTTTACATAATGATAGCACAGTATAAACACAGAAAACTGACATTGGTGCAGTGTATATGTGCAGTTCTATACATGTTGTCACTGTGTAGGTCTGTGCAACTATCACTATCATCAAAACACAAAACTGTGCCTCACCACAAAGCATTATATGAGCTTCACCTCATGCTACCCTTGACAGTCACACTCACCACTGCCGTTTCTAGCCTCTGGCAGCAATGAATATGTTCTTCATCTCTGAAGTTCCTTTTCCAATACTGAGACTTTCAGATAAACGAAGCCATACAGTATGTAATATTTAAGGGTTTTTTTTTTCATTTCTTATAATAGCCTTAAGTTGTATCCATTGTATCAATAGTTTGCTTTATTACTTAATTTTTATTACTTAATTTTTTATTACTTAATTTTTAATTTTTTTACAGTCCTGGAGATCCAACCTAGATCCTTCCACATTCTTGGCAAGTATCTTTTCACTGAGCTATACTCCAGCCTGATACCTAGTCTTTACTTTGGAAAACTATCTCACTATTTGAGTAAAAACTATTTAACCTTTCATCCTCTGCAGAACCCAGAGCTTCTTTCTAGCTTTAAGTTGTTTTAAATAAAGCTACTATGAACAAATATGCAAAGACTTTTATGTATACTTAGTTTTCGTTTCTATTTTTATGTGGACATAGTGCTGTTTCTTATTTCTGTTAATGAAATAAGGAAAAAGTGAATGAAAAAATACTGTAGGAAATTTGAAACTATGGGAAATTTTTAAAGGAAGGAAAAATAGTCACCTATATTTCCATTACTGAAAGTCAGTCATTATTCATATTATTCCTTATAATTTTTTATGCATAAAATTTTTATGAATGTTTTCAAAGACTTTTAATAACATGTACTATAATTTTGAATTCTTATTCCTCTGTTATTGTGAAATAATTATTGTACACAATGTATAAAAGGTTCATACATATAAATGTTAATATATACTTACTTGAGAGAAAGCATAACAGCAAAATAAATACCCCCAAACCTACCACCCAATGTAAGAAATAAAATACACCATTACCTCTGACATCCCCTTTTGGGTATGTTTCTGTTCCGTTCATTCTTGTTTTGGTAATTTTTCAGATTTTTTTTTGCAACCATGCTGCTGAAAACATGTTTTATATTTTCTAAGGAAAACTTTAGAAGAAGTAGGAGACCCACTGATACTGTTCCTAAATTACTGTGACTCATAATCTGTCATAACAGCTTGGCCTCAACAGCTTTTCAAAAAATCTTACTGGAGGCATCAAAGCTTTTTCTTTTGAGAATCCTGTGATTTTTCTGAGTGAAGGGCAAGTTAGTTCTAGACCTTAGCAGACCTTCAAAAACCAGTGGAATTTACAACCTTACCTGAGTACATTTTTTATAATTTATGTTTGTTATTTAGTTAAAAGAGTTGGTCAGTCATTTATCTGCATCATCAATCAAATGTATGCACTGATCTTGAATTATGAATACAAATGTCCTATGTGTGAAATAGTTTTACTCTGCATGCTACATCAAAAAGCTATTGTTTTGAGGTCATAATATACATTGTGAGTATATGATATTTGCATTGTTCTACATACTGCATCTCTGCTAAATATCATAAACTTTGTATAGTATAAGCAATAATTATTTCAACTTCTAGGAGAACATGAAATTTAGATTTATTCATACCTAACCTCCTTCTAAATTTATTGTCATATCAGCTCTTACTCTCAGAAATAAAAAAGACTGCCAGATATACTATTTGTTTAGCTCATAGTAAAATTTTATTTTATTTTATTTATTGTCTATTTTTTCTAGCTTTTTAATTTTTACTGTTGTGCTGAATGGGGGTACATTGTGGCATTTACAAAAGTTCTTACAATATATCAAATATATTCTACTTGAATTAACCCCCTCTATCATGCTTCTTTATCTCCTCCACTCCCATTCCTGGAATAGTTTCAACAGGTATCATTTTTCCATTTATATACATGTGTACACAGTGTTTGTACTATATTCACCCTCCTACACCTCCTCCCCACTTCCACTGTTACTAACCCCCCCAAATTTTAATAAAGACTCAATTCACTTTTGACATGTTTGGAAATACAGTAAAATCAGATTTTAGAGGCTAAATATAGATCCTAATGATTTTATTATCTGCTGGATATTTGTAAAATTTAACATGAGAAAATACTTCTGTGGGGCTTCCTGTCAGAGTATCAAAGCAATGATCATATGTGTAGAAGGACAAACTTCCTAACTGATTCTTCAGTGAAGCATAAGCCTGATAACAGGCACTGCACTTCTGGCACTTCTCCTTTCAACTGGTCTTTGGCTTTATGATGACCTTAGAGTATAGCTCACTATACTCTAAGTGACACTAAAATAGTGATGTATTGATCAAGAAAAATGATGGCACAACACACACAACAAAGTGGCAAGAAAATGAGGCTTGATGCTCCAAGATGAAAATCAATCCTTAGGTGTGATTCCAACTACTGTACTCCACCTATTATAGACATCTCATTTTGAGAATAGTAAGTCATATTATACATACATTTATGCACATTCAATTTCTACCTTAAGTGTCAGCCATTTATTCCTATGAATTGCTTAATTTCTCAAGTATGTTCATAGCCAGTCTGCCAATCACTGCGATATTTGACCCATTTTTCTTTCCTATTCAGTCTTTTACATGCACATTTTTGCTGTTGTGAAGCTACCATACAATGCCAGTTATTCTCTGTCCATGAATGGTTGTAGATTCTTTTGGACCTCGAGGTCTCAGAGTTTTTCTTCTCTAGTGATAACTACACTTTGTCTCCAGAGCATTAAACCAGCTCTCACAAACTTTTCCTGCTAGCTTCAAGACTCTCATAAAAAAGCAAGCAAACAAAGAAAGAACAAAATAGAGAAAGAAAAGCTAACTCAAGTTCTATCTATTCTGGACTTTTCTAGACACAGAGGCTCAGGTCAGTTCATGGGATAAGATGTAGAACAGAAACCCCAAGTATATCAGTTTCTCCAAGTGCTTGTAAATTAATCTCTTTTGTATATCATATGCACATCTTGCTCATGTTACTTTATATAAGCAGATATTGGAGAAAAGAAAACCAGGACTTTATTTTCATTCCTAGCATCTGGGACTCAGACCAGCAATCTATTCACTCATCAAATATTTACTGGGTGTGACTGCTATATCACAGGCACTGAGTAAGTGTTAGAACTTATCCTCATGGAGTTTGGCTTCTAGAAGGGAAGACATAAACAAACAAGAAAACATCAATTTAAGAGATGCAGGTTGTGTTAGTGAGAGGATAAGAAAACATGTTAGAAGATAACTGGAGGAAAACTGCAAATCAATTACATAGGGTACTGAAGGGAGTAGAACCTCTGAGAAAAATATTAGAGATGAGATTAAAAATAGTCATATTAGTTGAGAGCATGACTCTAGTGGCAGAGTGTCTGCCTAACAAGCACAAAATCTTAAGTTCAAACCCCAGTACTGACAAAAAAAGAATAAGCATTATACAGAGAGAGCAATATTCTATAGGAAAGTGTTGGTGAGTTCAACAATAGAAAGAATGCAGTTGTTCTGAAGCCTACTTTTCCTTGAGAAGGAGTGAAAATAAATGAAGACAGAAAAGACTCTTCCAAATTACGCCATAAACATTAGCAGAACTGGGCTGTGCATATGGTTCAAGTGGTGGCATGCTTGTCTAGCAAGTTCAAACCCAAGTATTGTATCTCCAAAAAAATTTCAAAGAGTAGAAAAAGTATGTATATGTTCGATTGAAACAGATTCAGCATGGAATTCATAGCTTTAGAGGGCCTCTGTGCACTGTTTTAAGTACGAAATTATGCTCATGGGCTAATACAGGGGAAAGCAGAATCTAATTACGTAAGATAGAGCTGATTGTAGAAGAAGTGAATTGGAAAGGATGCAGATTTATCTTTAGAGACTCATATTTGATAGAATAAAAACATTGTTCTGATTGTAAAATGCTGGATCAAATAGGTCTGTAGATTTGATAAAGAGATTAGGAGGAATTTCTGCTTTGAGTGAGGAAAACTCTTTTTTATGTCATAAAAATCTCATGACTTTTTAAGTTAATACTTCTTGTTAGAGATTCAAAATCCATCTGATTCGGTAAGTGGGAGAAAAAGAAACATTTTTGCTTTTCCATTTTTTTCACATAGTTTTTGATCTGTTTGAAAGGATTGGCATCAGTAAAGATACTTACTCAAAAGTAAAATACAGCAATCATAACATACACTGATACATATGTACTTTCTGTTTATATAGCTAGATTTTAAACCTATACTTTTTTTCCCTCAGTGTAAAAATCCCTTTACAAGTAAATATAATGAGCAACATAATCGAGACAAGTAATACTCTTATTTTTAATGATCTGGTTAGCTCTTAATTAAAACTTCAACATTAAAACATAAAGATATTATCAGGTTTTGTGAAATATGAACATGTTAAAAAGTATGTGCTTCCTCCAAAATCACCATTATCTTAAAAACATTCTCTTTAATAAATAATATCGGTTACAAATTTTAATGGAGGAGAAAGTCTTTACTATGTAACTTCTGCTTTTAAAATGTGTTTATCTTTGTGTCCTGAAAATGAGAAATTAACCAAAATGCAATTTTATTTAAAAAGCATAACCTGTTGAGTAGAGCTTATTAAGTTAAACTTACATATTAGTTTGAGAGTGACTGGTGTTGTTAAAAATTATCCTAAAGAGTGAGTCACTAAATAATTGGATCTCTATAAGAATATTACACTCTTAAAACAATTTTTCATCAGTTACGAGTTGGTTAACTTAAACACATTTTTAATGTGCTCATTTGTCTAGTTTTTTTATAATAGGTTTAAAAAGCTGTCACCACAACAGTTTCATCTACAGATGGACATATGCAGTGAACCACAGCTATCAGGTAGGACATCTGAGTCAACACTGCTTGTTCGCGAACCTTTTTGTCTTTGCCCTTTCTGTTCACTGCACTCTCCCTCTGGGGAAACAGAACAATTATAATTTGTCACAACCAAATTCCCAGAAGATCTGGTTCTTTCTTCTTTTAGACTCCTCTCACTCTCAGCCAACCTCTTTCCCAGTGCACACACTTCATTACTAATTGGTACATGCAGTAAGCTACTTTAAGGAATTTTAAATTACTCTAATATAAAATAACTCTTCAAGAATTTTAATAAGCATAAAGTCACATGGATAGTTTCTTCTACAAAGTGGGTTTCCATGCCTCCTCTTAGAGCATTTAATTTCATCATTCCAGGTGAGGAATGATGTAAAAAAATTTCTCCCTGATGATTCTATTTCAAGTGACTTTAGACCTGTACTTTTCAGAAACTCTGATATAAAGGAATTTCACTTATAATTAGTACACAGAGAGGAGGTAAGTTAAAAAATATACAGATCCAAGAATTTCAGTTACCTCTAAGACCAAGAAGGAAGTCTCCCATAGCCTATATGGCTTCAGGTTGAAATTGATTTCCTCAAAGTTGGAAATCCTCAGTTCATGTGAATTCCCTACATAAGTACATAGATGCATCTTTTATCACTCTTCCATCCTGAACAATGGCACCTTGGCATTCTCAAAGTTTCTCCCTCATTTAGCTGCCTTGTAGTCACCCAGATTAAAACATGCCCTCCTTTCTGATGTGAACCAGCTCCAACCCTTCTCATAAACCTGATCTCGAAGAGGAAGTTTCCAGTTGTTCTTGCTGTGTCTTCACATGCACACATACCTTAGAGCTTGCCTGCACCCCAGGCTTTGGATCATCATTTCTTCTCAGAACACAAGTTTTAGTACAAAAGAAGAGTTTTCCCATTATTAAACAAAAGAAATATTTTTTTGAATTAAAATAGAACAAAGCACAGTTCCTGACCTAATCATATAGATGTGCCCATACCCACTTACAAATTCAAATTGTTCATTCATAGGTTTTCAGCTGAGATTGTCTGCAGGTTTTTTTTTAAGTTTTTCATTTCTGTTTAACCAAAATTTACCTCACATATTTGACAATGTAACCTTTTTTTCACTGTTGAGTATTTTGTGAGTGGTCTACAAAACATAATTTGAAAACCACTGACAGAAAATAATATTCTCATTGCTAACAATATTCAATTTCCTGGTCATGAACCAAATGTGAATATTATATTTATTTATTTATTTATTTTACATCGCAAAGAGTTACTTTTATGGTATGGTCATTTACAATTTTTAAAAATGAAAAAAATTCAAATAACGTTCTTGACATTAGTCTAAAACGGTGCTTTTTCCTTCTTCTCCCCTGACTCCCCTAAATCGTACCCCTGCCTCACCTACATCGCACCCCTGCCGCTCCCGTGACAGAGGGGCACGGAGAGACCTGGAGAGAAGGGGTCTTTGCCTCTCTTGGCTCGGGATGGACAGCTGGGTCAAGCCATCAAGCTGAGCAGTTGTGCTTTTGTTTGTCTCATCCATTGTCTGAAAAGTTCTGGGAACGTCTGGTCTTGAGCCAGATGCTGGTACCGATGGAGTTTGAGTGACCCTTGTCACTCCTTCTGGAGCCCAGTAGTCCGTCCCCTTGATATGTCCGTCTGAATCTTGATAGTCAGCAGGACTGGGACACTAGCTCTAGTGGCCTTTAGGATGAAGTGGAATCATGCCCTTGCTTCAGGACTGCTAGGTCACATCTGGATTAAACACAGGGGGAACCCAAGAAGACTTCAAGGTCTCGGCCTCTTCTCATGTAGGATTTAAACCATGTTTTCCCCATACACAGTGACTTTTGGAGGAGCACTTTGTAAACAGTAAAGGCTGGGCTCCAGTGGAAGGAAGGACTTCATGAAGACAACTGGAAACCAGGGATGGCTTCCACTTGGCCCAACTCTACTGTCACCTGCCTAAGTCCAATGTAGACAACTATAGCTGGGCCACAGCAGTGAAGGTACTCCTGGAGCACTTCTGGAAGGCCACTTATCATGTAGGGTGGCACTTCCTGAGAAACTCCTGACTGAGTGCCAGGATGCTCTGGGCTCTGGCTTTGAAGGGACAAGGTGGGACTGTGACAGGCTCACTCCTGGGTTAGTCAGACTAGGGGAGGACTGCCTCATTCACTGGGCACTAGGCCCTTGGTTCTGGCTACCACCTTCCTGCCCTCTGGCCAGTAGCTGTGGCCTGCTACTCACTGACTATGATATTGAGAAAATCCTAATGATGATAAGACTCTTTGAAACTGAAAGTAGCTCTCCTGAGTTTGGCAGTTTAGGAATTATTACTGAGGTAATCTTAGGGAGTTGCTTTATAAACAGTAAATCAGTTACATAATTCAGCAACAAATAAAATCAATCAGGTAAAACTGAACACTGTGCAATCTTGATATTGCATTATTTCTGGAAAATGATTATGCACTTCTTTGAGTTGGGATGGAACTAAAAACAGATGAGTCCAATTATAATATTACATCCTATTATATGTAATATTTTTGCATTGTGGAGACAAAGTGGAGGAGGATGACTTGGTGAGTGCATATCTAAATGGCAGGCAATGGGCTCTGCTTTGGCATGCAGAGATGAAAGATAGATAGTTACTGCTCTCACTTTGGTGGCACCAAAGTAGAAAGAATAAAAGAGTATTGTAAATACTGTGGTAGCTATTAGCGTAGGCCACTATTGAATCAACAGATTTTTAGAGTCCATTAAAAAATCTTCATGATGGGCTTACCTGATTAAATCAAGTTTTCCTTTCTGAGCATTCTTCTTGGGTAGGGGAGTATGAGTCATAAATTTATTTTACTTGCATTTACTACCAATTGGATAATGGATGAATAGTATGTGCGTTAGGATCAGGGTAAAGATAAAAACAGCTGACACTGAGTAGAAGTAATGCAAATAGTGGGCTATAGTGGTAAGGCCTGTGCTACTAGGAAAGCATTAAACTTCTTTATGGCATTTTTTATTTAATAAATAAATAAATCATTTATTAAACCAGCTGCATAATTTTATTTGGCCATTATGAGAAAATGGTGTTTCTTTAAAACATCAAACATCATTGGCTATGTTTATATCATTACATAAAAAGTATTTGAGAACTTTAAAGCATCCTAAATCAGCTAGAGTAGGGATGAAACTGGCATTAGAAATAAGGACAGGAAGTTCTTTAGCAACGTGGTGAATTAACTTTCCTAAGGAAAAGAGTAATTTGATAAGTTGGTCCTTCGCTGAGCATGCTGAGCATTTGAGTTCCTGATGAGTGTGGCGTTTTCAATTAATTAAAACTGGTGAGAGAAGGAAGCAGTGTACATTTTGTTTATAATGGGAAGGCATTAGACCAGAAGTTCAAGAGCCTGTGGCCAATCTCTAGAGATTTAGCTGAATAAGGATGCCTGAGTGTCTGTGATGAGACACATTAACTTATTATGGGCAAAGTATAACAGCAAAAAACACTTCAGGGGTTAACATAGGTTACTAGGTTAGAATAAACATGGTTATAGAGGTTTTCAGCAGCTTGAATCACAGGTAAAAAAATCAGGATTATTGTTTGGGGGTTTTTAGTGTTGTTAAGTGTAGAATGTTTCCCAAAGTGTAGGCTAAGGACAAATGACCATCTGGTTTTTGTCCTTGACTGAACTTAGTCCTATATTGAGCTCCACACTAGTGTTTTTCAGGCTTGGACAACTAGCAAGTGTTTGTGTATCTTTATGCACATTGAAATTGAGAAGCATTGATGTGTAGAACCAGAAACGCACAACACTACAGGCTTTATCTTAAATTTTGCTTATTTTTAAAACTTGTAGAAAATTGCTTACTAAATTTTTGCAGTTTAACTACAAAAGATCTATATTTTGGACAACAATCTGCTGCCTGTTGAACACTATTTCCAGTCACATTGATTTCTTACTGATAGTGGTCACCACCACTTTTTAAAAATAAAAATAAAAAGATTTATTTTTCTTTATCTTCAGCCTGATTTGGATAAGAGAAATTGAGAATATTGTGATATAGAGGAAACCCTTTTCTTCCTCTTTGAATGTAATGTGTAAGTCATGGTGCGTGGTGTTTGGTCCTCTTCTTGGGAACATTAGATGAACTCTGAGAAGCCAGGCCAGGAGCCTAATATGACTCACTTGTGCCTAGATGCATCTACTTTGCATTTCATGTTATAGCAGATATTAAATTTCCATTGCTTGTCACTTGAATCAAATGTGCTATTTTCTAAGCAAAGAAGTTAAATATACACATGGAAATATCACAAGGAAACTCCCTGTTAGCTATCTTAGACAAACAAAAATGTCTTTTTTTTTTTTTGACAAAAACAGAGAGCAAGAGTGCAGAACAGATCCTAACTGGGGATTGGTACCAGTGGGAAGGGGTAGGATGTGGAGAGAGGGTGTAGGAAGGTGAATATGGTACAAATATGGAAAAATGAGATGTTGAAACTACTCAAGGAACAGGGAGAGGAGCAATGAAGGAGAATGATGTAGAGGCTGACTGTAACTACAATATATTGTAATAACTTTTGTAGATGCTATAATGTACCCCCAATAAAACAATAATAAAAAAAAGAAGAAAAATCTTAAATGATCTAAAGTGAATTTTTCTCTTCAAGCAACAAGAAGAAACACAACAAAGACTACATAACCTTACCACATTACTCCTATTTTAGAGTCCTAATCATTTACCAGAGATACATAACACAACAGAAAATAAAATCTTTTTAGTCCTTCATTGTAGTGGAGAATATCTGAATAGAATGTATTATTAGAGAAGTACTCCCGAAGATTTTCTCATCACACAGTAATTCAAATTTAATCCTAGCCACAAGGCCATCACACTACGATCACACTGCTCTCATTTTCTCATCCCCCTTTCATCTTAGTATGCATTGGTATATTAATAGATACCTCCCTCCAAGAACAACTAACAGGTAAAATGTTGACACACAGAAAAATTATGAAAGAGTCTGATCATGTTTAAAAAAAACTAATAATTACTTCACGGAAAGATTTGATATATTAACAAAGTTTCTTATAACTCGTTAGTCTTGTAGTTCACCATCCTAACTCACATTAAAATCTTCTGAGACTCTTCTTTACAAATGTAAATTACCACCTACAGAGATTGATTTAATTTGTCTGGGGCAGGGCAGTGGCTCTTTCCTAAGAGTTCCTCCATTTAGTTTAAATGAGCTTCCGGGTTGAGACGCACTGAATCAAACCTTTTTTGAAGAAACCACTACCTGGCTGATTGGACTGGGTAGCACACTGCAAAAGAACCCAGAAAAGTCCTGGAGCTAAAGTTTGCAGCATGGTCTTAGTAATGCCTGAGGATTTGGTTATTAGATGGGAAATGATTTTTAAAAGTTGGCTTCCTTGAAGAGGAATGTGGTGAGGTTGGAGAAGTTCCCGGTTGTCTTGCTTGTTTGTCTTAGAGAAATTACAGGGTGGGGGTGGGGGAGTTGGCAAGAGGTAATATAAGATGTCAGCCTGTTTAATACAACTTCACAGTCATCATGTTTATTATAAGTGACTTGATACAGAAAATGATACATGAATTATATTAGCATCTGCAATACATCTAAAATTAGGGTAATTAACAATATTGTGCAACTTGAATGCATGCAGGAATAAATTTCTCAATTCTAATCCAAAGGGCCATGGCACAACTCAAACACAGCAATACCCATAGTGATAATAAAACACCTATACTGGGTTAAAATAAAATAAATACTAAGTAGACTCTGTGTTTTAACTTCACTTTGTTATAAAATAAAACACTATGCAGGAAATGCTATCATAAAAATAACTAAATATCCCTTGTGCTTTGAAGCTTCAGGGGAAAACTCTTTACTTTTAAAGTGCCCATGTGACTGAGCCAGCTAACGAGGATGCTTTCCTTGCTTGTGGAATTTTAATTACTTCTACAAATCCCTTAACAAGAGTGTCTAGATTACTATTTGGTTAAACAGCCAGACAAAATCTTGGAGTACACACCCCCTCCCAACAGAGTCATAAATAACATATAATAATAAAACTAAAAAGCCTTATGAGGTTCTTCTATTATTTCTGATTCAAATTCAGACTATCATAGTTTTTTTTCCTTTCATACTACATCTCTGTTTTCATTCTTCCAATTAGGAATTTTGGTTTTCAGGGATACATAGTGGAAGGAATTTCAGCTTCCTATAACTACTTATTGCTTTATAATATTACATTACACACAACTATTTCAAAAGAGTAGTGCTAATACTGTAACCACTGATAATATAATAGAACAAATTTAAAATCAAAATTTAATAAGATACCTTGCATATTCACTATTCAATAAAATAATTGTACCCCACATTTTTGGTTCATAGAGACTTTAATACACTCCTTCCCTTCTAACACTCAGGTAGCATTAGTTCCAACAAGTAATCTGTACTGCTGACAAGTTCTTACATAGTTACTCTCTACTTGTTTTTGGTTTTTAGCTTATTTTTTAGAAAGGCTCTCTTGCTTTTTATTTTGGCCTGGGGCAGCCTAAGACCATAATCCTTCTACCCGACTCCTGCATAGCTGAGGTTGCAGGTGTGAACCACCATATCTTGCTTGTTTTGTTAAAATGAGGTCTGGCTAGCCTTTTGCCTGGGCTGACCAGGAATAGTGATATTTCCAGTATCTGTTTTTAGAGTAGCTGGGATTATAGTCATGGAGCTACCATGCCTAGCTATCTAGTTGTTTTGATTTGTCCAAAGTGTTCCAAGTAAATGCCTCAGGAAGAATCTTTGAATTCTTTCATAATGATAAAGGTTTAGTTTATCTGACTGAAAGTCAGTTTTGCTATATACAAAATCATTTGTCAATATTTTCTTTCCTTTACTAAATATATTACTTTTTTTCTAGAATTAAAAAATTGCTTTTGAAAGCCTAGTGACAAGCTAATTTATTTCCCTTATGAAATAAGGTCAAAGAGCTCCTTTGATACCTAAGTTTTTTCTTTTCTTTAAATTTCCGGTATGTTTTATAGGCTATGCTTTGGGATTCTTCACTTTAAGTCACATTTGTAAGTATGTAGTGTATTCTTTTGTTAAGTAGCTGTAAATCTTTTTTTAATTCATGAATGTTTTCTTTAATTATAGTTTTAACATTAGTTTCTTTGCTTTTTTTATCTTCAGGGATTGCTATTATTCCTACATTGAATATTCTTTATACAATTTATATATATGCATATATATGTGCACATGTGTATATACACAGACATACATATATACACACATTCTTTTGATTCTCTTTAACCTGTTAGTTTTTTAATTTAAAATATTTCAATTTTTTAAGTTAAATTTATTTCTACATAACTCATTAAAAGTCAAAACTGTACATGCTAGTTCTGTAACTTGGTGTTTCAATACACACATGCATTGCATAAATTAGGTTAACTGTATCTATCTTTTCAAACACATACCATTTCCCTTTCCTTCCTTCCTTTTTTTTTTGATGGTATTGGGGTTTCCACTCAGGTACTTGCTAGGCAGGAACTAATCACTCGAGCCATGCCCACAGTCCATTTTTCTTTAGATATATTTTGCATAGGGTCTTGGGCTTTTTACCCCAGGTTGACTTTAGACTTGCCTTCTGTGTACCTGGGATTGCAGGCATGTCTCATCATGCTGGACTTTTTTGATAACATGGGTTCTCTCTAATTTTTTGTCTGGGCTGGCCTGGAATGACAATCCTTTTGATATCCACCCCTTGAGTAGCTGGGATTACAAGTGTGCACCACGACACCCAGTCCCCTATCATTTCTATATGATAAAAATTTACAAAATATTTTCTTCTTGCTTTGTGAAATGTCTAATAAATAGCTATGTATAGCCACCATTCTATGCACTAGAACCCCAAAACTTTCTGGTCATTACAACTGTGATATTGCAGTCTTTATATTTCTCTGGAGGCATTATTTGTAGTGTTTCTTCATTATAATGTTCCTTCATTTAAATGATTTTCTTAAAAATTTCTGTTTCTTAACTTTTGTCAACTCATTTCTGAGTTTAAAAAATTTATTTGTGTTTTCTGTCATGCCTTTAATAATTTTTCATGTCTTTTATCCCTTTTGCTCTGCTTGTGGGCATGACTTCTGGTGTATTTTCATTATCTGTAGAACTGTTAACTTGTTTTTAATCCTATATTTCTCATTAGAACCATGTATATAATATGATGCTGATACTTTATTCTTCACTTTCCTAAACTTTTATATATGTATAAAATACAGCATTGTGTGTGTATGTGTGTGTGTGACCTCACAGATGATATACCTCAGTGGTGAGTTGTGCTTATTCTAAATCACATTAAAATAAACCAAATTCAAGAGGAGAAGCACATCATATTTATAAGGACATTTAAAATAATTTTTTTATTATATCAATGTATGAGATGGCTACTGAATTCAAAGATGAGCATTTTTGGTTTTTCTGCTTACTGACTGCATGCATTCTTTCATGAAATTCAAATTCATGTCAGATGAATCCATAATAACAAAATGACTCTGATAATTATTCTAAGAACAAGGATACTGTGTCTGTTTTGTTTGATATTGTAAACCTGCAGTGAACACAGAGCTTGGCTCATAAGAACTCAACAAATATGTGTGAAGAAAAGAGTAGACGACTAAACGAAAGCACACATTGCATGGAACCACATGAACCTTAGTTGGCAAAGTGGCTGAATTTGGCTTGATGGATAACTTAATCTAGTAAACTTAGTTTTTCATCTGTGAGGAAGGACCTTCAAACAATTTCTGCTTTCAGTCTGTCTATCAGATGGGCTATATATTAGAAGGTGTGACAGTTTTAGAATTTATTCCTTCAACACTATGATGGGTGCTAATACTAAAGATTAAAAGTAGGAAGAGTTTTTTTTTTTTTGTATAATGTAATGAGAAGTACATGTGATTGGGTTTTGATGGAGTGAGTAGCTGTATTTAGGATGCATATAAAAGAGGTACAATACTGCTTATTTCTTGAAGAGGAGAGTAGAGAGTGGGTTAAGAAGGTAATATGGAGTATGTGTTGTTTATGTTGTAGTTTAAAGGTGTGCACACTGATCAGCTAAAGGAGATGAAAGGCTTTTGGGAGTGTTCCAGAAGAAAGGTCTGAAGAAAACCTTGTGTGTAAAAGCAGTCATGACAAGTGTAGGGGAAATGCCAAGACTTTATCTTGGTTTTTACGGCCCACAGGATTCTATTACAAATTCATTTAGGATGCTTATAACAACCTTTATAATTAAAGATGAAATGTTAGGAGTCATTCCTTCCTCCCTCCTCCCTTCCTTTCTTCATTCCTTCTTTCTGTCTTCCTTCCTTCCTGTCTTTCTTCCTGCCTTCCTTTCTTCCTTCCAGCCCTCCTTCCTCCCTCCCTCCTTTCCTTTCACTTTCTCTCCCTCTCTCCCTTCTTTTCTTCCTTACAAAAACAGTTGCAATTCTTGTGGAAACTTTTCCTGGTCTGTAATAGACTAAAGGATTCAAATTTAGGCTGTGACATTGAGAGGTACTATATAGAAACTTTGTAATGTCAATTTATGTCTCCTTTATCCCACAAAATTTCTGGCCACCCCAAACCTCTTCATTGTTTTTTCTAAACCTGGGAATGATCTCTGCTTCATAACACTCCACCTGCATAGGATGATGTTCAATGCTACCTTTGAGCAGACAGTATTATAACAGGAGAAAGCCACCTTAAAGAATTTCATGCAATGGCTGGATGACTCACTCAGCTCAATGTGCACATACTAATTACGTTTGCACTTTTATAAGATATTGTGCTTGCCTAAAAGTAATGGCTATTTCACAGTTCTTTTTCAGCAAAAGATTTCTTCAGTCCATGCTTTGTAGTTCTTTAAAATTAAATTATGTAGAAATGTTAGTTTAACAAAGGGTTTTTTCTGCCACAAATGTCTATAAGCTTGATGTTTTTATTCTCCTTTGATGTGATGCTCAGTCATGATGGTAACTTTTAGAAATTTGTTTAAAATATGGACAACACATTAATGCTTTTATTCCCCAAAGAACATGGCTTTTCCTTCAGCAATTCTGGAAGCTAAGCCCAGGTTTCATTCTTGCATGTCTAAAATTAGTTGATTCATTAAAATATTAAAATTTTAAAGATGAAATTAGGTACGCAAGTTTCACATTTTGAATTTTTCAGAGAAAATTTGTATGCAAGTAGAGTTAAACTACGTACAGATTAAACACAGCTGTCCAGATGTCTGAATTAAAAGACTTCCTAAGTAAGCAGTTCTTTATAAAAATGAGCTCTTTTGTTCAATTCTTGTAGCAGAGCCCACATTTATTTGGATAGGAAAATTCCACTGCACAAATAGAGTAAGAGTAGAAATCAAGGAACTTTCTAATACATATATTATTTTTTCTGAGTCTAGAAGTGATCAGAGTCCAGGGGACTTATTTATTTATTTATTTATTTATTTATTTATTTATTATTCATATGTGCATACAATGCTTGGGTCATTTCTCCCCCCTGCCCCCACTTCCTCCCTTACACCCACCCGACCCCCTCCCTCTCCCCCCCACCCCCTCGATACCCAGCAGAAACTATTTTGCCCTTATCTCTAATTTTGTTGAAGACAGAGTATAAGCAATAATAGGAATCCAGGGGACTTATAAATGATTGTGACTTAAAGAAATGACTGCGATAGTTTTATATTGGTTTAGTTTTTTCTTAGTGTTAAGATCTAAATTACCTTTTTAAAGCTCACATTATTCCTCAAGTTTCTTCTGGTATCTTCTTCAAACTTTTAGAACATTAAATATTCTTTAGTAAAAATATATCTATAAAATTATAACATTCAGTTGTTTATTGTAATGTTATCAGTTTTATTTAATCAAGAATTTATTTTACATCTCCAGAAAAAGGGAAAAATGTAGGAATGCAATGATTGTTCCCTGATTCCATGGTCAACGTTTTTCACATTATGGTATGTCTTCTTCCTGAATATGCTCACTGAAAGACTTCTTAAATTGGATATACTAAAGTATTCCATACAACTCTTTGCAGGAGATCAAAATAAGCTGGATTCTTGTATCACAGTTTGAGGACATTGGACTAAAATAACAAAATCTACAAAACTGCCACATAAAGCATACATTCAATAACACTTAACAGAAAATGTTTCCTCTTTATAAAATTCAAAAATTTTCTATTCTTTTCAAATGTTTTCTAGACAAAGATGCTAAGCAGAGCAAGGACCACAATAACAATGAAATAATCACTTGTGTTTCAAAGTGCAGAATGCAGAAAATTCCTTTAAGCCATTAAAGCGATGCATGTGTTCAGTTGAAAGAAACATGTGCTAACTATGAATTGTTCATTGCAAATGAACAGAGTAATTCCTAGCTTACTTGGGAGAAAGTTGGGAAAATGTCATCATCATGATGCCACCAGGATAGTAATTATGATACAATAGCTAGAAAGTTTACATTGGTGAAACTGTAATACTTAAGTGCATCATGTAGCCTTTACCTTACCTTTACACTGAACTAATATATTTTTAATGAAAATAGAGCACGACTTTCTGGAGAACACTCTTAAAATTGAGTATCTCTAAATTTTGTTATGAATTATGCAAAGCATCAGATTGTAATGTGCAGGTACCCTATCCACAAGAAGCAATTGCTTGCTCAGTCACAAGATGGCACCACACACAGTTCTAAATGGGCTATTCTTCCTTGAAAAGCAACGGCAGCATATGAGAGACAGTGGCATAGCCTTTCAACACTCATATTTTGCTTCCAGGATATTGGGAAGTAATATAAAATATAGTCATAATATAGAAAACAAGTTGCCAAATACAAAGTTTGTGTCTCAAGGAATAAAAAGAATTAAAATTCAATCTTCAGAATAATTTTAATGTCAACTATGCAAGAAAGATGAGCTATAACTGCAACAGGTCCTGCCCAGCTAAGTCTTCTGTGCAATCCAGTTTTAGACCAACCAGAAACAGTATGAACAAAATTAAAGTGGAAAAGGAAAAAAGCAGTATTAAGGTTACGATCTTGACCATCAAGTATCTTCTTTAAAATGTGAAGAGGGTAATAAGACTGTGAAAAGGAGACTCTTGTTCCTCTTTCCTTCGTACCAGATGTAAGTACAGTGAGAGTTGTCAACAGAATGTGGTAACATTGTATTTAGATGGCAAAGGTAAATAATGTCAGGACATAAACATCTATCTCTGGCTTTTAATCACATTCATAGTGAATTCTTGCCTAATGAATGTTACTTACGTGCTTAAAAATACTCAGTGGCTTTCCACTGCATTCAAACTTCAATTTAAGCTCCTGGAGTTATACGGATTATGAACTGTTTTTATAGATTTAGTGTGACATAATATACTTATGACAGATGGAAAAAAATCAATCATGTCATTAAGCACACTTTGATTCAGCTGACCTTTGGCCTTTCTTATCAAGACTTTCTCAACGAAGGAAGCAGTGTGCTGATTAACAATGAACACAGTAGCTCTGTCGTAGTGCCCTGTGGCTGTGTCTACCTCTGCTACTTTGCTTTTGCGGATGCTCTGTTGTTCCAGTGATTCACCTTACTGTGACCTTTCAGCATCTAACTTGAACAAGCCAAGTTAATTTTGCACATACAACTTCATATTTCTTCCTATTTCCTAATTCTCCAATTTCATTTCATCCTTCATATCACATATCTGGTTCCTGGCTACCTGGTCTAAAGTAGGTTATTCTATTTCACAACACCCTAATCTTTTCCTTTTATGTCTGTTATCATAAATTGTAAATATATACGTAAATAATATACAGGCTTCCTGTTATAAATAGATTTGTAAAGGAATATAATAAGCCCCATGAATGTGTTACATTTTTCACTAGCCTAGGACTACTATTCTAAGGAAACTTCATGAATTTAAGTTGAGCTTATAAAATTATTTTTTAGTATTAACATTTGAGGAAGCAATGTGAGTTCCCTTTAGAAAATGTTACTCAGATAAGGTCTGCATTTTATGGAAGAGGAAACAGGCCCAGGTCAGAGATTGCTCACGCTATAAATTTAGTTATCAATAATTAAATGCTGCTTTGATAGACATAATAATATTGAAAGTGAATTTACATCCAGAGATATTGGTCTCACACTTACCTTTATTTTTTAATGACATCTATCTTACTAAAATTGAACTCTCTTCACTAATCTTCATTCTAGTAGCTCTTTTAAGAACCATCACAGACTAAATTGAATCAAACTATACAAACTCTTACTTCTCTTTTCATTCTTATTCCCCCAGAGCTGGCAGTCATTATTCCAGTGCATCTTGCCAGGACTCCACAGTAGCTTGGATCAAGTAGACTAACAAATGCTTAATGCGATATCTCCCTACCCTTTATAATTTTGACTTTTAAAGGGAAAGGAGTCTATGTTATTCATTTCTGCATGCTTCAGATTTATTCAGAGCCCTCCAAGGTATAAGCACTAAAAGATATAAATATGAAGACTTTCTCCAGAAGGATTTAGATAGGAGAATAATAGAAACACAAGCATTTATAATATGTCAGAGTGGTGCTATGACAGAGAGGTTAGCTGTGATGGAGTTCCTGCTATTGTTTAACAAAGGTGGCAATATATGATTTTGATGAAACAAACAGGAGTTCACCATGCAGAGAAGAGGAAAGGAAAAGGCAGCACCATTACACAGTCATGTGTGATCCTTACACATGCTAAATGCTACTAACCTTTAGGGTTACCTGTCACTCCCAAAGAGAAGGCTTTCTGAGACTCACAAAACAAAACAGTGCCCCAGATGACTTCCAATCACATCTTTTATTTTTATGTCATAAAATCTCAACTTAATATTAGGCATAAAATCATGGGATTTTTTTTCTCAGTATATCCCACCAGAATGTAATCACCACAAGTGTCAGACATAGTATTTTATTTTATTTATTGTAGTATCCTTAAAACCCAGAAAAGTGTCTTGTATATGGTAGGTTAGAGATAATTATTCATTGAATGTGTAAAAAAGGCAGAAGAACAGGTGAATTGGGTATGGTTATTTAGGATGTAGTAGGAAAGAAGAAAAATGCAGAAGAGGTGAGGAGGTTGATTATGAAGCCTCGGCTGAAGAGTCAGGATTCTATTCCGTTTCTGACAGGAGATCATTGAAGATGTTTTAGGAGAAGAGTAAATTCAACCAATGTCACACACAAAAGTATCACAGTAAAGACCTTGTACTTGAGTTTTCTGACTGTCTGATGAAGTGATACAAATTCACTGATGACAGAATATACAGTTATAAAATATGGTCATTAGCAATATAGTTATTAACAAGTACTCTCTTAATCTGGAATCTTTAAAAAATAGTTTATTCTGATAAGTCTAGACATCTAGGTCTCCTTAATTCCTTTCTCTTCTGATTAAAATGCAATATTAGGTTAATGGTTGTTTATCTACTAGTGTTTAAAGTATCTTACTGGATAATAACTAATAAAACTAGTGAATGCCTTAGAACTGTTCTCTCTGATATGGTAGCCAGTAGCTCACTGTGCTCATTTAAATTTAAATTAGTTAAATTTACATAAACTTCAAAGTTGAGTTCCTCATTCACACTCACTACAAGTCACATGCCTACAGCCACGTTTTCAAATGCTCCTTATATCACTGCAGAAAACTCTGTTGACCAGTGCTGCAGTTTAGAAGGTAATAACTGAATCAAGCAACAAAAACTGTATCATGGTACATTCCATTTTTGTAGTACTATGTATTTTTCAAAATCCTTCTCCCTATGATATCTTCCTTTTTTTCTGAGAATGAGTTGTTGAGACAGACTGTGCAGGAAATGTCATCAGCACACTTGCTAAGATTAGAGACTAGGAGAGAGCCACTCCACTGACTCACCAGCTTCACATTGGTAACAGCGCTGAGGCTTAAACAGAATAATTTTGACTCAACTGCAGACACCTTGCCTGGGTGAAAGATACAAAAAAAAAAAAAAAAATACTTCTGGGTCATGGATTCTGGGGAAATTACATCCTAAAACAAAGTTAAAGAAATGAGGAAAATGTGAGATGAGTTTTCTCTCTTACTGAAATTATCTGTCCTATAACTCTATATGACAATTTCCTAGCTATGCAGTAATATAGAACTACATGACAAGATAAGATGATAGAAGAAATACATGCATTTGAGTCAAATTGAAGGAAATGTGCCTAGGAAAGCAATCTTCAGCAAATATTGTAAAGAGCTCAAAATCCCCTAGTGATGCCATGTAAGGCTATTTATCTGATTGGCTGTAACAAGTGGCTAATTTATAGTAAGAGTTGTTCCTAGCAACATCCCAACATCCTTATATCCTAGCATTTCAGTCACTCATGCACCCAGGCAACACTGCCATTTCATAGTTCTCTGTCCTATTTCTGTTTATATGTACAAGCAAATGAGGGGAAACAAAGTGGGAAGGATATTGCAGCAGCTCTATTTATGAGGAAATACTCCATAATGTAGATTAGCAGAAGAAATATGTTTAACAAATAAAACAGATTGTAAAACCTTCAGCTTAAGAGCCAAAGCTGTGCATCACATAAAATCCATGGCCTGAAGTACAATGTGTTACTCATAAAATTTCAATTTGTGTGGGTGAATGTTTTTCCTAGTTACACATAGAAATACAAAGCTGCCATATGCTTTCCATTGTAGACACTTTTCCCAACCTATATCCCCCCTTACCTGTGACCTGAAGAAGTTTTCATTGATATTCATTCATATTCTTCAGAATATGAATTTGGCTAAGGATAGCATCCAAGACATGAGACTAAAAGGAATGGTCCACGTGCTGTGTATTTGGTGTAATATTACAGGATACAACTTAATAAAGCAGGATAAAATTGCTAGGTGCTTGATAAATGAGCATAAATATTTGTTGAATGAATTAACACTTGTTACTGGAGGATGTCTCACTTTTAGGTTAGCTCTAGGCTATTCAATGCTTTATTACTCATCACAGTTAAAAGTTGCTTAGTGAGATAATAAAACTCTGTGAATTACATGCTAATATTACAGCTTCCTCCTCCATCCTTTCCTTCTGCCCTCTTTCCTCCAATGCTGATTACAGCAATTGCTCTATTTATACTATTGGCATGGTCCGCATACTATTGACTATTTTAACTCAGAAAATTTGTACTTTAACATGTGTTAAGACAGGAAAGAATAAGAATTAAGAAATACTTTTCTAAAAATAAAATTGGAATGACAGTCTTTCAATTTTCAATAAAGTTCCTAATTCCATAATCTATTTGCAGATGTTTTGATTATAAGGGGACAATTATTTATGCTTGTATATTCATCTTTTCTCTGGTTAACCTAATATTGATCTTCTCTATGGTTAGCTCCTTTATTAGAATGATCGTATAATTTATCCTCCAAACCAGGAAAGTGAAAGGAGTTACAATTAATAACTAATTACATAGACAAAGAAGCATATATAGGAACATACTGGACAAACTGACCTATTTGTCTTATTCCTTGACATTTTAGGTCATGCAAGGTGATGTTATTTATTTACAAGAGTATCAGGGCAGTGCTAGCTAGAAAGTAAGTTTTCTTCTTAACTCTCAAGGACCTATGGCAGCAGTTTCCAGTCTCATATTCTTAGGATCTTTTACTCAGTGGCTCTAGCATGTCCAGAATTCATTTCTCTTGGTACGACATCACAAATCTATGGGGGCTTTGAAATTGATATTGAGTGCTTAGTTCAAATATTCAATATTCTCTCTGTTCAGCACTATATCAGCTATGTTATTACATAACTATCTTTATTATTCATATTGTAGAAGTTCACCAAATAGCAGAACATAGAAATATAGCATGAATGTTACTGTATTTTAATTGTTTTTTTGATTCTGTCTATAGTACTGTTACCTGGTTAATGATTAAAGAATGGGCAATATATACAGACTGGAAGTACCAAGGTGAAATCTTCTTGGATTATCATACACACTTAATTAAAAAAAATGAAGGGCAGGAAGGAAAATAATCTTTTCTGAGGGTGGGTGCCAGTGGGAAGGGGTGGACATAAGGAAAAAGGGAATGAGGTTGTTTATGGTGGATATGTTTTGTATCTATATATGAAAATAGAAGAATGAAACCTGTTGAAATTGTTCTAAAAAGAGGGAGAAGGGGGAGACAGGAGAATGATGGAGTGGGTACATCTAACTAAGATATATTGTAAACACATGTAAATAGCACAATGTATCCCCTTGTACAACTATTATATGCTAATGAAGTTATTAAAAAGAATATGCTTATAACCCTATATTTGCCTTTTTTTTCATTTATTCATATGTGCATACAATGTTTGGGTCATTTCTCCTCCCCTACCCTTCGCCCCCTCCTTTTGCTTCCCCCCACCCCCTCCTTCTCCCCCCCCCAACCCCCTCACTTCCAGGCAGAAACTGTTCTGCCCTCATCTCTAATTTTGTTGAAAAGAGAGTATAAACAATAATAAGAAGGACAAAGGGTTTTTCTAGTTGAGATAAGGATAGTTATACAGGGAGATTCTTAGCATTGCTTCCATGTACACATGTGTTACATTCTAAGTTGATTCTTCTTGAACTGACCTTTTCTCTAGTTCCTGATCCCCTTCTCCTATTGGCCTCAGTTGCTTTCAAGCTTCGGCATTGGTTCCTTTGCATTGAGGACATCAAATTCTATCATGTTTTTTGGGTTTCTTACCTATCCTCATACCTCCCTTGTGTGCTCTCGCCTTATCATGTGACCAAAGTCCAATTCCCTTGCTGTATTTGCCCTTGATCTGAAGTCCACATATGAGGGAAAACATATGATTTTTGGTCTTCTGACCCTGTGCAACCTCGCTCAGGATGATGTTCTCCTGTTCCATCTATTTACTTGTGAATGATAAGATTTCATTCTTCTTCATGACTTAGTAGAATTCCGTTGTGTATAAATACCACATTTTCTTAATCCATTCATCAGTAGTGGGGCATCTTGGCTGTTTCCATAACTTGGCTATTGTGAATAGCGCTGCAATAAACATGGGTGTGCAAGTGCCTCTGGAGTAACCTGTGTCACATTCCTTTGGATATATCATAAACCTGTATTTTCAAATAACATTTTGAGGCTGGAAGGTGATGCAACTTAATATAAAGATAATAATCTCACAGAGCATAAATTGAGAAAGTCAGAGGTATCCTTTTATGATATAGGTGTACAAAAGAAATAAACGAAAGAATTAAAGGCAGAGGGTCTTCATAGAGATAAAAGCAGGCAGGGAGATTACATATGAATAGCTATAGATACAGAATATAAAAAAGATGTGTTTACCTTTGCCTTTTCAAAAGAATTATATTGAGAAATTGAAGAGAATTTCTAAATATGCAAATGTACACAGAAGGCTAAGTTTAACTTCCTGCTCCTCTCCTTGCTACTTACCTTCTTTTTTACTCCCTTTAAAAAATAACTATAATGATAGTTCAACGGAGAGAAATAGAAAACACAAACCAAATTGAAATAGTTGAACTATTAAGGTGATTTTTCTTAGATAGTGTACCTAAGAGTTATAACACATACTTGAGCTTTGAGCAAGGCTATGGCACCAGCCCACTGTGATTGTCTTGGAGAGCGCTGCTCTGTGTGCCAGTTTCATCCTCAGGAGACCTCCTTCATGGTGACAACATGCCTGTTGCAATCCTAAACTCCATGAAGTTTAGGTAGGAATACATGATCATATTATTGTATTCCTGGCCAAAGTTTCAAGTTCTGTGCTGGTTGCTTCTGTCTTGTGTAACAAAAACTGCTCCCAGACTAAATGGTGAATTTATTCCTATTAGAACAGCAGGACTGCCACATGGGCAGGTAAATGTAGTGATAAATTAGTATAAATGATGCTTTCCAAAAGGAAACCTGGCTTCTAATAAAGAGAGCTAAATGAAGAATTAGATGAGCATGCAACCAACAGCTATTTATTTCTACCAGATGCTCCTTTCTTTCCATGTCTTATAATTCTTCTTTTACCCATAGACTTTCATGTTCTTGTGCCTTCCTCTTATGAGAAAACTTACAATAATAAAATGTTTACTTCTATAAAGTAGGAAATGCATTTTTCAAAAAATTATTTCCATACTACAGCAGGAACTTCAACATCACTTTTGTTTTCTTTATATCATAAACATTATAGATATTTCTCTCTCCAGACTCTAATATGTAATTTGTTTTCTTTTAGTACAGTCTTATTTTCTCCAAAACCCCAATTTTTTTAGTTACTCCTTCTTAGGTAGATTGAGTCCCAATCTTTTCTTCTATTTTAGAGAGGTTACAATATGGTTATTTTTATTAAAAAATCAAGATTAAATTCAAAGAAAGTATACAAAGATTTTCTTAAAATAACAGGGGTCTGTTCAAACTTAATTAGTAACATTCATGGAAAATATTTTGTTCTATCACATTAAGATATTGTAAAAGCAAATGTGAGATAGAGTATTTTAAGAAATTACAGTAAAATACAGCTAGCCAATTATCTGATATCTTTACCTTGTTGAAGTGATATCAATAGTTGGATATCGGAAATCCAGGGAAAGTTTTAAAAACATGGTGCATCCACAAAATTGAACTCTGTACAGCTATAAAAATTAAAGAAACTCTCTATAGATTGATTTGGAAAGACATCTACAACATTTCATTGAGTAAAGAAAATAAGTTGCAGCCAGGACATGATGCTATTTTGTGCAAAGTGTGAATAAGTTAGCAAGTGGTATTTGTTTATTTGAATATGCATAACGACTTTTAGAAGGATATTTAAGAAATCAGTGGACTTGGTTCCCAAGGCTGAATGGCAGAACTGAGCAACTGGACAATTAGTGAAATGCAATTTGAGTACATTCTAATGTCAAATTAAGACAACAAAAGGATGATATAAATCTACATATGATGTCAATGTAGCCATTTACTTACTTTTAAAAAATTGGTTTTTTCTTTATTTGTATGTGCATACATTGTTTGGGCCACATCTCCCCTCTGCCGCCCGCCCCCCTCACTTCCAGGCAGAACATGTTCTGCCCTTTCCTCCAATTTTGTTGAAGAGAAGACATAAACAATAAGAAGAAAGACATAGCATTTTTTGCTAGTTGAGATAAGGATAGCTACACAGAGAGATTCCTAGCATTGCTTCCATGCACAAGTGTATTACAACCTGAATTGATTTGTCTCTACCTGACCTCTTCACTATTTCCCGGTCACCTTCTCATATTGACCTCTGTCATTTTAAGGCTACTGTATTAGCTTCTTTGCAGTGGGGACATCAAACACTTTCAAGTTTTGGGTTTCCTATCTAGCCCCATTCCTCCCATATGTGCTCTCCCCTTAGTGTATGACCCAAGTCCAACAACACTATTGCATTTGCCCTAGATCTAAAGTCTGCATGTGAGGGAGAACATACAATTTTTGGTCTTTTGAGCCTGGCTAACCTCACTCAAGATGATGTTCTCCAGTTCCATCCATTTACTTGTGAATTATAAGATTTCATTCTTCTTCATGGCTGAGTAAAATTCCATTGTATAACCACATCTTCTTAATCCATGCATCAGTAATGAGGCATCTTGGCTGTTTCCATAACTTGGCTATTGTGAATAGCACTGCAATAAACATGGGTGTGCAGGTACCTCTGGGAGTAACCTGAGTCACATTCCTTTGGGTATATCCCAGAATTCAGACTTTGATTTGGTCGACTATAACACATTTAATATAATTTGATCCTATTTTTTTATGTTTCAAAACCTTGAATTACTTTGTAATTTATCATGAAGATAAATTCTTATCATATAAAATATAGAAGAATATGCTGGGACAACTTATTATTTTTTTGCACAGTTTCTCCACTAAATATTTATCACTATCTAGTTTCTCTTTTCCATGACACCTCTTTACCAAATAGCAATTAATACAGAAGGGGTCTTTCTTCATTTTGCTCATTGTGCTCCTAGAATATAAAGCAATGACACACACACACACACACACACACACACACACACATATATATATAAATTAAACCATAAGTGTTTCTTAAGTGAGTAAGAATATTTTTGGATGAAATATTGGTTCCATGAATATAATCAATGAAAAATTTAACTAAACATTTTGATGCCATTTTGAAAAGTTTTCTTATTCTTTTTATATTTCTTAACTATTTTGCTTAATTTATTGCATTTATCAGTTGCTCTTGTGGCTTATGTTGAGGAACCAGCTGTGAAACTGAATCAAGGAGGGCACTCTAGAAATTGGGCCTTCTTCATAGATTTTCATGGGCTGATTTCCTAAGTAATTGACAGATTATTCTTCTGATAATATAGTTTTCTTGGTTTATTTATTTTTTATTGTTGTTCTGGAAGTACATTATGACATTTACAATAGTTCTTATAATGTTTCAAATAATCAAACTTGAATTCATTCCCTCCATTATTCTCTTTTATAGGTTTCTTTGAAATGTCATTTTACCTTATATTTCAGTCATTCTGGATCTTAAAGACATAGAATGTAACCTTGACAATGTTTTAACTTTTTAAAAAATTCATTGCACTATCTTATGAATCTAAAGTTCTTAGGTAAGCAAAGGCCATCTTGTAATTACATACTTCTCTTGGTGGTTATCCATTTACCTCTTTAGAATCCTTTATTTGATACTGCAGGGTTTTACAGAACCCTGAAGTCTCATAGTAAGTCATGACATCAATAGTCATCATGCTTTAGAGAATTCACTTAATGTTTTTGATAGAAAGCTCAGAAACAATGTATTTCTCTAATTAGCTAGAGTTAGCATTTGCTTAATCTCAGGCCACAAGGATTCGTGATGACAACATAGATAATTGTCATGATACCACACCACGTTTAATAGCAAATCTTAATTTACAGCCAATAGCCTTGGCAATTCATGTCAAATTTAGAAGCATTTTACCCTATCATATCTTGAGATTTCCTTCTACATTTATAAATGATGCAGGAGGAAAGTAATTTTATCTCACATAAATTTTCATGTTAATTTATTGTGACTTGGGAATACATAAACTAAGCCATTGCTTTGAGCCCTTTCTCTGAGAGGTGGAGTGTATTGCGAGCTCCACAACCATTCTGCACACTATAGACAGCCTTAGAGTTGAAATGTGAAGGGCTCTTTGAATATTGAATATTGAATATTGAAGGGCTTTTAAAATACTGATTTTGAAAAAGCAAATAGGAAATGACGCTTAATATATTAGCCACTGGAATAGTTTGCAGGCATTAAGAAGAGTATCATAGGTTTACATGTGATAATAAGAATATATTTTTCAACACTTATTATGGGATTAAAAATATTAAGTGGATAATGCTAAGTATAATATTCTCTTGTTTGTGTACAAATAGGACATTGAATATTTCTTAACTGGACAATGGATATTTTTTGAAGAATATGGAAGAATATTAACCTACTGGTTTTCTCTGAAGAGTACACTAAAGTACTATGATAGGAAGAAGACTACCTTTTCATTTTATTGTTTATAGTATTAGAAGGTTTTTGCCAAATTGCATATTTTCTTAATATGGAATTTATATCATTTAAAGTTAAAAAATCAATAGTGAGGTTCTCTGAGTATGTCAAAGCTAATTGATCCTACTGTTTTCTTTTTGATTGAGCTATGTCATGGAATTTGATCAGATGCTAATTTATTTGAAGTGATGGACTTTGAGTGATGGTGGTAGTGGGGTTAGTGTTTCTTCAGTGTAAGAATTTGCAAACAGTGCTAAGCCAGAGCATCAAAGCCATGGTGGAGAGAACAGGCTCCAGAAGTTCAAATAGTGTGTTCTTTTTTTTTCTTTCCATTATTTATTTATGTTGGTAAAACCATTCACTGTAATTGCAAAATTTTGCATAATAATTTTCTTTAAGGTCTGGATTTTTTTTTTTTTTTTTTTGCTGCTGGGGTTCAAATCTAGGACCTCACACCTGCTAGGCAAGAGTCTTCTGTTGATGATTTTTCTTAGGCAAAATTAAAAGATTTTATAGATATGTAACTTTAATCTACTCTTTCATATATCTATGGCTAAGGAGAACTTTAGTTTGACCCCATTTATCCTCTGTCACTAGACCAGACAATCTCAAAGGCATTTTTACTTTCTGGCAATCTACCCTATGTAGGAGCTTAAATAGTTAAACAAGTTTCTCGGCAAAAGAGAAACAATGTACCCTTGAAACTCTCATATGCAGTCTGAAATATTGATAATTTCCATAATTTGAGGACTCTCATATGAAAATGAATAAACTGTTGCTTTAATGCCTATAATCTAGTAAATTTATAATCTAGCAAAGTAAAACTTAAAAAAGCTTTTTAAAGAATATCAGTGATGGAAACTTAAATCCCTTTGAATATTTAAACTTTGATGGCAAATCTGGCTTGATTAACTGTTTTAAACACTTCAAAACATTTTAAGCAGTAAACAAAACACGTACTAATGCAACTATTACAAACATTATTAAATTAACACTGAACCCCCTTTTGAAACATCAACCCAAACTTTAAATATTTTTATTTATTATTCCTACTTTTTATAATTTTCATGTCAAAACTATACCTACTTATTTGTTACAGGGGTTGAAATAGTTTTGCTCAAAGAGACACAATACCTAGAATTCAGGATGTGAATTTTCCACTAATTGATGCTCACTCAGGTAGCTATAGCACTTGGTTCTTTTCTCAGAAGCCTTACATTTTGGTCAAGTCTCTATTTTACATTTTATATATATAGATATAGATATAGATATAGATATAGATATGTATATATTCAATTTTTTACTTTAAATTTTAAATGTATTTACCCCAAATTGTTAAGTACTTGTTTTTTTTTTAATCACTGAAAATAATGGACCTGTTGTCAAGTCATTATATCTTGTTCTCTCTATATTTATATTGTCTCATCAATATCACAGTTTAACTAATAGGAACACCTAGAGCAGGGGGTTTCAAATGGGGGTTGTTTTGCCCCACAGGAGACAGTTGTCAACCTGTGAAGATATTCTTGTTTGTCAAATTTTGGGAAGGGGCTATTTTATCTAGTATGCTGAGCTCACAGATGCTGTTAAACACTTTAATACACAGAACAGCTCCCCAGAACAAAGAACTACAGAACTCAAATTGTCAGTAAGACCAGGCTTGCGGAAAACATAGTTGGAGATTAGAAAAATCTGTTTCTTAAAGTGTTGTTCAAGGCTAAAAAACAATTACATTAACAGTTTAATGTGCAGGTGAATTACCTGGCCCTGTTTAGGACCAGATTCTGATTCAGAAATGAATATAGAGCAGAACCAAGGATTCACTATAACCTTTTTGAAATCCTCTCTGTTTCAGATTCCTCCCTGTAAACATACAGGAGCAGGCTCTATCATGAACCATCTGGGTCAAGGTACATAGTCTAATTTAAAGAGAGGATCAGTCAACATGTTAAGCTATATAATCAATGATGCATTCTCAAATTGGATTCATTAGTAACAATAAAACTGACTACTTAAGCTCCAGCAGAGTGGCCTTCTGCTTTTTTTCCAGTTAAGAGGAGAGAACGGTGTTTTTTGTTGCCACCATAAAAATTGCAACATTTTTTCTCTTTTTATACTTATATACTCAGTATAGAGGACCCCATTTGCCCTATATTACTGGTTCAGATATTCTCTAGGGCATTTTTGCTTTTTGGCAGTGAAAACCTGATGTTTATCTAGTTTTGGAATTATCTTCAATTGAAGAGTCCCATTTTCTTTTTAATATTATATTTAGCCTTATATTCTATCAATATATCTAGGGTTGGTAGAGTAGCTTAAATGGTTGTGCCTGCCTACCAAGTATAAGGCCCTGAGTTCAAATCCCACTATTGCAAAAAAAAAATCAACATATCTAAAGAGACATTAAATATTAATTAAACAGGTTTTATGTTATATTTTCTATTATATATTTAATATTATGGGTTAGAATCTGTGAATTGGGAATATACTTAAGAATAAGTCATGGCAAAGGAACTATTGATGCTTTTGTGCCTCTAATAGCAGTGGCAAAGCTATAAAAATTGTAATTTTTATTCTACTGATTATTATTTATTTCCTTATTCATTCTTTGAGTTTGGTTTGCTCTTTTTTCCTAGTTCTTTAGGTAAAAGATTAGGATTTTGATTTCAAAGTCTTCCTTCTTTTTTAAGAAAGAATAAATTTATGTTACTTTTGACTTTCCTTTGTTTGCATTCATCTCAATGTATTCTTCAATTTTTTGTGGTTTTCACTTTGATCTATTGGTTAACTTTATTGTTTGATTTCCATATATTTGTAATTTTACAGATTTCTTATTAATGCTGAGTTTTAATTTCTATTCTATTCTATTGTGGCCAAAGAAGATACTTTGTATGATTTCAATCTTATTTCAAAATACTGAGACATATTTTGTGGACATTTTTTAAATCTATATTGAAGAATATTCCATATGTGCTTTAGAATAACATGTTTTCTGCTCTTAGTTGTTATTTAGAATATAATTGATTAAGTTTTCATTTTTTATTTCAAATGTTCATAGTTTATAAAATTTTAGGCTGGAATTTTTTTCATTCACAAGTTTAATTATGGTGTTTCATTATATATTAGGTAAGTACCCAGATGTCTTTCTTATCATTGCTACCATCAATGTCTTTCTTTCTTTAACTTCATTTAAATTTTCAATGTAGCTTTTATTCCCTCCAACTTGACTTCAGATTTCCTATGAGTAGTTTTCTTTGACTTCTTTTTAAATGTGGTTTACTTAACGTTTTGGCTATGGTTTTTCTATTGAGAAATTCTCAACAATTAACTTTAAAAAATCTTTTCCATCTATTTCCTAGACCATCACAAGTATGTAAGAACTATGTGATATTTTCCCACATATTGCTCATCTTCCACTAGCACAACTATAACTATTATAATCTTCTCTGCATGCTTAAATTTGGGTAATTACTCCTGCCTTGATTTTTTTTTTTTTTACTGTGCTTGGCTTTCTGTTATGTGTATCCATTTTCAAATATTATACTATCTTCTGTTCTTGTGTGCTTAATTATTATTGTTACTATTATTATTATTTCTTAGAGGTCTTATTTCTCTTGGTTTATTTACTTTGTCACCTATGTTATATAAGTTTTGCTATAATTTATTTAAAATATTTTAAAAATTCATTGCAGTCCCTTAAGACACAGTAAAAAATATCAATACAAGAAGGAAGGAAAGAAAGAAGGGAGGGAAGGAGGGGAGAAGAGAGGGAGGAAGGAAGAGAGTAGGGAGGAAAAAGGAAAGGAAAGTCTTAGTTAATTCTGAAATTTTGACTCTCTTTGAAACTTGAAAAATTTGGGGTTTTATTGTTGTTTTTGCTTGTTTTTTTGTTGTTGTTTGTTTTTTGCTAGTACTGGGGATTTTTTTAATTCATTTATTCACATGTGCCCACATTGTTTGAGTCATTTCTCTACCCTGCCCCTCCTCCCCCACCTTTCCCACCCCTTCTCAGATCCAGGCAGGTCCTGTTCTGCTCTTATCACTTATTTTGTTGAAGAAAAGACATAAGCATAATAAGGAAGACAAAGCTTTTTTGCTAGTTGAGTTAAGGATAACTAGCATTGCTTTCGTGTACCCATGTGTTACAACCCATGTTGACTCAACTCTAACTGATCTTTATGCTGGTTCCTGATCCCCTTCTCATGTTAACTTCTGTAGCTTTAGGTTTCTGTATTAGCTCCTCTGGAGTGGGGACATCAAACACTTTCATGTTTTGGGTTTTCTACCTATTCCTATATCACAAGTATGTGCTCTCCCCTTGTCATGTGATCCAAGTCCAAATCATTGGTGCATTTGCCCTAGAGCTAAAGTCCGCATATGAGGGAGATACACAATTTTTGGCCTTCTGAATCTGGCTGACCTTACTCAGAATGATGCTCTCCAGTTCCATCCATTTACCTGCAAATGATAAGATTTCATTCTTCTTCATGGCTGAGTCATATTCCATTGTGTATAAATACCACATTTTCTTGATCCATTCATCAATAGTGGGGCATCTTGGTTGTTTCCATAACTTGGCAGTTGTGAATATCACTGCAATAAACATGGGTGTGCAGGTGCCTCTGGAGTAACGTGTGTTGCATTCCTTTTGGTATATCTCCAGGAGTGGGATTGCCAGACATATAGCAGGTCTATGTTTAGATTTTTGAGAAGTCTCCAAATTTTTTTTCCGAGTGGAACTGCATTCCCACCAGCAGTGTACCAGGGTTACTTTTTCCCCACATCCTCACTAACACATATTGATGGTGGTGTTTTTGATGATGGCTATTCTAACAGGGGTGAAGTGGAATCTTAGTGTGGTTTTGATTTGCATTTCCTTTATGACTAGTTCACTTGCCCATTTCTTTATTGGTTCATTAGCTTTGGGAGAATTTAGTTTTTTAAGTTCCCTATATATTCTGGTTATCAGTCCTTTTTCTGATGTGTAGCTGGCAAATACTTTCTCCCACTCTGTGGGTTTTCTCTTCAGTTTAGAGACCATTTCTTTTGATGAACAGAAGCTTTTTAGTTTTATGAGGTCCCATGTATCTATGCTATCTCTTAGTTGCTGTGCTGCTGGGGTTTCATTGAGAAAGTTCTTACCTATACCTACTAACTCCAGAGTATTTCCTACTCTTTCCTGTATCAACTTTAGAGTTTGGGGTCTGAGATTAAGATCCTTGATCCATTTTGAGTTAATATTGGTATAGGATGATATACATGGATCTAGTTTCAGTTTTTTGCAGATAGATAACCACTTTTCCCAGCAGTTTTTGTCAAAGACAAATTGGTTAGAGTTGTGTGGCTTCATATCTGGGTCCTCTATTCTGTTCCACTGGTCTTCATGTCTGTTTTTGTGCCAGTACCATGCTGTTTTTATCATTATTGCTTTGTAATATAGTTTGAAGTCAGGTATCGTGATACCTCCTGCATTGTTCTTTTGACTGAGTTTTGTTTTGGCTATTCGTGGCCTCTTGTGTTTCCATATAAATTTCACAGTAGATTTTTCAAACTGTTTAATGAATGTCATTGGAATTTTGATGGGAATTGCATTAAACATGTAGATTACTTTTGGGAGTGTAAACATTTTTACTATGTTGATTCTACCAATCCATGAGAATGGGAGATCTCTCCATTTTCTATAGTCTTCCTCAATCTCTTTTTTCAGAAGTTTATAGTTTTCCTTGTAGAGGTCATTCACATCTTTTGTTAGGTTTACACCTAGGTATTTTATTTTCTTTGAGGCTATTGTAAATGGAATTGTTTTCAAGCATTCTTTTTCAGTTTGCTCATTGTTAGTGTATAGAAATGCTAATGATTTTTCTATGTTGATTTTATATCATGCTACCTTGCTATAGCTATTGATGATGTCTAGAAGCCTCTGAGTAGAGTTTTTTGGGTCTTTAAGGTATAGGATCATGTCATCTGCAAATAGGGATATTTTGACAGTTTCTTTACCTATTTGTATTCCTTTTATTCCTTCTTCTTGCCTAATTGCTCTGGCTAGGAATTCCAGTACTATGTTGAATAGGAGTGGAGATAGTGGGCATCCTTGTCTGGTTCCTGATTTTAGAGGGAATGGTTTCAGTTTTTCTCTGTTAAATATAATGCTGGCTGTAGGTTTGTCATATATAGCTTTTATAATGTTGAGGTACTTTCCTTCTATTCCTAGTTTTCTTAGAGCTTTTATCGCGAAATGGTGTTGGAGCTTATCAAAGGCCTTTTCTGGATCTATTGAGATGATCAAGTGGTTTTTGTCTTTGCTTCTGTTAATGTGGTTTATTACGTTTATTGATTTTCATATGTTGAACCACCCCTGCATCCCTGGGATGAAGCCTACTTGGTCGTGGTGAATAATCTTTTTGATGTGTTGTTGAATTCGGTTTGCCATTATTTTGTTGAGGATTTTTGCGTCAATGTTCATTAAGGAGATTGCCCTAAAGTTCTCCTTTTTGGAGGTGTCTTTGCCTGGTTTTGGGATAAGTGTAATACTGGCTTCATAAAATGTGTTTGGCAGTTTTCCTTCCCTTTCTGTTTCATGGAACAGTTTAAGGAGGGTTGGTATCAGTTCTTCTTTAAAGGTCTGATAGAACTCAGCAGAGAATCCATCAGGTTCTGGACTTTTCTTTTTGGGGAGACTCTTGATTGCTGCTCCAGTTTCATTTTGTGTTATAGATCAATTCAGGTGATTAATTTCCTCTTGGTTCAGTTTTGGATGATCATATGTATCTAAAAATCTGTCCATTTCTTTTAGATTTTCAAATTTATTTGAATATAGGTTCTCGAAGTAGTCTCTGATGATTTCCTGGATTTTCATGGTGTTTGTTGTTATCTCCCCTTTTGCATTCCTGATTCTACTAATTTGGGTTTTTTCTCTGCTCATTTTAGTCAGGTTTCCCAGGAGTCTATCGATCTTGTTTATTTTTTCAAAGAACCAACTTTTTGTTTCATTAATTCTTTGTATGTTTTTTTTGGTTTTTGTTTTGTTGATTTCAGCTCTTATTTTTATTATTTCTCTCCTTCTATTTGTTTTGGGATTTGCTTGTTCTTGTTTTTCTAGGAGTTTGAGATGTATCATTAGGTCATTGATTTGGGATCTTTCAGTCTTTTTAATATATGCACTCATGGCTATAAACTTTCCTCTCAGGACTGCCTTAGCTGTGTCCCATAGGTTCTGGAAGGTTGTGTTTTCATCTTCATTGACTTCCAGGAACTTTTTAATTTCCTCTTTTATTTCATCGATGATCCATTCTTCATTAAGTAATGAGTTATTTAGTTTCCAGCTGTTTGCATGTTCTTTGTCTTTACTTTTGTTGTTGAGTTCTACTTTTACTGAATTGTGATCAGATAGTATGCACGGTATAATTTCTATTTTCTTATATTTGCTAAGGCTTGCTTTGTGCCCTAGGATATGATCTATTTTGGAGAAGGTTCCATGGGCTGCTGAGAAGAATGTATATTGTGTAGAAGTTGGATGAAATGTTCTGTAGACATCAAGTAGGTCCATTTGATCTGTTGTATATTTTAGATCTTGGATTTCTTTATTGATTTTTTGTTTGGATGACCTATCTATTGATGATAATGGGGTGTTAAAGTCTCCCACAATCGCTGTGTTGGTGTTAATATATGCTTTTAGGTCTTTCAGGGTATGTTTGATGAAATTGGGTGCGTTGACATTGGGTACATACAGGTTGACAATTATTATTTCCTTTTGGTCTATTTCCCCTTTTATTAGTATGGAATGTCCTTCTTTATCTCGTTTGACCAATGTAGGTTTGAAGTCTACTTTGTCAGAGATAAGTATTGCTCCTCCTGCCTGTTTTGGGGGGGCCATTGGCTAGGTAAATCTTCTTCCAGCCTTTCATCCTAAGCCTATGCTTATTTCTGTCAGTGAGATGGGTCTCCTGTAAGCAACAAATTGTTGGATCTTCCCTTTTAATCCATTTCGTCAAGTGATGCCTTTTGATGGGTGAATTAAGTCCGTTAACATAAAGTGTTAGTAGTGATATGTATGTGGTGATTCCTGTCATTTCATTGTCTTAGTTGTTTGAAGGTTTGATTGTGTGTACCTAAGTTGAGGTTACTCTCTACTGTCTGGCTTTTCATTTTCCTGTGGTTTTTTGCCGCCTGTCTTTTCATGGTTATGTTGGGTTTCACTTTCTGTGTGCAGAATCCCTTGAAAAATCTTTTGTAGTGGTGGCTTTGTGGACACATATTGTTTTAGTTTCTGCTTATCATGAAAGACTTTTATTGCTCCATCTATTTTGAATGATAGTTTTGCTGGGTAGAGTATCCTGGGGTTGAAGTTATTTTCATTCAGTGCCCAGAAGATCTCACCCCATGCTCTTCTTGCTTTTAATGTTTCTGTTGAGAAGTCTGCTGTGATTTTGATGGATTTACCTTTGTATGTTACTTGTTTTTTCTCTCTTACAGCCTTCCATGTTCTTTGCCTAGTTTCTGAACTTGTTTAATGATGCTATGTCGTGGGGTAGTTCTATTTTGATCTGGTCTGTTTGGTGTCCTGGAGGCCTCTTGCATCTGTACGGGATTATCTTTCTCTAGATTTGGGAAATTTTCCATTATTATTTTGTTGAATAGATTACACATTCCCTTCGCTTGCACCTCTTCTCTTTCTTCGATGCCCATGATTCTCAAGTTTGGTCTTTTGATGGAGTTGGTGAGTTCTTGCATTTTCTTTTCACAGGTCTTGAGTTGTTTAATTAATAGTTCTTCAGTTTTTCCTTTAATTACCATTTCACTTTCAAGTTCTGAGATTCTGTCTTCTGTTTGTTCTATTCTGCTGGATTGGCCTTCCGTTTTGTTTTGCAGTTCTGTTTCATTCTTTTTTCTGAGGTTTTCCATATCCTGGGTGGTTTCTTCTTTAATGTTGTCTATTTTTGTTCTGAGTTCATTTATCTATTTATTCATCATGTTCTCTCTTTCACTTTGGTGTTTATACAGTGCTTCTATGGTTTCCTTTATTTCTTCTTTTGCTTTTTCAAATTCTCTATTTTTGTTGTCTTGGAATTTCTTGAGTGTCTCCTGTACATTTTGGTTGATCCTATCCAGTATCATCTCTATAAAATTTTCATTGAGTACCTGTACTATGTCTTCTTTTAAATTATTCTTGTGGGCTTCATTGGGTCCTTTGGCATAGTTTATCTTCATTTTGTTGGAGTCTGGATCTGAGTACCTGTTTTCTTCATTCCCCTCTGGCTCCCATACTAATTTTTTGCTGTGGGGAAACTGGTTTCCCTGTTTCTTCTGTCTTCCCATCATTGTCTTTGGTGTTGTTACTGTCCCTGTACTGTGTGCAATTAAGTATTTTCTAGCTTGTAATAATAACAATGGTAATATTTAGAATGGAAGGGTGAGCAGAGATGGAAAGCACGAAGTTAAAGAAAAGGGAAAAACAAATAAACAGACAAGAAGGAGAATACAGAACAAGGAATCAGACACGAAAGTTTCAAAGGTATAAACAGGGAGCGTTAGTGTACTAATCGACAGTAAGCTGAACAGGCCTTAGAGAGACAGAGAGAGGATTGAAAATCAAAAATAAAAAAAAAAAAGATAAGAATAAAAATAAAAAATAAGTAAATGAAAGAAATATCTATATATAAAAATAAAATAAAATAAAATGAAAAATAGAAAATTAAAAAAAAAACTAAAAAAACCAAAAAACCAAAAAACTTCCAAGTTCAAATGCAATGAAGTTTCAGTCTTAATAATTTGGGTGTCCGTCTCAGTCTCCAATCCTGGAGATGGTGCATCAGATGTTGTTCTGTAGTTGTCTCATCAAAGGGGATGCATAAAGTAGAACAAAACTACACACACACACACACACACACACACACACACACACACACATACACACACACAAAACCCCACCAAGTGTTCCAAGTTCAAATGCAATACAGTTTCAGTAAGTTTTTCAGCATGCAGGTGTAATTTGGTTTCTCTCTCATCAAAGGTAGGGAGAAAAAGAGAAAAAAAAAAAAAGAGTCTGGAGGCAGTTCTGAGAATGGTATCTGCGGCTGTGGCTTGCCTACCCACTGCTCTCAGCCTGCTGTTGCTGGAGGTATTATTTATGCAGATCTCTGGGGTGAGCTTAGCACTCACCTGGCCCTGCAGTCTTTGTTTATTCAGAGTTCTCCTGTGTGTGAGTCTCTGCTACAAGCTTTCCCCTTTCCAAGCAAGCTGGGAAAGGTGACACTACACCCACATTCTCAGGCCTGCATGTTTATTTATAGTTCTTGTGGGAAGTGGGTCTTCCCCCCTCTCCTGTGCAGTTTTCCTCCCACAGCCACTTTTACAAGCTTTCCTGCTCCTGATTACTGGGCGGTGCTGCTGCTCCTGCCAGCTGCCATGTTTGTTTACAGCTTACGTGGGAAGTGGGTCTTCCCTCCTCTCCTGTGGAATTTTCCTCCCTCTGCCACTCTCACAAGCTTTCCTGCTCCTGGTTGCTGGGCATGCGCCCCCGCTCCTGCCGGAGCCTCACCTGCCCAACCGGTTTGTTTATTTACAGTTCCGGGAAGGATTCCCTTCCCCCAATCTTCGGCGCTCAGTGCGCCCCACCCTCTTTCCCAGTGTCTTTATTGTTCTTATTGCTTATTAGTCAGTTTCTCTTTTTTCCCCGGGTGGAGGTCAGTCTGTCCAGGGGGCTATGCTGCTCTGGCCCAGGCTTGTCTGTGGGAGTACCGCAGTACTGCAAAGCTCACCTTGTCTGCGTCTTCCCAAGCCATCTGGGCATGGGCGACTGGTGGCCCAGGGGTCCTCCTTGTTTCTCTGTTTAACATGAAGTGGAGATTCTCTGCACCGGCTAGAGGTGTGGAGGGGTCAAAGTTTCGCCTCTTCTCGGTGATTTTGCCTGCAAAGTGTGTCTCCAGAGTCTCTCCAAGATTTCAATATAGGAGGCTTGCTTTCTACTTCCTCCCTCTAGCCACCATCTTGGAATCCTCCCGGGTGTGTCAATCTTATTTATTTTTTCAAAGAACCAGCTTTTTGTTTCATTGATTCTTTGTATGCTTTTTTGTTGTTGTTGTTTGTTTCTATTTCATTGATTTCAACCCTTATCTTAAGTATTTCTTTCTTTCTGCTTTCTTTGGGATTTGCTTGTTCCTGTTTTTCTAGGAGTTTGAGCTGTAGTTTTAGGTCATTGATTTGAGATCTTTCTGACCTTTTAATATATGCAGTCCTGGCTATAAATTTTCCTCTTAGGACTGCCTTTTCTGTGTCCCATAGGTTCTAGTAGATTGTGTTTTCATTTTAATTAACTTCCAGGAAGTGTTTAATTTCCTTTTTTATTTCATCAATGACCCATTCATGACTGAGCAATATGTTGTTCAGCTTCCAATTGTTTGCATGTTTTTTACTGCTGTTTTTGTTGTTTATTTTTAGTTTTAATGCATTGTGATCAGAGAGAATGCATGGGATTATTTCTATTTGCTTATATTTGCTGATGCTTGCTTTGTGCCCTTAGATATGATCAGTTTTGGATAAGGTTCCATGGGCTGCTGAAAAGAATATATATTGTGCAGAAGTTGGATGAAATATTCTGTAGACATCAGCTAGGTCCATTTGATCTATGGTGATTTAGTTCTAGGATTTCTTTATGGATTTTTTGTTTGGATGACCTATCTATTGGTGATAGTAGAGTATTAAACTCTCCCACTACCACTGTGTTGGATTTATACATTTTTTAGGTCCTTCAGAGTATTTTTGATGAAATTGGGTGCATTGAAGTTTGGTGCATATAGGTTGATAATTGTTATTTCCTTTTGGTGTATTGCCCCTTTTGTTAGTATGGATTGTCCTTCTTTATCTCATTTGATCAACATAGGTTTGAAGTCTACTTTATTTGAGGTAAGTATTGCTACCCCTGCCTGCTTTCAGGGACCATTGGCTTGGTACATTTTCTTCCAGCCTTTCACTCTCAGCCAATGCTGCTTACTTCTTTTGATGAGATGGGTCTCTTGTAGGCAGCAGATTGTTGGATCTTCCTTTTTCGTACAGTTTGCCAATCGGTGTCTTTTGATGGGGGGATTTAGTCCATTAACATTCAGTATTAGTACTGATAAATACGTGGTGATTGTGTGCAGCTGAATCAATGTTACTCTTTACTTTCTTGTCTTTTCTTCTCCTGTGGTTTGGTACTGCCTGCCCTTTCATGGTTTTGGTTCCCTTATTTTCTGTGTGCAGAATTCCTTGGAGAATCTTTTGTAGTGATGGCTTGGTGGTCATATGTTGTTTTAGTTTCTGTTTATCATGGAAGACTTTTATTGTTCTATCTTTTTGAATGATAGTTTTGCTGGGTAGAGTATCCTAGGGTTGAAGTTATTTTCATTCAGTGCTTGGAAGATCTTATTCCATGCTTTTCTTGCTTTTAATGTTTCTGTTGAGAAGTCTGCTGTGATTTTGATAGGTTTACCTTTGTATGTTATTTGTTTTTTCTCTCAGCCTTCAATATTCTTTTTCTAGCCTCTGTACTTGTTGTTTTAGTGATAATATGTCGTGGGGTAGTACTATTTTGGCCAGGTCTGTTCAGTGTTCTGGAGGCTTCCTGTACCTGAATGGGCATAGTTTTCTCTAGATTTGGGAAGTTTTCTGTTATTATTTTGTTGAATATATTAAGCATTCCTTTTGCTTGCACCTCTTCTCCTTCAATGGCCATGATTATCAGGTATGGTCTTTTGATGGAATCAGTGAGTTCTTGCATTTTCTTTTCACAAGACTTGAGTTGTTTAACTAATAGTTCTTCAGTTTTTTCTTTAATTGTTATTTCATCTTCAAATTCTGAGATTCTGTCTTCTCTTTGCTTTATTCTACTGGAATGGCCTTCCATTTTGTTCTGTATTTTTGTTTTATTCTTTTTTCTGAGGTTTCCATATCATGGATTACCTCCTTTTTAATGTTGTCAATTTTTGTCCTTAATTCATTTATCTCTCTGTTTATGGTGATCTCTTTTTCAGTTTGGTATTTATTTAGGGTTCCTATAATTTCATTTATTTGTTTCTGTGTTTTCTCATATTCTTTAATTTTGTTGTCTTGGAGTTTCTTGAGTGCTTCTTGTATGTTTTGGTTGACCATGTCTAGTAACATCTTTATGAAATTCTCATTAATTACTTATAGGATTTCTTCCTTCAGGATGTTCTTGTGGGCTTTGTGGGGTTCCTTGGTATAGTTTATCTTTGTTTTGTTGGATTCTGGATCTGGGTATCCATTTTCTTCATTTCATTCTAAATCCTGTACTACATTATTTTTTTGGGTAGAATGGTTTCCTTCCATTTTTCTTCTTACCATATTTCCACTAGGTACAATTTCTATCCCTGGACTATGTGCAATTTAGTATTAGCTGGGTAACAAAATTAATACTAACAAAACCAAAAAAGGATAAAAAAGAATAAGAGACAGAAAGATAAAAGGAAGAGAGGAGAGTGGAAAAACAATGAGAGAGATGGAGGGTTATCAAACAGCAAACCAGGCAGTAAAACCCTTAAAGAAGGGGAAAAAAAAGAAAAAAAATCACCAGTTCTGGAACAGTAGAATTGAAGTCTTAGTTGTTCTGTTGTTACTCCTTTAGCATCCAGACATGTCTGTGTGTGTTTTTTAGGCAGGTTGGGAGCCCTCCTGTGGTGAGTAGCAGGTGGGTGGGTTCCCATGGGCCTACAGGCAGAGCCTTTTGTTGATGCGAACTAGTGGGACTTTGGAGCATGGGCCTGGCATGCCTGGTGGAGTGGAGATTGTGTGTGTCTGTGGATTGCCAGCTTGCTAGACTTTAGGGGCATGGTCCTGGAGGAGATTGTGCAGGCTTGTGCAGGCGTGAGGGGCACAGCCTGGCAGAGTCATGCAGACCTTTGCAGGCCTGAGGGTCTTGGTCCAGCAGAGATCATGTGGATCTGAAGGGTGGGAGTTTGGGGAAGTGCAGCTTTGGCAGGGCTGAGGAGCAGGCCCAAGGATTGGAGATCCCACAGCCTGCAGAGCAGTGGCTCCATGGCCCTATGGGAGTTGGGGGGGGCTTGGCATGCAGCGCTGGCTATTCTTTTATTATATCATGGCATGGAGAAGCCTTCCACAAGCTAAGGGTTCAGAGTGGTGATGTTTCAGTTCTCCCTTGTGCTTTACCTCAGCTAAGTGTGTCTCTAGCCTCAGCAAATTCCCTGGTTCATGGAACTGAGGAGATCTGCGTCTGTGTCCCAGTCACCATCTTAGATCTCAAAAAACAGTACTGGGGATTGAACTCAGGGCATCCTGCTTGCTAGGTAGGTACTCTTACCACTTGAGTCACTCTGCCAGCCCTAATGTTTTCTTTTTTCCTCTTGATTATTGGTCATGCTTCCTGATTTTTTCTATATTTCATTATGTTTATTTTTTTGTGGCATTTCATAAAAAAAGAGATGAGATTTAATATTTTCACCCATAAGTAGCATGCACCTTCCTTCTTGTGGATAGCTGGTATGAGTGGGTGAACATTTTCATCTATTCATTCTGAATCAGACCTAAGAAGTGAAGAAATCCAAAATTATGTATCATCTTTCTAGCCAAAGACCCCAAAGCGCATTTGTTAGAGCTACACTTCTCAAATTAAGTGAAAGTCTCTATCAGGTGAATTGGAAGGGGAGTGAAGAGACCTAACTCTTCAGTAAGGGCTCTTATTTATTCTAGCCATTCACAGTGGTCATGTGCCAGTTAAAAATTCCTCTGGTTTCTCTTTACCCAGTCCTCCAAATACCTGGGGCCTAGAAGAGGAAAACTGATTATAGACCTCTGCTAGCACAGAGAAAACTTAATTATCACTGTGACTTAGTTCCTTTTGGCCTCATTGTGTTTATGGGTCTCTAGTATTTTTAATAAATACATCATTTCATAGCACATATATACTTTTATATACTTGTAGTAGTCTTAGCTAGAGTGAGGTTCTATTTACACCATGTTCATGTCTTTTTGAAGTGGAATTCACCAAGGACAGCTTACAGAATATTGTATTTATTATTGTACTGACAGTATTCTTGGAAATAAATTGAATAGTACTGAAAATTTTGGGCTACTTCTTCATTATATCAAATTACATTGAAATCTAAAGACAGCAAAGTCTAATATTACTATTCCTTACTAGCACATTGTGATTTTTCATTTTTGAGTAGAAAAATATTAAGGCAGTTCAAAAATAAAACATCACAAACATAACACTAATATATGCTAACCCTTAAATTGCTAAACTTTTTTTCATTCTTTAATAATAAAATTTAATGTTACATGGAATATTTTTAGTATAAGAAGTTACTGAACTTAAGAATTATGACATATACACATTTTCCTTATTTAGAAGCCATTATATTTTCTTGCTTTCACTTCAAAATCACTACTTATTCAGCTAAATAAAAACATTTTTTTCCTTTTCCGTTCTTTTCAAATTGCTTCTTCATGAGTCATTCAACTATGAATGAAACATTATAATAAAACATTAGAAAATTCTTTTTGAAAAGAATGGTTCAACCTTAATAACAAGATGCTGTTGTTTTGTTTTATTCCTTACAAAATTTCAAGAAAATGTTACCAATCTCAATGCAAAGTTTTTCCTGCTCAGTCAGCTTTCTTATTGAATAAATATCATAATTCTGGTATGTATACAGTAAGATTCTTTTCAATTAATATAATTGAATCTAGAATAAGAAATAAAACCTCATTTGTAATTTAATGGTTTGTGATTTTTCCCTTATCAAATTAATGATTTCTTCACTTTATGTTACCCCCTAGACTTCCTTCTACTTTTAAGGAATTCACATTTGGAAATATCAATTCTCTTTCTCTAAGAGTGAACTTCACACAAGAGCATCAAGAAACATTCATTTGCAAGTAAGTGAATGGAACTGGAGAACATCATTCTGAGCGAGGTTAGCCAGGCTCAGATGACCAAAAATCATATGTTCTCCCTCATATGTGGACTTTAGATCTAGGGCAAATGCAGCAATGATTTGGACTTGGATCACATGACAAGGGGAGAGCACATATGGGAGATATGGGAATAGGTAGAAAAAACCAAAATATGAATGCTTTTGATGTCCTCACTCCAGAGGAACTAATACAGAAAACTTAAATCAACAGAGGTCAACATGAGAAGGGGATCAGGAACCAGTGTAAAGATCAGTTAGAGATGAATCAACTTGGGTTGTAACACATTTGTACATGAAAGCAATGCTAGGAATCTCTCTATATAGCTATCCTTAACTCAACTAGCAGAAACGCTTTGTTTTCCTTATTATGCTTATGTCTTCTCTTCAACAAAATTAGAGATAAGGGCAGAACAGGTTCTGCCTGGAAGCAAGGGGGTAGGGGGGAAGGGGGAGGAGGAGGGCAGGGGGGAGAAATGACCCAAACAATGTATGCACATGTGAATAAATGAATAATAATAACAAAAAAAGGAGCATTCAAAAGGTTATAATAATGGTTAACTGCAGAAGGACTGGTTATGGTTATTGAACAGACTCTTCTTAAGAGCTTTCTTATGCCCTAATAAAAAGATCTAAAACTTATTTGGTTGTGTATATTTTCTTTTAACCCTCAAAATACCCTGACATAAGTATTGTTGCATATCTATACTGCATATAAAGAAAATGAGTGTTGATTAATTAAGAAAGTGATCAAAACTGTGTGTGTGTGTGTGTGTGTGTTAACATCAGAGTTAGTCTGGTGTGAAAGCTGCTCTTCTCAGTCACTATACTGTTTAGAAACTTCACACCTAACTGTGTACTATTGAATATCTCACTACGCATTCAAAAATACTGAGATGGGACGTTTGGTCAATACATAAACCCAAAAATTCCTTCCCTGAGTATTCCATTTATATAAGGACTACCTAAGTCTTCAGAGCAAGAAAATCTCTTTTCAGGTATATGCTGTTCTCTCCATCTGAAAGAAAAAAAGACTTCCAATTTTAATAACACTTTTTTCATGTTAAAACCCCCCATTTGAGGTACCCTGGTACATATCTCTTATTTTAGATTCTATTATCTTCATTTTCACCTAAGAAAAAGATTTTCAATTAACTGAATTTAAATCAGAAACTATAAACTTACAAGTGATTAATTGTTGGCAGTAGAGTACTGAGTTAAGTATTCATCCTCCTCCTTTGATCCTGCCATCTCCCGGGACCCTACCAGGGATTTGGGTTGAATTGATCCTTTGTTTTACTATTTGTCATTTGTGGAAAATTTACTTCGTCTTTCTCACCATAACTCCTCTCATTCACAAAAATAGACATCAGTTTTATCTCTCTTTTTCTGGATTACCTAATGTAGTGATTGCCAACATTTTTACTTTCCTAAAAATTATTGAAGAACTCAAAGAATGTTTGTTTATGCAAGTTCTATTCTATCAATATTTACCATATTAGAAAAAATATTTTTGAAGCATAAGAATATGTAAGTATACATTCTATTTACTGTCTAGCTTATGATATCACTTATCATAGAATTATTAATAAAATTTTTATCAACTTGTGATCCCATACAAGAATCCAAGGGGACCCTCAGAGATCCCCAGATACATTTCACATGACCAGTCTTAACTTCTCAGTGAGTTAAACTATGTTTTATGAGAGATGGAAGCTCGTCATGGAACAGTGAGTTTAAACAATTAGGAGAAAGTTGATTGCAAAAGTTTCTATTTTCAACTCCATGAAATCCAGGCTACAAATAAAAATGCTATAAAACAATAGCAGTAGTCATTTCTTCAAAATATTTATAGCAGTGAAAATAGAATAAAATTTAATATTATATGTTATAATTTCTTCTTGATAAAGCCACTGGCAGTGAAAAATATATTTGTCTCTGATTTCATCACATAGACTGATAACAGGTAAGTAAGATTTTGCTTCTTTAAATTCATGGAAGAAATACCTAAAAGAAATAGAATCATAATTTTGTTATGTTTATATATTTCTTCATTACAAGCTTTATAATCATTCCATTTAATTGCTAACAAATTGTGAGGCAAAATGAAATAAAGAACGTTTTACATGTAATTATGCTTAATGTACATGAAGCTTTTGTTGCTAGCAAAGCTTTTAAGAAATAAAAATGTGTATTTATGGTAAGGTGTAATGACACACACCTATAATCCCAACCATGCAGAAGGAAGACTAAGAGGATCTCAATCTGAGGTGAGTTACAGGGGAAAATGCAAGACCCTTTCTGAAAAACATCCTAAAGCAAAAAGGTCTGGAAGCGTGGTTCAAATGTAGACCATTTGATGAGAACCTGAATTCAAACCCCAGTACAACAAGAAAGAAAGATAGAAAGAAAGAAAGAAATAAGAAAGAAGTAAGAAAGAAAGGAAGGAAGATGTGTTTCTAATAATTAAGAAATGAATTGATGCACACAGATCAGTTGTTTGATATAACACTGTTGTTTTCATTGATACTTAACTTGGAAAGTATAAGTCATGTAGCTGCTGATTATTATTATCACAAATCAAGAGGAAATTTATGTCAAGGGTCTCACACGTATCTTGGAAAAAGACATATATATGTACATATATATATATATGAATCATCTGTAACTGTTTGAATGAAGCAGAATTCACCAGAAGAACAACCACAAAAATTGTAAATTTAAGTGTTAGAGTAAGAAGTAGTAAATAAGAGAAATTTTCCTTCTAAGACTTTTGATTAAAGTGTCCTGTTGAATCAGTGATGATAGAAAACAATTACTCCTTGAAGGATTTTGGTCTCTTTGCTTTTCTCCATGCCACATGCTCCATCATCACAACTGGAGAAGCACAATTTTCTGAAGGGTTCACAGTCTGCTTTCCTTCACGTCTTGGCTTTTTTAAAGCCACCAACAGTTTAGTTTTATGTCTATAATCTCAGTAGTTGCCTTCTTAAATGTTTTTGTCTTTTTTTTTTTTGAGAAAGCATTTGTACACTTTTTTTCCCCAAAGACAAGAGGCTGTGCTTTTATGTCTCTAGATTAACAACAGATGATTCATTAATTATTAAGTAAAGGTCAAGATAAATGCTAGATTATCCTGGAGGCAAATCAAACAAACAAACAAAAATCCATTAAAAAATTAAGAAAACATATTAGACTCCTTCACAGTGTTTCTTAGCCTGTTTGTCTCTTGTGACATTGCTACAGTATTTTGACTATAAAACCCTAAAATCAAGCTGATTTTTAGTATACTCATTAAAATATTAAAGGTAATTGATTTACAAAAGTACATCTCACTATTTAAAAAAACTTTTAAGCCTAATTCTGCACATAATCAATGGTTGTGGTGGTTTCTGTATGTTCTAACAAATTGTGTAATAGTTGTTGTAGTTAAAATAGAAAGAGGTGAGTTATATACCAGGGTATATTCTCTCTAACTCCTGTTTTGTTGTTCATTTAGCCCTTACAAGTTTAGGATTCTATCACCTGATTCCAGGTTTATATTCACTATATAGTCTTTGCAAATACTTTTCTAGTTAGATTTTGTATAAATTAACAAATAATTCTTAGTGGGGTGTTCTATATCAACATTATTCTCAATGGGAAAACGGAGATCAGCAGATGCAATCCAAAGTAGTTGAAAACTTTTGTCAGTACAAAAATTTGCACACAAATATATATGTAAAATGGGTTTTTTTTGTAATTGCTCAAACTTGGAAGCAAGATGTTTTTCAGTAGGCAAATGAGTAAATAAATTGATTCATCCAGACAGTGAAATACTATTCAGCACTAAAAAGAAATGAGTTATTGAGCCATAAAAAGACATGGGTAAAACTTAGATGCTTATTACTTAGTGAAAGAAGCAAATCTGAAAAAGGCTTAATACTATGAAATTCCAATGATGGTTAAAAGGTGCTGATAGGACAGAGGAAAGGTGGAGCACATAGGATAATTAGAGCAATTAAACAATCCATGTGATACAATAATCATAGGTGTACATCATCAAATACTCAAATCCATAGGATATACAAGACCTAGTGGACCCTAAAGTAAACTATGGACTGAGGACAACAATGCTATATCAATGTAGGGTCATCAAAAGGGACAAATGCTCTACTCTAGTGGATGGTAATGATAAAGTGGGAAGCTATACATGTGTGGGTATATGGGAAATAGCTATATTTCCTGCTTGATCCTAAAATTGGGTTAAAATTAAAATCTACTAAAAATTATTGAAGACTTCACTTCTAGACACCATCAATAGCTATAGCAAGGTAGCAGGATATAAAATCAACATAGAAAAATCATTAGCATTTTTATACACTAATAATGAACAAACTGAGAATGAATATATGAAAAAAATTCCATTTACAATAGCCTCAAAAAAAATCAAATACCTAGGAGTAAACTTACAAAAGGATGTGAATGACCTCTACAAGGAAAACTATAAACTCCTAAAGAAAGAGATTGAGGAAGACTATAGAAAGTGGAGAGATCTCCCATGCTCATGGATTGGTAGAATCAACATAGTAAAAATGGCTCCCAAAAGCAATCTACATGTTTAATGCAATTCTCATCAAAATCTCAATGACATTCATCAGAGATTAAAAATTCTACCGTTAAGTTTATGGAAACACAAGAGACCACGAATAGCTAAGGCAATACTCAACAAAAAGAACAACGCTGGAGGTATCATGATACCCGACTTCAAACTGTATTACAAAGCAATAGCAATAAAAACAGCATGGTGATGGCACAAAAACAGACATGAAGACCAGTGGAACACAATAGAGGACCTGGATATGAACCACACAACTATAACCAACTTATCTTTGACAAAGGCACTAAAAATATATGATGGAGAAAAGACAGCCTCTTCAACAAAACTGCTGGGAAAAGTGGTTATCTATCTGCAAAAAACTGAAACTAGATCCATGTTTATCACCCTATACCAGTATTAATTCAAAATGGATCAAGGATCTTAATATCAGACCCTCAAACTCTAAAGTTGGTATAGAAAAGAGTAGGAAACACTTTGAAACTAATAGGTATAGGCAAGGACTTTCTCAATAGAACCCCACCAGCTCAGCAACTAAGAGATAGCATAGACAAATTGGACTTCATAAAACTTAAAAGCTTCTGCACAACAAAAGAAATGGTCTCTAAACTGAAGAGACCACCCACAGAGTGGGAGAAAATCTTTGCCAGCTACACATCAGACAAAGAGCTGATATCCAGAATATATGCAGAACTCAAAAAACTAAACACTCCCAAAATCAATGAACCAATGAAGAAATGGGCAAGTGAACTAAACAGAACTTTCTCAAAAGAAGAAATTCAAATGGCCAAAAAACACATGAAAAAATGCTCATCACCTCTAGCCATTAAGGAAATGCAAATCAAAACACACTAAGATTCCACCTCAGTCCCATTAGAATAGGCATCATTAGAAACACCACCAACAACAGGTGTTGGCGAGGATGTGGGGAAACAGGAACCCTTGTATATTGCTAGTGGGAATGCAATCTGGTGCAACCACTCTGGAAAAAAATCTGGAGACTTCTTAAAAATCTAAACATAGATCTGCGATATGATCCAGCAATCCCACTCCTGGGGATATACCCAAAGGAATGTGACACAGGTTACTCCAAATGCACCTGCATACCCATGTTTATTGCAGCGCTATTCACAATAGCCAAGTTATGGAAACAGACAAGATGTCCCACTACAGATGAACGGATTAAGAAAATGTGGTGTTTATACACAATGGAATTTTACTCAGCCATGAAGAAGAATGAAATCTTATAATTCACAAGTAAATGGATGGAACTGGAGAACATCATTCTGTGTGAGGTTAGCCAGGCTCAGAAGACCAAAAATCGTATGTTCTCCCTCATATGTGGACTTTAGATCTAGGGCAAATGCAGCAATGCTGTTGGACTTGGGTCACATGCTTAGGGGAGAACACATACAGGAGGAATGGGGATAAGTAGGAAACTCAAAACATGAAAGTGTTTGATGTACCCACTGCAGAGGAACTAATACAGAAACCTTAAGATGACAGAGGTCAATAAGGGAAGGCAATCAGAAACTAGTGAAAAGTCAGATACAGATGAATCAACTTGGGTTGTATAACATTTGTACATGGAAGCAATGCTAGGAATCTCTCTGTACAGCTATCCTTATCTCAACTAGCAAAAGTGCTTTTTCTTATTATTGCTTATGTCTTCTCTTCAACAAAATCAGAGATAAGGGCAGAACAGGTCCTGTCTGGAAGCAAGAGAGGGTGGGGGGGAGATGGAGAGGGCAGGGGACAGAGGGGTGAAATGGCCCAAACAATGTATGCACATGTGAATAAATTAATTAAAAAAATTAAAAACAAAGAAATGAGCCTGATTTTTTTTACTGAAATAAAAATAAGGTTAATAGTATTGATTATAACTGTGATCCACAGTTTTAGAAAGTTTTATACCAGCTTCTCAGTATGATTTACTGATAATATAGAGATGTTATTTCAGTGAGACTCACAAAATTATAGGCTAGTTATATAAAAAGCATATTCTCACAAGATCAGTAAGAATACTCTACTAAGATACCTCCTCAGGTCTCCTTGATTCTGAGATGTTCTGTATATACACTTGAGGTTCCAATAAAAAAGGCAGATAAATCCAGCTAGTCATTATAGAGTGAAAAAAATGAGATCCTGCATCTGGTCTCTTGCTCTGAACCATAGTCTTATTTCATGAATATCTTTACATTAATGGCATTGCTATATTACATGTTTTACGTGCAGGAAACTGTTGATTTGTAAACATTTTCATTTTAGGTTCTGTGAATTTTCTTTAGTAATTGAGCCCTGATTAACTACTATTCTTAGCATAAGAGTATCAGTAATTATTGTTAGAAAATGAAATATATTTGTAAGATATTTGGGTAAAAAGGAACCAAATAAAATGAATGTATGAATATTTAAAATATTTATATGTAACTTAATATGGTTTATCATTTTAGCAATAAATAACTCTAGGGTTATACTTTGGAGGTGCCTAGGAAGTGTCATACAATGATAAAGTTTGTGCGTGAGAAGCTTAAGCATTTTGATGTCATCACTCAATCTTCACTATTTAAATAGGCTTCTAAGATAGTTTTAATGACTATTCTTTCATCACTCAAACAAGCTTCACTGAGACTATAGTGGACATTATAGTAAGTAACACTGTAATTTCCAAACTATAACTAATGTTTAGGATAGCTTATCATGGCAGATAGAATCTGCTTCATTAGAAGCCACAGAATGTAAGGATTTAGTAAGTAGAGACTGTCCCAATGGAGTGGAAAGTACATTGTGAAAGAAGTCAGGAGAAATGGTCGTGGTTTTCCTGTTCCATTGACTAAATAGGAGCTCTCAGCAAGACATAAAGTCTTTCTGGGTAGCAATTTAAATAATTATAAAATGCCTGTAGTAGTTTACATGATTTTTGCTTCCCTTGGGTCTAAAACCCTTTAGTTCAATCATTTTAGGTAGGAAGTTTCTGACAAAATACCTAGGTTAAAATTATACAGTAAGTGGAAAATTTAACATAAATCTAGAAGCATCTCTAAGCAATGCTAAGAAGCTACATTTCTTAAATGTCTTAGAGTGTCTATTGTTTTTCTCCCAGTCAGGATTTGCTCTTTAGGATTAATATGCTATATGATCAAATTTAATTTCATTAAGGAAGTAACAGAGATAGCTACAATTTTGTGCTATGGTAAAATTTTTCATATGCTCTCATTAATCTTCATAATAGTCTTTCAAAGAAGTTATTATTATTTTATAGATGGGAAAAGTAAAGTTCAAAGTGTTTATATAACTTCCCTCAGGTAGAATGATGTATTTGAACTGTCAGAAAAGGGAAGATGCTGTTGAAAAGATAATTTAGGGAAATGGCCAAAAAGTGAGTGAAATAAATAAAACTCAGGATAGTTTTTGTGGTTTTACATAAAAATACATATTACAAATAATTAGCAGAAATATTTGTCACAATGATTACCAGATTCTCGACTCCCTTTCCTTTTGGTCTTTTTACTACAATTTCCAGTCCTTCTGTAGGCATTTTCTCCCTGCACAAGAATATTTCAGCCAGAATCCATCCCTTTCCACACTCTCATACTGCTGGCTTTGCTTTGTGTCCTTTCTGTCTGTTCCTTTATTTAGCTCAAAAATACTCATCTCCACTTTCACCTGTGCTTTCCATTTCTTTCTCTTCTAAATATCCATAATTCTGTGAAAGCTTTTATATCTTCAGCCAGTTCTACCCACCATTTCCAGAAAAATATAGATTGCATTAGAAGACTTCTTTCTTTGGAAATAGAATAGACAAGATGTTTAGAGTTAAGTTTCTGATACAGAACATCTAAAAATGCTGGGTAAAGTATTTTGTGAAAGTATGACTGATAAGAAAGAGTAACAGAGGGGGTGAATACGATCAAAGTGCATCATGATGTGCATGTGGGAATGTCATAATGAAACGCCTTACCATGTACAATTTAATATACACCATGGTAAGAAAGAAAAAATAATAATTCTGTAACATCATCAAATTTTCATAAGTATGGCTGAGTGGAAGGAAAAACAAAGAATATAATGGAAAGCAAGCAATGATAAGAAAGTGCTAAACCAGAGAGTCAGGTAAAGAGTAGAGAGCAATCTATGACAAAATATACTTTTTCTTGTACATGTTAGGTTTTTAATGGGGTTTTCTCTGATACACAGGAACCAAGGGCTGTGCCTACTTTACTGCCACCATAATGAAGCCTAAGAATATCTTGCAATGCACAATAAAGAGTTAGAAGGTTGAGTCCCATAACATTAGAGGCCCTTGGGAAATACCTTTGACTTTTCACAGACTCGGTTTCATAAAGTCATAAAATCAAGTTTTTCCAAGCACAAAGTACTTGGAAAAGTACACTGTAATTGAAATTCCTGCTAAAATTGAATCAGAACAATTGTAATAACAATATATTATCTGAGTATCCAATGGTCAATTGAAAATCCAAAAATATACAAAGGAATTGAGAATCAAAGAACAAAAAGGGTAGCACAGATAGTAAACGTGGCAGAACATAATACAAATTGCTCTTAAACATGTTAGAAGAAGTAAAGGATAATATCTTCAAATTATCAATGAAAAATATGGTCTTAATTAGTAAACTGTAGGTAATATTAACAGAGAAATGGAAACTAAAGTAAATCAAATGAAAATTTGAGAAATGAATACTAAAATAATTAAAAAGGTCTCTATATGAACTTAACAGCTAATTGGAATTGGAAAACATCTATGTATACAAATTCAAAGCAATATAAACTAACTTGTAGATCTGAGCACCTCAGCAAACTACAAACAAAAACAAAAAGAACTCCAGTTACATAATATTTGAACTGATAAAAAAGCAAAGAAAAAGAAAAAGAAATCTTAGAGGCAACCACAAGGGGTAAAACATTAAATCCAAGGGAGCAACGATATGAATGATGAATGGTTTTTTATCAGAAACAAGGGAGATTAAACACTTTATATTGTTAAGAGTCATTTGCATATATTTTCCCTGTCAACATTTTATTTCTCTGATTTTTCTTCTATATGTTTGTATATTTGCTTTGGGATTTTTAGAAGTTCTTTGTGTATTAGGGGCATTAAACCTCTGTCTCTAAAACAAGTATAAAAATTCAATGTACTTTTATTTCTTTTTGCTATCTTTGAAGTCATATTTTCTTATGAAAATTTTATGGTTTCATCACTTAAAAAAAAAACAGGCAGCCCAGCCAGGCCTGGAACTCACTATGTAATCCAGGCAAGCCGGGAGCTCTAGATCTTTCCTCATCCCTGACTACTAGGATGATAGGTACGCACCACATACTCAGCTTAATTTCATTACTCACATCTAATTTTCTTATTTATTTATCTTGTTCTGTGATGTAAGTTATACATCATATTTTTTCTTTTTTTCACAAGGCTGCTTTTTTATTGCAATACTATTTATCAAAAAGTGAGATCTACTTTCTCAAGAAGCACTAATAAGTACAATTTGTTTGTGAAACAGAGAAGACTAATTGTAGTGTATAATCTTGCTGAGAATCAATGTGGACTTTGAAAGTCCAGTAGCAAAAGTACACACACACACACACACACACACAAAGTTCTATGCAAAGAAGTAAATGGCTAAGATTAGTGCTTAGGCAGCATTAATTTGTTAAGAATGTTCAAGATGTTAAGGTTTTGTGCATTTGTTTAATTAATGAATGTATCCTAACAGAAATCAGGAGATCTGGGGATCAAAAAACAAACCATTTATTTATAGAACATCTTAACAATACTACACTCCAAATCCCTATGCACAACAAAATGAAGGTACTATCCTGGAAGTAAACAAGTGTCCCTGAGAAGAAGCATAAAAGCATATCTGAGTATTATTACCTGAAAGTAATGATAATGTGAGCAAATGACTTTGAAATATATCCTAGTCATTTATGCTACTATAACAAAATACATTAGACTGGCATGAGCTCTCTTGAACCTCTTTTAGAAGGGCACTGATTCCATTCAGGAGAGCTTTATGCTCGTGACCTAATCACTTCCTAAAACTCTCAATTTAGTTCTATTACATTGGGGATTATATTTCAACAAGTAACTTGGGAAAGGCAAAACATTCAGATACAGCCATGTATGTCTTTAAATTTTTCCAGAGAGATCATGATCTTTTAACTTCAACCATAGTTTAACCTAGATTGTCAGTATTACAGTCAAAGTCTAGGCCATGCAGAAACATGAAAATATTCATACAAGATTATCTTCCTTACTGGTTGTAAGGGAGAGTGGCATTAGGAATCTAAAATGCATATTATTTTAGCTTCTAAGAAATGATCCATTTTCAGATCATGTCAGAGTGGAAAGCAGGCTGGCAGGGTGGCTCAAGTAGTAGAGTGACAGCAAAGCAAGTGTGAGGCTCTGAGGTCAAACTTCAGTATCACAAAAGAAAAAAAAACCTTAAAAAATTTTAGAATGAAAAAGAGTATTAAATAGATCTGAGGCATACACTAAGTACAAGCTGACTTTGTGGTTGAATAAATATTACAGAAAATGGGGAAAGTGAGTTAAAGTTAGTATGTACTTTGAATGGAAAGCAAGTGTTAAGGGAGGAAAAGGGAAAAGTGGGAGTTGAATGTGCAGTGTTTGAAATGAGAGGAAGAGAATTGAAGTGGCAATTCTGAGCACTGCATGGTATATTTAGGTGGAAAAAGGATCATAAAAAGTAGACTTTTCGATGAAATAAAAAGAATTAGCAGAATAGTGTTCATCATGATAGAAAGTCATGCATTCTCAAGAGGCACTTCCCAGAAAAAAATGAATTGTATACAGCACAGAAAATATTGAGAGGGGTTATAAACAGAGGTTGTTTAATTTACCAGTAGGGAGGCCATTAATCAATGATTATAACACAAAAATGTCTTTAGATAGAGTGAAGAAATCAGTTCTATGACTAGAAGAGGAGGTGAGTAGAGAGGAAATGGAAAATATATATATACTCTTTACACAGAGGGACCACAGTCTAAGTAGTATAGATGAAACAGTTGGTCACTGTTGTGATATCTTTGACTTTGCTTCTCTTACTACTACTTACTACTGATGAATTTACTTTGTTTCCCTCTGAGAATCCAAAATTCAGATAAATTTAGAGAACTAAGTGTCTGTATTGAACCAGTACACCAGCATTTTTTAAGTACATTTATTGTGTTTTTAGATGAGTACTGGTGTTGCATCTGATCTTTAAGAATTTTTCACTAATGAAATTAATTAAATCATCAAAACACAATTATGATGAACTATGCAATAGATAAAATATTAAAATATTTCTAGCAAACAAAAATTTATATTTAAGGTGTATTAGTTTGAAATATTTCATCTGTAAAACATATTTTCTATCTTTTCCTGTAATTGTTGTATTATATGGCTAAAATTCTTCTCACTGGAAAAAATAATTTCAAGAGGAACTTTAGATATAAATAGAACTGAAGATTATGTATGAGTATAAATACAAAAGAGAATCCCTTGTGTTGATGCAAGGGATTAATACTCAGCTCAACTGGTAGTCTAAACAATTGATAAGTGGTAGCAGTGCCAGGCTAAAGCATTACAAAGACATCTGGCTATCTCCTAGGGAGAGATGAACATTAAAGTCTGTCATGACTGTGTTTGTTTGTGTTCCTTAGATTCACATACATGCTCCCATGTGTTCCACCAGATCTTATAGTGAATATTTCTTGTCTAAGGCATTCAACCTCATATACAGTTTGAAATTGTATTAAAGTACCTAGTGAATCTTTATAATTCTATAATTCACTTAGGTGAATTATAGAATCAAGTACAACATGTGGCTTTTCTCTGCCAACTAATCCATTCAGTCCAGCTGAGTTTTCAAAAGGAAGCCCAAAAAGTTCCAAGACTTCTAGACAGAAGCATATGTCAATATCGTTACACAATGCAGAGAAACTATTGTCACAGAATTTTGTTCAGCTCCTTTATCACTATAGAAGAGAGGAGAAAAGGAACTGACATCCATTATAGTTTCCTTAAAAGGATATGGTTTTTCCATAAATAATGGCAAACAACTTGTTTTCTATATGTAATCAGAATATTTAGGGTATGTCACACTTTAAGGAAAGCAGACTAAACAAATATTAGCTGTTATTCAAAAAATTATATTTAGAATATCATTATTCATATTATTTCCATGAAATTTTTTGAGTAAATTATAGATAACCTGATTTTGTCCTGAACAAATTTAACAAATTTCTTTGTCATATCATTGATAAATTGGAAATACCTCAAATATTAGTACATCAATAACAACTGATGTCCATCACATAATCTCTGAATTTTCTTTATAAACTGCAAGGAGTCTTACATAGCATTCATATATACCATGATGAACTCTAGTCTCTATTCATTTATGCCAGTCTACATTCTGTGAGTTTTAAATCTATAAATCCATTTACTCAAGCAACCCCAAAAGGTAGTTTCTATTATTTTCTCATTTTTATAAAAGAAAAACAGGACTTACTCAGATGACTTGTCAAGTGTCCTTATCAAGAACAAATGGCAGTCTATAGTTTATTGGTGATAGTAATTTGACTACTTTATATATAATTTAACTGTTTAAGGAACAGTTTCCCTTCCTTCAAATTTTTGATTCTGGATCACATATTTTAGAATTTTCATGGTGCTTTTAAAGAAATGGAATCTGTGGTTTTGTCCCCTCAACTCAGGAAGCCCATCAGGCTCAACTTGGGTTCTTCTGCCCTTTACTGTGGTCAGGAAACTTTGTCAGGACAGTAAACTGAGGGACTCCTAGGGAATTCATTTGTTGAGTTTTTATTAGGGATCTCTATCCCTATGAGAGTTTCTCTTGTTCCTCATCTTCACCAAACATGCAATTTATTATCTCAACAACATGATTTTATCACATCACACTTCTAATTTGCTTTTCCCTGATGATTAATGAAATTGAATAATTTTCACTAATATTTAATTTCCCAATTCAGTCTATCTCTTGGATGCTACTGCTTTGGAAACTCTCTTACTTCCTCTAAGCAAGAGAAGGAAAATTATTCTCTAGAAAATTTATCAGTAAACATTTAAATATATTGATATTGGTTTTATCCCAAAGAAGAAACTGGTTATATTGTTTTACAATGAACCCATATGCATCAAATCTGTCCATGCACACAAAACTTTCAATCAGCTTTCCAAAGCTCAACTCTTAATTATATGTAGGCAGTGAAAGTTCAATAAGCACTTTAGAAAATTAATTAACATAAAATATGAGTCCAAATCATAATTCAGAGCTAAAAAATAATTAGAGAGAAATAACTATTTCAAAGAAAATGCATTTGCTATTATAACGTAAGTTCTCAAAATTTATCTAAGCAAGTTATGCTTTAACTATTGGAGACTGTGCACACTGGATGCATGTTTATAGTGGGAGTACAGCAAGTTGCAAGTATGCAGTTGATATAGTATAAATTGAAAATATTACCTAATTTTTATTTTCCATTATAGAAAGTCAATACAGTATGCTTGAAATTAAAAACTAATAGACAAAGGATCTTAGTGTCTGATTGAGTGATAAGAATGATAAGATTAAAATGAAACAGGGAGGAGTTAAAAGTGGCCGCTGTTGGCAAGAAAAAAATAGTGCTGGCAGGAAGAACTGTTTATAGTGAAATCTTTGTAAAACCATGTAAACCCCTAAGTCTTCACATGAATAACACTAAGAAGAAATAAAACAAGATTTACAATTTCCTTGCTGATAATGTTAAGTGCCACAAAACAAAGAGAAGATAAACAAGTAGAGACAAGGTGGCCATATGTAACCAGTAGTGTTCCTGTAGAAGTTATAAATGCTTACTCCAGAAAGAGTATCCTGGCACCCAGTACTAGGAGTTAACTGAGGGAAATTGCATTATTTTTAAATCAAAAGCCAAACAAATAAATAAGTTCAGCATTATTTTACTAATAGACATGATCTCTACAGTAGATACATTGACTTTATAAAAAGGTAATAGTGAAATAATATTACCTCCTAAATTGGATTATTTATTCTCTGAACAAATGTTGTCTCCTACATGCTACATGACTAGGATATTTTTCCTTACCTAAAATTGCCTTAATCTAGTGTAGGAAACAGGAGAGCACATAATTAAAATGTAAGAAGGACCGCATAGTTAGAACTCTGGAGAAATGAGCGCAAACATGGAGCACATAAACAGACCTTAAGTAGCTGTTGAGTGCCTGGTGCCAGTGGTTCGTGCCTCTAGTCCTAGCTACTCAGGAGGCAGAGATCAGGAGGATCACAGCTCCAAGCCAGCCCAGGCAAATAGTCCGTGAGACCGAGACCCTATCTTGAAAAAAATCCATCACAAAAAAGGGGTTGATGGGGTGGCTCAAGGTGGTGTAGGCCCTGTGTTCAAGCCCCAGTACTGCAAAAAAAAAAAAAATTCTTGAGCACAATATAGTAACATTACCAAATAGCAGCTACATATAGAGTAGTTACTGTGAGAAAGAGAAAAAAGCCTGAAGTTGAGTTTGCTGAACTCAGGAACACAAGTGAGTTAGTTTAGAATAAACTTGGTGACACAATTGAGTCATTTCTCAGATCAGTCCCTCAAGCCATCCATACATTGGATAAATGTTTGTTTAAATGACACTCAGATGTAGAACTTACAACCACAACCTCTGATTTAACGGATCTTTCAAATGGCTTGGGGTTTGGGAGTTTTTAAAATTCCCCAGGAAATTCAGACATGTAGCCAAAGTTAAGAACCAAAGATGCTAGCTGTTTTCAAAGATAAACTGTGGAGTGGGAAGATACCTCAGTAAAAAATGCTGCATAAGATATCTATCAGCAAAATTCTAGGATCAAAACAAGTACATATGATACATAAAATATAATACAATGGAAACAGTGCAGTGCCTGATACAGACATAATGCAGGAGTACTGGGGATTAGGAATTCATTTTCTCTTAAAATGTCTTTTGGTTTTTAAACTTCAAAATAGTAAAATCTCAAAATGATAACAGATTTTGCCTTAATTTGAACATTTCTGGAATAGGTTCAAGAATCTGGTCACTTTCAGTTTTCCTGTTTGAATAGCAGGTATTGATGTAATATCTGGAGATTTGTCTTTTTGTTGTGGCTGCTGTCTCACCCAGTACATTCAGCTCCCTTCCAACTAGTATTTAATTCTAGCACATTGGCTCATTAAAATGTGCTTAAAATTTAAGTCAGATACTTCCTGTGTAGTTGCTCACCACAATTAACCATATTTATCACTATAATTTACTTCAATAATTTCAGTAAAATCTTATTTTTCATAGTTACCTGAAAATCATATTTCAAATCTCTCTTAAAATAGATATTTTTATTGTCTTTTTGTCAATATAATTTCTTGAGTTTACAGTTCAGTATTATGGAAAAGTCAAATGCATAACTGAGTGCTTAAAACAGTCTAAGTCATGCATTGATGCACTCACCTCTAAAATTAAATATATATTAGCATTTTTTAAAAACTTTGTTTTGAACTTTTCTTTCTTTCATTTTTCATATATAAAATATTATAGAAGCAGCACTAATGACTTCTCCAATTTATTTTCCCCTTTCCATTCCAAAACCGTTTTTTATTCCAATATGTACTTTTAAACTATCCTATATGAGTGTAGTATAATTTCTGATATCAGATATCTGATTTCAGGTAGCATATATAATTCTGTGATTGGTTCCATCCTTCACCACTACAGTATATTATTATAAATATTATGTGCACATGTTGATACGTATAGAAATATTTTAGTCATTTCAACTGCCTCATAATAGTCAATATGAATAAAGCACAACTTTTCTAATCTCCTCCAGAAGAACAGTTAATTTAAAAAAATATATTTATAATTGTAAATAGTACATCTATGGACAGTGACATCAAACTTCTATTTTTTCCATTTCATTCAATGCTTGTTCATCATGTTGCAGTTTTAATTTACATTTTTTCTGATGAGTACTTTATTTGCATATTAGCCATTTAAACATTATATTTTATGAAGTGACTGTCCCTGTCTTTCATTTTTTTGTTTCTTATTTTCTTATTGATTTGTAGTTCTTTAAATATTTTGAATATAAACCCTTGTCAGCATAATTATTTAGACTATTTTCCATCTTAATGATATTTATGGTGAAGAAAAGTTCTTAGTGTTCATAAGGTCCATTTTATTAATATTCTCTTTTATGATTGGTGCTTTCTGCATCTTGTTTAAGACATCTTTCTTCACCCCAAAGTCATTGAGATGTTCCTGTTTTTATCTCTTAAAATAAAAGCTAGTAATGCTTATTAGCTTTACCCCTCAGATGTAAGTTCCATGATAATTTTTTTTTTCATTTAGCATGGTATAAGTTAGGAGCCAAGATTCATTTTGTTTTTTATTTTAATAGCCAATTAATCTAGTTATCTAGTTATTTTTATGGAAAATAACATAGTTTCACCCTTATTTGCAGTAGCAACATTGCTATGAGTCAAGAGGCAGCCTGGCCTGGTGGATCTGTTGTTTCTCACTAGTATATTGCACCATGGATCAGCATTCATTCCAATATTCTATGCATTGCCATGTCTATTTGCATGCAGGTCTGATTTCATCTGAAAATTCTGAATCATATATAATTACATTACAGAAAATTAACTGATGTTATTTTGGATGTTTATTGAGGTCATCTGGTAGATTATGAGAAAGGGAGGGAAGGAGGCAGTGAGGGGGGAAAGAAGGAGGGAGGGAGAGAGGAGATATATATATAAAGTGATTTTGTACAGATCTAGTAATCTAGTAATTTTGGGAGATATGACCTCATACTTGCAACTAATAGATGTCGTTGTTTTTAAAATCCTTTAAAAATAAAGCCATATATTAAGTGATATGTTCTAGAAATTTTAAATTATACCCATAAGAAAAAATGTTTAAATACTATCATAAATGTACATGAATGAGTTATTAGACTGTTATAAAATTTAAATTGATAACAATACATGATGATTCAAAAAACTACTGTACTTGAGTTTTAAAAAATGCTGCATCTGAACAATTTAGCAGTTAAAAGGAATGATAATAGGTTTTGAAAAATTCTTAGAGACTTTAAAACTGCTTTCAATCATTATAAGGGTACAATGTCAAAATAATATATAAAATTCACTGTCTTAAACACTAATTTTTAATTTTTGTCATTTTGTTTACTTATTTATATTCATTTATTTTGTAACATATACTAATTTTATAATATGATGGATTTCACTATGAAATTTCCATACATGCATATAATGTACATTAATCATATTCATCCCCTCTTTTTACTGTTTCTTATAAGCTTTCTCCCTTTTACCCTTCTTCTTCCGTATCCCTTGTGTTCCCCCTTTTACTTGCATGTCCTTTTGTGTTCCTCCTAGATTCCACATACAAAAGAAAACACAATACTTGTCTTTGTGGGACTGGCTTAACTTAACATGATGATCCCCAGTTCTATCCATTTTCTAGCAAATGACACAATGTCATTTTCTTTTATGGCAGAGTAAAAACCAATTGACTACATATGCCACATTTTCTGTATTCATCCATTGATGGGCAAGTAGAATGATTCTATAATTTGACTTCTGTGAATAGTGCTTTGATATGCACGTGTATATATAGTAAGCTGATGTTGATTCTTTCAGGTATATAACTAGAAGTAGTGTGCTGGATTATAGGGAAGTTCCAATTTTAATTTTTTGAGGACATTCCATACTGATTTGTATGCTGTGCTAATTGATATTCTCATAAGGGTTCCTTTTCCTCCATGTGTTGTTGTTTTCACAAGGATAGCAATTCTAGCTGGGATAAGATAGAATCACAATGAAGTTTTTTTTTTCTTTTGATCTTATATTTACCTGATGGGAACATTTTTCCATGTATTTATTGGTTATTTGTACTTCTTCATCTGGGAAGTTTCTGTTCAGTTCCATTATCTATTTATTGACTGAAGTATTTGCTATTATTTCTTAGTTATTTATACATTCTAAATAATAATATATTAGGTGAATGTATGGGAAATATTTTTTCTCATTCTGTAGGTTGAATCTTTACTCTGTTGACTATTTATTTTGCTATGTAGATTTTTTTTAAATCTGATGTAATCCCATTTGTCAATTCTTGCTCTATTTCCTGGGCTATTAGAGTCCTATTCAGAAAGTCATTACTTATGCCTAGATCTTGAAATATGGTAATTTCAAAGTTTTAAGCCTTGCATTAAGATCTTTGATCCATTTTGAGTTGTTTCTTATGCAGGGTGAGAGGATCTAGTTTCAGTCTTCTACATGTGGATATCCAGTTTTACCAGCACCACTTATTAAAGAAGTTGTCTTTTTTTCCAATATATGTTTTTGGCACCTTTGTCAACAAATTGCTGTAGCTGCGTGGGCTTATTTCTGTATCTTCTGTTACATTGGTCTTCATGCCTGTTTTGTGTCAGTTCCATGTTGTTTTTGTTATTATACCTCTGTAGTATAATTTAAAGTTAAGTATTGTAACATACCCAGCATTGCTTTTTTTGTTCAGAATTGCTTTGGCTACTCTGGATCTTTTGTGTTTCTATGCAAAGTTTTAGATTTTTTTTTTTTTTGTATTTCTCTGAAGAATATCATTGGCCTTTTGGTATGGATTGCATTGAATTTGTATGACTCTTTTGGCAATATGGCCATTTTGACAATATTTTTTTCTGCCGATCCATGAACATGTAAGGTCTTTCCATCTTCTAATGTCTTCTACATTTTCTTTCCTCAGTGCTTTATAGTTTTCATTGTAGAATTCTTTAACATCTGTAGTTATGTTTATGGCTATGTATTTTATCTGCATTTTGAGGCTGTTGTGAATGGAATTGTTTTCCTGACTTTGTTTTCACTGAGTTTGTTGTTGGTATACAGAGGAGCGACTAATTTTTTTATGTGGACTATGTGTCCTGCTACTTTGCTGAAAGCGTTTATTATATCTAACTCATCTGGTGCAGCCTTTTGGGTCTTTTAAGTATAGGATCATATTATCTTCAGCAGGGACAATTTGGCTTCTTTTCCTATTTTTTATTTCTTCTTCTTTCTTACTGATTTTGCTAACATTTCAAGCATACACCATTAGTAGTGATGATAGTACATACCTTTGTCTCATTTCTGATTTTCCAAAAAAATCTCTCTGTTCTTTCCATTCAGTATAATGTTGGCTATATGGCTGTTGTAATAGCCTTTGTTATGTTGGAGTGTGATCCTTCTTTTTATTCATAGTATATTCAGGTTTTTTGTCATAAAAACCTGAATGTTGGATTTTGGCAAAGGATTTTTCTGCATCTTTTAAGATGATTATGAAAATTTTGTCCTCAATTATGTTCATATGCATTTTGACATTTATTAATTTGTATATGTTGAACCACTCTTACATTCCTGGAGTGAACCCAACTTGATTATGTTGTATTGTCTTTTTAATGTGTTGTTGCACTTGGTTGGTAAGTATTTTATTGAGGATTTTCAGATCTATGTTCATGAAAGAAATTGACCTATAGTGTTCTTTTTTGTTGTGTCCTTAGCCAGTTTTGGTATCAGGATAGTACTGTCTTCATAGGATGTGTTTGGAAGTCTTCATTTTCTTTCTATTTTGTGGAATAGTTTGCAGATCATTGGTTTTACTTCTTTAAAGGTTTGGTAGAATTCCGCAATAAATTTGTGTGGTGCTGGCCTTTCCTTGGTTGGGAGATTTTTAATCATAGTTTCAATCTCATTTCTATGCTCACAGAAGAGAAATATAAACATAACCATGAGACTATGGAAAAAAATAAATCTCACTAGAAAAGTAAATAAGCAAATGAGATCTAGGAAAGAATCAAACATTGCAAAAACAATGAAAAGTGAATTAGTACACACCTTTCAATAATAACTCTGAATGTTAAAGTTCTCGTTTTTTCCAATTAAAAGACACAGACAGATGGATTGAATTTCTTGCTGCCTGCAAGAAATGCCTTTCACTGGAAAACACAAACATCATGAAAGTGATATGGCAGAAAAAGATATCCCAAGAAAATGGAACCCAAAAGCTAACAGTAATAGCTACATTCACATATGTCAAAGCCATCATCAAAGAAAAACTAGCTAGAAGAGACAAAGAAAGTCACTTCACATTGATAAAACAGATCAATACATCAAGAATATATAACTATCATAAACATATGCACATTTAACATTAGCACACCTAATTTAATAAAAACAAGCACTAATGTACATAAAGATACATATATATAGATCCAATGTAGTGGGCGACTTCAAAACCCTACTGTCATCTGCAGATAAGTCATTCTGATAAAAAAAAACAAGAAAGAAAAATTAAACAATGCTATAGATCAAATAGGCTTCACAAACATCTACAGAATATTCCACTGATCAGTTTTAAGCTATACACTTTTCTCAGCAGCCCATGGGACTTTCTCCAAAATAGATCAAATTTTAGGGAACAAAGCATGTGCTGACAAATACAAAAAAAATTGAAATACTTTCTTTGATCAGAGCACAAAGGAAAAAAATAGAAATAATCAGAAAAGAAAGAACAGAAAAAGGTACAAAATAGAGATTGAAAAGTACACTTTTTAATGATTAGTAGGTCATTAAAGAAATAAGAAAAGAAAGTTAAACATTCCTAGAATCAAATGAAAATGAACACACAACATACCAGAACCTGTGGGATACAGTGAAAGTAGTTCAAGTAGAAAAGTTCTTAGCTATAAATGGAAAACATAATGGAAGGACTGAACTTGTTCAAAGTATACTATACATATGTATGGAATTATCACAATGAAATCCTCTTATATTATTAATGTATGCTAACTCAAAAATAAAATTGAAAAAATCAGATGTCAAATAAATAGCATAATGATGTATCTCAAGATCTTAGAAAAACAAGAGTAAGCCAATCTCAGCATTCGTAGATGGAAAGAAATAATAAACATCAGGGTTGAAATTTGTACAATGAAAACTAACATAACAATATAAAAGAATAAATGAAACAAAGAGTTGATTCTTTGAAAGCGTAAACAAGATTGACAAACCTTGGGAATGCTAACCAAAAAAGAGAAAGGGAAATTGAATTTCTAGACACATTTGACCTACCAAAATTGAACCAACAAGATACCAAAAAAACTAACAGCTCAATCATGTTTTAATCATTTTTAGTATATAATTCAGTGGTGTTAACTATATTCACACAATTATACAACTATTATCACTATGTACTTTCAGAATTTTTTTCATCATTCCAAACAGAAACTTCAAACCAATTAAACAACTTTATTCTTATTTCTCCCTTCCTCAGCCCTTGGTAATCTCAACTGTACTTTCTGCCTCTATGAATTTGTCTCTTCTAGGTATTTCATGTAAGTGCAATCATATAACACATACTTTTGTGTTCAGCTTATTTTATTTAACATTACAATTTCGAGTTTCATCTCTGTTATAGCACGTGTTGGAATTTCATTCTTTTCTAAAGTTATATATATATATATTTTATTTTTATGTATACAGCACATTTATTTATTCATCCACCCCTGTACACTTAGGTTGCTTCCACCTTCTGGCTGGAATAATAATAATATGAGTACGGACATACAAGGTCTTGGTTTGTTGTCAAAAGAGCTGTTTTATTATAATTATTAATGCATATTAATTGCGCCTATAGCTTGATTTCACCATGCCACACATAGATTATGCTTTGTCATGTTCATCTTCCCTTCCACCCTTTCTTGACCCTCCTCCCATAAGTTACCTTTTAATGGTCATATAATTTAGGTGAATTATTGCATTCTTTAGCGTAAGAATTAAATTCTATAGTAAAAACTATCTAGTTTAAAGAGATTTTAGTAAAAAACAGTAGTATTTTTAAGTAGAGGAGAAGTTACAGACTTCATGATCATAACAGAATTTGTATCTTCAAGCTCAAATCTTTAGCTATAATTATTTTAGTTAGTCCCATAAGTTACAGTATCTTGATAGCATTCTACAAAAGATATGTGCCACTTAAGAATTTTTCAGTTACTAAAATTAAGTACAATATATAAATTTCCTATCATCAATTTTTTAAAAAATCAGAGTATTCAGAATATAGAGCATAAACTTCCTAATCATATCTTATGTTTTTAAACAAGTTCTTATGAAACAAACTACAAGTGGGGAGCATTTCTGAGACTAAAATAAGAGAGCACTAAGTGGGCTAAAATTTTGAATTTTTGACATAAATTTGAGCTTAAAGAACTGATTTTATATTTTTCTCTCTTTATGTAGCACTTAGGTACAGGAACCTATGGATTTTCATAGCATGTAAAGTATTCTTATTATCACTGAGAATATACTACTTATATGATCTCATCACATAATGGATGAGAGGAATAAGAAAAAAATTACTTTTTTTCCACATGTGTCAGGAAAAAGGATTCTTAAAAATGTAGATTTCTGGGCCTAATCCCAGTCCAAAAACTAAGGGCTAACATGTTTTTGAAATATCCGGGGGTACTGTTAGGTATCCTTATGTATTCTGAGGTATGAATACTAGGATTCAAAGAATAACTTAGTTACTCAATTTATATAGGAGTCTTTAAGAGTAATATGATAAAGGGATATCCCTTTCAAAAGGGCATGTATAATATCAAACATGCTATGGTAAGGCAAGACATCTATATACCTAGCATATTTGTAAGTTTATTTTGGACTGACTTGTTTAAAAATGAAAGATGTGATCTTAGAATCCTGTAACATCATGGTACATGCTTATGCTCTAAACACTCCAAAAAACTCAAATAGACAATATAGATTAGGATAACAAATAATTTCCCCACAAATCACACTTCTAGCACAAATAAGAATCATCAGACTCTACACACAGCAGTCTACGAGATGACTCCAGAATCTGCAAGAGAGAAAGGGAAGGTAATTGAGCAGAGGAAAGGAAAGGGTAGCATGCTGTAATGGCAGAGGAGCCAGAGAACATAGAACATCACCTAGGTGTTTTTCTCAGAAGCCAAAAGCTCAATCATCAGTAAAAAATACTGAAACACTTATGGGAAAAAGTAGATAATAACCTTGGATATCACACTATATGAAAAGAAGGGTCTTAGAAAATGTGCAGAATCTTATGTGGCAGTTTCAGGAAGGCATTGCTTTTGGGAGAGAAACATGGAAGGCATCCTGTTTCCAAGAAATTTATTGGTGAAGAGATGGCATCTCCTTTACTTCATGATATTTTAATAGTGTTATAGAAATAATTTTTCAGTTTTGCATTTCGTATAATATCATAGAAAGTTCTCACTTTCTGTGTATTAAATGATCAGTTCCTACATCCTGTAGAGACATAAGAATGCATCTTTAAAATGTGGTATGGATAAAGAAAAAACACAAACTTAGTATCTGAAGTTTGGGCCTCAGTATTAGCTCTTCTGCACAATGATTACGAAAATCAAAAAAATGTAAACAGTTGCAAGGATTCTGGGCCTGTTTTGAATGGGTTTCTTGATTTATAAAAATAAATGACATAGATTAAATAGTCACTAAAAAAATACAAATTTTGTCCTGAAAAAATTGAAATGATAGATGTCTACACAGAACTTGGCAGTTAATAAAGATTTTTTTGCCTGTATTACTTTATTTGATGGTGTTTCAAGTCTTATAACTCTCTTAAATTATAATTGATGTTTTAATCCTAAAGAGAAATATTTTCCATAATTAAGTTATTTCAACAAGTACTCTAGCCTCAGTTTCTTCATCTGTGGAATGGATAGTAACAGATGTTTCACAGTGGAGTATGGACAGCAGAACTATCTACTTTTTTTTAATGAAAAATAAACCTGAACTCTAATTAGCTACTTAACTCTTAACCATGTAATTATCGTGGCATATAATCGCATGTTTCTATCTGGAATTCTTTATGTTTTTAAGGTTCAAGGATATGGGTCCAGTGGTGAAGAAGTTGTATGTTTGTAATAAAACATATAAAGCAGTAAGAATTAGGATATTGTAATTGCACTATTTTTACAAGTGATAAATAATTTTCTTGTTAACTGGTAGGCACCCCTCAGATTTTCCTTCAGTGCAACCATAGTGTTCATGCTGCTGTGGGTGTTAGCTGGAACTCTTCTGCTGCCAGCCCCTCTGGCAGGGGTTCTTGGCTAAGCCTCCTGGTCGGAGAACACATGGCCCACCTCCAATGATTGAGGAACATACTGCAACAAAGAACCAGTCATTTCCTTTGAACTCAAGACTATTTTGGAGGACCATTCTAGCTTCAAACCTTTATCCCCACAGGATCAGTTAAGGCTGCAGTTGCCCAATCCTGCTTTCATCTCCTGTTTTCTACATTTTTCTACATTTGTTAATCTCAACTGTCCCCAGTAAACATCCAGCATTCTAAATTCTTTCTCAGAGCATTTTTCATGGAGAATGCACTTGCAAAACATTCTTATGATGTTAGGACATCTTATAATGTATTTAAATCAGTCTAGAATATCAGGTAAAAATGTCATAACTTGCTTATGATGAGAGACTATCTCAGTGGATGAGATATGTGTATATGTGATATAGTAGAAAAAAATATATGGGTTTCTGGCCAGTAAAGTTAATTTCAAGTCAAATCTTAAACAGCCCCCTAATTTTTCACAAACCAAAATATAAATTCCTTAAAGAAAACTTTTTTTTTCTTATCCAAGGCAAAATATTTGTCTAGTCTTTCTGATGCTGAAGAATACCATATAACATTTTTCATGTGTTTGAGATAAAACCATAATTCTCCTGCATGTCCTGGGAAAGGTTTTTACCATTTTAACAAATGAAAAACTGGGATTGCAGATGCAAAGATACTCCTTTTGTATCCTTTTTGCCTCCAGCACAAATGTGCTTTCTGCTGCTGAAGCATCCATCTATTGACTAGGAGAATTGAGAAGAGAGAAAGAAGGATAAGGTTAAAGATCAGAGACACTGGCTCTGATGTTACTAAGCTATTGAGCCACATTCAGTAGCATTCTAATTCAAGATCTCCTAGTATCCATGAAAAATAAATCCTTTTGCTTAAAACAAAGGGTTATAGAATTAACCTTTAGTCACAGAACAGGCTTTCTTGATTCCTTAAAAAGATATGAGAAACCATATTTTATCATAAGATTAAAAAATCAAAATCCAATTTGTCTCTGCTTTAATATATTAAGAACATACTAGAATATCAATGTTTATATAAAGGATGATGAGGATGAGAGAAAATTTAATATAAATTCTAGTGAATTGAGGGACATAAAAATGAAGAGTGAAGAAAAGTAAGGATCTCAGGGGTCAGAGCTCTGAGTCCTCCTATTCTCTCACCTAGTTTATCCTTCTAGTTGGGTGCCATAAAGCTGTCCAAATTTATCTGGAGGAGTGCAATATCAGAAAGCTATAAATCTCTAGGAAACATCTACCCCTTAGTTAGTTATATGAAAATGAACATGTACAGATCAGAGAAAAGTGGGTAATTTGATGATTCTAATACTATGATTTTGGCACCTCAAAGCATGTATGGCACATTGGAAAGAATGGAATAGCTAGCCTGCATTCCCTTTCTGTTCCATAAAAAGGGAGACAGAGGGAAGAAAGAACGATAGGAAACCTGGCTAATATTTGTGAACATACTAATAAGTCATCCCTCAGAATATAAATATTTTCAGGGACAGAATTTTGCCTATGAAATTCTTTTAGCAGGATCTCCCTGATTTGAGGTTACTTATGACAAACAAACCTAGAATCTATGGATTTATGAAGTATGCCTCCAAACAATGTCATATAAACTATACAACTCTATCAGTATACAATTTAGATATTTAATAACTTGTGTTTTCCCCTATTGTGTGAAGAAGCCTCTCATACCTTACTGAAGACCTCATGTATTATTCTGGGTCACAGGACATGACTGATATGTAAAGGAGGCACCTGAAGTGGGATCTGGTATATATAGACCTCTTTCTTCTTTATCTGGTCTTAGTAATTTGTATTCTTGACATTATTAGCAAGGCTTGACATTGGGTAAGATACCCAACTTGTATGTCAGTTGGATTTTAAAAGCTTATCCCTCCTGTTAGCTCACATATAAAGGACTACAGACTAGCCATGTGATCTACAAAGAAGATTCAAATGTGCTTTGCAAAGAGGGCAAAGGAATAAGAAAAGGTCATATCTTTAAAAAATGCCACAGTACTCAGAGAAAATTCATTCAGTTCAATTTTGGTGAATTTAGTATGGCTCAATAATTTCAATAGAATAAAAATTCCATGAAATTGGGGTTTCTTCTCTTTTGTTCAATGTATTACAAATATATTTGCTGAATAGAGTTGGTTCTCAGTAAGTATATTGAATATATATATGAATAAATAAATGTGTCTCATAATTAGTACTTTAGGGGACAAAGTACCTAAGTATCTCTGCTTGAATGTTACAGTTATGTTTTACTCTTTTATGCCCCTCCCTAGATGATGTCAATGTGTGTGAAGTAGAAGCTTATATAACCATGTGACAAAGGGAAAATGAAGTGGGCAATAGAATTAATGTTGAAATCTTCTGAACCTACTGATAAAAACCATAGTTAGAGTAAACATGACCTCAAATATCAATTTGCTGGCATCCTAGGCTAGAAACTATAGTCCTATCTCTCTGTTCCCTTTCAATAGTGTCTTTGAATTAATTGCTTTGTTCACAACCCAGGCAGTACACTACTCCTTCACTGACATGGAATTTCTCTATCCTGTCACATGGGCATGCTAGAACTTCTGCTTCCAGAAAGACATCACAAAAGATAAAGAAATTATATTTGCTCTTTTGAAACATTTCCATGCCAGTTCTCCCATGTACTATTGCAGATGGCACTGGTCCCAAAGTTGAAATTATCCTAGATGAAAAGACTTCAGAACTCTTGTCTCCTCCCATAGAAATGAACCATGAATTAGATATATCTAGGTTTTCTCCTGATAAAAAATTGATCTCAATTTGGAAATACCAATCTACAATTCCTTATTTTTCTTACATTACTCTCTTTCTTTGGACATTCCCCAAATAAGACAGGTGTTGAATTCTGGCTTTTTATTTTCTTTGTGCCATATCCTGCTAGTACCCTAGTACATAGTAAGCATCTTGGATTTGACAACACATAAATAGCTGTAATCATTCAGAAGTTTAGAATATGTATTATAATCTGAATTTCTCTAGCTTTGAAACTAATATTTTTCAAAAGTTAAAGAATTTTGCAAACTCTTTTTTATAAGCACTTATGCTATTTATAGCTGAGAAATTCATCCTCAGGAATCCAGGCTGACCAATTTTCTCTTTCTTCTAGAGTATACCTATCCTTGACTTAAACTAGATGATGAAGACCTGAATTTGGTAGGCTTCAAGACAACATATTTTAATGGCAAAAATGGAATCAGTAATTAAAATATATCCAAATTATTGTCTCTTTTAATTAGAGTCAAAAATATCCTCTTACCCCTCTCATTTCCCTTTCCCATTCCTATGTATTTCCACTGCTTTGCTTTCCACAGCAGCAGAAAGTGATGGTTGAATTCTATTGTACTTTGGAAAGCCAGCGACTTCAATAAGGGAAGCTGACGGCAAGAACCATAACTTGGGGAAAGGAAAATGAATAATCCATGAAGAAAAGATTGCTTAAGGGAGAGGTAGTCAATGAGAGGATGTTCTCCTGCAGTCAAAGAAATAGCTTTGCAGGTCGCTGTTCAGTGTGGTTCCATGTTGCCTCAAACGTGTTATAAAGATGAGAAGCAACATTTAACTATGTTTTACAGGACCGATCTCCTTCCTATTCTTTGATCACTGGCAAATATTTGAGTGATATTACAGTGAACATTAGAAAGCAAGAGAGCAAGTAACAAAGATTGTTTAATGATTACAATTAATTAGAAGCACGAGGAGATATCTAGCCTTTTAAGGGGAGAAAAAAACAGGTTATTAAGTAGAAACAAACTACAGGAAGGGAATGAGTTTAGAGAAATGTTTACGACCAGCAAAAGCCTAGAGAGAAATAGAGAATATAAGGAAGGAGAAACTATAGAGTCTTTATATTCTTATGGTTACAAAGTGAGAAAAGGAAAGAACATAACAGGAATGCAATCATATAAAGAGATTTTGAATATGGTATTGAAAAAAGAAAACATGTACTCAGAGAATTAGTTAGACCTATCCTGGGATGTGCCCTGTAAAAATGTGGAGGGTTTCTGATGCAGAAAAAGATTTAAGTTTGGAAGCAATATATTTGAGCTTTATCACTCCTCCCATTAAAAAGGATGTTTTCATGAAAGCCAGGCAACACAACTGCAGAGACAATCTTTGCTAGATACCCAAAAGTGTGTCCAGGAAACCAAAAATCAGAATAAGTTAGGAAAATTAACAGCATGAAATAGGAGTGCTAATATGGAAATCAGAACAATTGACATGGAAAAGAACAGATATTTTAGGGAACAAAGGAAAAAAATTCTGTTGAATGTCCTCAGAGGATACTGCATCTGAGAACAAAATCAGGCTTCTATAAAAAGGAGCAACCAGAGAAAAATAAAAAGTTTGAGGATGGTACAAAATAAAAAGGTTTTAGCATTAATAAAAAAGGCTGAATATTAGAATTTAATAACAATAGATAAAATAATATGATAGGTAAGTTGAGAAATTTTCGGAAATATAAAAACCTCATATATTTCTAAAAAAGAGTTATGGATAGAAGATAAAAACATAGGTCAAGGGAAATCAAAGAAATAAGAAAAGAAACTTTCCTTCAGTGCTGTGGGGGGACATATGGCTTCAGATTGAGTAAAATAACTGAGAAAAGACCACCACTTACACAGACCCTAAAAAAGTGCTACAATCCCAAAGAAAATGAAAATCTTCTGGGCAGGCATGTTTGGTCACTCCTGTAATCACAGCACTAGAAAGGTAGATATAGGAGGATCATGAGTTAGAGGCCACCCTTGTCTGCATAGGGGGTTTGAGGCCAGCCCTAGTCTACACAATGAGACCCTATCTCAAACAAACAAGAAAACAACCTCCTCCCTGCCCTTTCCTAAGAAGGAAAATCTCATCCCCCCACACACAAAAAATACATTAAAAATAGGTAGTCAAATAACAAAATTTCACTCTTCTTTGTGGCTGAATAAAATTCCATTGCATATAAATATCACATTTTCTTACTGTTCCTCAGTAGTGGAGCATCTTGGCTGTTTCCACAGTGGCTATTATGAATGGCGCTGCTATAAATATGGGTATACAGTTGCCTTTATTGTAACCTGACTTACATTCCCTCAGGTATATACCTAGAAGTGGAATTGCTGGATCATATGGTAGGTCTATTTTTAAGTTTTTTGAGGAGCCTCCATATTGCTTTCCATAGTGGTTGTACTAATTTATGTTTCCACCAGCAGTGTATGAGGATTTCTTTTTCCCCATATCCTTTCCAACATTTGTTGTTGCTTGTGTTCTTAATGGTAGCCATTCTAACAGGAGTGAGGGGGAATCTTAATATGGTTTTAATGTGCATTTCCTCTATGGCCAGGGATGTTGAGCATTTCTTCATATGTTTTTTTTTTGTCCATTTCGACTTCTTTCTTTGTAAAAGGTTTGTTCAGTTCATTTGTCCATTTCTTAAGTGAAGTTATCCAGGTTCAGAAGGCAAAAAGCTGCAAGTTTTCTCTCATATGTAGAATATACACCTAAAACAAATATAACAATGTTATGAAAAACAGATCACATATGAGAGAGGGAGGTAAAAGAAGGTAGTTAAGAAGGTGAATATGGTTGATGTACTCTCTATACAAGGATGAATATAGAATTCTTAATCCTGTTAAAATCACCGTAAGAAGGGTACTATGGCATAAGGAAGAAAAATAGAGATAAACCAATGATGGTATTGCACGTTTACATGGAACAAAGAAACTCCCTACAGCTATCTTAAACAAACAAAAATGTCATTTTTTTTTTTGCAAAATTGGAGAACACGAGGGTAGAACAGGTCCTGTCTGGAGGACTGGTACAAGCAAGAGGTGGGAAGATGTGGGGAAAGGGTGTAGGAGGGTGGATACAGTGGAAATATTGTGTACACATGTATGTAAATGGAAAAAATGAGACCTACTGACACTACTCCAGGAATAGGGGGAGGGAAATTAAAGAGAATGGCAGAGAGAGTGAATTCAAGTACAATGTATTTGATATATTGTAGGAACTTTTGTAAATGCCACAATGTATCCCCCAGCAAAGTAATAAAATATTTAAAAAAATAGGCATCATACATCTTTGATAATGGGTACAAGAAGGAAATGAAGTATCTTTTCTAAATCATAAATGCAAATGGAAAAATGAACCTAGAAATCATTATCCAGGCAAGCTTTACTCAGATGTAAAGGAAAAAATAAATAGATGTTTAGAAATCTAAGGATGCTGACCTTGTATCATGTTTAGGATTTTTTCTAAAGATTTTTTTTCAGGTTAGTACCAATATATGCCAAAAAAGAATCACCAAAACTGGGAATACATGATAGTTAAGAAGCAATCATTAGAAAAGAGAGTAGTTATTAAAGGAAATTACCATTATTAAAGAAAATTATAGTTTTAAATTTAGGAGTGTACAAATTTCCAAAACAAAACGGATAATGTTGGCTGGAAGGGTAATATCTTTTATCTGTGGTGATCAAAGGATGTTTAGGTTGCTCTGAACATGAAAGGTGGGTGACTTTCAATAAGTATTCCAGGTCTTTAGGAAAAAGACATGATATAAACAAAGCATACACATAGGAAATAAGAGTGGTTTTAGGGAATAGTGAATGGAGTTACACTTGAATATCTGCTGGAAAATATTGAGAGATCAGAAAAAATGGTGATGGAAATCATAGCAATTTCAACACTTCATAGAGTGATAAAAGGTGTTATTCATATTTAATGAATTAAAAAACAAAGCAAAAACAAAAGCAAAAATTTAAATAATCTCAAATCTTTACCAAGTGTTCTTTTTTATTCCTATCTTAACTAATGCTTTTTTTGTCAGAAGAGAATATAATTACAATTTCAATAATGAGTACTCTGCTTCTACATTCTGTATTTTTGTTCTTACACATACTTCTCTATTTTGTCTTTCTGTTGGTCTGCCTATTAACCATAAATAACTCATAGGAATGAGATAGTAAATACTAGAATGTTCTTTGACTCTATATGATTATTTAAATGTTGCCATATAGTTTATCATAGTTATCTTAATAATTAATTGGATATGTTAATTCTTATGATAATAAAAATAAAGGAGCAGATGTGAAAATAGAAGATTTTATTTGTGCATTTTGTGGTACTGGGGTTTGATCTCAGTGCCCCATGCTTGTTAGGCAGGTGCTCTAACACTTGAGCCATTCTGCCAGTCTGGAAATTTTTGATTTAATAAGACCCTTTAGCTGGCATAAGGCATCAAAATTCATGCTAATAAGTAGAATGTGTAGGGAGCACTGATAAATATGATCTCAAGTATCTTTGCGTTCCCTTATTCTGTTTTCCCAGTAGAAACCCATTTGTGTATTCTTCCTATTAGTATTAGCCATTACCCAATAGTGATTTAATTAAACTACCTTTGTAATGGAAATCTTTCTATTTTTGAATATATATCCACTTATACATAGTGTACTAAAGTTATCATATGAGTAATGCCACAAAGACCATATCAAAAAATTGTTAAAAAGTGTTTTTTAAACTAATTTTACCATTAAAGTAAAATGCTTCTTCAAATTATAGATGTTTCTCATCTTTAAGTGGTAAGAAGTCAAAGCAGAGTGGAAAAAATTCTTGTTCTTAAAGGAAAAATGATTTTTTTTTTCTGTGAGTTTACTTTCTGTGCCAGCTTGAGTCCTTTCAGAAGCAGATACATGTCAACAGCTTGTGAGGGGAAGTTCCTGTAAAGGATAAAGAAGGAAGAGAACAGAGAAAGTGTGGAGAGCCTTCAGATGGATATGTCCCTGAGACCTGACACTGGATGCACATGAAAGGAAAAAGACCAGGAAGAAGGATGATTGTGTTGGAAAAGCTTCAGATCACAACGCAGTTCTGAGAAAGTCTTAGTCAAGGCCCTGGTCAAGGTAGTCTTTAGAAGAGTCCTAGGTATAGGCAGCAAGGGGTCATCTCTACTCCACTGTTGGGCATAGTCGATGCCAGGAGCTCCCCATGGAAGTGAAGTGTCAGCAGTGGAGCCCTGAGCACTCTGATGGAGGTGAAAGAGAAGCTGGTGGTGGCTTCCAGCAAATCAGCTCCTTAATGAAGCTTCTCCAGGAATTCTGAGCAGTAACTCTAAGGCCATTTTATCTTCTTTCCTCAAGTCTGTCATTTTTTTCTTTTCTTTTTTCTTTCTTTTCTTCTTTTACTCTCTCTTATTTTGTAGCAGCATCAGTAAACAAGACAACTTTTTTGCTGTTGATTTTTGTCTGTCTGAATATTTGTAAATCCTCCTTCCTCTGGTAAAGCACTGATGTATTTTATAATATGATAGGGCACCCAACCAAAAAGGAATATTTAATGGAAACACAGCTTGGGAGTTCTGGGCTCATTTAACTTTGGCAATATGCTGACTATTTTAAGATCATTTAAAAAATAGTGTTCAACAGTTTTCACGATTTTGCTTCCTGTGTTGGGCAGAATCTTAGTACATATATTTGTTAGCACACACTTAATGGGACAAAGGAGGATTGGCTATAGTTCAGATACCTTAGCCCAAATAATTACAGAGAAGCTGTTTAACATTATCTTTACTGCTGAAGCTTAAATAATATTGCTGTGGTTTGAATGTGACATGTCTTCCACAGGCCATTTTGAATGTGTGGTCCCTAGTTTGTGGTGCTATTTTGGGATATTCCAGAAACTTTAAAAAACAGGATTTAACTGGAGGAAGTAGGTCACTCTTTCTCTCTCTCTCTCTCTCTCCCTCTCTCTTTCTCCTGTACGCCATTAAGTGAATAGCTCTTATCTGCCACATACTCCTGCTGCCACAATATTCTGCCTCACAACAGGCCCAGAAACATGAAGCCAAATGACCTCAGCCTGAAACCAGGAGCCAAAATAAATCTTTCCTCCTCTAAGTTGTTCTACCATGTATTTTGGTCACTATGATGCAACAGTAACTAATATAATTAACCTACTTCCATTATGTTCAAATACTCTTAGTTGCTGCATGAGATAGTTTGATTGAAGGTTGTAATGGGCTATATAATGGACTAAGTAAACTTTATGAACGTTATAAAGGAATGTCTATTGTGTATAATAGCTGTAGGTTGTTATGAAGGCTTCAATTTTACATAAAAGGGAGAATGTTTTATAAAAGGATTTATTACAAGAGAGTTTTTAACCAAGGACAATGAAAAATTTTGATAGATCTTAATGGAGAAGTCTATGAAGGTAAAAATACCCATTCAAACAACTCAGGATGATTTGATTTTTAGCTATGGGGAAAGAATAAAAAGTATTTCCTAGCTGTCTAAGATATTAGCTTTAAGAATTTAGAAAAATTTTCATGTGCCTGGAGTATTACAGTTGTTTGACATAACAGTAGGTGACAATAGAGATATGATCATTGCTTGACAGATGATTAAGGCTTGTGCTGTATGTATTTAAAAAGACAGCATTTCAAAGGAAATCACTAGTTCTTCTTGGCAAATGGTGTAAGTTTTTCAAAAAGACACTTCCATACATTGAATATATTGAGTATTTAATTCATATATTGAGTATTTTAAATCTTTATAAGTACAATATCCAACAAAGATCATTTAGAAACCAAGTGTGCATGTTAATAGGTCCTCTGCCATGACTTGTTGTACACTAGTACTATGATCTGTTGTTGGAAAATAAAGAATAAAACACAAGAAATTGGTCAATTACCTGAGTTGATTGATTAGTTGTAATGTTTGTGTTCCATCAATGTGTGCAATTTTATATATCCATACAAATTTCTCTGTTTTATTCTATCTTATTTGTATTTGCTTCCTTATTTCTTTATCACTTAAGAGAGATTAAATTTGCTGTTTTGATCGTTGCAAGTGCACATAAACTAAATATTCAATAGGACTTTTGATTAAAAATAAACAGATTAAGAGGAAAAGAGAGATATACTATAACAGTTGAGGGGTGACTCATGAAGCTGAGGTCAGGGATACAGTCAGACTTTAGAGTGAATTAGAACCAGAAATCTGAGTGCCAGCACAGCCTACTATATTTCTTATGTTCTTTTCTATGATTTGAATTCTTCACTCTAGTTGCAGCTTTATTTTTTAAAAACATATCTTGCCAGCATGGCAGAAAGAGTCTCCTTGGAGTTTATAGGTTTCATCTCCACTTAAAATAAAGTAATCTTAAACTGACAGAGGCCACTATGGGAAGGTGACTGGGAAGTAGTGAAGAAGTCTGGTAGAGATGAACCAATTTGGGTTGTAATACACATATGCATGGAAGCAATGCTAGGAATCTCTCTGTATAGCTATCTTTATCTCAAGCTAGCAAAAATGCTATGTATTTCTTATTATCTCTTATGTTTTCTCTTCAACAAAATTGGAGAACAAGAGGGCAGAACAGGTTCTTCCTGGAAGAGAGGGGGCGTGGGGGAAGGGGAAAGGGGCAGGAGGGACAGGTGCCTCAGCAATGTATGCACATATGAATACATGAATAAACAATTAGAAAGAAACCAGCAATATTAAAATTAAAATTGTTTTAGTAACAATTCTAAACTCTTGGTGGAGTAAGTATGCCTATGACTTAAGTCAGCTTGTATAGCCCTGGGCAATCAACTGTGGCCAGGAAAAGCAGAGTCCTATGCATTCACAAAATTCTTTCTACTGTAAAAATGTGAATGATGAGTGTAAAGAAATCTTCAGGTTTGCTCTTTTTATGACAACACTTGCATGAGAACTCAAAGGTCTCAAAGAAAAATAGCATAATTCCTCTAACGGGCAGTGCCTCAGTGGCCTAAGGATCTCCCATTAGGCCTGATCTCTTTAAAGTTGCACTGCTTTTGCCAATACTAGGCCCTTAGAGACCATGACTCTAACAACATGAAGGACAAGGTATGATTGCACTGACCTGTAATTACAGAACTTGGCAGATGGAAGTAGAAGGATCACAAGTTCAAGGCCAGCCTGGGACACATAATAAATTCCATCCCAGTCACATTCCGGGGTACTTGTAGTTAAGACTTTAACATACGAAAGGAGGGAAAAAATTAATCGCATAACAAAACTTATTACATATAAAAAAGTCTTTATGTTTGGAAATGAGTCAAGATGTACAATCAATACTTTTATAATTAATTCATTTTTTATTTTGTTGTGATATGTATTGGGCAGATGTGTGGTTTTCTGTGTGTGTGTGTGTGTGTAAAATCCTTATGGAATTACCAATTTACTTACCTATATAAGATTCGATATAGGAAGTAAAAATAGAATACGTGGAATTCATTTTAATTTTACATGTTTATAAATATCTGAAAAACATTGGCAGAGTTCAACCATTGTAATACTAATATTAGCAACATATTTTCTTGTCCTGAGGTTTCCTTTGTTTTTCAATGTGAGCATGATAACTTTAATACAATTTCTAGGCAAACTGTTTAGAAAAGATTTGGACCACATTGACATCATGAAATTGTCCAAAAGAGTAGTTAGTAGACAAAGGAGATTATTGAGGGCATACAGAACAATGATTTATCAGAATCTTTCTGAGTATATTTAAGCGGAGTATGAATCAAAAGTATTTACTATCTATTAATGACAACTCTTGTGAACTTGAGTTTGGAGAATGATAATAAATGATAGTTTTCAATTGGAATATGATCTTGGGGGAAGCATTTTGCAAATAGGAACTGTTAATGATGATGAAGATACTCTAAAAATTTTGGCAATTAACTGTTTCATAAACAAACCGACCAAAATGTTAAAAGCATTAGTTTTTAACCTAACCACTAGCTGCAATATTTTTAGATATATGCAATTTATTTTATATTATAAAGTCATATGTATATCACTATTCACTGACTTTCCCATATTATATTTAGATTTAAAATAATTTCCTAAAATACATTCAGGCAGAATTTCTTCATTATCTTACTTCCTACTTAATCATTTTTCTGATTCTCAAAAGGAAGTCTCTTTTAGGGCCAGGACTCTATCAAAACAGGGCATTGGCTCTGCCATTAACTTATTATAGTAATTCCCAAAAAATCATTCATCTATTTTAAAACGGCCTTACATCTGTTTGTCTGGTTCACTAAACTAGGTTTTTGAGAGCAAGAACTACATTTTTATATTTAGTCACATTGTGGGGTACTTACCTGATTTTTTTTTTTTGACTATGAGTTGTATTTGAGTCTTAATGAATCTATAAATATGCAATATCAAGCATATGAATCAATTCTCATAAAGTTGAAATAGCTGAATAATTGATCTGGTCTCAAGGGACACATTCATAAATGTGATTTACAGTTTTAAACTCAGAATTTAAAATATTTAACTAGGGAACTACCAAATAAACCAACTCAGGTTATAATTCATATATACACAGAATTGTCACAAGGAAATTCCCTGTGTAGCTATCTTAACCAACCAAAAATGTCATTTTTTTTTTCATTCACAAAATCAGAGAATAGGAGGGCAGAACAGGTCCTATGGCAGGGGGGAGGGTGTTGGCGCCAACTGGAGGGAGAGAAGGTGGGGAAAGGGCATGGGAGAGTGAATGTAGTGCAAATACTATGTACACATGTATATAAATGGAAAAATGATACCAGTTGAAACTGTTCCAGGAGCAGAGGTGGGGAGGGGGGAGAAGGAGAAAGGTGGAGAGGGTGAATTCAAACATGATATATTTGATATATTGTAAGAACTTTTGTAAATGCCACAATGTACCCCATCTAGCACAACAATAAAAAAGGAAAGGTGGATATACAGTTTTAAAATAGGAAGTTACATTAGACACTTATTTTGTTATGAAAAGCAATCTTCAAAGTTTTCTTCTAAATAAAAGAGAATTTTTTTTAGTGAAATTGTTTTAAAAAACCAAAATTTTACATTGTAAAACTAGGAATTATATGTATATATATGTATATATTCATGTGTATCTATACATATATAGATACACATGTATATATATATATATATCCATCTCTTATAGCCATTCTTCTTAATAGCTCAAATATGCCTTTACAAAAACTTTTCATATTTACATGTGTTTCTAAACACAAAACAACAGAAGAAGACATTGCCTTACATATTCTCATGCAGCTTGTTATAGAAAAAAATCTCTCCTTTTTCTGAACATTCTTATAGTTATATCTCATTCTTTATGGTACATTATATTGTGTTTAATTGAGTTTGCATTATTAATCTTAACAACATTCCTACTTATGTAGTTCATGCATAGCATTAAATATCATTTGTTTAAATATAATTGAAATATACAGAGGCTTGGTTAAGCTAAAAGAACAAGTTAGAAATTCCTGGGATTCTGCATTTACCTCTGAAAAGCAGTCACAGTCAACATTGGGGAAGGTAACAGGAGGTGACAACTCACTTTGGTCAGGGTTTTAAAGCAGTAAAATTCAATCTTAACTAAATAGTTGTCCTAATTCGGGGGCTTGCCCACCATGTTTATGCACATTTGAGTTATTAATAGTACTTTTAGTAATACAAATGATAATGCAGTCATGGATGGGCATAGTGAACATCTGAACTATGTTATTTGCAAGGCCCAATGCAAAACAAAAATGAGGATCCCCTTGTTTAAGCATTAAGAATCTCAAGATGGTAGCCACAAAGGAATGTTGTCTATGTGGAGCCTTTTGTGACTGTAAAGTTTACATGCTTATAAAATCAACCCTGTCTCTGAGTTGCCTACAAACAGAAATTTAAAAAATTACTTTTCTAACAAAAGTTTGAAACATAATTATGTTTTGGACACCTTAGTAGGTAAATAAGTGTACACACTGGTAAAAATAACACTATTTTTTCATTCATTTTTAAATTTAGTTTTATTTTGCCCATGTAAACCAAAGTATATTTATTCCTAGGAGTATTTAGCTCCCCAGTTGAACTTATATGTCATGATAAATCAATGTTGTCATTTGATATTAAGTACAGGAGAGATTGTATGGTTGGTTGAACAGGTGAAAGATACAATAGTAAATTATTCAAGACATGCAAATGTTCTATTATTAGTGTAGAAACACACCTGACACACTAGTTCAGTAATCTAGTTATGTTAAGAGTCTTTAAAATTTAGCTTATTTAGTCATATTGTTTGTTTACATCGAAAGCTATTTATTTTACTTGGAAGTCTTAAAAATCATAAATTAAAGCAATATTCATTTTCATCAAGAATATGCTTCTTTTATTAAAGACTGTCATGTAACCACAGTTCAAGTAACATCTGGATCCCCATATTCAACAGAGCAATAGCACAAATATGGCAGAAGGAAAGGGTGAGAATTTGCTAAACAAAAGGGCAACAATCTGGAAACTGTCTAAAAAGGAAATGATTTTTAACAGGTAAGCAATTTCCCTAAATACCCAAATTAAGAGACATATGTGCTTTTTAGTGCTGGAAATATTTTTAAGTACACACTTTTATTTTTAATTGTAAAATTCTTTTATTTGGATTTTCTTTGCATTGTCTTCACCTCATTGCTTTCCTTCCCATGAACTGCCTCCAAAATTCTTAAAGTGACAAAAGCAGTAGAAGACATTAGATGGAATGCTAGTTGTTTAAGAAGCATTAATTTTAAACAAGTTTAAGGAAATTATATCCATCATATCTGAATCTTATAAATAGTTTGCTTTATGATAATTTCTTATAATTTTTCAAAGCAGCAACTTAAAAGGCAGGCAGTCGATAAAATTTCTAAAAGTCATATTGTCTCTAAAAGTCATATTAGCTAGTACATTGTTTTGTTTTCTTAAAATTATTTTCTAGATATGGCTGCTTTCTGTAGAGATTGTACATATACAAAGAGCACTAAGAATGATTAGCATAAGTCTTTTGTGTAAAGGAAGAATTATGTATGGAAGTGTTGAGGAAACAGGGAAGTGAGTGTTCTCTAGCTGTCAACACTGAAACACTTGTGCAGATAGTTTAACCAGATGAAGAAATTAGTCAGTTCAGATATACTACCCTTTGGATTTCAGACAACCAGTCTTGATCTATAGATTTAAAATCAAACCACGACACATACGATCAATGTGTCTAAATGCAAACCAGTTGGCATCTGATTTATTATTACCCTTTCCTCCTCAATCTTTAACCACCATGCATATCCACTAAAATAAAATGTAAGCTCCTTATTCCATTAGATGAAATTTCTCTGCATACATTGAGGACACAAATCAAGGAAGCCTTGTACTCTTCCTGGCATATCAAGTGTTCATGACATCCTCTGTAAATAGAACACTTTATGCTGTTAATGTAAATTGTCAGCAGGCTTAGTGACTTGCCAAGTTATGCACACTGTTTCTATAGGATAAGTCTATGGCTCCCCAGGTCACTTGTCTTTACAGTTTACCAAGTGTCCCCTATTATGAAAGCCTTTGATGTCTGACATTTACATAGCAATCAAGATTATGCATGAATTAAGAAGCTATGTGTTCAACCTCACTAGGTACTACCAGGTGATCAACCAAGAAAATTCCATGTTAAACATTTGTATTTCTTGCTATCTTGTGACAAAATGCCTGAGGAAAAAATAACTTCAAGGAGAAAATACTTATTTTTGGCTCATGGTTTCAAAAGTTTCAGTTCATGATTAGCCAGCTGGCTCCACTGATTTTGAGTTTAGTCCTGTAGCAAGGCACAAACATCATAATGGAAGGGCATGGTGGAAGAAACCTATTCACATTATAGCCAAGAAAAAAAAATAAACAGAAATGAAGGGTCTTAGATAAGATATTCCTTCAAAGGCACACATCCAGTGACTTACTTCCTCCCGTAAGGACCCACCTCCTAACAGTCTATTTAGCTATGAATTCAAGAATGGATTTCTCCACTGATGAAGTTAGATACTCCATGGTCTAATCCTCTGTCAAAACCCCACCAGGTAACAATCAAACCTTTAACATATGAGCCGTCAGGGGACATTTTTATATTCAAACAATAAACATTGTTCCATTAATTAAAAACTGAAACTGATACTTGAATTTGCCAATTTACATAACTATTTTTAAAGTCCTTTATTGAACATTAAATATTGCTTATGTCTTTCTGAAAAGCCAAAATTCTATGAAATACCAAATGGAGTTGATATTTCAAAATTATCTTATTTGATTAACAAAGTTAATCGTTCTGAGAAGTATCATCCCTATCAAGATAAGGTTTGTTTTATCTGAGTCAGAAATCTAAATTTGTGGGAAAACAAGACAGTTTCTAAAACTCCATTTTATGATTCCAGGCACTGTGACTACTCTGATGGCAGTTTAGCAATTGTCTGTAGTTACCTGAAGAAGATTTTGTGAAAGATTTTCAGCACCCGTTTAGCCATAGTTAAATTGATTTTGAGAGTAAGCAGAGTATTCAGCTATACTCAGCCATGTTATTTTGCATGGCTGTAAATAGAAGCCTAAAGAGATATAGAATTGTCATTAAAGGAATGGGCACTTGAGATGGACTACCTGATAAATCTCTCAACTCTACTCCCAGCATAGACATGGGGTAATGAAGTAACCATAATTTCTTCATCTATAGTGGAAATCTGTTTTGAAGCTGAAAGGACTATGATGTGGTGAATGACATGGCACCTCCCTATTGCAAATGCAGTAAGTAAGGTTAGCTGTTATGATTACTTGGCAAATTGCATAGGCTATAGAGCAGAGCAGGGTATGGATCCTTTGCACTGAAGGACTAGATTATACCACTTTTTGTGGCTGCTTTTCTCCTCCTTTACCCACTCTGTGCCATAATATCCAGTAGGAAGATGTGTACTCAAATAATGAAGGAGTGAATAGCTAAGTAAAGAATGGATCTCAGTTTCTTAATTAGCAGGGTACAAGGCCTTATGGTCATATAATTTCTGAAATTATGCTCTGTGCCTACTGAGTCAAAAATCAAGTTTAATGTTCCTAGGTTTTATTTAATCTTTTAATATTTCTTTTTCTTCTTGTAAATAAGTGTATGATATAAACATACAGAAAACTGCCTTGACCTCTGGTAATGGAAATGAGATTCAAGTTTCATACCATTTACCAAAATCTACAATATAAAATGTGGTCACTTAATCTATACTTGCATTCAAACTGGTCTGAAATGGGACAGTAAACAATCAGGAAATTAGAATTCTAAAATCAATATTACTTGCAAAACACAATTTCAAAATGTATAACTCCCATTTACTTATAACCCACAAATTAACAGTATATTACATGATTACACGGTTTTTCATTTTTCTGTCTAATTTAAATATGCCCCTATTGTTTACTTAAGAAAATGAATAGTTAACATTTCTTACATGTTGGAAGTAACTGTATGTTTTTAGAAAATAGTACATTTAAAATGTTAATTATGCTGTATTTAGTATTCATTGAGTATGATATGTCTTAGTGACATAATTAATTAAACAGGATTATATATCCAACAAATTTCCCCGCTTAATACTAACTGAAAAGTAACCATGTATCCTAATTTAATTTTATAAATTACTATATTATGAAGAAATTTTATTTGGATAAAGCATTTGCTTACATTAAGGTAGTAGTCATTTCTGAATTCATATTTAGTATTAAAAACAAGATTATTTATTTATTACAAGGAGAATATTAAAGAGTTTAGTGAGACCAATATATCACAATCTGACCTTCTTATGTTGAATGTACAGAATGAGAAGAAATATTATTCTTCCAATCCTCTTCAAAAAAACATCTCAGTAGGTAAAATAAAGCAGTTTTCACTGTGTGAGATCACAGGAATTAAAAGTATGGCATACTCTGCTGGTTAAAATATCCTCTCTAAATTGAAAGACTTTTAAAATACAAGTTTAATAATCCCACACATCTAATGTTAAGACATTTAGTAACCTAATCTTAGGTCTAGAAAAATACTCTTGTCAGGCTGGAGGTGTAGCTCAGTGGCAGATTGCTTTGCATATATAATCCCCTGAGGTTTCTTTTCCAGCACAAAAAAAAGAAAGAAAGAAAAATCACAAATGGCTTTCTTTTACTTTACTAATGATTTCTCATGCTCTAAATATAGGAAGAATTAGTGGGAAGTCATATTACTCATATAAACTCCCTCAAAAATTCTTTACAAAAGTAAGCCTCTTACATATCGTCACATTTTTTCACAAACCAAACACATCATAGTTCTCATGTGAAATTTCCACAATTAATTGTTGAACAACACTAGCAAGATTTCTTGTTTTTAATGTCAGTAATGAAAAAGTTAAATCAAAAATTACTAAAACTTTGAGACACTAATTTAATTTACTAGTCCCTCAGAAAAGTTATCATAGAAGTTAAAAGTTATATAATTTGATAATCATTTAGAATATTTAATTTATTAATATTTGACTTCAGAAACAAATGAGATTTCTTTCTTCTTTTGCTTTTACCATACCCCTGATGTGTCTCTTATTCTTAACAATGCATTCTAATAGATAGACTTCTGAGCCATTGCTATACTGTTTTTAATATAAAGGGTCAATCTGAACTCTAAAATTCATCATGAACTTTGCTGAAGGTGTTTCTAAGATACTTTATGAATGCTGCATAATTGATCTAAAGGAAGATAAAAAATAAGTTCAGTGGCTACATAGAAGAAATTAACAAATATGTCAGTTTAGTTCCCATTTCCTAAAACTCTATTTCTAAGACCGTGACAATTCAGATGCTCCAAATGTGACAAGCAGGAAGAATAGATAGAGCACACCTGAGGATGGCAGAACTGAGAAACCACAAGGCATACTTGTCTTGACCATAGCTGTTAAACTATTGATGTGGTGATCATCAGCTCCCTGAGGTTCTCACCTGTGATACCCACTCCACTGCAAGGTTGGGTCTGGGACTTTCTATAAATTAGGGCATGCATTTGATGATAAACTTTGCTTCATTATCATAGTAAAATGCACATCCCTGGGTAGAGATTAAGGATGATAATGAAACAACTGATATATGAAGAAGCATGAGGAGCAACTGTGCATGTCTAGTCCTCACCTTTCCTGTACCTGTGATGACATGAGGGATAGCAAGCCTGAAAGGAGATATAATCTCAACTCAGCTGACCCTATAGGCTATTCTCCCTTTGAGGTAGTCTTTGCTATTCCTCCAGATTGCTCTGTCTGTGGGGTAGTCTATTGTACTTCCTCTTTTTTCTAGAACTAGTCTGTGCTAGATTTCTATCTTTCAAGAGACAAAGGACCCACTTGACCTGTAACATGAAGAGTTGGCGATGGAATAGAGGGTGGAGTACTATTGAAATAATGACAGATTTTCCTCTCCAGGGCTTCATTTCTGCTGTTTCTTGGATCAACCATGGTCTTCATCAGTCCTGGGTCTTTACTTCTCATCTTCAAGGTTTCTTTCATATTCTTTTCCTCTATTCCTAGGGTCTTCCTACTCTTCCCTAATACCTGTTAGCTTTTATAAGTGGGTGAATAAATATATTAGTATCTGCTGCATCATAAAAATGCTTCTCCAGCTCAGTCAAGTTTTAGATATTTTTTCATTAAATAGCAAGTAGCAAAGAATGATAGCTGTATTAAAAGGTTCACAAAAAAATTGAACTGTGGGGCATAAAGTTCAGTTGCAAAGAGACACACTTTGAGTGATATCCCTCAAACTGTACCTTTATGAGAAGCTGTCTTTTCTGCTGACTCATACAACTACCTGTGAATGAGCTTACACCAATAATGTGTAAAATTCTTCTTATGATGAAAGAAAGCAAAACAAAACAAATGGGAGCAGGGTTTAGCATTTCATCAGCTTCTTTTTAAAGTTTAAAATCTGAAATGTTTCAGAAGTTCTAAAATTCTCCAAAGGTTATTTTACCCCAGATAGGACAGCTTCTAAATTGTACTAGAAAATTATTCTTTGGTATCTGGACTATAATTTCCAAGGTGAAGTCTTCTCACCCATTAGTTTGAAACTGCTTTATAAACTGAGTTGGAATTTTTCAGACAGATAACATAGAGTAAAAATTTGTCCCAGGTAAAAATCGGTGAAGCATAATATTTTGATGTAGTCATTCCTACATATCCCTTATGAAAGGAAGGCTACACTTTCCTGTAAAAATTTTTTTAACTGCTGAATTATCAATTGATTTATTTTAAGTAATAAAATCACTCCATGACTTCTGCTATCCTTAGTCCTTCTCTAGTTTCATTCTCATACTTCAACTTTGACTTATTGCTGTGTTGTGAAATCTGAGCCTTGTAGCTTCATTAGGGCAGGCAGAAGACAGGAAGGGTGAGAGTGATGCTTCCTATATTTTGTGCCTTAAATGTTCTTTAAACAAGCCAGTTAGGCAAAGACAGACTCCACAAATGATTTCTTTTATCTGATTGCATAGCATAGTCCTGACTATGATTGCAGAATCCACTGGGAGAGAGAAGAATTCCCAAGAAACATATCTGACCTACTGCACCAGCTTCTTTGTCTCAGAAACCTATCACCTTGGGTTTCAAAATTATGAGCCCCAGTTTCTCATGGTGATAAGAAGGAGTGTTTTGTTTGCTTGTTTGTTTTGTTTTGTTTTGTGTTTTGCGGTATCTTTGGTCCTTTTATCTTCCAGGGTCTTAAAATCTAGATAGTTCATCTTTCTTCTTAGTGAACTTCTAGTTTGGAATTCCCTGGTGCTTGGAGACTTCATGGTACTTCCCGCCATTACCCATCAGGGAACAGCAATCTGGAAAATAACCTGGGACTTTTACACCATGGTTTTTGTGTTTTGGGGTATTTTGGGGGGGCAGTACTGGGGTTTGAGCTCAGGGCCTCATACTTGGTAGACAAGTGCTCTAGCACTTGAGCCACATTCCCAGCCCTTTTTGCTTTAGTTATTTTTCTAATAGTGTCATGTATTTATGCACTGGCTGATCTAGACCTCCATTCTCTTATGTATGCTGGTATGACAGGCATGCTCCAGTATGCCCAGCTTTCATCTATTCTTACACAGACTATTTCTTTATTTTAACACTAGGAAACAGAACTGGGGGAGAAAATATACAAATAACAGAGTGATTCATTTCTGTATTGGTGGAATTTATGGTACTAAATATGTCATCACTTCATATGTTCTAAACACAGCACTAATTGTTTTACATGCACCATTTAAAAAAATTTTCATAACAAGCAGATGAATCACTAAAATTCTATTTTACAGATAAGAAAATTGAGTCAAAACCAGATACATTCTATAACGTGAACCAAAAGAGAAGACTTGCTTAATGATGGTGCAGTTATTGAGTGGAAACTTTAGGACCAACATAGATGCGTGACTCCAAAGTAGATTTGCATAACCATTATGCAATTCTTCTCCCCATACTGGAGCATTTACCATGTACTTATGGAGTATTTACTCTGTTTGAGGAACTGATGTAGGTGCTAGGGACACAGTAAACCCAATTGCACAAAATTTGTTGAGCCAGAGCTGCTTCCATTTTCCTCCCAATCTGATACCATGAATTAGAGTAGGGGCAGGACTACTAGGTTTGCAACATGGATCAGCTCCTCAAGCCAAGTCACTCAGTTAGTGAGTTCCTTGTTTAACTCCAACCTTCCTCTCTGCCCATCTAACCCAATCTTATTGAATTTCTTGAAGACAGATTGTGCCTGCTTGGCAAAACTCAGTCTAGATAAAAGATTGTATATTTAGTTAGTATACATTTTAAAAAAGTAAAGTTTTTATTTTTGAGTAGTTCTAGGTTTACAGAAAAGTCACAAAGTTTGTACAAAGAATTCCCATATGCTTTAATTGCATCCAATTTACCTTTATGTTAAGGCAACAATTTTCATAATTATAGAAAATTACATTGATATTGTATTACTAACTGATGTTTATGCTTTATTCAGATTGTCTTTGTCTTTGCCTAATTCCCTTTTTCTATTCCAAGATTCCATCCAAGATTACAAATTGTATGTATTCATTATGTTTTCTTAGGTTCATCTAAGCTGTGAGAATTCTTTTTTTTTTTTTTGATGACTTTGACAGTTTTGAGGAATAGTAGTCAGGTGTTTTGTTGACACTCTTTGGGATCTGTCTGATATTTTTCTTAAGGTTTGACATGGGTATAGATATTTAGGAGTAAAATCACAGAAAAGTGTTGTTTTCATCATAGTATGTCAAGCAATAAGTCATCACCATGACTTACCATTGTTAATTTTGATGTGATTACCTGGCTCAGCTATTGTTTCTCAGGTTTACTTATTATTTACCCTTTGCCCTTTTTCTGTTATCACATTCTTTGAAAGGAAGTTATTTGTGCAATCTACATTTAAGACATGGTGAGTTATACTGCTTCACCTTGAGTTATACTCCAGAATAACTGAATAAATTGGATTCTACATGAGAGACTTGTCTCTTCTCTCCCATTTATTTATTCATCCTTTCACTGAATTACACCAGGATAAAGTCATGAATATTATTTTACACTTTGGGTTGTAACTCAATGCTACTTTATTTTGTTCATATTGTTCCACTGACATCCATTGACAGCTCTTTCAGGTGCTTCAATTTAGTGTACTCCAAGAAGGCAAGATTTTATTTCTTAATGCTTTTTTACTTTCAGATACTACAGATGGTTATGATTCAGCATGTACATTCTCTATCACTGCTCCAGGATCAGCCATTTTTCCAAGAAGTTCTTTTATTGAAGAATGGTATTAGAAAGCAAAAAGTGGGTGCTAGATATTATCAATGCGTTTGGGATGTTGTGGCTTCTAAGTCCTTTTCAGACAAATCAAGGAAGTATCTACATGTATACTAACCCATACATACACATATCCATAAATAATTCTATATGTACATATTTCTACCTATAGTAAGTTAAACATGAGTTATATTGATATCACAACTCTTATCTATTACTGCATAGAACATTGTAGCTTTCTCTCCTTGCTTGTCTGTAAACTTCAAAGTGTAATAATGATTACACAAAAGTCATTGTAATTCATTCTCTGTCCAATATAAGGAATTGAGAAAAAATATGAATAAGACACTTCCAAAAGTTAGTAAGAATTGGAGAATTGATAGTGTCCAGAGATAATAGTTTATAAAAGAAGACAGGCCAAAGTTAATTCTTTATCACAATAATATTTCTAGAAATAAGAAGAGTTACATGGGATGTGATTTACATATGACATATTTTTGAAATTAGGTAGGGAAATATTCTTTTTAGCTAAAGGAAAGTATCCATTACAAAACAACTTAGATATTAAGTTAGGCAGAAGTTTTTTTTCCTTTCATATTGCCATCATTATTACTCTACCTATATGATTATTAATTGCAGCTGGCACCTGCAGGTACAGAGGAAATTCATCCTGTCACTAATTATGATTCAAGCACATAAACCAATGTACCTCAAAGGAAAATAAGTAATAGAATCAGAGGAGAAGCGAAGCAGAAAACCTATGAAATCTATAACTTATTGTATAGTGTGTTCCCTATCTTTAAAAATGTAGATCAGTGGACAGGTTGAAAGCCAATTATGAAATTTACAAGTACTAGTTAGATATCCCTAGTTGGTAGAAAGACCATATCCACTCTTGATGAGAAAAATGGAGACTATAGAACAGTCAAATGCAAAATGGCTTTAGGAAGCAGAAAGTGTACATAACTTAAGAAGTCAGGTGGAAAAGGTTAAAAAGAGAAGCCTTCTGTCTATTGTTGTCAAGTTGGAATGAACTCACCTTGTCAATTTTTCATTTTTTTCAAAAAAGGAAGATATATAAAAATTTAAATGGAAACATCCCAATTAAACAAAAACCATACAGAATTGCTGAGTGGTGGGAAACAAAACACTATGTAGGGCATGTTGGGTTCTCTAGTCACTTCTGGAAGAGGAAATGAACAGATGATCACCATTTCATCCAGATCTCTACCAGGATAAGTATTCCTAAAGCTTTCCATGTTCTGTCCGAATTCAGTCCTGAAAACGAATCTGTCTTCCTTTGTTTAATGCAATGATTTATTCAACTTTCCACTTCTGTCTTTAATTTTTCTTTTGTTTTAAAATTTGGACTACACATGACAATATTTTAGGAGCAAATTAGAGTGAACTATTTTCAGATGGCAAAAAGAAGTTGTGAACAATTTTAATAGCACATCTTCATGTTTATAGAAACGTTGATGTTTTTCAGGATAATATAAATATTTCTAAGCTTTGAAAACACAGTTTTAGTCCTTCCCATATTGAGCCTTGCTCATCACACCTAGGGAATACTATCCAAATAATGGACTTGCCAACTGGCTCTTTCCGATAGAAAGATAACTGGCTCCAGACACAGATATAGAATTCCAATCATACCTCCACTGTAACCAAACAATGCCCTGTCTAAGTGCCCACATCTTTTAAGCCAATAGCAAAGAGTGAAAAAAATTGCGTGATATTGTTTCCCTCCGCTTACTAGCTTTGTGTGTGCCAATGGGACCTGCAAGCATCTCAAAACATCATCTTTCCAGGTGTTTGTGTTAGAAAGTGCAGATCCTATTATCTAGTTCATAGCTCCAAAATCAGATTGTACAAGCATCCACTTTTCCATCAATCTGTTTCCTTCTCCATTTCACTGGTTTGGGTCAGTTCAGTTTTCATTATTACTCATTTGTTATTTTAAACTTTGATGTGCATAGGGACCACCTGGGGATTTTGGTGAAATGGATATTCTGGTACAGCTGGTTTCAGGTAAGACTTGATAGTATGGTTTTTCCATAAGTAATTGGGTCATACTGATGTGGAAGTCCCAAGGGCCACACAGTGCCTAGAAAAATTATAGGCAACTGGAACAATCTCTGTCTCAAGGATCAGCTGGGTCATTCTTACTGCTTGTTGTTTGTTTCATTTCCTTTTCCTCAGCTTCTTGTCCCATTGTTTCATTTGATATTTCAAACTTGAGCTACATTTCACCAGCTTTCCTCAGACACTTTCAAGTCTCTGCATAGGACACCTCTTCTTTCCTCCAATAGAGGAACCTATAGAGATCTAGAGTAAAAGTATTTTCCTGTAGGTATGGCTTGTACTTACGTTTCACCTAAGGATGCCAATAGTTCAGGCCACTTTAATATTGAAAACATAAATTTTGAGATGAGTTTCCCTGCAAAATTAAGAAAAATTAAGTAATTACTTTCTTGTTTGCCCTTGCCCTATAGCCTTTTAGTGTTGCAGTTTATTATTAAGAGAATCTTGTATTGGAACTGTCACCATTTGAAGACCCTAGCCTATTTGTCATTCCATCTCATTTATGAAGGTTGTTGAAAGGAAAGTTCAGTTTTTAGAATCAGCAGATGTTCTAGTACAAAAAGTACAATTTCCTATTTCTCTCAAGTTTTGGCTTTTTATTACCTCACTATACTGTCAGCTCTTTGATGTACCTTAATATTCTCTAAAATTTATTTTGTCTGACTTCTTAGTTATTTTTTGTTCAACAAGGTGACTTTTTCAAATAACCTGGCTTTCCAGTATCAAAAATAAGACATCTGTGAACACTTTTAAAATGTCTGTTTCCTCTAACACAACATAAACTATGAGAACAGGATATGGGTCTCTTTTGTATACCACTGTAATCTAGCATCTACACATAGTGGGTACTTGATGAAAGGAGCAAGCCTGCCTTGTAGAGCAAAGGTAGGAAGTCATCACAAACTGGTGTAGCTACTGAGATCCAACTGGAAAATTGCAAGGTATGGTCATGCTCTTGGCACCAGATGGTTCTTTCTTCAGGACACATTTAAGAACAGAAGTAAAATATAAGATGACAAGAAGGAAACTACATTGTTTTCTTCAAAAAGAGCTTTTCCTCTATGGAAAAATCTTTCAAACAGTTCCCTTTGAGTGTTTTACTATCCATGATTAAATATAGATACTGCTTCCTTCCAAGAATTTCCAGAAAACCAATAAAAGATCATGATTATCTATCTTGGAATGTTATTTATTAGATTGATACAATTAATTTTTTTCTTTGAAGAGCTCACATTTTCAATTTGATTGATCTGTGTTTGGCCCGCTGAGATGGACAATGAGAATAAAATGTGTGAAAAACTAAACTTCTCTTGTGACAAGCAGAAATGATTTAAGGGTTATGCTGGAGACTGGTTTATTGATTCAGTTCTGCAGATTAACCATTTTTGAAAAGACCTGTAGAAGTTACTGCAGTGTGGTATGATTGACAGTTTTCAAAAGTTTGAGAACCCTTTAGCAAAGGTCATTAAAAAACATGAAATATTATTATTACAGGCAAGTTATGGACCATCTGCCAACAGCAGACACTGATCTTTATATGTGAGCAGTAAGTTGAGTGAGGAAAGACATGGGAAGCCTCAGGCAGAATTATATAAAATCCTAACCATCCGGGGCTTACTCATCAATAATTAACTTGGCAAATCTAGAGTTTGGCTGGAATAAAATTAAGCATTCACCAAATGGAGAACAACACAATTCCTGCTGTATAATTTGGGGTAAAGACATGTAGCCCTAAGTGAAATAAAAATATGATAAATTGATAATAATAAAGATAATTTCTTACTGAATCATATTACAAAATCAGAATAGTAATAATTCTTTATTACATTTTAATATTCTTTTTCCCCTGGTCTTTGGCCACATGGAATATTTAGACAATTAAAATGCTAACATGTCAGCTTGTAAAAGATTAGGATTTTTCATAAGTGTATTAAAGAAAGCATCTATAGTTTTATATACCTAGCATATTCTCCATGTGTTGAAAGGAGCCACAAAGTGTACATGAGTCTGTATGATCTGCAGCAGAACTATGTGTCCAACAAGAAATTGAAGTCATTTTTATAAAGGGGAGAAACCATTGGATTTTAGATTCATATGGAAACAAGTTTAAATCTTGCTATTTACTCATTAAATGATCTTAAATAACTTTTGAATCTATTTTTTTAATAAAATGTGCAAAACTGTAGTTAGAGGATAAGACTATCAGAAGGATTAATTCAGGTAAGAAAGGTAAATTGCTTAACACAGGGCCTTGGTGATAAATTAAACATAATATTCATGGGTTAGCATTGTATCTTTATAGAATTATTGTATCTTTATAGAATTATTTTATCTTGATGAAAGCATTTCTGTACTTTCCCCTTATATAAAATAGTTGTAATTTTTGTATCATTCGCATTTTAATCTGAAGACTTCTCACTAAATAAAGCATTTAAAATCTGTTAGTTTGAGCATTAACTATGTGTACTAGATCCTGATAATATTACAAGAGAAATTACAATGCTTTGAATCATGCTAAGAACTTAGTGCTGAAAATAGTTAAGCAAATAAAGCAAAACTTGTGTAACTCAATAGCAAGTGAAAAATATTTTGAAATGATCATTGATAATAATAGTGTCTTTAAATAGGAAAAGGTCTTATCATGGCAGATAGGATTTGAGCTTGGCATTAAGAGGTGCATGGATGGAGATGGGCAAGGAAACAACCCTGGCAGGTAGAGGAAGAGCAGGAACTGGAGCAGAATTGAGAGAGCAGGGCATATTTGAGTAATCAACAAGGCACCAAGGCTGACCTATTCTATTGATTTTTTAAAAAGATGATATTTTCTATTAAGGTTAGGTTCCTCAGTAAGAAAACACCCCCTGCACCTTAGTTAAAATAACACTGCCTGATTTTTAAAAATTCCAAGAAACAAAAATCTACTATGGCTTAAATATTTCCTTCCTTCCTTATAAAACTGTTCAAGGAAGGTGTGCTAGTTACCTTTCTGCCACTATAATGAAAGACTTGAGGTAATTAAATGAATAAAGATAAAAAGGGTTTTGGCTCATAGGTTTGGAGGTTCAATTCTACAATCTATTGCTCTAGACAATGAAGTAGCACATCATGGTAGGACAGATGGCACAGAAAAACTTCTTAGCTTATTGCCAGGAAACAAAAAGAGTGAAGAAGGGCCCAGTCCCACAATTCCCTTCAAGGACATAACTCCAATGACACAAGAATGTTTTACTAAGGCATATCTTTTAAAAGTTCTACCACCTCCCCAAAAGTGCCATCCTTAGAACTAAGCCATTAACTCTTGAGCCTTTGGGAGACATTCAAGATCTAAACTATAGCAGAATATGATCTTAGTAGAGAAAGGCAGAATTCCACACTTGATTGCTCTCCTTCTGGCAACCACCCAATGGCTCTTTCAGATTCAGAGATGCATACACTAGAGCTCCTTTGTACCAGGCTGGAAAGCAGCACATACTTATTTGGTGGGCTTGGTCACAAGGTCACACATAACTGTAAGAGAAGTTGGAAACTGTAGCCAAGGTACTTGCCCAAAAGGGGATAAGAGGAGGCAGCACTGGTCATCACAATATGGGACATAAACAAATTGATAAATGTATTAGATTTTTAAAATTCTTTTAAAAAACATGAGTTTTCCATGTATCTAAAAAAACCCTTAGTTTTACTATGTCAAATTTGGGTGATCGTTCATATTCATATTCTTCAGGAACAGCCCTTAATATTTTTAGAATCACCTCTTCAGTCTTCTAGAATGAAGTGGTTAATATGTCTTCACCTTTAATTTGTTGTTGTCTTTTAGCTCTTTTACACATTTTATGAAATGGAGTGACTAGAATGTAGATACATTAGTATTTTGAACAAGATGAATTTGTGCCCTCTACCTTTATCTTCAGGGCTGGGGATTTAGCTCAGTGGAAGAGCGCTTGCCTGGCAAGTGCAAGGTCCTGAGTTCGGTCCCCAGCACCGAAAAAAAAGGAAAAAAATAAACATCTCCAAATTAAAAAAAAAATGGCAACTGTGTTGCTAAGGCCTTGGCCACTTCAACGAGAAGTCTACATTAAATCTTAAGTTCCTTGTCTTTGTTATTGGACTCACAATTCTGACTTGAAAATTTGCTATCTTTTCAATGTAATGGTTTCAAACCTAAGCTGTATAGTATAATTATCTGGGGAGCTTTCTTTTTTTATTGTTATGCTGCGGGTGCATTGTGGCATTTACAAAAGTTCTTATAATACATCAAATATACTTGAATTCACCCCTTCCATCACTCTCCTTTATCTCTCCTTCTCCTCATTCCTGGAGTAGTTTCAACAGGTCTCATTTTTCCATTTACATACATGTGTACACAGTATTTGTACTACATTCCTACTCCAACCCCTTTCCCCACCTCCTCCTCCCTCCCATTGGTACCACCACTCCCTGCCCCCAGCAGGACCTGTTCTGCCTTCCTGTTCTCTGATTTTTTAAAGTTATTCATTTATTCACATATGCATACATTGTTTGGGTCATTTCTCCCCCCCCCCCCGCCCCGCTCCCCAACCCTGTCCCTCCCCTTCCCTCCCCCTTCAGTTCCAGGTAGGTCCTGTTCTGCCTTTATCACTAATTTTGTTGAAGAAAAGACACAAGCATAATAAGAAAGACAAAGGGTTTTTGATAGTTAAGGATAGCTATACAGAAATATTCCTAGCATTGCTTTCATGTACACATGTGTTATGACCCATGTTGATTTAACTCTAACTGATCTTTACACTGGTTACTGATCCCCTTCTCATGACAACCTCTGTCTCTTTAAGGTTTCTGTTTTAGCTCCTCTGGAGTGGGGACATCAAACACTTTCATGTTTGGGTTTTCTACCTATTTTTATATCTCCCGTATGTGCTCTCCCCTTGTCACGTGATCCAAGTCCAACCACATTGTTGCATTTGCCTTAGATGTAAAGTCCACATATGAGGGAGAACACACAATTTTTGGTCTTCTGAGCCTGGCTAACCTCGCTCAGAATGATGTTCTCCAGTTCCATCCATTTACTTGCAAATGATAAGATTTCATTCTTCTTCATGGCTGAGTAAAACTCCATTGTGTATAAATACCACATTTTCTTAATCCACTCATTAGTAGTGGGGCATCTTGGTTGTGTCCATAACTTGGCTATTGTGAATAGCACTGCAACAAACATGGGTGTGCAAGTGCCTCTGGAGTAACCTGTGTTGCATTCATTTGGGTATATCCTCAGGAGTGGGATTGCTGGATCATATGGCAGGTCTAGTTTAGATTTTTAAGAAGTCCCCAAATTTTTTTCCAGAATTGTTGCACCAGCTTGCATTCCCACCAGCAGTATACCAGGTTTCCTTTTTCCCCACATCCTTGCCAACACATGCTGTTGGTTGTGTTTTTGATAATGGCTATTCTAACAGGGGTGAAGTGGAATCTTAGTGTGGTTTTGATTTGCATTTCCTTTATGGCTAGAGATGGTGAGCATTTTTTCATGTGCTTTTTTCCATTTGAATTTCTTCTTTTGAGAAAGTTCTGTTTAGTTCAGTTGCCCATTTTTTAATTGGTTCATTGATTTTTGGGAGAGTTTAGTTTTTTAAGTTCCCTGTATGTTCAGGTTATCAGTCCCTTGTCTGATGTATAGCTGGCAAATATATTCTCTCACTCTGTGGGCGCTCTCTTCAGTTTAGAGACCATTTCTTTTGTTGTGCAGTGTTTTTTAATGTTCTCTGATTTTGTAAAAGAAAAAAAATGACATTTTTGTTTGTTTGAGATAGCTATGCAGGGAGTTTCCTTGTGATATTTCCATGTATATATAAAATATAACCTAACTTGGTTCATGGTCTCTATTTTTTCTTCTTTCTTAGTCCCCTTCTTATGGTGAATTCAACAGGCTTAAAAATTCTATGTTTATTCTTGTACAGAAAGTACATTGACCACATTCACCTTCTTCACTTCCTTCTTTTACCTTCCCTCTCTCATATGCGTCTTCCCCCTAGAGTGACCTGTTTTTCATAATATTGCTGTATTTGTATTAGGTCTATTTGCCACATATTAGAGAAAATGTACAGCTTTTGGCCTTCTGAACCTGGTTAACTACACTTTAGTTGATTTTCTCTAGTTCCATGCCACATTTTCTTAATCCATTCATCAGTAGTGGGACATCTTGGCTGTTTCCATATATTAGCTACTGTGAATAATGCTGTGATAAACATGGGTGTATAGGTGCCCTTACTGTACCTGACTCATATCACTTCAGGTATATCCCTAGGAGTAGAATTGTTGGATCATGTCAGTTCTCTTTTTAGTTTTTTTGAGGAGCCTCCATACTGCTTTTATAGTGGTTGTACTAATTTACAATCTTGGGGAGATTTAAATTTTACTTATCCTGCCGCTTTCCCTAAAGATACTGATTTAATCCATCTGAGGGGAGGCTCAGATATTAATATTTTACAAAATGTCTATAAATACAGTAATACCCTGTCAGGATTTTAAGCATTGTTATAGGAGTAATTTGTATTTTTTTTCCAATAGCATTTTATACAACCCTATTTAAATTCATCTTTTTCTCCCTACTTGCATTAAGACCTATGCATGATCAAAACCACCTAAATATTTCCCCTATGAGTTAGGAGTTAGCACATGGGATAGCTATAGGGGCTCTCTTAACTTCAGCACACATCATAATATCCATCAAAACACAGATGTCAGATGTCTTTTGTGCCCCAGTTCTTATGTGTATATACATGACATCAATATTGCCTCTATCTGTATCTATACATGAACTTGTTACAAAGTTCTGCATTCTTTCAATGCCTCATATTTTCCCACACCACCTCTCAGAGAACCCATCATCTACTAGTCAGTGTTGTCCAGAGAAATAGAAATAAGATGGATACATACATATATATACATATATATGTACATATATAATGTATTAAAAGGAATTGTCTCAAACAATTACTGTTGCTGAGAATTCCCATGATCTACAATCTGCAAGTTGGAGGCCCAGGAAAGAAGTGATGTAACTCAACCCTAGTATGCAGAACTGAGAATCAGATGAACTGATATGATATAAATCTCTGCCCAAGGGCAGGAGGAGATCAAAGTTCCAGCTGACACAGTCAGGCAGAAAATGATGAATTCTACCTTTGTTTTTTTGTTGTATTCAGACCCTCAATGAATAGGATGATGAATACTCCTACTGGGGAAGAAAATCTATTTACCAAATCTACTAATTGAAATACTAATCTCATTCAGAAACATCTTCTCAGATACATCCAGAAAAATGTTCATCTAAATATCTGGGCACCCTGTGACTCAGTCAAGTTGACATATAAAACTAAGCATCACAAGCCTACAGTACTTTAGCAATGTGGATTTTTAGGGCATTTCTATGAGAGAGACAAATCTGGGTTTAAATCATACATTCCATAGAAAATACCTTGAAGCCTCATTAATATGCCAGGTCCTACAAAGCCTCCAAGGCCACCTGGTCACTGGAGGTAGCAGTAAGGCAATTTCTATTTCCTCTATTCAAAATAAGTGAACTTATATCTAATTTTTCCATTATGTATTTATCTAACTTTGACCTCTAATACATGCTAATTTGTTTTTATTCTGCTCTGTTTTTATTCTGCAGAGATATTTAGATAAGCTTATGCTGCTATTGTCAAAATTTCTGCCCTGCAAACCCTTGCTGGCCTTGATAAAACTGAGTATCCTCTAATTGATATTATATCAGCTCCTTTAGAAGTCTGTATGAATATTAACAGGCTTGACTGGATATATATTAAAGGCATGGTTATATAATGTACAATATGCATATTAATCTTATAAAAATTCCTCCAATACGTTCAATCTCTAACCCAATGTGCTTCGCCCAGGAATCTATAAATCTGTGGTCTAGCTAGCCACCTTTGATAGGGCCTTGAAAGTGTCACTGTCCTCCCCAACAGTTTATCAGATAGTAGTTCTCAGTAATACACTAATACAGAAATAGTTCTCAGAAAAAATTTCTCATGAGTAACTTTTGCATTTTTTGTGTATTGTTTTACACTTTGGTAGTGTTATAGACTTTAAAAAACACCTTCACACATATTTTGTTTTTGTAACTTTTCATGAATTAAACATTAAGTTTTAAGATAATTGAACTTTTCCACACTTTGTAGTTCAGAAAGGTACTATTTGGAAATTTTAAACAAATAGCTCAACTCCAACTGCATAGTAAATGGGAAAACCGTAACTCCAAGTAAAAGTAATGAAAAGGAAAATTTGAAACATTGTGTATAATCACAGTGTTATAGCTTAACTAATCCCCTGAAACAACGTGGCTTCAATAGCAACTGCTTGTTTCTATCAAAATCACCATCATAATCATTATTTTTACTTAACATCATCATCACTTTCCTGATTTTTAGGTTGGCTACATAGTTCTATTGCTCTCACCCAGTTCACTGTAGCTATCAGGGGCTTAACTAAATCAGGGTGCTTTAAGGGGCCTCACTAAGGATGAATGAAGGCCAGGACAGCTGGACTCCTCTCCCCATGTTGTCTCATTTCCTTAGGTTTCAGAGCACTGGGATTTTGGGGTACAAACAAGGAAAACAAGGCTGTTACATGACACTCCAACCACAATATTTTGGCAAAAAATCAAGGCAGGAATTCAGGTCTATCTAAGGAATGGAGAAATGGACTCTACCTCTTGATGGGAGGTGTAGAAGTCCCACTGCAAAGAACACTGGATACAAGGACTTGTGAGTCATTATAGACCAGTATTGTAATAATCTAACACACCCTGATAATATATTTTTCAGTATACAGATTCATTCACACATTTATCTCATTTAGTTTTCACAACCCCCAGAGAGTTAGCCTTTCCTGCCCCTCCATTCCTACCCCTCTTCACTTGCTCTTACATTTTCTCCATTTTTACAGTTGAGGAACCGAAGAACTGAAAAGCCAAATAGTTACAAAATTGGATGGTAGGTCTGGGATTTAAAGTTTGACATTGTCAATCAAAAATCATAAAGAATAAGACTTGCATACATGTCCCATTTCCCAAAGAATAGGTTTTAAAGCTCAATTATAAATTGTTAAATAAACAATGCTTGGTCATCCAAGTTACAACATGTGATATGTTAATATATTTTCAATTTATAAAATAATTATTTTTAAAGTGACAGAAACTAATTTTGTAACATATCATTTTTCTATACGAACTCATTTTAATTACAAAAGTGATTTTTTTCTTTTTAAATAAGAGAAATTTAAATAAATTATACATTTATTTTGGAATAAGTGTAAAAGGAAAAAAATAGATGCTGCCTATGTCAGAATCAAAAAAAAAAATACATTAACCCAACTTTTCTCTAAAGTTTTTCTTGTGATTTCCCCTTAAAATTGAGAAGCTGCTTCATAATCAACTGTAATCTTGCTGAATTTCCTCCACTCGAGCTGTAAATCCACTTTAAAGTAGAACTAACAAAAATGACTGAGAGCAGCAATTCAGAAGTAGCTCAACCATCACAGAAAAATGATAGACCTTAAGCCACTGCAGGTTGTTGTTTCCCTTGAGGAGCACAGTCTGTCTTACCTTCTATTAGAGAAGGAACATCAAGAAAGGATCTATATAATCACCTATGTGAAAGCTATAAGCTATGTTGTCTATATTTATATAAACAAAAACTTACACATCCATACATAGAAAAAAAAAACAGATGCTTTTAAACACAGAAAAAATGATAGTTTGTGTTGTATCACTCATCCTCTCACATAGAAACACTGTTGTAGTATATATACTGTCATTTTCTCTGCTTCTTTATAAGTGCTGTAGTGCATTTGTTACAAAAGATAGCATGTTTGTTCAATAACATAGCAGGTGGCATCATTTTTGTTGTTTTTAAAAATGATTAGTAATTATTATTGGCACTTTTACACTATAAAACTACAAATTCACTTGGAAAAAATTTGGAAACTGCAGAAAAATTTGAAAAGCAAGATTACTTACAATTTGATCATTAAAAAATACGGGTTTTGTTTGTTGATTTGCTTGATTTGTTTCTTATAGATTTTTTGCACGCATTTTTGTGATTTAATTTTTAATTTTTTGCATATTTATGATTATATAACTAAAAATTTACCTATGTTTGCTTTCATATACACTTTATGAAATTTTCCATTATAATGAACACTTCAAAAGCATCATTTTAAATAAATATTTTCATAAAATAACTATCACCTAATTGTACCAGATTTTACTTCTCTATTCTTCCCTATTGACTGTTTTAACTTATTATAAATTATAATTACAAAACTATTTTTGTAATTCAAATGATTTCTTTAGGACTTATTTCCCATATTATAACATATATAAAACATCTTTTTAGAGGCTATTGATGACTATCATCAAATTATTATCCAAAATGTCTGAATTTAGGTCACAAATGGGCTGAGTTTACACAAGTCTCACTAGCATTATCATGATAATATTTTCTGAAGAGATACAGTGGACATTTATAAAATAAGCTAATATTTAGATTATTACTTTCCAAATATAATTTAGAAAGTATATGCTATACTTATAACCAAATTGGTAAAATTAAGTTGTTTTTATTATTTGCAAACACTACACCATTTTAAGTAAAGGGCTTGAGCATTCATGGATATTGATATCTGATGTGAACAGTATCCTGGAACCAATATGCACCACCCCAGATACAAAGGGCAACTGTGCCTCACAGTGGGTGTATGCTTGCACATCCTTTTGTGTGTGTATGTGCATGTGTGTGTGTGTGTATGCAGTTGTGGATAGATAATGTGTGTCTTTTTTCTCACTTTTTGTTCTGTTTTCATTGTGATAATTCCATACATGCATACAGTGTACTTTGAACAAGGCAAAATTAAATCGTGTAGGGAAATCTGCACATTTTTTAAAATTTGAAAGCTATTTTAATTATGCTAAGTCCTTAATACAGATTTTTCATATATGGCAAACCACAACTGATATTTTTTTACTTAATCTTGGGAGAAAAGTGGTTATCCATCTGCAAAAAACGGAAACTAGATCCATTTTTATCACCATGTACTAGTATCAACTCAAAATGGATCAAGGACCTTAATATCAGACCCGAAACTCTGAAGTTAGTACAGGAAAGAGCAGGAAACACTCTGGAAGTAATAGGTATAGGCAAGGACTTCTTCAATAGAACCCCAGCAGCTCAGCAACTAAGAGAAAGGATGGGCAAATGGGACTTCATACAACTAAAAAGCTTCTGCACAACAAAAGAAATGGTCTTTAAACTGAAGAGGCCACTCACAGAGTGGGAAAAATATTTGCCAGCTATACATCAAAGGACTGATAACCACAATACACAGGGAACTTAAAAAACTAAACTTTCCCAAAATCAATGAATCAATAAAGAAATGGGCAACTGAACTAAACAGAACTTTCTCAAAGAAGAAATTCAAATGGCCAAAACATGAAAAAAATGCTCACCATCTCTAGCCATAAAGAAAATGCATATCAAAACCACACTAAGAGTCCACCTCACCCCTGTTAGAAAGCCATCATCAAAAACACCACCACCAACATGTATTGGCGAGGATGTGGGGAAAAAGGAACCCTGGTACACTGCTGGTGGGAATGCAAGCTAGTGCAACCACCCTGGAAAAAAATTTGGAGGCTTCTTAAAAATCTAAACATAGATCTGCCATATGATCCAGCAATCCCACTCTTGGGGATATACCCAAATGAATGTGACACAGGTTACTCCAGAGGCACTTGCACACCCATAAACATGGGTGTGAATTGCAGTGCTATTCACAGTAACCAAGTTATGGAAACAGCCAAGATGCCCCACTACTGACAAATGGGTTAAGAAAATGTGGTATTTATACACAATGGAGTTTTACTCAGTTATGAAGAAGAATGAAATCTTATTATTCTCAAGTAAATGGATGGAACGGGAAAACATCATTCTGAGTGAGGTTAGCTAGGCTCAGAAGACTAAAAATCTTATGTTTTCCCTCATATGCAGACTTTAGATCTAGGGCAAATACAGCAATGTTGTTGGACTTGGGTCACACACTAAGGGGAGAGCACATATGGAGATATGTGGATAGGTAGGAAACCCAAAACATGAAAGTGTTTGATGTCCCCACTGCAGAGGAATTAACACAGAAACCTTAAGGCGACAGAGGTCAATATGAGAAGGGGATCAGGAACTAGTGAAAAGGTCAGGTAGAAATGAATCAAATTGGGTTGTAACACACTTGGGCATGGAAGCAATGCTAGGACTCTCTCTGTATAGCTATCCTTATCTCAACTAGCAAAAGCACTTTGTCTTTCTTATTATTGCTTATGTCTTCTCTTCAACAAAATTAGAGATAAGGGCAGAACAGGTTCTGCCTGGAAGCATGGGGGTGGGGGGGTGAGGGAGGGGCAGAGGGGAGAAATGGCCCAAACAATGTTTGCACATGTCAATAAATGACATGTAAAAAAATCTTGGGACTAATGATATATGCAAGGACCTGGACAGACTTGGCACTCTCCTCCAAAGCATCATTCTATATAATATAATATATATTATATTATATAATAAATTATATATTATATAATATATATTATTATTATATATTATTATATATAATAATAAATAATAATAATATAATAATTATTATAATATTATATATATAATTATATTATTATATAATATATAATAATAATATAATTATATTATTATATATATAATATATATATACTATTATATATATAATACTATAGTATATATATAATACTATAATATATATAATAATTATTATAATATTATATATATAATACTATAGTATATATAATACTATAATATATATAATAATTATTATAATATAATATAATAATAATATAATATATATATTATTATATAATATATTATATAATAATATATATTATATTATTATATAATATATATAATATTCTATTATAATAGTTGTTAACTATTATATTTACTTGGCTATTATTGAAAAAATTTCAAACTAATTAGAAACTGTGATGAGAATGAAAAGATTGGGTGTTTTTGAGTTGACACTTTGGAAGGACATAAGGGATGTCTTAGTAAACATTTTCATGAACTGATTCCTTTCATGACTAATGTACTAGGCTGAGTGATTAGATCGAATTTGTTGGATTAAATACAAATTTAAAAAATAATCATTAGGGTGACTGAATAATGAACAGGGTCAACAAAGATTTTAAATATAGCACCATAAGTTTATTTGCAGAAATAATCTAATAATGATATTTTCTGGGCAAACAAGAAGAAATTTCATAAAGTTATCTGTAGCACCTGACTATTCTTCCTTGTACCTTAGATTTCTAAGAACTCACACATAAGGAATGCACCTGGACTCTGTTTAGTGTTTCTCTTCAGTTAAAAAGCAAGCAACCTTAACCCAAGTAGAAAACTGAAAAAAGCTATTTAAAACTCAACAGCTATATAGTTCCTGAAGGCAAAAGAGTTTAAAAAAGACAACAATCAAAATACTTCAGATCTCTAGTTACACAGTTCATTCACTCTTTCCACCATACCATTCTTCTGCTTCCTGATGCGGCTTGCTGGGGGGTGGGCAGAAGAGAGTGAATGAGAAATGGTCCATATAATGTTCTTAGGAATTATTATTTCTTAGTCTATCAACATTTCTTTTCTAAATTGATTATTATTCACTTCTCTCTTAGTACTTCTCTGGTTCCTTTTCATCTGTGAGGGAAGAATATATGGAATTAATATGTTTTCTCAGCTTAATCATTATTCTAAGACTAGAGTTTGAAAGGGTATTCATCTTCTCAGTTTTTGAAGCTTGTAATTTGTGGATTTTGCTTCATCAGACATTGTTTTATTCTCACAAAACCTGAGCGTATTATGAGAAAGCAGCCAGCATGTGAATCATATCCGTTTTCCTCACATGCATCCATGAATGTAACTATGAAGCAACTACTATTTTTGAAAAAGAGAACTATGATCCAGGTTTATGTATTTAATTAAGTCCTTAGAAGCAAACTAACTTATAGGACGTATGAGCATTCTGTATTTGTGCACAAATGTGGCCATCAGGAAGTTACGTTACCTAAGCTTGATTAGTTTATATGAAGTGAGAGCATTTTCTTCTTTATTTCAGTGTACAAGTGCAGATTTGACTTTGGAAGTCACATATCAGTATGTTATGAGACAATCAAAGATTACTCTAAATTTTTGCAGGAATACAACCAATAATGCCACTTCATTTAATGAATAGTCATCTTTACAAATAATAAATATAGTCACAGTTTTAAAACAAATGGAAAGCATATGTATGTATGTGTACATATATAATTATTGCAAAAACGTAGAAAACTAATGTCTGAGCAACTCATTCATTTTTGTTTATTCATTACTAACTGTTCAACTGTTAGTTTTTTATTTTCTTAAATTTCAAAAGTTGATATTTTTAGCCCATATGGGTGAGAAAAAGTATGTAGCAAAACTGGGGTTACAGATGCAGTGCTAACTGGAATAGAGCCCTGTAAGAACAAGAGTAGCAAGAACAGTGTGTGTGTGTGTGCGCGCGCGCACGGGGGTGGGGATTTACTATGTCTTAATAAATTTCACATTACTATAACATTTTAATATTTTACAATCTGGCTTTTACTTAGTTCCCCTGATGCACAAATGCTCACAATCCTTTACTTTTGTGTAGTCCCTTTAGGGAACAACACAAGCTATGAAGTATTCAAAAAACCTTACCTGCTGACTAATGTGTCCTTTTAAATAGTTTTAATCTAATTGTTCTGGGAAAGTTCTAAATGACAAGGGCTATTCTTAGCTCCTTTTGGCATATCTATCTCAAAGGCATAAGGGGTCTTTCTTCTTCATGCTCAGTTACCTGAATCCTCTCCTAGGATGTTTTAAAATCCTCCCCTAAGAAAAGGAACTACAAATCCCAGGAGCCAAAGATGGACAGCCACCTACTCTCCTATCCTCCTTCGCCATTCCCCCTCCTATCTAGTCCGCTAAAACTCAGATTGAGGCATCCTGAAACATGCCTGAGAGAAACGCCCACCGTCCGCGCTAGCTTTCCGAGGCGCTGTGGCTGGGCTCCTTTAAATCAGTGCCGCGAGTGGTGAACGACGAGGGGGACGCAGGGTAGGGTGGGCGTGGTCGCAACATCACCTGTTCCATGGCGCGCAGGCGCAGTGCGACCACGCGGGCGGGAGGGGGCGGGGCGAGGCGGGGCGGGACGGGCGCGGTGGGCGGGACTGACGGCGCCCGGCTGCTCGGCTCAGATCGCTGCTCCGCGGCGTGGGGCTCTGAGGCGGCGTCCGGGAGGGAGGTGTCTTCTGCAAAGCTTTGCCTGGCGCTGTCCAACATGGAGGAGACGCCGGCCGCCGCGGGCGTCACCTGCGGACGGGACTGATCCCCGTTGGCGTTCGGGGCGGCGGCGCCGGGGACTCGGCCGCCCGAACGCCCCGGGTGGACCCGGCTCCCGTCGCTGCTCTGGCCGCCGGCTTCTCCACCCGGACGCGGCACAAGGCGGGCGTGCGGCGGCCCGGAGCCTCCCAGAGCCATGGGCAACGAGGCGAGCTTGGAAGGGGAAGGGCTCCCCGAAGGGCTGGCGGCCGGAGCTGGGGCGGGCGGGGCGGGGAGCCCCTTGCCCTCCGTGATCCCGGCGGGCATGGAGGCGAACCTGAGCCAGCTGAGCGAAGAGGAGAGGAGACAGATCGCCGCTGTCATGTCAAGGGCGCAGGGGCTGCCCCAGGGAAGCGTCCCCTCTGCCACCGCGGAGTCGCCCTCCATGCACAGGCACGCACCGCATGACGCGTATGTCCGGCATATATGTTCGGCTCCGTGCACATACTGCGGGCACGGCGGCGCATATATGTCGCCTCCGTGGATTCCCGGATCCCTAATGGGCGGCGATAAAGAGATCTGGAGCCTTTGGATGGGCGGGGTGAAAACGATGCAGTGTAGAGTTTCTGGTGGGATAGTCAAGGGGTTGCATTCTTGGAACTATGATTTTAGGTTGTTAATTTTGGCCTTTCGGAACCTTGTCCCTCAAGGATGGCGTGGAGAAACGCCCTCCAGTGTTTTACTAATCTGGAGGTCTTCCATGGATACAGCACAGACGTGTTAGGGGATGGATAGAGCTGGGTTGGGTGTTTACCTGTTTCTGTTTTAACCTCCATAGCATTCTGGAGTATTTTTCTCTTTTATTGATGTCTAAATATTCCTGTTGCGATTCCTTTGATCTCTCCAGGAGGTGATTCCACCCTACCCCCAGAGAGCAGGAGCTGTTTAGGTAAAAGACAGAGAATGAATATACCTTTTATACTCAGTGAGAGACCCTAAAATATGTTGTGACATTAAACAGATGGTTTGGTCACAGCAGAGCAGGTGCTGTACATGAATTTCTGAATTAGCATATGCTATTTTTTAAAAACCACTGCTCTTTTTTATGCAAAGTAACTTTCAGTTTATGGAAGAACATGTGAATTTGTATCATCTTAAAATTAACGTTCAGTACACACTTAAAAATAGAACAGATAAATGACAACTTGCACAGGCAATTATAAGAGCTAATCTGTAACATTAACTTATTCATTTCCTCTCCAACTTTCCATTTTCCTTCACCCCAATAAATTAGTTGTTTTCTAATTAGAGTACTAAGAGGGTATAATCATTACGCCTTCCTTGCCTTTATTTTTGTAAACAAACCATTTAACTTTGTGCTCTTTGCTGAGAACAAGTCTCTCTCCATGGTCCTGAACCATTCCTTTGTGAATACTGAAGGGAAATCTTCAATTTTCATTAGAGGTATTAAAAATGTGAAAGACTTGGATATATAAGAATAGAGTCCTGTACTTGGTACAATAAAAACATTTTTTACTTAGTCACTAACATGTAAATACAAGTACATAATTTTGTCCAGTATAATATTGAATTTAATATAGGAGAAATTAAAATTTTATAGGTACTGACAGTATTTGCACATAACATTTTAAATGGTGAAAACGTGTCAGATTAAATGCCGTATTCTCTTGAGAGGGGAATTTTTGCCACCATTTGTGAAAATTAGCCTCATTATGTTAAGTGTTTTGCATTTCTTCAAATTAGTAATATATTGGATTGTTTCTTTAATGTAAAGCCCTTTTATGCATTACTTTCAATAGTAGATTTTACAGCATGAACTGTTTTGCTCTACTTGATGAAAACCTGATTTGGAAAAAGGATTGATGTTAGTGTACTGGATTTTTATAGGATAATGACAAGGTATAGTTCTTCCTCAGCTTTTTAGAAATGTATGCCAGAGCTATAATTTTTCCAAAGAGGAACATGCAACAGGTTTAGCATCCTGCTTACAAATACCAAGACAAATGTAATCTCTGACTTTTAGATTTCTATCTTTTCTTTTGTTCAGATGGTGGCTGAAAAATATTATTTCAGTTTATACAACTGTTGTGGTATACAACATTTGTATCAGACAGCACACTTTTAAAGGTCTGTGTTCATTATTTGGTTGTGATGAAATTGTTATTAGTAGGTTTTCTGTGGCCTAAACAGTTCTTGGTTAAGATTTCCTACAAATACTCAAATATTAATTCTGATTTTTGCAACACACTTGTATTTTACTGAAAGATATCTATGAAAGATACATAACTTTTGGAAAGTTATCCCCATAATGATAACCAGAGAAACACGTGGTCTCTCATTTAGATTTTTCAAATCATGTTAATTCATATATATGCATATATATAATGTAAGAAAGTATATCCAAATTAGTTGAGGTTTTAAGTGTTTAAAAGTTGTTACTTGGACTTGGAGAGATTTATTTTTTTATTTTTAAGAAACACTGATTGACAGCCACAAGACCTAGGTTCTTATCTCATTGATTTTTAACTGACTCATAGCAAATTAATATGCACTTATAAACCAATATGTGTCTCAGGTTTCTTGCCTCTAAATAAGGCTAATAATACCTGCCGTACCTATTTTAAAGAGTCATTATGAGGATCAATTAAAAATTGACAGAGACACAGTTTTAAATTAAAGGAACCCTACAAATACAGAGTGTTAATTTCAATAACACAATAAATGACTGTCAGTAATGGTTACTAACAAGTTGTGCATTGACTTATACATTGTTATGAGTTATTTTGATGTATTTATTTTTATGCACTCTGAATAGAAGTCAGATTGCAGATTTTTCTGGTTAACTAGTTTTAAATGACTGTGAATTAGTCTTTTATCTCTCTTAAGTCCCAGCATGCTCTCCAGTATAAAAATGCATAGGCATTGCTAAATTTGCTTATATTTCTAAAACTATAGAATTTTATGTGATTCAGCATTGTCAAATTGTCATTGATGGTTACATTATATTTTTTAAATATTTTATCACTACAGCTGCTTTTCATCCTATATTCACGTATATATTTACTTCATTTTATCTGAAGTAGTTTTTCTACTAACTTATGAAAGACAAATTCAAATCTGTGGATGACAATAGTAAAATGAAAAGGCGGGGAGTGTTAAACATTAAGTAGTTAGGAGTAGAAGACAAGTTACAAATGAAATCCTCCTGGATTATTGATTCATTTTAGACCAGGGAGGTGTAATTTTATTACTTCTCCTATTCATTCCGTGTATAGTTAAAGATGTGTCATATGAGAAGGGCTTACTGGGAAACTCTTCTAATGGAACATTTTATAAGAATTCTGGCCAAATTGATTATTTCCTTTAGTGCTCCTTTGGACATCCCCTTCAGAATAGCTCCCTTCACTATATTTTTTTCCCCTGGGGCAACAGGACAAGTCAGGGTTCTAAGATGAACATGTAATGTATCCACTTATATCTTAGAAGGCCTGTAAGAGAACTTGAAGTGAAAAGAAGTCAAGAAACAAACATTAGTTTAGAGTACTAAAAAACCTGTTTTGTTCATTCATTGATCATTGTGAGCCACCCACTCATTTATTAATTCATCAGACTTTAATGCTTATCTCCTAGTTGCCAGGTTTGGACTAGTGATGAAAAGCTGAGTGAAAAATATTTTCTCTCTAGCAGTCCAGTGTATTAGTCACATACTGCATTTTAGTTGCTTTTCCTTTTATCAAGATGACTGTTATTCCAAATAAAATCCACCAGAAAACTGCAATTAACTAAGGCACCTTTATATTTTTGTATTAAGTTGACATCTTCTCTTAGTGATTTTCTATTTCTCACCCTTAGAGCTATGTGTTTTACTTTATTTACACAATCATAGCAATTAAAGTAAGTTTAAATCATGGCACAGTTTTTGTGGTTTGTATAGGTCTTTTTTGACAGGGAGAGTCTCCATTATGGTACAACTTAACATATTCATGAAGTTCATTTGGAACTTTATGAAGTTTTGTACATTTTGGATTAAGTGAAAAAACATTACCATAAAGGCAGTAATTAAAATACATTTAATAGTATTTTCATGAAAGAACAATTTCATAAAATTAAGAATAGATTTGTTTGTATTCTGTTTTAAAAATAGATTTCCATGATCCTGCACAAATAACCGATTCAATAAAATGCCTAAATAATCACTTCTAAGATAGTCACATCTCTAAAGTAGTATCTTCAAGGGAGTGGTACCTTATAATAATTGAATATAGAACATTTCTAGAATAATGTCTAAATTTATACTCTTTGAAGATAATCTATTTCAGGTGTTTACTGTGGCTTTTCTGCCTTCATATGGAAGGGAGCCCATAGGAAGTCCATAAGATACTTTCAAAATTTTTTACTCAAATTGAAATATGTAGCAATGTATTCTAAAAATCATGTAACTGTCAGAGTTAACTAGGGACATAATTTTAGTTCCCTGTGTAAGTGAAGGTTTTAGAGACATGATGAAAAGCTCACTTTTGTAAACATTTTCCTAGAGTGAATTATCCCAACTTAGAAATCTCTTTATTCCTCGCTTCCCTTCCCCTGGTGGTGCTGGAGACCTAACCCAGGATCTTGCACCACTATAGGCAAAATCTCTACTGGTGAGCTACACCCAGCCCTGTATGTTCATTGTTTAATCAGAAAATCACGTCATGTGCACGTTACTACTTATGAATTATTTTCTTTCTTAGTCTCTGCTATTTATAATTAGTGCTTCTGTGCTTACTTTTTACTATGTCTTAGTTCTTGATATGTACTCAAATTTCTATATCATTTGGAAAGTCCTGAAAAACTTAATTTATAATATTAAATGGTAGAAAAGGGTCTGGCCCCTTTACAGGTGAATTTTGATAAATTTAATTAAAAACTGTGCAACTTTATTGTGAAATTCTCTTATTTTAGGTGCTGCTATTCAATCACTGTTTCTTTACCCTTGTTTCTTTTAAAGAGAAACATACCTTTTCCAAAATTAAAAAATACATATATGTTTCAAGCAAAATACTTAATCTGACTCCTTCATTGATATAATGTGGACTGTTGCAACTTTATTGGTAAAAATGGCTTATTTAAAAAGTTAGTGTACTTACTATGACATATATATATGTCATATATGATAAGAAACACCTATTTTAATTATTTAACCACAGTCCTTTAAAATCAACTATATTTCTAAAGCTATTTACAAATTTTTATCTTGTATATCTGTTATGAATTCAAAGAAGTCTTAGTTATTTGTTATTTCTTTATGTCATTAATAATAAATAAGATTAGTAATTTTCTATCAATGGTAATAACAAATGATATGGAAAACATTGAGCCAAGAGCTATGTATTTTCTTCATCTGAGGAAAGTAACAATACTTTTCAAAAATGAGTCCACAATTGGCCTGTCACTGTTTGGATACTAGGCTACATCTCAAGATGCTTTAAGCATCTGTTGTTACTTTGCATAGAAATTTCAGATTAAGAATTAGCTATTAGAAAAAAAAGATAATGTTTTGTATAAGAAAGAGGGGTTTGTTTCTCAAGAATGTTTAAGTAATGAAAGTAGAAATCCTTATTCTATAAAGTTTAATAAGGATAATATTTAATGGATATTCCTTTCTAGACGAAATAGAGCAAAATTGAATAGATAATGCTTTTGGCATGCCTAAAACTATCATGTAACACCCCCTAATGTCACATTGTGTACTTTATGTAACTAATATAAATTCTCAAAATCAGGTAGAGAGAAATCCCAACAAACCTGTATATTTCAGCAGGAATAATTTTATTCCTTGATGCTACTAGTATTTAGAAAAATTTTGTTGATCAAATCTTTTAATAAAAAAAAGTTATGCTGGTGACCACACAAGCACTATATTATAACATAGCATTCACTTATTGAGGTTTTAATTTAAACATATATTTAATTAGGTTTTAGGTATTCTGTTAAGCATATTCATGTAAGTAATTTTAAATATTTAAATTTTTCATCATATCATTTTTTCTTTTCTTCACTTCATTTTTGAAAATTTCTTCCCATGCATAAAAATAACAAAAGTATTAAAGGTTTTATGATCACTTATAGGATGCTATAAAAATTGTTCCCATTTATGCTTATGCATTCACAATTTTGAGACTAAGCAAACAGTAGTTGTCTGTAATATACTTTGAAGTTACTTCCACTATATTCACTTTTTCTTTTTCTCTTCTAGGAAACAAGAGTTGGATAGTAGTCATCCTCCAAAGCAACCAGGAAAACCACCAGACCCTGGGCGTCCAGTTCAGCCTGGTCTCAGTAAAAGTAGAACTACAGACACTTTCAGGTCAGAGCAGAAATTGCCTGGAAGGAGTCCTTCTACTATTAGCTTGAAAGAATCAAAGTCTAGAACTGATTTAAAGGAAGAGCACAAGTCTAGTATGATGCCTGGTTTCCTCTCAGATGTTAACCCTTTAAGTGCTGTCTCTTCTGTTGTAAATAAATTCAACCCTTTTGATTTAATATCAGACTCTGAGTCATCCCAGGAAGAAACTACCAAGAAACAAAAGGTAGTTCAGAAGGAACAAGGAAAACCTGAAGGAATTACAAAACCTCCATCTCAACAACAGTCACCCAAGTCAGTTTCTAAGCAGCAAGTACCTGTTAAGGACCCTAAGCAGAATGGCTCTCCCAAATCATTATCTTCTCAGCAGCCAGAAAAAATGAAATCACAACCTCCTAGTACAGTAAAGTCAATTCAGGGGCCTGCTCAGCTTCCACAGATAGATCAGGCAAAATTGCCTCATCAACGAGAAGCATCCAGGCCCCAGACTACTACGCAGTCAGATATAGTAAGGGGAGAATCAGTTAAACCCTTGCAGCAAAACCCTTCCAAACCATCTACTCAGCATGCAAGTCCTGGAAAACCTCCAGCCCAGCAGCCTGGATCTGAAAAACCACAGCCTGGGCCTGGAAAGTCCACAGTCCAGCAAAAAGGGCTAGTGAAACCCCAGACCCAGCCATCAGGCACCACAAAGCCTCCAGCTCAGCAGACTGGGTCAGATAAGTCTTCATCTCAGCAGCCTGGGCCAAAGTCAGTAGCTCAGCCTCCTGGGCTTGGAAAGACTCCAGTTCAGCAGCCAGGGCCAGCAAAGTCCCCAGCTCAGCAAGCAGGGACAACAAAACCCCCAGCTCAACATCCTGGACCACAGTCTCCAGCTAAGCCAACTGGGCCAACAAAGACCCCGGCTCAGCATCCTGGGCCAGGAAAAACCCCAGCTCAACAACCAGGCCCAGCAAAGCCTTCCACTCAGCAGCCTGTCCCAACAAAGCCCCCACCTCAACAAGTTGGCTTAACAAAGCCTCCAGTTCAACAGCCTACATTGGCAAAGCCACCATCTCAACAAGCTGGTCTGGCGAAGCTACCACCTCAGCAAGCTGGCTTGGCAAAGCCTCCAGCTCAACAACCTACATCAGCAAAGCCACCACCTCAACAAGCTGGCCCAGCGAAGCACCCAGCTCAGCAATTTACAAAACCAGTAAGCCAAATAGTAACTGGGAAACCTCTGCAACCACCACCAACTTCTCCATCTGCAGCACAGACTCCAGAACAAGGCCTGTCTAAAACTATCTGTCCTCTTTGCAATACCACTGAACTTCTGTTACACGTTCCAGAAAAGGCCAATTTTAACACATGTACTGAGTGTCAAACCACTGTGTGTAGCCTCTGTGGTTTTAATCCCAATCCTCACTTAAACGAGGTGAGTGAATTTACTCACAGAGTCCATGCTCTTAAAGCATATTATAATTTTCCATGCATGATGCATAGTTTATCACTTACATGACAGGAGGGTGTTTTCTAGTCCATCCCGTCCTTCCCCATGTTACCTCCCTCCTTCCCTTCCTTCCCCTCTTCATTCTTTTCTTCTGTGCCAATTGTAAATTTTTCATAAAGTCTCCAATAGTAAGCCCAAAATACCAGCACAGTTTCTGATAATTTGGCATGTAAAATAATTATGAACTTATTGAAAGTGGTTAAATTCCTCTTACTCATTTCATTTTGCGTGTACAGTTTACATTATTTGTTATTTAGAAGAAAATGATGTTGCTTTAACTTTTAAATTAATAGTCCTACCTACCAAATGTTGGTACTCTTAACTAAGATCATGTTTGTGTTAAGAAAAAAGTGGACAAGATTTTTCTAATTCTAAATATAATTTCAATATAAAATTAAATATAAATTTTAATTTGTACATTCCCCTTCTCTGTAGGTGCTTCTATTATACTCAGTGAGGGTATGCTTCTCTCATTAGTTGAGAGTCATGGATAACAGCACAGAGCAGTCCACAACATGAACTCATTAGAGCAGGTTCAGCACTGATGGGTGTCATCTTAGATCGCAGTTGATATAGCTTATCTAAGTATGTCTACCTAACCATCAGATAATAAAGGGGCTGATAGGGACACAGATGAGAACAAGGTTGTTTACTCAGATTGAAGACAGAAAAGTGTTCTCAGCTAGTTAGTTAATATTAACTCAGCATTGAAGTGTCCTAAATAAAGTAGTATCTTATTAGGTAGAGATTTGGGAATATTCTAGAGGGAAGGGACAAAAAATAAATAAAAGCAGCAGAAAAAATAGGAAATTCTCTAGTGTTAAGAAATAATGCAGTGAAGATGGAATAATAACATAAGTAAAGTGAGAATAAAGAGATTTAGGGTCTCAGAAAACATACGAGAGGTGGATCTTTTTGGGTTTTTGTTTCTAAAGAGATCAAATAGTTCCTACTTGATGAGAAAGCACATTTAATCCATCTGGAGGACAGCTTGTAGTAGACTCCCATGCATTATGTCAGGAGACAGCCAAAGAAGTAAATTACAGAAGGCAATGAAGGATTGTGTGATTTAAATATCCCTGAGAAATGAGGTTTGTGTACTTTTGTACATGAAGTCTATGCTATGATAGCAATAAAAATAGTATTAACTAACTCATGTTAATTTGGGTACTAGTTACAATGAAATATGAAAAAAGATGTAGAGTTAAAATATGTTAATCTCTACTTATTTTCTAAAGTATATTTTAGTTTTTCAACCAGAAGTCATATTGGATACTTTAACATTTGTAATAATCCACTTTTTACATATAAATTTGGAATTAATTCAGGACATTCTACATTGAAATTATGGAGGAACTCAAATTATAAATAGTTTTTTAATATGTAAGTTTTGAAATTTTGATAAAGGTATGTTTCTGCCCATAATAGACTGTCTTCTTAGGAATATGAAGTAATCACTTTGAATGATGGATGATAATTGCATCAGATGTTTGGATTTGTTATGTTTGGGTGGCAGTTTTTAATGCAAAAACATACAGTTAGAAATTTAAGCTATGTATATTATTTGTATGCTTACTATTTAGAAGACAGATATTTGAATACCTTCTTTATGGAAGTCATTTTGCTACATGTTTAATGGGATATAAATATAACTAAAACATAGTGATCTTAACATGATTAAAATATACCCAATTAGATAATGAATGTATGCATTCATGTATGCACAAGGAAATATGTGTCCAGATGATAGGAGCTATGAGAGATATGAACAAATATTATGAACTTCAGAGTAGAAAGTACTCATTCCCAGTGGGTGAGATTAAGGAAAGTTTCATGGAGAAAGTGGCATTTGAACTCAGTATACGAATATAAGTACTATTTCAGCAGATAGGGAACATGAAAGAGGGTCAGATTTGGAACAGGACCTGGACAGAAAAATGCAGGATGTATTTAGGGAATCAATCTAGGTTTGCTGGCGTGATGGGGAGGAAATGGAAAATGATGTTGGAGATAGGCTGAAATCATATTTTTGCCTTTATATTTGGCAGGGAGTGATGAGAATTCTGTTTTATGAAATGTACCTTGCTACTGTAGCCATATGTTCATCATTCACTTTAGAAATTTACCTAGTTATGAAGCACTATTCAGTGAGGTAACAGAATCAACTGTTTGATAGATATGGAGTCTTCCATGTATGTGTGTGTCTATAGTAGCTTTGTATAGGTGTTTATATTTCACATAATTATTTCTTATGTCTTTTGTCAATATTAAACTTCCAAATACTGCTGGGGCATGCATTCCATTTTTTCTATTATACTAATGAGGAAATTGGTGTTCAAATGGTTGCTATGGTTACTTTAGTTGTTAGGCTTGCCTAGATAGTAAGTTAGCAAGCAGAACCCAAACTAAATCTTCTAATTCCAAATGTGTTTACTTATGTGGGAAGAAAGATAAAATGTGAGGTCAAAGGAAGAAGCCATCACTATCAGAAGTGGGGAATGGAGTTGTTTTCATAATAGCAGAATTTGGACAGTCATGGATGAACATGAAAGAAGTAAGTAAGGTAGAAGGCAAAGGGCTTCACTAAGTCAAAGAAGGCATACCTTACTGACTGGATGACCTTGGACAAGTCCTTTAAAGTTTGTTATTGTGACACCATTTGTAAAATAACAGTAGTAACATGTTCTTTGCCAAGCTTCTTGGGTTGTTCATAGGAGTATCTAAATGTTTATGTGAGAAAGTATTTTAAATACATAAAGTGCTTATAAAGTTGCAGCATATTGTAGCACAGATAATCTTAATAGTTTAAACAGATTGTCTTTATTTATTTTATGGTACTGGGGTTTGGACTCAGGGTGTCCACCTTGAGTCACTCCATCAGCCCTATTTTTGTGAAGGGTTTTTTGAAATAGGGTCTTGTGAACTATTTGTGCTGGCTGGCTTTGAACTGTAATTCTCCTGATCTCTGCCTCTTGAGTAGCTAGGATTGCAGGCATGAACCACCGGCGCCTGGCTCAGATTGGCTTTTAAAGTTTGCCTGCACATCGTTCCCTATAGAGCTACAATATCATAAGCTGTTCGGTTCTGAGGTAGCAATCTAAAGCCATTTGATCAACAATGCTAGTAATAGCTTTTCATTTTAACTTTTATTTTCACTCATAAGGAAAGATACAATCAAAGTTCTAATTCTGAACTCTGAAAAGGCATCTTCCCTAATTTTTAATCACCACATTACCAGTTTCTTAGACTTCTTTATTATGTGGAAGTTAGAGTTGGGAAGTTAGAGCTGGAAGAGGCTGGAAGCTTCTGTTCCTGGAGATAAGGGGGATGATGCAATTTCTAAACTGTTGAAGGTATCCATGAAGAAGTATATCTTTCTGAATCTTCCAAATTGCACTCAAATATTCAGATTGAGAATGAAAACAGTCTTTCCAATTTACATAAATTTGTTTTTCAGCTTGATGTTTATATACAAGTAATTCCGTATTGTTACTACTTATGTCTTGTATTGAGAGATTAGAAAATTTTCTCTGACTTTTTTTGTTACCTGTCATATCAGAATTAGGATTATTTAGTTGTGATTATTCTGATTTATGAGATTACCAGCTCTGGAAGGGGGAAAGGATTGGAGAGGTAGCTACAATCACCCACAAGTTCTAGAGACATATTTTCTCCCTTAATTATAAATTTCCAACCTTTCCCCACTCTGCTACACACAAACACTAGACAGCTCAATCATCTATGTGGAGAGGATGGCCTTTAAATTAACTGCCCTTTCTGGAGGCTATTGAGGTGAGTGCTGTCCTTAAGAATCTATTGGCTCCAAGTCTGGATTTTTTGTGCTGACAGGAAGTTATAGCTGTTGCTATAACTATTTATACAAAGTAGTTCATTTACTTGGTGAACATAGGAACTGAACATTTACTTTCTAGTTAGTGACAAAAGTATTTTTATTGTAATTTTTTTGTTGATTTGCTCTATCACTTTTAGTATACAGCTTTAGGACAGATACATTTATGGATAGATTTTAAAGTTTGACCTTAATATTTGATAATTCTCCCAACTCTTCTGAAAATTTTTAATATAGGAAAATGACTTCTCATTTTGAGAATGTTGATAATGAACTAAATGGTAGTGATGAAAGTAAATTTAGGTAGGGTTTTTCATTTTCAGTTTTTCTAGTCATGTATTAATCAGTCTTTTGGCTGAAACTAGGTATTTTATAAAACAAAACCATGACTGTTGTTTAGGGAAAAACAATGTAGACTTGAATGCAAACCTTTATGTGTTAAGAGGACAAAACAAAAATGCCTTTATATTGTTTAGTTGGGTAAAATGGCTTCATCTTTTAGGTGGATGGAACCTGAGGAGAAACCATACAAGGTAGATGTTCCCTCTGGCAGAGTAACCAAAGAAGCTTTTAAAAAAGCACATATTCTTTTTTCAGTTGCTTGCTGGTTTTAGCACAGAGGTGTTTTGTTGCCTCAAATTCTAAACTAAACTGCCACATAGTTTCTCTTTAAAAGGACTGAGACAGGTGTGGTGACTTAAGCCTGCAATCCTAGCTACTTGGTAAGATGGATTTGGAGGATCATAACTCAACACCAATCCTAGGCAAAAAAGTTCACTGAAGACTTCCATCTCAACAGAAAAAAGCTGGGTGTGGTGGCATGCACCTGTTATCCCAGCTATGACAGGAAGTCTAAAATAGGAGTGTCATGGTCTAGGCTGGCCCCCCCAAAAGTGAGATCTTTCCTTAAATATAACCAGGCAAAAGGGCTGAAGGTGTGGTTCAAGTAGTGGAGCTCCTGCCTAGCAAGCACAAAGCTCTGGATTCAAACCCTAGTACCACATACAAAAAAAAAAAAAAGGACTGAACTCACGTATGTTCATCTCCTCTTTCTAAAGGTTCCACTTTTTAAAAAATTTTGAGGTGTTCTGACTCTAAAAAGCATGATAAAGCAACAGTAACATGAGTTGGTATGTTGAGGAATTTCTAGAAGATAGAAAGAAAAGTAGAGAGTTCACTTTACTGAACTGAGCTGAGAAAACCACCGTAAAAGTAGCTTCCCAGAGATCCTCAGAGTGGTTCTAAACCTGGAATCAACAAGTATAAAAATGTAGTGATGGGTTTCCCCAGATTACCTACATAAAAAAAAGCCAACAAAATTATTTGACATTTTACCATCTACTATGTTGCAGGCATATTCTAGATGCTGAGGATATAGGAGTGAAAAAAATGGGCTAAAGTATTTCTCTTATGGACTGAATATTCTAGCAAGGGTCACAACTAAGTGAACATATGGTATGACAGATGATTGTAAGTTTTATGGAGAAAAGTGCAATACAGAAGGGTTATAGTGTATAGCAAGAGAGGAACTAAGATGGGCAGTGAGATTCCTTCACTCTGTCACTCTCTCATTTGGAAGATAAGAGTCTTGGAGTTGATGATGCCTTGGTATTCCAGAATTTCTAATGGTGACTAAAGGTCTGATTGGTGGGTATAGTGTTAACTGAGGCTGAGTGTCAAGGGGTGAGGGTGATAAGGAAAGAGTAGAAATGCACCCAGGAATGTATAATTCTTAAACTGCCTCTTCACTCCTACCTATGATTATGTGAGGTTGGGGAATGGTCATTTTATGAAATCCCCACATACAGAGCTCTTCTGATTCCTAAAATAGGGGACAAGATAAGGTTGGATTTTGAAAAAAAATCAGCTAATTCAACACAATAAAAACATAAAATTTAAATTTATAGATCAAAATCAAAGTCAAAGTGTTGTTTGACGTTATAATGGCAAACAATAGAAAACTAAAAGCATTCTGATTGACTCTAGAGTGCCAGCCTTAATGGTAAAGGAGGCATTTATTTTTAAGGTTCTTTGTTTCTTTCTTTCTCTTTCTTTTTTGCTACTTTCTGACTTTAAATTCATTTTATAACTAAAATTAACATTGGGGGTAATCTAAATATCCTAATTCATGAAATGATTGGTTAAACAAATATATGATGTAAAAGGATGGCTAAAGCATTTTAATTCTTGATTTTTGTATCTTTAGCCTTGTCATTTGCGTTAGTCAGCTATTTATTACTATAATAAATGCTTGAGATTATAAATTTATGAAAGGAAAAGGTTACTTTGCCTCACATTTTCTGGAGGTTTCAGTCCATGGTCAGTTGTCCCCCTTGCTTTTGGATCTGTGATGAGTCAGCACATCATGGCAGACACATGTAGTGGTTTGCCCTGGGTGGGATGGGGAGACAGAAATAATCAGGAGGAAGAAGAAGGGACTATGGTCCTATTTTCCCCTTCAAGGGCATGACCCCAGTGACCAGAAGTCTTCTACTGTGCCCTACTTCTTCAGGTTTCTACAATTTTCCAGTAGTGCAGCCCTCAGGACCTAAATTTTAACACATGGATCTTTGGGGGATATTCCATATATAAAATATATCAGTGTTCTACTTGGGGGAAATTTGAAGAATTTTGGTTCTACATAAACGTAAAGATCTGAAACAATTTGTGTCTATAATGCTGTTTGGCTAGTTTCTTTATTCATTCTTCACTTGTCAAAGCTGTTTGTGCTTTAATAGCATCATGTTTATATGGCTCCAATAAAGGGAAATGAAGTACCTCAATTCTAAGCCAATAGCCTTAGGAAGACAAAACATACTGATTTTGTTGCAGTGCTCTGATTATTTCTGTTATTACTCATACAATTAAAAACAAAAATATCCTGAATGTAATAAAATGAGTTTACCTTTATTAAAACAGTTTTCTAATGAAGATAAAAGAATAGAAGGACTCAATCATTAAAAATATCTGCATTACTTAAATGTTTAAAGACACTCTATTTGTTAACTTCTAATCTTTGATGAAGTCCAGTTTATAACTTTTTCGTTATGATGTGGACATACCTTGAATATTTATGTGTATGTGTGTGTATTTTTCATACTATACTTATAAGCTTAATCTCTTTTTATTTTTACAGTCAGCTTCTATATGACAAGATGTTTCACATGTCTTTCTGAAAAGCTGACTTTTATATTATCTAGAAAGCCCGTTGTATTATTAAAACTGGCATAATGATCTATATAGTTTTATAATGATAGATGTTCTTCTGTGAAAGCAGATATCCACAGTTAACAAAATTATTTGTTGGATCAGTAAGCTTAATATAGTCATATGTTAACATGCTTATTGTTTAATTTCTTGAAACAACATATCTAATTCCCTTATTCCATATCTTAATTAACATATATACAATTATTTATAAATGTTCCAAAGATATTGGATTGAATACAAAGGTGTAAATAATCTATAAGAGGGTGCAATAACTTTCCTTATGTAAATAATATCAAATACATTGATAGGGCATCAAGCGATAGCCATTTACACATGTGCATTCTTGCTGATATTATTAAAAATTCACCTAAAATACCTCTAGTTCCTTAGCAACAAATTCACTACAAATCATGTTCCTTGCCTTTTTCTTACTTCAGTTAGAAAGGAGATTGTTTTTTTGTCACAGAGGTGGGAGACAGCAGTTTGAACACTGTACATTTCCAACTGCTTATGAGGCAATTTATATGCATTTTGTCATTTAGTGTTGTTTTAATGAGGTGGTATCTGTGCTTTAAAAATGAGTAGGCTGAATAAGAAAATCACTATTCTAAAGTATTTTAAAATATTCAATATTAGTCATAGGTAACTTTTTGGAAAAGTGGGAAAATATGCAGGATTCTATACTGGGGCAATGTGAGTATGAATCCTAGCTCAACTTTTTATTGTTGCTGTGATTTGGTTAGGTTTCTTTATTTTTCTGAGTATTTAATTTCATTATTTATAATGTGAGAGTACTCATAATTAAAACACAAATTTGGCCATAAAAGTGGGACTGCTTTAAAATTGAAATTATAGTTACACATTCATTATTATTATTCAACTTTGTAATATTCTAATATACAAGTAGAAGTAGTATCATTATTGTTAGTTTCATTTGTAGTTCAGGAAACTAAGAAATTATGTATGTTTTTCACAAAATTGCTTAGCAGTGGATCACATATAAGAAGTTTTGATCTAATGACCCAAAATTTAGCATCTTTTTATAAGAAATCACATTTACTTTAATTGGGTTATTTGATTCAGTATACCATTTCCTAAATTTCTATGCTACAGGAAGCGTGTGTGTGTATATATATATGTGTGTGTGTGTGTATTATTACATATCCTTAAATGATGAAAATAAATTTAACTTTTTTGGCAGTTTATTTTCAGAATATTTAGTCTAAAAACAATTGAGATTCAAGAGCACTACTTTTGTACCTTCCTATACACTGATGCCACAACTCTTACATTGATGCATTCTTTTTGTTCTCTAGGAAAACGTGAGCTCCTACTATGAGCAGGCCACCCTGCTACAATTTGATGACAGTGATTAGGAGAGTGCTAACTGTGCTTACTGTCAAGAGTAGAATTCAGAATGTAGAAGGAGAGCTAATAATTTAGCAATTTAAGATGGAATCTAGTTTGTAAAGTGGACTCTTGGCACAGTGAAATTTTATTAATTGTAAAATATTTTATGGAATTATGATAATTATATCATTTATTTACCAGTTAAAAATTTCAGCTGTATACTTAGCAACAGTTATCTATTTACATAAAACAAAGAATTCAAGTGGAAGGATTTACCATGTGAAAATATGATTAGTAATTCTATAATTAGACTGGTTATAAGACTTTTAATGTATTGATCTGTGCAGTTTTTACCTTTTTGATATTGGGAGGATTAAAAAATTTAATCAGAAGAAAATAGGTGATAATGAAAAATGTAGATAGGATTTGTGGGAAAAAATGCAGAATAATATAAACTGATTAAGCATAATTTTTTTAAAAATCTGATCTTTCTTACATATATTCATAAAAATGTTCTCATATACAGCTATATAAAATTTGAGTTATTTACAAATTATAAGGGGTTCCACTCTCAGTGAGCTAAAATGCTCCAAGATTTAAAATTACATAATGAAACGTTGGCTTTTTACACACGATTTAATACATTTTAAGTATTTCATATATTTTTAAAATTGTATTTCTTTTTAGGACTAGTAATTGACTTAACTCCAGTGAGCATTTGATTCAATTTAAAGAAATGTTCCTTTTTGGCATTTGTGTTGAGTTCATATTTGTCTCTATGTTAAGTTTAAAAGACCTTTGATTCATTTCACTAATGCAATTTGTGTTTTCATTTTTCATTTTTAAATAAAATAAGGGAATAATGCAATAAACTACTCAAGTAATTGCACACTAATTCAAGCCATTGAATCGCAAACTGAAAATTGTATGATAGCCTGACGTGTGTTAATAGAGGCATAAAAGTTTGAATTCACCATATGAAAGACAGTTTAGAAGTGTTAATGTAAAATATATGTAAATTCAGTTTATCTAATTTGAGATCCTCCTCTTTTTGTATAATTGTAATAGAATATGGGTATACTTTCATGTCCATCTACTGTTAATTGTTTTGTGAATTGTACTTTTATTTTTTTGACGGTACTGGGGTTTGAACTCAGAGCCTCACATTTGCTAGGCAGGTGCTCTACCTGCCACACCACCAGAGTGAATTGTGCCTTATTAAGTTATCAGTTTTCCTTGTTTTGTGCTACTCTGACATATTAAAATATGCTTCTGTCATTTGATCCTGTTTGTGAGGATTTAAAAGTGTTATTGCTAGCAACTGGTGAACATTATTATGGTTTATGGAAAAAGAGTGCATATTTAGCTCTTGTATCACAAGATTTGCTTATGATTTCTGAAGTATGCAGTTAGAAAATTGTAAAACTCATGGTTTCATACAGGAAGTGTCATCCAGCTTCTGAATGTTCTAAATGAAATTGTTTCTCCAAGTGGCTGAGCATTTTACCACAGTTGTAAGGAATGTAAATGTCTATTTTTTAAGCAAAATAAATTATGCATTAATATGCATAGCTAAGGATGATAATACAGTGAGCCACCTGCAGCCCACGGCTGTTGGGAGTAACTACCTCTGCGAGGGAGGTCAGGAGGGGTTTAGGCTATCTTTGTGTAGCAGAAAGCACATAATCTGTTACGAAAACTTAGTCTGAATTTCTTAGACCTTTGTCTCATTATATGTTTCTCTGGAATTCAAAATAATATAAGGACTTTAATAAGAACTTCAAGGTAATTTGTTGAGAAATAGGAAAAAAAGCTTTGGAATGGTTAATTAAATCCAAAATATTCTTGGCATGCAATAGAGGTAAGAGTAAGCCTGAGAAGTAGTCAGTCCTTTTTAAAGTCTCAAGATGAGAGAAGAAGAAGTAATTTGAAAATACTTTCAACCACTGTATACATGACTCTAAATGCTATTTTTTTAGGTGTAGTAGTAATAGTTAAGAAGTAGCCTGCCTTAACTGATGATGAAATAAGTTTAAAGGACAAAATTCAGTGTGACTTGTAAAGAATGGTTTACATTTAGGTAAATTAAAGAGGAGTCCACAACTGACTGAAAATCATGGCTCAGGTAAGAGAGAATACTGACTTGGTAAAGTAGATGGTCCATTTAGATGTTATGATTTGCAGAAAAGTTTAATTTTGATGAATCAAGAATATGAACCCAATAGGTTGTATTGTACAAGGACAGAATTGAAATCATAATTGAAGAATTTTTTTTTCAACACCTAATATAAAATCCAACAAATGTAAATTCTTTCCATTGTTCTTTTAATGTTCCATTATTTCATGTGCACCTGCTATGTAATTAATTGAGCAGAGATTCTATCATATATCTTATGCTGATTTCATGTTTGTTAGAAGTGGAAGTAGTCTGTTGTTACTGTTTTGAGATGCTTTCATTCTGTTTTGAAACTAAATAAACGAATAATAGTTCTGAACAGGAAGATACTTTCATTCTGGGTCCCCCAAATTGACATATTCATTTCATTACTTAGATGTATCAAGTTGGTTATCTTGAATTATTATTAAATACACATGCCTAAAAATTCATAGTACAATTTTTTGTCATCAGTGGTTTTGAATGTGGCACTATTGAATTTCTGTGTATGATGTTCACAATTAAACTGTATGGGGTGCCTCTTAAAAGAGCTAAATAAGACCTTTATGATTATCTAGCAAAAGCCTTAGTCAGTGGAAGTACACTAGTGTATTTCCCCAGCTTGGATATATAACAAATGCTCCACAAAAAGGAAGCGTGAGGATTGCATTAATCAGGGAAGTGTGTTAGAGTAACTTCGTTCAGATCTACATTAACATACACAGTGATCTGAGATTGAACAGAAATCCTTTCTGTCCAAATGAATGAACAATAATATAATTCCTTTCTTTTGTCCTTTCCGTTGAGCTAATTGAGTTAGAGTAGCTCAATAAACAATTGTGTTTCCATATCTTGAATTTCATTAATGGACCTTTTGTAAGTAGGGCTATAGGAGGGGAAAGCAAAAGATGACTATTTTTCTTGCTTTTCATATACAATCTAGAATTCAGGCTTGACATACCTATTTAATAAAGTGAGATTCTTTTCTTTTAATGTTTGCAAATTGAAGGTAAGAGTTCTTCTAAGACACATGGATAGAGTTGTAGGTGATTCTGCTACCATTTGTCCCATTTCTCAGTATTTGTCAAATGGATGTGAATGTTGTAAAGTAGTATTGGGAGGTTACTACTTGTGACAGGGGACCTAGGAAGTTGTTTATGAATTGTTTGTGGAAGTAGGAGGAACTGATAAGGAAAAAATCTTCCAGATTTCTCCTTTGTAGATACAGTGGAATGAAGACACAATCATACAGCATGAGGAGGGCAACTGTAATATATACATGGGCATCATGTATAATTGGCATCAAGTGTTAGAGGCAGTGGTGGTAGTGTACCAAGTGCATCTCTACTCAGAATTATAGGCAAGGGTTTAATTTTGGAAGTGAAATAAGGCACTAATTGTCTCCAGATGAGGAAACTAGGAGACTCCTTTCAATTTGAATCAAATGGTGATATATTTTCTGTGGCCAGAGGTGCAGAGTGGGTTCTGAGCAGAGCTGTATGCAACTAGAAAATGAAGACAGGCGCTTGCCGTGCAGACTGGGTAAACAGTAGGGACTGACAAAGTAAATATGGAAATGCTATAGCTTGAAGAGCACATTTAAATTTTTGTAAATGATCTGTGCAATTCAAATCAAAAAATATTTGTGAATATTTGTTGTGCTTATAGGTTTGGTTAGATTGTGGGGTCAATAAAAAGTACTGTGAGGAAGTCTTTGCCATTTTTTCCTTAGATTCTTCGGGGCTCTATAGAGCTGGAAAGAGAGTTGTGGAAGTGCTAGCATGAGAATACCAACAAAATTACATATTTTGAATTTCTCATAAAAATTAACTTTATTTCATAGATAGTGGAGAGGTATTGAAGTTTAGGCAGAAGTGTTTAGCATCAGTCACTTCCACTGTTTGTTTTAAACACATTACTTTTGATGGAAATAATGTCTAACAACTATAAGGCAAAATGAAGGAGAGTGGCTTTGGAAATTTGAGAATACTAATGGGGAATTATGTTTCAATAAGCACTGCAGAGCGACTTGGGGAATAATTGAGAATGTAAAAATATGACCAGATTTGTAACACGGATGACAGTGCAGCAGCACACTGCTCATGCTCTCTCTAAGTCTATTGAGAAAGACAGGAATGACAGCAAAGTGGAGATGGCTCATGATGTTAATTATGCTAATGCTGGGGCCAGTTGTAGACTTTTCATCTGCCCAGTGTACAGTGAGGCCTTTTCCTTTTCCTTCCCTTTTCCTTTCTTCCCTTCCCTTCCCTTCCCTTCCCTTCTTTCTGTTTTTTTTTTTTTTTGTCAATTAGGAAATTGAGAATTCTGATGTTTTCAGCATAAGATTGTTAAGTGCTGAGATAAAAAATAATTTCTAAATCCAATTGATTTTGCCAGTAGAGTTAAATAAAAAAGGAGGCTTTCTAAAAAAAAAAAAATCCTAAGAGGATAAAAAGCTTTTCATATTGTGACTGCTATAGACAATGATTTCAACCTTGTTCTAGCATCTATCAGTGACGAAGAACAAGGAAGAATCAATTATCTTTAATGTGTTTAATCAAGTTAAAAAATTTGGTCATTAAAAGATAAAGTCCACAAATGATAAGACACAGAAGTCTGTTCATGAAAAGGACATGTTAAAAGAAGAGAATTCTCTGTGTAAAGGGCCAGTGATGCATGTTTTCTACTTTCCTTTTCCTAACTCTTCTTTGTTTAGGTAGAGATATATTTATCTACACTTAGAAACTATAAGAAATCATTCTGTGTTGAAATAAGAACAGCATAAAGTGTGTTCCCAATTGTTGATGGACATCATACATTAGATATGTCACAGTGATGTTCTAATTTTGCATTTGTCCAAAGATCAAGTTAGGGCCTAATGTCAGGAAGTACATGAAGCTACAAGGTTTACATTGCAAAGAAATTCTTTTTATTGGTAAAGCCAAATGCATCCAAAGAAAAATTTCAGAGAAATAATATAGAGAAAGTAGGAGTAAAGAAAGAAGGAATTATCACAATATTATTAAATTATATATATCTATATGTATATAGAGATTACATATATATCCAGAAATTGCAATATGCATTAAATTACTTGCATCTTTTTTGACTCTTCACTATAACACAGCTTTCATCATGACAGGGATTTTGAGTTCTTTTATTCAGTGGCATGAGCTCTATAGAATAAAGGAAAGAATATTGATTAAATTTGCATCTGCTTTGACTATGACACTTTTTAAAAAGAATAAGAGAAATAAATGATAATGAGAGTTAGTAACCATAGTAGTGTGAAATTTAAACTGGTTAAGGTGAATACACATCTCACATAATAGATATTTTATAGAAAAATAGCTATTGTACTTGTAAAGAATTATGTTTTTAGTTATATTTTTCTTCTTTTTATCTTGTCTGGATGCATAAGTATGAGATGATCATGTAAGCCTATGGAATAGAATAATTGAGAAAAATGTTGTTTGGCAACCTAACATAATTTTGTACTAGGGGAAATTTTTTGGTGTCTGTGCTCCATTTATTTATTTTTTACCATATAGCATTCTGCACAAAGAACTTCATGGCCAAACTTTTCATCTTGATTACTTTGGGTGAAGAAGATTAAATCATGGTACAATTTGAAATTGTAAATTATTTTGGTACTATTTAAAATATTCTTCAATAAGCAAACTTCATGAACAATATTACAAATAAAGATAAACATTAAGTATATGTACTTTCAAGTTATCTTCTAATATACATGGTATCAAATTTGCCATGTGTTCGCGATAGATGCAATATGAAAAGTGCAGTTGTGACTGTGTATAAACACCTCTCCCCCCTTCTCCCTCTTACACACACACACACACATACACACATTACCAGTCAAATATGTGTATTGCTTGCTTCCATTACTCTTTCAAATATATTCATAAAATTTTCAAAGGAATCATATTTCCTGTTTTAAATCATGCTATTTATGATAATTGGAGAGAATGTCTTTATAATTTTATTTATTTTATTTGGATAGAATATTCCCTTTCTAATTCAGCATTGTGAAAACAATTTGATTTTCACATATTTGAGTATGTCAACTTGGAGAGGAAAGTAATGCTCTGCTAATTTAAGAAATTGGTAATGTTTTCATAATGTGACAAGCCTACTGTAGGTTGTATAACTAAAACTGTTTGTATACCATCAATATAGAAAATATATCAGAAATGATTAGTGGAATCTAATAAGTTAAAACTCATATTTTTACTACACATAGTTTTCTATTTCTGGGAATAATCAAATTGTATAAATCATAAGCATGGAATAACACAGTTAACATTGGAAGAAACTTCAAACTATATGTCAATTTTTACTTTTTCACTTTCCCAAAAACACAGTGTGCTTTGATGGTGAGGTTAATTAGTTATGTTTTCATATAATTAAACTTTTTATATTTTAATATAAATTAAAGTAAGTTTGTCTATATGTTATACTTTGAATAATGAGAGTTTGAAAAGGGAGCAGACATGTTTTGAAAGATTTTTGTTTTCACATTATTATTATGTCAGTGACCATGGTTTTATATTATTTCTAGATAAAAGAATGGCTCTGTTTAAACTGTCAGATGCAAAGAGCCCTGGGAGATGAACTGGCTCCGGTTCCATCATCACCACAACCCAAACCGAAGACTGCACCTCTTTCTCCTGCAACGGCCTCCAGCCAGTCATCCCCACAGCCGCAGCAGGCTTCCCCAAAGAAAGACTCTGCATCCAAGCAGGATATCACAAAGGTACCTGAGTCTAAAAAGCCACCACCACTAGTGAAACAACCAACCCTTCATGGTCCTGCCCCAGTTATGGCCAAACAGCCTCCTGTGGCAGAGGCGTCATCCAAGCCAGCCCCTCCCAAAGAGCCTTCTGTGCCCCCATCTGAGCAAGCCAAGGCCTCCACTGAAGATGATAAACCAAAGCAGCTCCAGATGGAAAAGTCACCCACAGACCTTGACTCTTCATCATCAGCAGCAAGAAAACCTGATAGTCTAAGCTCTCAAGTACTGCCAGAGGCCCAAAAGAAACCAGCCTCTCCTGTAAAAACAGATGCTGCCAAATCCTCACAGAGTTTTCCACCAACAGGAGAAAAAGTCATCCCAATGGATTCTAAAGCCATGCCACGACCTGCATCAGATTCAAAAATTGTTTCATTCCGTGGGCCTAGTTCAGAGAGCAAAGATCAAAAAGAAGTTGACCAAGTTCAAAAGAAGGAGGAACCTAAGAAAGCACAAACCAAAACAAGTCCTAAACCAGAGGCCAAGCCAGTGCCAAAAGGGTCACCCATACCATCTGGCCCACGACCTACCACTGGCCAAACCACCCCTGCACCTCAACAGCCCCCAAAGCCTCAGGAGCAGTCGAGGCGTTTCAGTCTGAATCTGGGAAGTATTACTGATGCTCCTAAATCACAGCCCACAACTCCTCAAGAAACTGTGACTGGGAAACTCTTTGGCTTTGGAGCATCAATCTTTAGCCAGGCATCAAACTTAATTTCCACAGCAGGCCAGCCTGGACCTCATTCACAAGGTGGGCCAGCAGCCTCAATAAAACCAGCCCCTTCCCCTTCACAGCCTCCTACTTCTCAGGGGCCACCCAAGTCTACAGGTCAGGCCCCACCACCATCTGCAAAAGTTATACCTGTGAAAAGAGAAACAAAAGCTCCTGTAGCTGAAAAGTTAGAGTCCAAAGCTGAAGAAGTTCCAATGGTGAAAAGAACAGAAACAGACAAAAAGCCCCCACCTGTTAAGGATAGCAAACCTCCAGACTTGGAGTCTCAGAAGGCTGTCCCTCCCCAGAAACCCGAGAAAATCACCAAACCAAAATCAGCCTGTCCACTCTGCAAAACTGAGCTCAACATAGGTTCTCAGGATCCTCCTAACTTTAATACTTGCACTGAATGCAAGAATCAAGTATGTAATCTCTGTGGATTTAACCCTACACCACACTTGACGGAGGTAAGCAATACATATATTGCATATGCATGTGTTATATTGTTTTTTCTGAGATATTTTGAGGGCCAAATATCTGAGTAAAAAAATGCATTTCATCTAAAGATCACAAATCAATATTGATAGCTTAGAAGTTGCAATCATTCCATGCAGTATCAAACTCTTACTAAGAGTTCACGTTCTTTGACTCTAAGGGTTAATGCACCATAAATAAGAAGATGGAATAAGCCCATAAATTAAAGTGATCCCAATCCATCATGAGTTAAAGAGCTGTCCCTTAGGAGGACTGTTTGGCTTTCATGTGGAAACTCCAAATTAGACTTGTAATCATATGCTGTTCCCATTTTCTTTAATCCTTCTAGTCTCTTTAAGATATTTTTTTGAAAGTTTAATTGGTTGCAAAATCCCTAGCCATATGAAATCATTATTTTACAAAAACTGCTAAGAATTTTGTGCAAATTAGTAATGTTGCCAATAAAACTAGTGGCTCATATATATTATGTCTAGGCTTTTTATAAGTCTATTTGAGACATTATCTGGTATTAATAAAACAGTACACCTTACTGGAAACTATGGAAGGGGAGAATATATATAAATTTCTGTGACTAAGTGAAGATATTTTTAGGCTATCAAGAATGATTTCTCTACAATGTAAAAGACCAAAAAGCAGATGAGACTTTCTACCTAATATTATAGTTACAAATGAACAAATCTATAGATATTAGGACTATTATAATATTTGAATGATAGGAATCTCAGGGGTTAACTGATTCCAACAATGTTTTAATAAACATTTGAAAATTAATTTAAAACAATTGACATTGCTTTTGTACAACTGCAGAATAATTAAGGACCATTTCACTCCTCTGGCCTTGATTTTGTAATTCATTGGAATGGAAAAATTAAATAGATTTTAGCAGTTTATATAATAGAAGCTTTAAAGTTTGATTGATTATGGTGGTGTTTGTGCATTAAATAATTTGCTTTAGGAACAACCCATAGAAATTTTTAATTTTTCATTTAAAAAAACCCATTAGGTTGCTTTGACCTAGTTAGTTAGCATTGTTTGAATGCATTATCACTAAAGGCTTAGGCAGAGTTTTTCTCTTCAGCTGGGATGAATAATGTTAGCTAATGCATTTTAAAGGTGGATACATTTTGATTTCTCTCAGCACTTCATGTATGATAACAACTATAATTATTACCTTCAGGATTTGGATTCAATAGAAAAGTAAAACAAATAGAAAACCTTACATTTCTTTCATATTTTTAGAAAGCCAGCTTTGGTTGCGTATTCATGATGAAGACAATTTTGTTTTCTTCCAATACAATTGCATTTATTTTATTTTTAAAAAATATTAGCATAAATTAATTGTTGAATATCATTGTGATATTTACAAGCATGTATATAATGGGCTTGGCCAGTCTCATCTTACCTGTACTACTCTTTATTGACTTACCTCCTTCCTCCCCCTTCCTTTTCAACAGTTTTTAGTGGTTTTCATTATGCTGCTTTATATGAACATATATATATATGTATATGTATAATATGCTTTTATCATATTCATCCATTGTCACCCTCTCCTTTCCCTTTACCCCCATCCCATTCCATTGGTCCCCTCCCAAGTAGTCCCCCTTTCGCAAGCCTGTTTTTATTAATTTTTTGTTTTAGATTTCACATATGAGTAAAATATGCAATGTCTGTCATTCTGAGCTTGGTCTAGTTCTCTTAGCATATGACCTTCAGTTCCATATATTTTCCTGCACATAACAGAATTTTATTCTTCTTTATTGCTGAATAGTACTCCACTGTAGATATGTACCACTTTTCTTTATCCAATCATCAGTTGTTTGGCACCTAGACTGATTCTAGAGCTTGGCTGTTATAAATAATGCTGTTATAAATGTAAGTGTGCATGTACTTCTATTGTATGTTGACTTGAATTCCTTCAGATATATGCCCAAGAGTGGTATATCAGGATCATATAGTAGTTCTATTTTCAGTTTCTTGAGAAACTTCCATACTGATTTCCACAGTGGTTGTCTAGTTTGCATTTTCACCAACAGCATATGAGGGTTCCTTTCTCCCTGCATCCTCACCATTTATTGTTGTTTATTTTCTTGATAATAGCCATTTGACTTGAGTGAAATAGAAGCATATTGTCATTTTGATTTGCATTTTCTTTATGGCTAAGGATGTTGAATGTTTCTTTATGTATTTATTAGCCATTTATACTTCTTCTTTTGAGAATTATCTGTTCAGTTCATTTCCTATTTATTAATTTTTTTGAGGGGTGGTACTGGGGTTTGAACTCAGGGTATTTCACTTTTTAAGTAGACATAGTACTGCATGAGCTAGACCTCCAGGCCTTTTTTCGCTAGTTATTCTGGAACTAGGCCTTGCTTTTGCCCAGGCCAGCCTGGACTACAATCCTCCTATTTTAAGCTTCCTATCTTTGCTGGGATGATAGGCACCCACCACCCTGCTCAGCTTTTTTCCACTGGGATGTGGTCTCATGAAGTTTTTTTCCCAGACTGGCCTGGAACCACAATCCTCCTGATCTTAGCCTCCTAATTGCTTGGGGTGATAGACACCACCACACCTAAGCTATTGATTGAGATGGTGTGTCATGAAATTTTTGCCTGTGTTGGCCTCAAACCATGATCTTCCCAATCTCAGCCAACCAAGTAGGTAGGATAACAGGTGTGAGCTATTGATATCAGGCTCTATTTATTAATATATTTAAAAATTATATCTTTTAATGAGTAGTCTTATGGTATCAACACAATGCAGTTAATTGAAATAGTTCTAAAACAAACCACCACTAAAATTAAAAATACAATTTGTATATTTTTTGAACACTAGAAGTGTGTACCTGGCAAGGGGAGGACTATAACTTATACTTTAAAAATATATGAATGTATGTATGTATATGTGTATTTGTACATACATATGTACACATTTGGACCATTGTAATTGTTAGAATTCTATCAATATTTGTAATACATCTAATCTTCCAGAAAAATCTTTGATTTTCTGTGCATTGGTAAATTATACTTGGAAGTAGTAATTTGGGAGCAAAATTTCTTGAATGAAGTGCAGAATTAATGAAGAAGTATGAATTTCAAGTTTGAATAATTTGAAAATATCAATTGTCCCAAGAGTTTAGGTGGTTTGAGGTCCTATTTTAAGTATGGTTATTGGGATTCAGAATATCTGTCATTGCTCAAATTATTTTGCTCTACAGTAAATTCTTTGCATTTTAGAGATTTATTTTAGAAGGAAAGAAAATCTGATGTAACAAAAGAGACTAGTGGTCCTTGTTCACCTTGACTGTGATAATCTCCATAAAGTTTTCAGTTGGTATCTGGCTTCTAGGTAAAGTCTATTGGCTAGTTTGCCATCAAGGGAATGAATGAAAGTTAAAAGTTAGTTGAATTAGTCTATGTTTAAATAGTTTCTATTATTATTACTCCAAAGCATTTTGGAAGAATGATACAGAGGTTAGTTGAAAAGAATGTGCAATGCATTTACATGTGTACACATATTTGTACATATATACCTAATGCACATACACTAGTATGTTTGTATACATCCAGGAAATTCTAAATATCATTTGTAGCCTTGATTTGTGGTATGATCCCAGTGTTCATACTAAAATATTTTATCTTGCTTCCCTCCTTAGGAATTAGGAAAGCATTTCTTCCTGATCCTTACTTTGTTACTATGCTTTCTTCATTCTCCTTATATTTTTCTTGTGATCCAGTATTTTCTTCTGGGCTGATTACTATACTTTTATGTTAGTTTTAAAGAGGAAATGCTGAAAGTATTTAGACTTGTATGCTTCCTTAAGAAGGGATTCAGGATTTCCACTTATATTCTAACACAGCGTATTTAATTCTGTTCTAAGCCTCTGCTTGTGTTACACTAGTCACTGAGGCAGGGTATCTTTTCCAGCAGGTGCTGTCCTGCCCCCAGTCCTTTTTGCTATTCTGATCTTTTAGTGGTGAAAGTTGCTCCTCATAGTTTGTCATGGATTGGGAAGCTGTCGATTGTATTCCTCCTCCCCACCCATTAATCAAACACACCTGTCTCTAAGGTTGCTTTCTGTCCCTCATGTGCAGTATTCGTCACTGCCCCTAAAGAGTGCCAAGGACTGCCAATAAACCCTGGGAGACAGCCAGACCAGCCTGAGTTTTACAATTTAACTGTTTGATGACTAGTTTGTATAAATAGTGCTGTAATTCAATAACCTGTGAGAGCAAGGGACAATTCTTTTAGGCTTTAATTTTTGCCAGAACAAGAGATCTTTTGTCTCGGAAGGAGTTTTACAAGTGGCAGTAAGGCTTTCTGCAAGACCAGCTACAATTTTGAAGCCTACTGAGCAAAACAGCCTCAGTTGGCAATGAATTTACATAGAGAATTTTAATCATTCTCTGTTAGTTTAAATGGAAAAAGACCCAAAATTACTCATAGTGGGTATTTATTGTTTTTGCCACCTTTTTCTAAAGTAACTTTTCATATGAATATAAGACTTAAAATGAAATATGTTTCTCATGATGAAGAAAGTCCTAGAGTCATAATTTTGCTTCCTTAGCAAGATGATTATTCATGGCTTAAATGATGTATAAACAGCTAGCATACATTTGTCACTAGGCAACAAATGAGCCTTTTGAGTTGATTGAAACCCAGTGTTGTGACTGAGATCCCTTTGGATCTTCATTCTGGCTGGAGTGCTTTTTCATTCTCCATCAAATATTCACAGATGGCCTATTAAGGATGTGCTGCATTCTGAGACTGGCAAGCACCTATCTTTCCTTTAGTTTAATAGTTTTACCTAATACTGTCAAAAGCATGGCCAATGCTCAAAAGCCTTTAAGAACACAAGCACGTTTTTTCATATGCATGCGCACACCCCAATTAAAGATTAGAAGAATGAAGAAAAGAGTTCTATTTGTAATCAATTTCAAAAGAATCACATTCTATGTGAAAATTTCTGGTATCCTTGGCAAAGAGGGATGCCTGTGACACTTTTTCGTTGACACAGGAAATTTATTACCTGGTCTGTTGAAAAAAATAGTTTATGACTTTCAGGAGAAATTTGATGCTACTTTCTTTTTTTAATTGTTGTATTGGGGGTACATTGTGACATTCAGACAATTTCTTACAGTATAGCATAGATAGCTGAATTCACCCCCTCCATCATTCTCCTATACTCCCCTTTCCCCCATTATAAGAATAGTTTCAACAGGTCTTATTTTTCCATTTACATACATGTTTACACAATATTTGATGCTATTTTCTTATTAAGTGATATTTAGTTAAAATATTCAAATATGGATTCAAAATTGAGATATTTTTCTTTGAATAATTTAAACAAAAGCAATTTCCCAATAATTCTCATTTTCTGTGTATTTTCAGTGTTAATATTCTACTCTGCATTGTAATTTTGTATCTCAGTCAACACATAATGTATTCCCTTGTTATTAACACTTTAAATGTCATTTACAATGACTAAATATTACTCAGTTCTATGAATGCATGCTTTATTGTACATTTTCTCTTCCTATTAGGGATTTAGGTTGCTACTGTTTTGTTATAAACAAACTCAACTCTTCTGGACATAATCATATTTGTAACTGTTTCCCAAGGAAAACTTGTATTAGGGTTTCTAAATCAATGATAAGGACCTTGGAGTATCAAATCTCTTTGGAAATGTGATAGCAGTTAACATAGCAACCATTCATTCATGCAATTTCTTTCTCACTACATACTCTCCTTACCTGGACAATGTCATCTAAATAATACTTATTAATTTGGAAGTCTGTAATTGGTATAAAATTTTTTGCTTTGATTTCTTTTTCTTTGCTTTCTATGTTAAAAAATATACACTAAATGTAAACAGGATTCTTGCTATAACTCAGAAAAAATTGGGCAGACAATGTTTGAAATGGTAAATTGATATCAGCCATGCTCCTTTGTTTTTTATTCCAATGTGGGGGGATGGCTTATTAGACCTATGTTAGAGGTATTGTGTCAGGGACTTTTATCCAGACAAATCTGTTGGGGTTAGTTTTACCCATATTTTGGAGATTAGGAGAATGAGACTGAGATAGTACTCTCTTTACTATGCTATATTTAAATATTCTATGGAACTAGAAAACAAATGCCATTGCTCTAGCCTCTCTTATCTCTAAGGTATGTCAGTTGGTAATTGCAAGGATTTTAATTCCAACAAATTTGAAAATATGTACATAAAGTCTAGGTAACATTTAGGGCCTATGGAATGACTGTGGCTGGGTTCAATGGCTAAATTTAGAAGAATGTGTGGATTCAGAGGTTCAGAAGCATAGAAGCCAGCATCACTGTGCAAGTTTTCTTTCTAGACAAATCTACTAAGTGGTCAGCATTGTTAGGTGTACATATGTTTCAATAATAAAGTGATGCACTTGCCTTCAAGTGTAGTGAGTGTGAGAATATAAAGTATATTTGTTTAGTTGTAACATATATATTTATGCTAATGCATGCAAAGACTTCAGTCTTTATTCATGAAAATGATGACCATCTTAAGTACTCATTGGTGATAGTGACAGTTTATTTATGCTCCTGGCTACATGTTTGTAGTCTTCTTTGTTACACTGTCAGTTACAGAATTTCTGGGAGTGCATCTTTTAAATTGATTCTCCATACTGGCTACACCATACCCTTGCCAACTTTGCATGCATGCTCCTGTTTTTCTTGTGATGCACTCTCTGATATAATTGTCACTGGACACATGTGCTTAGAAGTACTGTGGCTGACTCAAGTTAGAAAGTGTTTTTTTACTTCATTTCTTTTATTTTATTAGCATGTACTAATTGTATGAAGTAAAGGGTGTCATTGTGATTTTCCATACATGCATATGATGTACTTTAATTATATTTATCCCATTACCTTCTCTTTTTTCCCCTACCCCTCACATTGTTTTCCTCCAAGTAATCCCCTTTTGCATTCATGTCCTTCTTTTTTAAGATCTAGATTCTGCATGCAATATTTGTTTTTCTGATTTCACTTAACATGATGATTTGCAGTTCTATTTTCCTGTAAATGGCATAATTTCATTCTTCTTTATAGTTGAATTATGTGTGTGGATATATATATATATATATATATATATATATATATATATATATATATATATATATATATATTCTTTTTCTTTATCCATTTACCTGTCGATGGGCATGTAGGCTGATTTCATAACTTGGCTATTGTGAATTAGTGCCAAATGAATATAACTTTGCAGGTATCTAATTGTGTGCTGACTTTCATTCTTTTGGGTTTATGCCCAGGAGTGGTATAGTAGGATCATATGGTAGTTCTATTTTTAGTTTAGTTTTTTTTAGGAATTAGAATATACTTTAAGTGTAAACTATACATTAGATTTTAAAGACTTAGTATGGAAAATGTAAAATACTTCATTAATAATTTTGTGTTGATTATATATTGAGAAAATAATATTTTTATATATTGGGTTTATATTGTTCTCTGTTTTTGTTTTGTTGCTAAATATAGGCTACTATTTGATCTTTTGTGAAAGCTATTATTAAAATTCTCTTAGTCTGGGCTTTATTCTTTTCCCACTGATTTGAGTTTTGGTTTGTTTTTTTTTTTTTTTGAGAAGTGATTAATATTTCTAAAACATAGAAAAGCTGTACGGTTTCTTTCGCTTCTTGTGAATTCATTCAAATTCAATTATTATTGTTTGAGGTTTTTTTTCCATAAATATTTCTATTAGTACTGCATTTTATCATTTAGTTTTGTATTTACATGTATATGCATTATAGTTTACTGCCACATAGAATATATTTCTATTTCTCTCTATAAGAAAAACATGAATATTCTTACATTTGTTTCAATCTACCTACCTCTACTTACTTCCAGGGTACTTTCTTTATTATTATTTTTCATTATTCATTTATTCACATGTGTGTACATTGCTTGGGTCATTTCTCCCCACTGTCCTTCTCCCACACCTTCTCCCTCCTCCCCCCCACTTCCAGGCAGAAACTGTTCTGTCCTTATCTCTAATTTTGTTGAAGAGAAGACATAAGCATAATAAGGAAGACAAAGCGTTTTTGCTAGTTGAGTTAAGGATAGCTATACAGAGAGATTCCTAGCATTGCTTTCATGCACACGTATGTTATAACCCAAGTTGATTCATCTCTAACTGATCTTTACACTGGTTCTTGATCCCCTTCTCATTTTGACCTCTGTCACTTTAGGGTTTCTGTATTAGCTCCTCTGGAGTGGGGACATCAAACACTTTCATGTTTTGGGTTTTCTTCCTATTCCCATATATCCTGTATGTGCTCTACCCTTGTCATGTGATCCAAGTACAAAACATTGCTATATTTGCCCTAGATCTAAAGTCTGCACATGATGGAGAACATACGATTTTTGGTCTTCTGAGCCTGGCTAACCTCACTCATATGATGTTCTCTACTTCCATCCATTTACTTGCAAATGATAAGATTTCATTCTTCTTCATGGCTGAGTAAAATTCCATTGTGTATAAATACCATATTTTTTGATCCATTCATCAATAATGGGGCGTCTTGGTTGTTACCATAACTTGGCTACTGTGAATAGTGCTGCAATAAACATGGGTGTGCAGATGCCTTTGGAGTAACCTATGTTGCATTCCTTTGGGTATATCCCCAGGAGTGGGATTACTGGATCATGTGGCAGATCTATGTTTAGATTTTTGAGAAGCTTCCAATTTTTTTCAAGAGTGATTGCATTAGCAATGTACGAGAGTTCCATTTCCCCACATCCTCACAAACACGTTGTTGTTGGTGTTTTTCTTGATAGCTATTCTAACAGGTGTGAGTTGGAATCTTAGTGTGGTTTTGATTTGCATTTCCTTTATGACTAGAGATGGTAAGCATTTTTTCATGTGTTTTTTGGCCATTTGAATTTCTTCTTTTGAGAAAGTTGTGTTTATTTCAGTTGCCCGTTTCTTAATTGGTTCATTGATTTTAGGAGAGTTTAGTTTCTTAAGTTCCCTGTATATTCTTGTTATCAGTCCTTTTTCTGATGTATAGCTGGCAAATATTTTTCCCACTCTGTGGGTGGTCTCTTCAGTTTAGAGACCATTTCTTTTACTGTGCAGAAACTTTTTAATTTTATGAAGTCTCATTTGTCCATCCTTAACGCTTAGTTGCTGAGCTGCTGAGATTCTATTGAGGAACTCCTTGCCTATACCTATTAGTTCCAGAGTGTTTCCTGCTCCTTCCTGTACTAACTTCAGAGTTTCGGGTCTGATATTTAGGTCCTTGATGCATTTTGAGTTGATACTAGTACAGGGTGATAGACATGGATCTAGTTTCAGTTTCTTGCAGATGGATAACCACTTTTTCCAGCAACATTTGTTGAAGAGGCTGTCTTTTCTCCATCGTATATTCTTGGCACCTTTGTCAAAAATGTGGTGGGCATAGTTGTGTGGATTCATATCTGGGTCCTCTATTCTGTTCCACTGATCTTCATGTCTGTTTTTGTGCCAGTACCATGCTGTTTTTATTGCTATTGCTTTGTAATATAGTTTGAAATTGAGTATTGTGATACCTCCAGCATTGCTCTTTTTGCTGAGTATTGCCTTGGCTATTCGTGGTCTCTTGTGTTTCCAGATGAACTTGAGGGTAGATTTTTCAATCTCTGTGATGAAAGTCATTGGTTTTTTGATGGGAATTGCATTAAACATGTAGATTGCTTTTGGTAGTGTAGCCATTTTTACTATGTTGATTCTACTGATCCATGAGCACGGGAGGTCTTTCCATCTTCTGTGGTCTTCCTTGATCTCTTTCTTCAGGATTTGTAATTCTCCTTGTAGAGTTCATTCACATCCTTTGTTAAATTTACTACTAGGTATTTGATTTTTTTTTTTTGAGGCTTTTGTGAATGGAATTGTTTCCATATATTCCTTCTCAGTTTGTTCATTGTTGGTGTATAGAAAAGCTAATGATTTTTGTGAGTTGATTTTGTATCCTGCCACCTTACTGTAGCTGTTTATGGTGTCTAAGAGTTTTTGGGTAGAGTTTTTTGGGTCTTTAAGGTATAGGATCATATCATCTGCAAATAAGGATATTTTGACAGTTTCTTTATCTATTTGTATTCCTTTTATTTCTTGTTCTTGCCTAATTGCTGAGGCTAGAAATTCCAGTACTGTGTTGAATACAAGTGGGGATAGTGGGCACCCTTGTTCCGTTCCTGATTTTAGGGGGAATGGTTTCAGTTTGTTACCATTAAGTATGATGTTGGCTGTAGGTTTGTCATATATAGCCTGTACAATGTTGAGGTATATTACTTCTATTCCTAGTTTTCCTAGAGCTTTTATCATGAAGTGGTGTTGGTTCTTGTCGAAGGCTTTTTCTGCGTCTATTGAGATGATCACGTGGTTTTTGTCTTTGCTGCTATTGATGTGCTGTATTACATTTATAGATTTGCATATGTTGAACCACCCTTGCATCCCTGGGATGAAGCCTACTTGGTCATGGTGAATGATCTTTCTGATGTGTTGTTGGATTCGATTTGCCAGTATTTAATTGTGTACTTTTGCATTGTTATTAATTAAGGAAAATGGCCTATAGTTCTCCTTTTTGGAGGTGTCTTTGTCTGATTTTGGGCTAAGGGTAATATTGGCTTCATAAAATGAATTAGGCAGTGTTCCTTCCCTTTCTACTTTGTGGAACAATTTAAGGACGGTTGGTATTAGTTCTTTAAACATCTGACAGAATTCAGCAGTGAATCCATCAGGTCCTGGTCTTTTTTTTTTTGGGAGGCTCTTGATTGCTGCTTCAATTTTGTTTTGTGTTATAGATCTATTCAGGTGATTAATATCCTCTTGGTTCAGTTTTGGATGGTCATAAGTTACTAGAAATCTGTCCATTTCTTCAAAATTTTCAAATTTATTAGAGTATAGGCTCTCAAAGTAGTCTCTGAGGATTTCCTGGATTTCCATGGTGTTTGTTGTTATCTCCCCTTTTTTATTTCTGATTTTACTAATTTGGGTTTTTTCTTCATTTTAGTCAGGTTTGCCAGGGATCTATCAATCTTATTTATTTTTTCAAAGAACCAGCTTTTTGTTTCATTGATTCTTTGTATGTTTGTTGTTGTTGTTGTTGCTGTTTCATTGTTTTCAGCCCTTATTTTAATTATTTATCTCCTTCTGCTTGTTTTGGGATTTTCTTGTACTTGTTTTTCTAGTAGTTTGAGCTGTAATATTAGATCATTGATTTGAGATCTTTCTGACCTTTTAATGTACACACTGATGTCTATAACCTTTCCTGTTAGGACTGTCTTTGCTCTGTGCCATAGGTTCTGGTAGGTCATGTTTTCATTTTCATTAACTTCCATGAACTTTTTAATTTCCTCTTTTATTTCATCAGTGACCCATTGATCATTGAGCAATGTGTTATTCAGCTTCCAATTGTTTGAGTGGTTTTTACTGCTGTTTTTGTTTTTAATTTCTAGTTTTAATGCATTGTGGTCAGATAGAATGCATAGGATTAGTTATATTTTCTTATATTTGCTGACAGAGCACTTTCTTATGCAAGATTATTTTTGCATGTTGTAGCAAGTGGGTATGTCCTAAAGCTCTCATCAACAGATATACTTCCAATGCCTGGCCTGGCCTTAGGATCGAAAGTCTTAGGTCTCAGTAAACATTAACCTCACTATCTCTGTGACCATACTGACCTTTGTAGGACATATTCCATGTTTTTCTGACTCCTCTAGTTCGAAATGATCCATCTATTCTTTTCAGAAAATTTAGTCTGTTTATAGAATTGCTGTGGCTTTGGTTGAGAAGTCAGTTTTTGGATCAGTTGCTGCTAGGAGGCTCACAAATGCAGAGTATTGGAAATTGAATGCATTGTCTAGTTCAGTACTTTCTTTTTTTTTATTTCTATTCATTTTGTTTTTAAAATACAGCTCTAATCATTTTAATTACAAAAGTAGTATCCTTTAGTACAGTTTATAGAATAGTGAAGTGTCCCAAGGTAAGTGAGTAGCTGCTTCTTCCCCAAGCCTCTTCTGTCTATTCAAATAAGTCTTACTGCTTTTTGCTTGTTTTTTTTAAATAGTTGTTATACACAGTAACATGTAGAAGAATTTAAGTTTTTAAAAAATTTTATGTGCCAGTTATGTTCCTTTAATTACTTATGTTGAAATGAATATGTGATGTTAGTATATGTATCTTCATTGACATTTTTTCTGCTGAGCAGTATACAACATTCTAAAGTGAACACTTATAGACTTTCCTCATTTTACTTATGAGTTATATAGTTGTATGTATTTCCCACAGTACTTATATACATTGTCCTCTTGAAGAGTGAGAAATTGAAAATGTTTCTAGGTCCTATTACTATATAAATGAAACCAGTAAAATAGCATATATTATGCATTGCGTTTTTATATGTTTGATAAATTCCTTGAAATGAATTTATAAGGCTAAGGCAAGTGGAGTTTTTAAATTGTGTAAAAATGTTCACATTGCTTTGTCAGAAATTGATGGAAATTGTAGTATTGCCAATAACATAAGGATATCGCTTCTTTCCTACACTTACTTGCATTTGATATTTATTAATTTCATGAATCAGGAGATGTATTGCATTGTTGCACAAATTTATATGTGTGTGTGTGTGTGTTTATTTCCTTGTATTTATCTATATGTTATATTTAAATATAAAAATTTGCCTAAGAAGATATTAGGACCCTAAATACTACAACAAAGTACCTGTATAAGTTGTTTGGGGAAATGGAAGGTGATATACACACTGTTGTATATTACCATATAGATCAATAACATCTGCAGTGTCAACTTTGAAAAGTAAGCTGTCGTAATAAGGGGAAATATAGCAGAGAGAAAGAACCAAGAAATGACTAATATGGAATTAATCAAAGAAATAAACAACCTCATGATTTTTTGTGTAATAGCTAAACTTAAACTTAAGTACTATTTGCTTCTCTGTTGTAGTTTAAAAATGTTGTGAGAAAACACATTTAAAGATAGTTAAATATGAGAAGACATATCATAGTAATTTACCAATCTTCCCAAATTAATTTAAAGCATTTTCACTTGTTGTAAGAACAACAAAATAAGATGTTAACAACTGGTGAAGTTTCAATGTTGGCTGTGAAGTTTATCAGTTAAATCTTGGAATTAAATTTACATTCACTTAGTTTACTTTTTCAACCATGTAAGAGTAACACTATAAATCCCCCCACTTCAGTTTACTTTATTTTATAACTGTATAAATAGAATTTTTTTCAACATACCACATTCTTCATCATCTCAAAGTACTTCATAAGCAGTTTTATTTTGTACCTGCTAAAAATAGAACAACTCTATTTGAAGCACACTTCCAAAACAAAGCTAATTGGACCATTCAGTAAACAATACACCTTTTCATTGAGTAAACTGCAAGAATGCTTGTTAATATTTTTGGCTTATTTTCTCAACCCTCATTACTTTCTGGACTTCATATATCTGTTATTTATCACATATTTATCATCACATTTTTGTTTAATCCACAAAGTACAACACACAAATACTAGAAAAATAGCATTCTTTATTAAAAAACAGATGTACCAAAGTAATTACATAGGTATTACGTAAATATATATACTTATAAGATCCAGAAGTGAATAGCATCGGCTAAACTATGTAAAACAAAAGAATGAACGTGTTTTGTGATTTTTATAAAAGAATTCCTCTATATAACAAGCTTGCTCACTTATCAGGGCACTAAGCCACCTAAAGTCAATGTTTTCATAGCACTGTAATGCAACATAAAGACATTTACTAACTAATGGTTAGTAATATGGTTAGATAATATACCTGGTTGAATAATCTTGAACAAAAATGTATTTTATTAAGGTATAATCCCAGGAGATGTTACATTAAAAATGTTTCTGTTGGTCAAGAAAGTTGGCAAAATGTTGCATGTTTAATCTCACTTAGCAATACAAATTGTATATATTATTATATTAGTGATATGAGAAATCTTATAACATAGGACATTGTTTAACCAGGTGTATGACACATATTTTTTACTGCACAATCTTTTTTTTTTTTTGCTGATGGCAGAATTAGTTTTATAGGAGACCTTGGGAATTGCTGAAGTAGAGATATGTTTGCAAAATATTTTGTCATTATGGAAGAACAGAGAGATTTGCTTTAATTAAGGAACAATCAGACCATATATGCATGTGAAATCAAACTATGTATGTTTAAAAACAGAATAAAAACTGATGAAGGAAACCTTTCTAATTAGATTAAATAACATTGTTTGGGATGAATCATATGTACACATAGACCAATGTGAGAAAAATCATCCTCAGACTATTTTCTGTTTGTTTCTACATAACTAACTCAGAACAGTGACTGATTGCAAAGCCACATGACATCCCAGAAGCCTTATGATCTTTCACTCTTTCATAGAAAAAGTAAATATTCTTACCTATAATATCCAAGACAATATGACATGATGGTCAAGGACTCATACTCTTGAATTTAAATTCTAGTCCTATCATTTATTGGCCACTTTTATGATTTTGAGTGAGTCACTATTCTTTAGGTTTTCATCTGTGAAAAGTAATCTCGTATAGGCAGGGCTTTCTTTGTCCTGTTGGTTGCCAATATGTCCCTGAATAATTCCAAACACATAATGATCTGCAATAAACATTTCTGAATGAGTGAAAATAGAACTAGTTGTGACTTCAGAGTGCAGTTTTGAGGATTAAACAAAGTCATCTACTTATCTTCTCAGTATAGACACTGATAGCATAAGCTCAAGAAGTTGTATTTTAAATATTATATACTTAATTTTCATATTCCTTGAATTCTTTCCTTTGCCTCCAGATCCATAAATTATGTTTAGGGAACGTTCCCATTAAAATGTACCATTGCCACTTCCTATCCCATATACTTCATGTTGGGTTAATCTTCTCTCTTCCCTATCCGTTCTTTTTCATTTGTTCCCTGTCATTCTAAAGATATTACAAATCCTCTGACTCATTCTGGGATTCAATCTATCTCATTCTTATCCTCAATATAAGGGTCTTGTATGCTTCTTTTTCATTTTTGCTACTTAATAATTTACCTGAGGAAACTCAGTTTCTCAAAATTCATCCACTAAAGTGTTTCTGATTATTTCTTTCATTCTACTCAATCTCTTTTTTTCATGCAGAACTTTATTCAACACCACAAGCGGTATATGGTTTCTATACTCTATGGCTGTGTATATGCTCCAAATGCTTTCCACTACACTGCATCTTTATCTTCTATTCATTCTTTCATATTTTCCTCAAATATAAATTCTACTTGTCACCTACTACATGCGCACTAATCATTAGTTAGCACTTTTATATAGCATTTTAATTCTCTATTCATTTCTTTGAGATCACAAGAATGTTCAGGAACACAGGAATTAGTCTTCTCAGCACTATCAAAATGCCTGCACATGGTAGGTACAGGCATTTCTTTTGGTGAAGGATAAATCAGTATTTTGGTAAATGGCATACAGAGTAAAATGCTTTATGTTGTCAGTTTTAATTATAGTGAGAAATGACATGATTTGATTATTTGGTTCTATATTTGCTGCAAGAAATTTTAAAGCCCTAGTAAAAAGTTTTATGTATCAGTATACAACTATTTGCATATATTTTTAAAGCATGGGAGGATGAGAAAGAGAATGAACTTTTTACATATGGAAAAAAATGAGAAGTTATGTTTTATTTATTTTTTCAGTCATAATTTCTTTTTAAATTTTATTTTATTATTTTTGCATTTACTTACATGTGTATACATTATTTGGGCTACCTCCCCCTCCCCCACTCCCTGTAGGCAGAACCTGTTCCACCCTCTTTTTCTTTGATTTTGTTGAAGAAAAAACATGAACGATAATAAGAAAAACTGGTGTTTTTGCTAGTTTGAGATAAGGATAGCTACACAGGGTGATTCCTTTTGTTGTTTCTATGCATATGTATATTACACCCCAAATTGGTTCGTCTCTACCAAACCTCTTCACTACTTTCTAGTCTCCTTCCCATAGTGGCCTCTGCTAGCTTAATATTCCTGTATTCACTGCTATACGGTTATGTTTTAAAATCATTTTTTTAGCATTATCTCAATAAATTCTATGTTGGCCACATCATTTAATTTTAATACATACTTTCCATAATGTTGTTTTCTTACCCTGGTCTTTTTTCTTTTGTCTATAGCACTTACTATTTTTAGCAGTGTAGTTAATTTGCTAACTTACATTTTTTGAATTATCTCTGTACCTTATTAGAATGCAAGTTTCAGTTCCAGTTACTTATCTACTCCAGTTGGTCAGCATATAGTAGATTCTAAAAAAACTATGAAAAAGCATATAGTAGATTCTAAAAAATTCTAAAAAAACTATGAAAGAATTCATCCTATATAGTTATTACAGATATAGTAGCTAAATAAGAAAAAAACTGGTATAATGGTCAGTCTCATATTTTCTTAGTTGTAAATGTTTTAACCATGTTTTTCCTAGCATACCTCATTTCAAAAGGTAAAGAGAAAAAATTGCATGCCACATATATTAAGAAACTCTCTCCAAATAAGTTCTCATTATAAAACTGGGCTTGTAGAGAATAATGTGCTTCTGTTAAGGCTGAGGGACAAATGAATGAAACGAAGCTTCAAGGAAGAGAGATACTGGGCTTGGTAATTCATACAGGGGCAGTGAAGCAGAGTGTCAAGTTGGGACCTGTGGCATCTGATTGTCTGGGCTTCTAAAGCTTCTCAGGACTTCCAAACCATCTTGCCAGTACAAATTTCCTATACTCTTAGGGCTGGACTGATTAAGAATTTGAACTTAAATACATGTAAGCTTTTAAAAACAGTTCATGGCACTTGATAGAGCAAAATAAACATTAGTTTGCTAGCTATACTTGCCAAGTCTAGAAGTCTTGTAATGTCAAGATACACTTTTTTGCTAAACAAAGAAGATAAAACTATTTTCTGACTGAAAAATAAAGTGTCACTTCTAAGTGCTTAAGGAAATGAGCTTTGATGTTAAATAGTATGTGAGGGCCTTCACTCCAAGTCTAAAATTAGGTTATTTCAGTTTACTTCATATAATGTGGTGAAAAGTACTAGGACTAGACTAAAGTGGAAATAGGAGGCATTGATGTGTTTTTTCATTTGTGATGTCAACACTGTTTCTATTTTTTCTTATCTGATGAGCTTTTCTCTGTGATCAGATCATATTAATATGTATGCTTTCTTTACATGTGAGTGGAGATTTTGAAAACGGTTTTATTGGGAGAGATTTTACCATGGAACTGCTTATAATGTGAGAATACTTAGAAAGCCTCACAACACTGCCAACTAATGGTCAGCAACAAGTATATATTGACATGAGAAATGCTGACTGAAACTCAGGACTAAATGTTTAAGTTCATGTCAGATATGGTCTGAGATTTACTTTTTTCCTTTCTAAAATGAGTTGCTTATACTTTTGTATTTCTAAAGATTTGAGATTATAAAGTTTATTATTATCATGACTTTTTGATAGATCATAACTCATAACCAGAACTGTTACAATGATGATTTATTCAAAGTTCTTAAAAAAACAAGTTGACATTTCTTGGTTAAAACATTTTGTCACTCTCAGTGAAATGTAAATATATTTTTGATAGGTATCATTAAATTATACAAAATAAGTAATTATGTAATTTGTACTTTTAAAGATATTTGTTCTGTCTTTAAAAGGGTAGCATTTAATCGTAATCTAAACAGAGAATCCATGTAAAAAAGGCTTAATGTAAGTTATGTAGTAAAAATTGATTTTTCTCTGAAACTGTTAGTTTTATATTGCTATGTAACAAGTAGCCATAAATTTACCAGCTTCAAACAATACCCATGTATTAGTGCATCCTTTTGTAGATCAGAAGCTCACCATGGCATGCAATGATTCTCTAACCAGGGACTTTACATTACCGAAGTCAAAGTGTAGTTTCTATTTGGAATCATTCAGGTGTTGACAGACTCTAGTACCTTGTGGTTGTAGGATTGAGGTCCTACTTTGTTGTTGGTTGGCCAACAGACTTAGTTCCTGGAGGCTGTTGGCATTCCCTGCTTCATGGTTCAGGCCCTTTAAAGAACTTAACTTATTAGAGTGACCCTAACTGGGTAATATCTCTTTTGATTTACTCAAAAGCCAACTGATTAGTAATCTAATCATTGTGTGATATCCCATCCTATTTACAGTTTCCACACTCATGGGTAGAGAATTAAAAAGGTATGCATATTAGAAAGCAGAAATTCACTGAATGGAGTGAATTCTGCTTAGAATTCTCTTTAACAGAACAATTGATTGGATTTATTAAAATTTTTTTTTTAAAAAAAGAGTACAGCTGTTTGATTTTGTCAAAGGGTGTGCTAGTCTATTTTCTATTTCTAATAATGCAATACCACAGTTTAAGTAAATTTAAAAAGGAGGTTTATTTTGGCTCACAGTTCTTGTCCAAGTGAGAGGACCTATATCTGGCTTTGCTGGCAGAGTACTGAGGAGCTTATGTGTGGTCTCCTTCTCCCTCTCTCTTCTTTAACAGTATTTAACAGCCTGTGGTATTCAAGCATGGAGATCCATCCCGATGACCTTATCTTTTCCTAATCACTTCTCAAAACATGTAGTCGGATTAAGTTTGTACCTGGAAATGGGAATTGAATTCCAACATGAGTTTTGGAGAGAAGAAGCCATGTTCAAATCATAGCTCAGGGCATGTAAACATAAATACGTATTGGTAATTCATAGATATGAATGTAAAACAACATAGAAAAGCAGACATAAAATCTAAGAATTAAGAAAGGCCAGTCTTTGTCAGGAAGGAGGAAATAAGTGAGAATGGCATATAAATGGGTTAGAGAGGAAAACTAGGCAAGAACATTTTGAAAGAAAAGGAATGAGAAATATTTAAGGAAAGCAAGTGATTTCCAACAATATGGAGATAAAATTGATATTTTAATAGTTGTATTATAAACTATTACATTTTCTTTAAAAAGACATATAAAGAGAATCTATGTGCTTGGATTTGATTAATAACATCCTTGAGAATTTCCCCAGATGAATGATTCAGCAGAAAAAAGGCTCACTGCTTATTGCAGCATTCTCTTTAATAGTAAACCAAACTTTTTAAAAAAACCTACACAGACCTACATTTCTAGCAATAGACATAGTAACATAAAGCATGGCACATTGTAAATTACATAACCTACTTACTAAGCATTTACTCAAATGCCAAGTTAAAACCACTTAAGGATACATTATTATTGTCCTTATTCTGTAGTGGGGGAAACTGAGCAGAGAGAAGTGGCTGAGTTCCCAATTTAATGTTAAGTCTGAGAAAAGAAATTTTAGCATTGACAATCTGCTTCCAAATTTGGAAATCTTAATTAATCTGCAAAATTGCCTTTCAAATTTGATAGGATATTATGAAACAAAATAATGACAATAATATTTGAAAAATGTGTTTATAATACAATGTTAAATAAAAATACTAATTTATAATAACTGGAAAAACCTTCCTCAGGTAAAAATAGATGGATTAGGATGATCAATTAAGGTATAATTTTTCTTTTTTTATCCTTAATCTTTTTAAAGTATATGAAAATGAATGGCTATCAGTAGCCTCATGCTGAGGAGTCACACCTAGTGAGAATGGGAACAGTGTTGTGTTAATATCAGAAGAGTATCATATGAATAGGTGGCTAATACATCATTGACATAACCTGATTCATTTTGTTTGTTCTGAAGCCAGACAGCTATAATGATCACCTACATTAACGTCAAGGTTACAGAAGATAGAATACCAAAAGGTGTAAGTTAGGGTTAAAGCTATTGGGAAGCTGTTGAAGGTCTTTGGAAGTGAGATTCACATGTTGCAAGATAACTAAAACAGTGGATTTCAAGAGGAGCTTCTAAGTGGTGAACAGTGGTTGGAAAGTGGCAATGGAGAGCAGGAAATAGGCTACTTGCCTAACTCCATCATTCTTCTCATCAAATGTTTTTGAAAATAAGCCTGAGAAAAAGGATAATTGGGAGAAGCCTGTTAATTAAGAAGAAAAATAGAGGGAAAAGTTATACAATTAAAACAGAGTTTGCTTAGGTCATATTGAAAGTCCAATAGAATTATAGGCACCTGTTTAGTCCACCTAGCATGGGACAGGGCTAAGACTTGGGTGTATAAGTTTGAGATATGGACAAGTACTTTGGTTTGTTATTGTTTGTAAGCACAATGTGAAGAGGATGAAAGTGAAGAGAGCGGGAAGTGAACAGGTACTAGAGCGACTAAGTAGGAAGAATCCAAGTTTCAGAGTAGTTTTGTAAGAGTTCAATTAGCCACATACATTTCTAGTTCTGGTACATTTTGTAGATATCAGTGTGACTCAGGTGTAAATGAATGAAAGAGTTTGTGTTGTCTGTTGAGTAATTCTCCCCCAGGTAAAAACAATACATTTTACAAAATAATATAAGCAATGTAAATTCATGAAAAATATGGAACATGCATCCTTTTCTGCCTTTAAGGAAGAAAAACTAAAGATGGAGTTGTTTGTTTCAAAATTATGTCTTTGCATCTATTATTTTAAAAATATATCTCATGGGGCAATATTATTTTTCAAAGATAAAATTTGGTATAATATTTCATTTAGGGTTTCACAGCATACACAATGGGAAAATTGACTTTTAAAATAGCATTTACATGTTAAAATTTTCATGTGAAGATATTTCTATTTCTCTGATATTATGTCTCAATTATTATATGTAGAAAAGTTGGAAGGTAGGTAGGTAGGTAGACACTTAGATAGATCCTATGTACTAAGATAACACCAGACTTATATGAAAAATTATCAAGTAAATATGGACTTTAGGCTTCATATGCAAATCAGAACAAAGTTAAAGAAAATACATTAAATTATATTTTTTATCTTTAGCCATATTTTAATGGCTACAACTATTGCCATAAGATTAAAAACCATTATAATTTGAAACTTTATCGTGTGTGTTTGTGTGTGTGCAATTTATGACTAGCTTGTGTATTTAAGAGTTAAGTGTCTCTTAATGAATAAGTTTTCTAGTGAATTCAGCTTGAAATATTTATGCATTTCAAAACTCCAAATGCCAACTTAATTAAATTTAAAAGTGATTAAGTCTAGATTATAAAAGATGTTTTGGTCACAATTCATTTATAACCTGTCATATTCAAATCTCAGCTAAGACCAACAATAAATTAACAACTAAATGCTATTTTAGTTTGTATATGCGACAAGAAACAGAAGGACAGAATTGGCCAAAGAGATCCATGTTGGTCTTCACTGAATATTAAATTTTGTTCTTCACAATCTCAATGCCAGCCTGCTCCATAGAACTGGTGATTTGAAAGTTCCGAGTTCTCTTCTTGTTACATTGGTCACTGACAAGATAAAATCCATATTCATGGCTGATGATAATGTAGCCATTCAATTAGTTTCTTTAGTAATTCTGGAAAATTTCCACATCTACTTGTAATTAATACTCAGAAGTTCTTTTCTTTTAAATATTTCTTGTTCCTTCCTTAAAAACAAACAAGCAAGGGGTGTGGCTCTTGATGAGTAATATATTTAGTTGTTTCAGTGTTGTGATGTGTCTATTAATGATTATATATTAAGGTGGTGATTTTTTTTTGACAAACAGAAGGTATTTTCAAAGACATCACAGACAAAGATCTTGACCAGTAAAATAGTCCTTGACAATTCCTGTCATAGTTATTGGCTCACATAACTATAGCAGTTGATATTTACTAAGGATGGGATCTAAACCATTAAAGAAAAATTCTAGAATACTGCCTTAAGAATGAAAAAAATGTAACATCAGTACAACATTAGATTTTTTTCATTTAGTCATACACAGTACTCCACAGTAAGTCAGCATGTGGCTTTGTTGATATGAGAATGAAAGAAAAAAAAATCCATGTATATTTTCTCTGTTCTTCTTGTACTTTGGAAGAACAAAAGTCTCAAAGCATTTAATATATTTTCTAACATATTTGTGTGATACTTCAAATATGAGAAAAGTTTATAAAACTCCATATATTAATAGATGGTTTTTAAGTATCCTGTAAGATAAAATCACATTATAATTAAATATGTCTGCTTGAAAGACTAGATCATTTTTGTCAAAGAGCTATTTTTTTTCTTTTTTTTGGTGGGACTGTGGTTTGAACTCAAGGCTTTGCACTTGCAAAGCAGGCATTCTACTACTTGAGCCGCACTTTCAGTCCATTTTGCTCTGGCTATTTTGGAGATGGGGGTCTCACAAACTATTTGCCCTGCCTGGCCTTGAACCAGGATCCTCCTGATCTCAGCCTCCCAAGTAGCTGGGATTATAGGCATGAGCCACCAGTGCCTGGCAAAAAGCTAACTTTTTACTATAGCTAATACTCAGAATTTTGAATGTCATTAATGTGCAAGAGGAACCTTTAGTGAATTGGTGTTTATAACTTTCTCATGATTTTTTCATATATGTGCTTAGGTTTGTGTGTGTGTTATTTATAACATACTTCTGGAGATGTTTACCTAGTCAAGTTTCTTATAGTCTATCTATCTATGTATCTATCTATCTATCTATCTATCTATCTATCTATCTATCTATCTATCTATCTTAGTCTATCGTCTATCCAAACTGAATAATCATATGAAATAATACTTCCCTATATTTCCCTTTCCCACTCATACATTTTATTGTTTCACATAAAATTTCAATGCCATAGAAGATTTTCTTCAAAAAAGCACCAGTATGACTTCTGCCCTTACAAAATTCATAATCTAGGAAAATATCAAAATATAAAAATAGCTAATAGAAGTCATATAGTAGTAGTAACTATAGTAGAAATTTGAAAATGTGTTCTTAAACATATACAGAAATGAAAAGTTTCAACTTGGGCTATACAATTTGAGCTCTCCTTGAAGGTGGACATGGCTTTTGTGATGATATTTGCTATGTGGTTTTGGCTTTCCAGAATCCAAACAAATGTTTAATTTAGGATAATGCTCCATTCAGTAATTTTAGTGGGAAGCACAGCCTTGCCTCATATACAGATGGGGGAGGGTAGCTGCTGTTTCTCCTCAGTGCAAGCTAAGGCTTTTTTATTATAACCCTTTCATGGGCTTGGAACCTCCAGTGATGCTCAGATCCAGCATCTAGGCTTCACTCTTGCCCTTGGTTGCAAGATTTCATACACAGCAATGAGCAGAGTTGTGGTGGCAACAATGTCAGTACAGCCTGCTTCTGCAACTTGGTCTTGATTCTTACTTCTATTGTCCAGTCTGTTTGTTGCCTCTCTGTTTTCTGGTACTCTCTTTCCAGCTTACTGCACTTCAAGAGCTATAGTTTATTACCTCTTCTCCCTACCTTCCCCAACCAGTTTTCTTTTTTGTCCTGTTTGTGAGAATTAAGCATTTGCTATTTTCAAGTAAGGATCCTACTGATTCAGATTTCAAAGTTGAATTTGCCAGAAAATGTATTACCTGGCTTCTCCTGTTCAAATTAAATGAAGACAAAGGAGAAATCCTGTAGGTAGAGCATCCTTGTTAAACCAGAGAGGAAAGAAAGTGGCAGGAAATCATTTGCTACCTCAGAACAGAGATGTGTAAACTTTCTTGGATTTTGAACCTTTAGTCGGTTGTTTTTTCAGAGTGCAACTAGGCAAAATGAATTATCTAACAGTACTTTTCTTCTTCTGAAAATTTGAAATACCCACAGAGTGGCCAGCAGTTCACCATGGCTTTCCAGGGTGACTACACCTTCTGTTTGGACTCCATAAGCCAAAAGATTCTTAGTATTTTACTTTTTAAAGAAAATTCATGTTTCTTATTTCAAACTTATAATAGTGCTGTGGGATGTGAATATAAAAAAACTGTAATTTACAATTTAGATGATTTGACTATAGACATATGAATAGCTAATATGGGCTAATTGGAAGTCAAATCTTTATTTTCCTGAAATATAGCAATTAGATTTTGTGCCTGGGGTATTTGCATTAATACATCAAATGCAATGAAAACTAAGTTTATTGTGATTTCTTAAAAAAACATATGCAGAGGTATGACTGTCAGGATGAGAAATTTGAGTATTCTGTGATTATGGAATTTTTGTAAACAACCTGTTGCGTTTAAGTAGCTCTAGACCTTGGAATCTTTAAACATAACAACCAGTTGTGTTTTTTTTTTTTTTGGTCTATCATAACCCATATTATATAGAACATATCCTGTATTTGGTAATCAGTGTGCATTTCTTTAAATTTTACTTATGCTGGAAATTGGTATGTAAAAGTGATGTTTACCATTAATATTTGTGCTGTAGCTAGCTACTGAAATCTGTGATCTTGAATTCTGCCTCTTGATGATTTATTAGCTCATTCTTCATTCATTCAACTGACAGATATTTATTGAGTACTTTGCAAAGTTTTTCCTACTGTTGAGAAGGTTAAATGCAGCATCAGAGACTTAGAAGCCTTTTTTCCAGGTCGTTTTGACCCAGCCCATTAGTTGCATCACTTCTTTGTTTGATCTTAAAACGGAAGAAAGAGTAGAGTTTAATAAAATAAGAAGGTGCTGAACAATCTGAAAGTCACCACTATTGTAAATTTAAAAGCATTAGTTCTAAATTAAGAAAAAAAGATGTATCTATAAGATAGTAAAATCAGCTCCTTTTGATTGCTTATGGAAAGTATTAATTTCAAGTTCTAAGTAACTACTATAGCCAGGTGACAAAAATTTTTTTTGGCCATGGGATGATTTTGTTTGGGTGCCTCATTAATAGTGTTATGACAGTGAAGGAAAGCTATATTAAGTAAATCCTAGGTGAATTTGCATATTATTCATAATTTAGTGAAGAATCTGGTTCATGGAATTATGGAAGAACAACGTAATAATGAAATGTGGTATATGTGTATATTATTAAAGTTACTGAACAAAGATACATTAAAAATGTACTTTGCTCATTTCTCATAAAGAAGAGATTGTCATTTAAAATATAATTTAGTCATGATTTAAGACAAAATAAGTCTTTTGAATATAGTGGTATGGCCAAATGTACATTCACATTTCTATGACTCATTCTATGTCATGAATTGTATCATTTCATGTCTTCTTTTTTTCTCCTAAAAATAACATTTTCAAGATATTTCCAAATAAATTGAAATAGGAAAGTGTTTTTTTGCAGATTTTTTGCAATGTTATTATGTTTCCTTAGAACATGTATTTGAGGTACAAAATACTTTAAAGACAAGGGGCTGTAAATGGCTTACTTACTGAAGAAAATAATTTGTAATCTTAAAAAGTGATCTTAAAGCCAGGCACTGGTGGCTCACACCTGTAATTCTAGCTACTTGGGAAGCTGAGATCCTAATTCTATACTAACCAGAGCAAAAAGAGCTGGAGATATGGCTCAAACAGTAGAGTGCCTACTTAGCAAGTACTAAACTCTAAATTCAAACCCCAGTACCATTAAAAGAAAAGAAATCTTGGGTCAAGTTTCATATCTTCAGGCGAGTCTTGGGAATCAGTCAGTCCTTAAGGAAACTGACATTTCTGAAATTACAATTTTATTTTTACTAGGAATAGGCAAAACACTTATTTGGGAAAATGAGATTTCTTTTGTGGAAGATTCTGTGAAATATTGCTGAACTCAAACTGATTGTGACCACTGAATAGTAATAATGGTAAGGAAGATGAGGAAGGTTTCCTTGAATTTGATGTTGCTTAATATTTTATGATGCAGTGTTCCTTGATCTTTGTAGGACAGAATAATTATTTTTTTTTTGAAATTTCAGTAACATGTATTCCTCTGATAACTTGATAGTTGAAAAAGAACACTGAAATAAAGTATTCTTTATGGTTTGATAAAATTGAAAACTGGCTAGCATTTAGTTGAGATTATAATTTTGAAAGAAAAAATATGTAGGCTTCTTTTTCTATGCTAAATATGGATAGATTAATACAATTTTCGGACGCATGATTGAATGTCTCATATATAGTGGGATACACAGTGAGTTGCTATATTTTTTTCTGTTAGAAAAGAAAGATGGTTAGCTATAAGAGGAAGAGACTCAGAGATGATCCCTGAAGATCTCCCTTACCAAAATTTTGTATTCTGATATTCTGGGCACTAATCTAAGCACTTTACCCCCATTAATTATTATTCATCCTTATATATGTCTTATGGAAGAAATGTAGTTAAAGAACAGAAATAAAATTGCTAATCAAAAAATAAGTCTTATTGTTTTTGTAATTACTTGAGCGATAAGTTAAAAATATATTTTAAATACTGTCATTTCATCAACCTGCATCATTTTTGCTCTCATGAAATGCTGAGATTGGATCAGCTTTTAACTCCACTTGAGTGAATAAGATAAGCAGGCACCTGTCTGCCATGCTGGTTCTAATCTGTGGCAGAGACAGGCAACAGAAGCAAATAAATGAACACTACTGAAATGTGTGTCTCACCAAGTGGCACTCTGGAGTCAGATCATTTAGCTTAGGTACAGGAGAGGAACCAAGTTATTCAGAGAGAAGGAATGGCATCTTAAAGGCCCGAGTATTGGAGAGAGCCAATGGTGACATAAGGAGAATGAGTGAGGAAGGAGTGGCATGAGATGGTTCTCTCTAGATTATGGAAGACTAATGTTTGTAAACAACATTCATAAGTAAATTGGTGCAGATTGAAGTTTACCCAGGAATTACCTCCTCATTCACATGGATGTGTTTTCTAATAAGTTTATCTAATGGGTAAACATTGGGATAGAGTTATTAAGTGTTGTAGTAGAAATTGCAGTTTGTTCTTTATGTCTAATAAGCAAAAGATTTTTGTCTACTTTTCATATAAGTTGCAGTTGTGAATTACTGTGAGTCTTTATTTCACTACAAATAATTTCTGGAATTCTCATGAAAACATAAATGTGTGTGTCATTTTTGCATGTGTTAAATGTTGCATTTAAATTCTTATTATTTTGGTAGCTTCATGGTTATCAACACTTTTACATCTTGGGCTCAAACATCTCAATACAATTTACATACTGATGAACAATAATCTTTAAAATAAATTATTTTAAAATTAATTTTCAACTTAGGTAATACATCCAGTACATAGAAAAAGGCATAATGAACACCTAGATATAGCTTTAATGTATGTCTCAAAATTCATGTTTTGGAAACTTGATACCCCATGCGGCCATGTTGGGAGGTGCATCCCAATGGGGTGTATTTGGATATTCAAGGTACCATCTCATGCTGTTGCTGTGAGAGTGAGTTTGTTATTTTTGGGAGTGCACCCATTATCCTAGGAGTGGCTTCTTTAAAAAGGGGTGGTTTGGTCCCTCTTGCTCTCTTTTTAGCAATCTCTCTTTGTCCTCTGTCATTTGATGATTTCTGTCATGAGATGCCACAGCAAGAAAGTATTCACCAGATGTCAGCCTCTTTGTCAGACTTCCCAGCCTCCAAAACTGTGAGAAATAAAGTTCCATTCATTTGTAAGGTACCCAGTCTCAGGTATTCTGTTCAAGTGGTACAAAATGGACTAAGGCATAACCCTTCCCATCTTTTTTTTAAAATTATTATTGTTGTACTGGGAGTACATTATTACATTTACAAAAGTTCTTACAATGTATCACAGTTGAATTCATCCCCTCCATCATTCTTCTTTATCCTCCTTCCTCCCATTCCTGGAATAGTTTCAACAGGAGTCCTTTTTCCATTTACATACACGTGTACATAATATTTCCATCATATTCACTCTCTTATGCCCTTTCCTTCCTCCCTCTTCCCATTGATAGCAACCCCACAGACAGGACCTGTTTCACCTTCCTGTTCTCTATTTTTGAAAAAAAAAATGACATTTCTGTTTCGTTAAGATGGATATACAGGGTTTTTCATTGTGACATTTCCATGTATATATGTATTATTACCCAAATCGGTCCTTCTTTTTCTCCTTGTACTTCCTATACAAGAATGAATACAGAATTTTTAAACTTGTATTATTTTGAAATTTAATCTATGATAATACATGCATCCCTAGTACATCCATAATTGTCATATAAGCTGTTTTATTGTATAAGTATTTTATGAATACACTATGTAATTTACACATTCCCTTGAAGATAAACATTTGATTTGGCTTGAAACACAAATGATTCTTAGTTTCTATCTGTGTTCAGTAGTATAAATTTCTCTTGATTCATTTTATCTTTTTCTCACGAGTTTAATGTCTTTTTAAAAGGTGTTTTTGCCATGATAACCTGTCAAAACATAAAACTATTTTTAAATTTAATTTTAATTTGTATGTTGAACATTATTATAGTACTTTGTTCCAGAATGTAGTTAGTATATCTTCTTAAAATTAATAATTACTTTTTGTAGTGTCAAAACTTTTTCAAAATAATTACATTAAAAACTTACCTCTGATATTTAGTGTCAGTATTTTTTTTTAGAATAGCCAGTCAGTATTCCTAATAATCAGCTTTTTAAAAATATCAATAAAATTAAGGTTTTTATATCCCTTAGAAAGGTATATTTTAAAAAGCACATTAAATTTATGAATGGTTTATGATTGTATTTGTGAGCATTTGGTCTACTTGGCTAACAAAATGGAGCATGTTTTTTGGTATATGAATTAATAAATATCTAAGATTTGTGGAAAGAATAGATTTTATTCTTTCATCTGTAAGAAATGTTGTTCATTATGTAGATGAGTTAGGAAGCTGCTATACAATGTACAATCAGATATAAATATTCTAAATAATTAGAAAAATTATAATAATCTAAGATTGAATTTATAACAACTTTTCAACTTAATAAAAACTCCCTTCCCCTACCCAGTTCTTAAGGTACCAATGCAGTTCCTTGATTTCTTGCAGATCCTGTTTGCTTCATTAAAGTCACCATTGTTCTTTTGACTTTTGATTACAAAAAAGATGTAATAATATTTTCTCCTCAAAAAAATGTGGATGTGAGTTTAAGCTTTTATGAGTGGAACAACTTAGATATCTACTGAAAAATTTTAGACTTAAGGATCCTCTGGGGAGGATGATTCTGAAATAAATAAATTTGAATTTTTTTCAGTGTGAGGTACGATTGCCTCGTGATTGGCAAAGTTAATTTTGGAAGACTTATTCTTAGAAGCAACAGATTTCAGCCATTGAGGCTCTGAAATGACACAATTTCTTGTGCCAAAACTAAAACCATTCAAATTATCCTTCATTTCCACATATAGTAGTTAACAATGTCCATCTTTATCTATGTTGATAATTATACTTTAAATTTAAACTTATAGTTGTATACAGAAAATAGCTGTCTTACAATTTAGAAAACTCTATAGAAAATTTAAGTACACATTAAGTAAAATTTAGCTAAACATTGTATGACACACGTGTACAATTCATCATTTCATGTGGATAAACTAACGGTTCTAGAATTTCTCAATGGAATTTCAAGAAAACACACCATTAGGTTAAGGAATGATTTGTTAGTGAGTTTAATTTATTCTGTGCCATATCCATTAAGTCAAAGAGAGTCGAAAATAAGATTTTTGTTAAGTCAAAGAACTCAAAACTAATATTTTAGCTAGATATAAAACACCAAGTTTTATAAACCACAAATCAATGTCTTTAAATAAGAATTTTATTCAATACATATTTATTGTATGTCTATAACAAATATTTAAGGAGGCACAATTAAAATTATTATATGACATAAAGTGAGTATTACTATTTTAGTGTTGCAGTTGAAAATCTCTGAATGTCAGAGATTTTAAGTAACTTGCTTGACATCACAAAATGGTAGAGGCAGAATTATACCCAAAATTTCTAGATTCCAAAATCTCTGTCTTTCATTTTTCCCTTACACCAATGATTTGTTTGTGTATTTGTTTGAGGGGAGGTGAGAGAAAGTTATATAAAAAGTAAGAGAGTAACTATCCAAATAAGAAGTAGTATTTTATTCTGAGTAAAATTGCTCATGTAATCTGCATTGGGCAGTTGCTTAATGAGGCTTAAAAAATTTTCAGATTTTTGCACAAATGACACTGTTTTCAGTCATGTAGATAAGTACTTTGCCTATTATTTATTTAAGACTTGGGATCCTGAGGCATTTAAATATATTTCCAGTGACTGTTATGTCTGATCATAAGTATTTAGAATCTAAAACCATCATTACTTACAGCTTGATTACTCAATATCACATCAAGTGATATTTGCTAAACAGATTCATTTATTTATTTTGTTTATTAAATTTACTTATTATATTTATTTACTTTATCTTATACTAAAGTTAGATGACAGTATGCATGTTTATTTATCTCACTGTTGTACTCACATTTCACAGCTCAAAGAACTAAGAATAAAGAATGTTGGCTGTGGCTTTGCAGACTAAATTTACTGGCAAAATATAATATTCCTTTTTAAAAGACAGTCCATATTCTAATGTGCTTTAATTCCTAAAGTTATTATTTCTGTCTTGTGTACATTTCATATGTAGATTTCGGATAGGCAAATATTGTTAATAGATATTTACGTATTATTAGGTAAAACTAGCCTTTATTTCTTGGATGCAGAACAAAGTAGAGCATATCTGCAGTATATTTTATGTGACAAATTTTTAAAAATAAAATTTATTCTTAATTCTAGAGCAAATTCTTATACATTGAATTATGGCTTTCCAAATGTGGTATCGATGTATACATATTATTGTAAATAGAAAGATAGATTTATTACCCTACAACAAGAAAAATAATGCAGAGGTTCTGTGGTGACAAAATATCACCAGAAATTAATGCCATGGATGAGAGAGATTTTCTTCAACTTCCTCTGCTGCACAAATTACTTTGTTACATTTTCAAGATTGGGTCATTCATATTTATTGGGGAAACATATCTAATTAAAGAATCTTAATTTCTGTATTGACTGTATCTGCAAAATTATTCTGATGTACGTTCTTGCCTCATGTCCCCCTTCCATGTTCAAAATTCTGTTTAGGTCTAGCACAGAGATGTCATTCAGCTTAGAAACAGAAGAAAAATGACTGTCATAAATAAAAACATGGTGAACAAATGAGACTTTTCTTATGAATAATTTTAGAAAAGGGTAAGTAACTTTCAATGGAAGTTCTTCTTTTTTCAGGAGCGAGGCACTAATTTTCATAAGCACTTACATTTCCTTAAACATTAATAATTACACTTAAAAAGTGGGCTGGGATGTAGCTCAGTGGAAGAGAACTTGCCTATCATGTGTGAGGCAAAAAAAAAAAAAAAAGATAGAAAGAAAAGAAAAGAAAAAGAAAAAGCCTATTTTCCTCTTTCCTTTCTTGACCATACAAGCCGAAAAACAAGATTTTCTTCTGTTAGAACCTATGGTAAATGATAATAGGATATTAAGTAATGAAACTGTATTGTGTACATTTCTTTCTTGCAGAGTACAAAAGAGGAAGGGATTCTTATTTAATGTTTGCATCTAACATTGTAATCTAAATACAGTTTTATCATAACCTGACTGTTTGTCTCTTAACTATACCTGACTGATGGTTTTACCTCATAAATTCTACCTTAGCGAAATTCTTATTCCCTGCCTTCCAATAGCCTCTGTCCTACCAGCATGTAAGCTCTGTAGGGATAAAGGCCCTGACATTCTTTTCCTATTTTAATTGTGTACAAAACAGAGCAGAGTTCTTCTTTAAAGAATGGACACTCAGTTCATTTTGTTGAAATAACCCAAAGTGAAACCTGTGTGTTTCTCCAAGGGCTGGAGAAGAAGTCTAGAGTTCTGTTAGACACAGCTGTGGTGTCCTTGACAATGTGGTGTCACCATGCCTGAATACAAATGCCATGTTGTGTCCCTCACCTGGGTAGATTGCTCTGAACTTCAGGGACCTGCTTTGGATGCCCTGTGTTTTAAACACCAACATATTCTTTACCCTCATTGCCATAGGAAATATAAGTGTGTAATATAAAGGATATTCAAGTAGGAAAAAATGGAAGCATTTGAGTGGTTAAAATAAAAACCAAAAGAACTTTTAACTGTAACTAGTATGATTTCATCTATACAAGAACAAAGAAAATCTCATAATGTTTTAAACACCCTTTTAAATACTTCCAGCTAATTGCTATCTTTCACCACACTGCAGAGTTAAATCAGTTGTCCATCAAACCTCAACACAATTGCTATTTAGTAATTTTAGTTGTAAATCATAATAATGATAAATGGAAGGAACTTAGATCTACTAGTTCTACAGTTTCTCTTGTTATCTGCCATTTCACTCCATAATCCTCTAAGGTAGAAAGTCTCAAGAGTGTGCATGTTGGAAATGAAGGAGGCCCTACCTCTATTTCAAAATTATGTTAATTGAGCTCAAAGTGTGGTGGCCATTTAACGATCTGTCTGTGTCCTTTAGTTAGCTGTGCTGGTCCCAAATGGCTCTGCTCTCTAAATATCCAAATTAGAAAGGACATGTTCTCTAGTTCTTCTTGAATTCTGCATAACACTGGAAGCTGTTTTAATTTTTCATCTTTGAGTCACTTTTTGTGATACTTTTAAAGTTTCTACATAATTTTTCAGCTCATTCTGCATCAGGGTTTGCTTTAGTAATGAATGTGCTAAATCTTGAAGCTAGAGTTAGAAAACCATTTGTAAATGAGTGCCATCCCAATGCAGGCAGGGCTATAGTGAAAAAGAGAAAACCTGCAACACATATGCTTGTGGTCTTGGAGGCCTGCTAGTAACCACATACATTTTGTTTTCAGGGTACAGTTTTGGATTGTGCCATAGTTGCTCTTCCACTCACTTTATATCACCCCTACCACTTCCCAGTTATATTGGGAGGGAAAAAAAGACTTTTTAAGCTCCAGGCTGGATAGCTGATGATGTCTTTGCCTTAATCCCACTCAGAAGCACAAAGCACCTAATACGTTAACTTTGAGGCTATACTGAAAGAATGAAGCTCAAAAGAATAATGAACAGGATGAACCAATTAAGGGTATAATGCATGCATATATAGAACTGTCATAACAAAACTTCCTGTGTAGCCATTATAAACAAACAAAAGTATCTTTTTTTTAAATGATAAAGACAGGAAGATTTTTAAAAAAGTCTTGTCTGGGGGGTTGTACCAGTAGGAAGGGAAAGGGCATAAGGAAAGAGTGAAAGAGAGTGAATATGGTAGAAGTACTATGTGTTCGTGTATGAAAATGGAGCAATGATACCTATTGAAACTGTTCTAAGATTGGGCAGTGAAGGGATGCGAGTATAAAGGAAAATGATGGATGGGGTGAATCTAACTAAGATACATTATAAGCACTTTTATAAATGTTACAATGTACCCCTTGTACAATGGTAAATATGTTAACAAATAAATACAAGGAAAAAAGAAAAGAAAAAAATTTTAAAAATATACAAAAATAATCTTAGTGAAATTAATTTATAGAGCAAAAAACTTGTTTCCTATTAATCATATATTTCTATTGTTGTTAGATTTGTTGTTTGAAATTCTTTTCCATTAATAGTGACTATCCAACTGAGTAAATTTACTAGATAAATCATTAACAAAACAAATTTAGCTGCTGTGATATTTTCTTTCTTTGGCTATTAAGAGTATGCAGTTGTATATAAAATGGGTTTTGTATACATCCCTAAGTAAAATAAATAATAGAACTTTAATATAAGCTAGCTCATCTCCTATTTTGGATTTTTGACGTAAACATTTTCTGAAGAGTTATTTTCAATAAGCTGTAACATGTTATGATTTTCTTTCATAATACATGTAAAAGGGAAAAGTGATTTGATATTGTGATGTCCCCTTTATCAGTATAGAAATAATGCTTATATTTAACCAAGAAAGAAATAAGAATTATTGTATTAATTGATTTAAATAACTGGAAGGATTTTTTTGTTAATCAATATAGTAAAGATCCATAAAAATATCTAAGTCAGATGCCCAAATTCCATGTTTATATTTCTACAAATGGAAAAATACTTTGTTATATTTAAAAATCCAAATATTTTGCACTTTTGGTAAAATGAGGATTCAAACCCACTATAAATTTTAGTGAGTAAAATTTATGTTTGTACATCTCTGCCCTTGTGATGTTTTCTTGTTTTAGAGTAATTTTAGTATTCATACTATGACGTTCTCACATAGAAAGTACAATTTTTATACAAAGTGTATATTCTTTAATTGTTCAGATGAGCAACATTGTTGGCATAAGTTTGATAGATTAGATAGACAGACAGATAGATAGACAGATACATAGATGATAGAGAAATTGTTCTAGCCGGCTTTTCATCACTATGACAAAATACCTGAGGTAATCATCTCAAAAGAAGGATAAGTTTATTTTGGTTCACAGTTTCAGAGTTCCAATCCCTGATTGCACTGTTGCTTTGGACCTGTGGTGGTGCAGAACATCATGGCTGGGAGCATATGGTAGAGCAAAGCTACTCACTTCATGGCAGTCAGCAAGCAAAGACAGAAAAAGGAAGGGACTGGGGTGCTGGTATTCCCTTCAACATCATGGCCCTAATCACTTAACTTCCTTCCACTAGTCTGTACTGCCTAAAGGTTCTACCACTTCCCAATAGTGCCACAGGCTGGTGACTCAGCTATTAGAATATGACCTTTAGGGGACATTTAAGATCTAAACCATAACAGTGATATATGTATACATACCCATACATATAAGCATATGGTTAAAGGTATGTATTAAAAATACATCTGTGTCTATTTCCAGAAAAGATTTTTAAAATTTTAATTAGCTTTATTAAATACAGAAAGCTTTTACATGTAGTTTAGGGATAATCATAAGTGAAATAGATTAACTTATATGTGTATACAGATTTATTCTAGATTGATATTTTGGCTTATTTCTGAAAAGTTATATCTTAATTGTAATATTTCAAAATAAGTATATTGTCAGATCTATCTGATAAAGAGAATGGTTTCATGAAGGCTTTAAAAATATTCATGTGATATTGCTTTTGATTTTAAAACAGTGCATTTAAGCTGGGATCTGTGGCTCATGCCTATAATCCTAGCTACTCAGGAGGCAGACATCAGGAGGATTGTGGTTCAGAGTCAGCCGGAGCAAATAGTTCATGAGACTCTGTCTTGAAAAACTCTTCACAAAAAAGGGATGGTGAAGTGACTCAAGGTGTGGGTCCTGAGTTCAAACATGAGCTCTGCAAAAAAAAGTATGTTTATGTTTCACTATAAAATTCTTTTTAATGAATCCCAATGAACCATTAATATCTGTATCTTATTATCTCTCTCAAATACTCCAATGTACCAGAGAAAAAATATGTCCATCATATTATATGGTTTATGTGTTTATTTGTACAAGGTAGCAGTTCTCAAATGCTTCCAGAAAATTAGAGATTCATTTATTCATCAATCTCAAAATATTATTTAATATTATCGGAAAATAGATTATAATCCTGTGTGTGTTGTATAAGTACATTCAAAAAGATAGTATGCTGTCTGATTAACCACCTCAAAATGACTTTTTAGCCTGTTGGCCCTTCTGGGATTTCCTCAACTTATTTATAAATTCAATAATAGTGGTAGAAAAAGAGGAAGGATTATTAGGGATATTTTATGGATAATGTATCATTTCCTAACAGGTAAATTTAGATTAATCTATGCCTAAAATTTATGTGATTCTAGAAGATTTGCAATTATATTTCATATTTAAAAAAATATTGGGCTGGGAGAGTGGCTCATGTAGTAGTGTGCCTGCCTAAGTGCGGGGCCCTGAGTTCAAGCCCCAGCACTAGATTTTAAAAAAAGATAGTGAAACAAAGTCACAATATATTATGTATTTCTTCTTATATTGTTTATTCAATTTATTTTCCCATTCATAATCTTCATTTGGATTCTGTCACTGCCGGCCTGGTTTCCTGTACACCACTTACTTCAGTACCCATTTGCTCAGGTACTTCTTTTCCTCCTCCGTGCTGTCAACAGACCGTTGTTCTTAAATGTTCAGTGGCTGTCCTTACAGAAGAGATTTGAAACTCTTTAATATGATATGTAAGACCTGTTAAATTTTTATTTAATTATAAATTTAGGATTTTATAAGCTATATTCTATAAGCAACTTACAAGATTTATCATCTCAACCTTACAGGTAAACTTCATTGGCATTCAAACATGTCTTGTGCTTTTCTACTCCAGGGCATTTGTTCACACTTGTCTTGTAAATCTCTTCTTTCTTTTCTGAATTCTATTTATTCCTTAAGTCTCAACTTGTTTTTCTCTTCTTTTGTTGAATAGATGTTGATTATTGTACCTTGTCATTGTCATTGCTTGTTTCCTGTATTTCATATCACTCAATGGACACATTTAACATTGACTCAAGAACAAAAAATATTGCATATTTACTGGAACAAGAAAGAATGTTTTTCTTCAGTATAAAAGAGACACTGGTCAGAGAAGGCAACTCTTTATTATAAGTCAGTGCTGAAGGATGTTGTAGAAAGCAAGGTGTAAATATGCAGGTTCATTTTTAACACATGTTAAGGCATATAAAGGAGAAATTGTTAAGGTCCATCACTGATGTGACTAGTATTCCAATGAGTCATTTTGTACATGCCTCCAAAATTTCTAATACTCAAAGTGTTCCACAGATACATAAAGTTTCAGATTCACTGTTAAGACATGTAGTTGTCATTTATAGCACAGCACATGCTCCATAAAGACAAGAATTTTGCTTTCTCCTGATATCCAACACAAGACTCTTCTTATTCATGACATATGATTAATTCAGTTCTAATTTGATTACTTGGTTATTAGTAATATACTAATTTATATGTTTGTATACAGTGCATGTGGAAGATGGCGGATACCTTCTGTGCTCACTCTGCAATATTTACCAATAAGGCTGCTATTTCTTCCTAAAACTAGAAATGAATTTATAAATAAAGTATTTTCTTGAATTGATATTAGTGATCTCTACTCTGAGTATTATAATTATAGCATGAGTAAAAGAGGAGAAACTGTGATGTTCTGAGAACTTCAAAGCCATGGCATATCAATAACTCCCCTGCACTTAGAATAGTGTTTTCAATATCCATCTCAGAAACATTGAGATGCTACTATTAGCTTTCTTTACTGAATATGCTTAAAATGTCTGTCAGTTCATTTCCCTAATAAAAGTTGGAAATAGGCAATTCAGAACAAAATATTTTTATATGTAATTTTATCAAATAGTATTAATCCAAATGTCATTCATTAGAACTATAATGTTTACAGGACTCAGAAAAATATTGCATTTTTTCTTATATGTGAAATCTAGACTTAAAAAAAAGATCTGAAAGTAGAAAGATGATCCTTTAGGGAGAAAGGGACCAGCAGGAGGTAGCATGGGTGACAAAAGAGGGTAATGGTGATGAATACTGTCAAAGTACATTACATTCATGTATGAAAATGTCATATTGAAATGTATTATTTTATACAATTAATATATGCTAGTAAAAAGAAAGTAAAATTTTAAGTGCAATATATCATTGTTGGCTAGAAGTGCAAGTTTTAATAGAGAACTTCATTTCTAAATTTTCTGAATTCCTTCTGACTTTTTCTTTAATCATATGCTATTTAATACATTTTGAAAGTTCCTGTCACATGCATTGTTGTCAGAAAAAGTAATTCATATAGTATTGATTCTTTGAATTTTTATCAGACTTCTTAAATTAGCATGAGGTCAATTTTTAAAAATATGACACATACTTGTAAAGACTGTGTACTGTCAGGTGCAGGTTTTTCTATTTATTGATAAGATTTTCTTCATCCGGGCCGTCCAGTATGCCACATCTACTGGCCAGTTGTGGGTACCACTTCAAGTGTGGTTAGTGATATGCAACAAGCATACACAGCAGGTTTTTAAGACTGAAAAGAAAGGATGTGAAATGTCTCATAAATTTACATGTCAAAATAGTATTTTGGATATATTGGATTTAGATAAAATATATCAAACTAAAAAAGAAAATACAGAGATTGGGGGATAATATATTCATAAGGCATTTAGTATTCAATGCTTAAAGATAATTTCACTTGATAAAGAAGAGTTCTTTCAGGCATAATAAAGTCTAACAGGCATAATAAAGATTTTCAGCATTTCCTACCATGCCGGACCAGTTTTTAAATCAATAGACTTTACAATGTGTATTGTGGATTACAGTTTATAAAGCAAGATAGTAAAAAACTAGAGGGGTAAGCACTTTAGTCTATTAAAAATAAAGATTTTTTCACATGCCAAAAAGAGTAGGCCTGTTCAGTTAGGTTTAATTTACCTTCATTTACCTTGCCTGTTTACTTTTATTATAATGCTCAAATAACAAGTGTCAGGCAAATTATAAAATATTAATATAAATGTTGGCAATCTTGTCTTTTTCCTCATACATGATATGTAGTCATAGCTGGCACATACAACTCATCTACTCTGACAGACACTAATCCCTGAGTTCTTCGCATGTATTAATGTTTAATTCTTAAATAATCTGTTGTTATACATAGTATCATTGCATTCATTTTAAGATAAGGAAACTGTTAAGCGCCTAAGTAACTTGCTCAGGGGTCCAAATCTAGCCATTCTACTATAACAATTTAGAGCTGCAGTCTGTATCCAACCACTCTACTAATAGTAACTCAGATGACTATTAAATTTCTGCAGCGCAGAATGGGAAGAGAATGTGAATTTAAGATTTAGCAGGTTGATTTGTCTCTTCTGCAATTTCTAATAGCCTACTTCTCTGCAATAGTTGAATCATCACCAAAATTGGAGATGATAGGCAAATATTTCAAAAGGGGTGATGTGAGGAACATGTTAGTTACTAAACAAGAAAGCACTGTAAAACTGGTAAAAAATGACTCACAGTCTTTCACATACTAATGATGTGTAAAGTCTCAGAGGATAGACTCGGAAGTTTAATTTGAGCTGCGTTCAACATCATTAAACTTGATTTTAAAAAACAGATCTATAATGGAAGTGATGAAAAGCCCCTGATTTAATGAATGGGTATGTGCTTCATTGTTGCAGAGGAAAGTTTTTTTGTAGGTTTTATAACCAGGATCTAATACACATTTGTAAACTTTTCCTCCAACAGTAGACAAACCTACATTTTTTTCAAGTAGCAAGAGGATACATTTTAGAATATATTGTGTGATGCATTATAAAACAAAATTCAGGAAATTCAAAAGAAATTGATCACAGAGAATATATTCTCTAACACATGAAATAAACTAGCAATCAATAATATAATGATGACCGGAAAGTCTGCCAACACTTGGAAACTAAACTGCATATGCCTAACTAATTTATGGGTCAAAGACGAAGCCTCATGGGTAATAGAAAAAGATACATTGAACCGAATCAATTTGAAAATAAAGTGTATCAAAATTTGTTGGACATATCTCTGCCATGCTGAATGGAATGTTACATCACTAAATCCTATAAGAAAAGAGGTGAATAATATAAGCTGCCACTTCCAGAGTGAAAAATAACAACTCCAAAGCAAGTGAAAGAAAAAAAAATGAGAAGGAATCAATTGAAATTGAAACAGAAAATAATTACAGAAAAATTAAGTTGGTTCTTTGCAAAGTTAAACAATATTGACAAATCCCTAGCAAGATTGACAAAAAACAAAAATCACAAATACAAATTACCAATATCAGTAGAAAATGAGGGCATATAAGTACAGACCCTATAGACATTGAAAAAACAATTGAATGCTATAAACAACTCTACTTACATAAATTTGCCAAAAAGACAAAAATAGTTTCTCAAAAAATAAACTATCATAACTCACAATATCTAGTAAGTAAATCAAATATCTCCTTAACCATTATGGAAATTGAATGTGTAATTTGAAGCTCCCCCAGAAAGAAATCTCCAAGAGTAGATGATTTCATTAGCGAATTCTGCTAAACATTTGAACAAGGGTTCTAACAGTCTTTTTTAGAAAATGAAAAAGGGATGAGTAACTTTCCAGTTCATTTCATTTTAAAACAAGGAAAGACTTCAAGGCCAGATAATTTCAAATCAATCTCCATTATCAATATGGTCACAGAAATACTTTTTAAATATAGAAAATATAATTTAACAAGAGGTAAAAAGAATTACATGGTCTGGAAAAAGTTTGATTATTTTTCTTAAAAAGCTAATCAGATAATTTCAAGGTAACATAGAAATTGCACTCCTAGGAGCTTATGCTCCCCACATTAAGACTTATGTCCACACAAATGCCTGTACATAAATGTTGATAGCACCTTTTTTTTTTGCAATGAGTCAAAACCGTACATAGTCCCACTGTCCTCAATAGGTAAATGGCTAAACTGTGCAGCATCATAGAGTCCAGAAAAAACAACTGAAACCATTGATACACACAACACTGAATGAATTTCCAGAGAACTGTGTTGAGTGAAAAAAGCTAATCCCAAAAGGTTACATACTGAATAATTCTCAGTATGCAACCTATATGATCTATATGGTCCTATATGAACCAACATGTTCTATGATCTATAGAACATTATTAGAATGACAAATTGTAGAAGAGAAAAATAGATTAGTGGTTGCCAGGGTTTAAGAATGAAAAGGGGAGATGCTTCCTGTAATGGTGACAGTGAGTACAGATCGCTGAGGACCTCAAGAAAACTTTCTGCTCAGAAGGACATTTTGAAGGTTTTGTTGGCTGGAAAAGGTGTCACTGGAATTCCACCCCTAGATCTTTCTTAAAGACTTGAAAAGAATTAAATTAGGACCATGGAGACACAGAAGGTGACCCCATCTCTGATTTTCGCCATGTATGTTGCTATAATCAGCTCTTTCCAGTTTGGCTACAACACTGGAGTCATCAGTATTCCTGAGACGATCATAAAGGACTTTATGTACACTTTGGAAGAGAAGTTAGAAGATCTTCCCACTGAGGGGTTGCTTATGGCCCTCTGGTCCTTGCCTGTGGTCATTTTCTCTGTTGGTGGCATGATTTGCTCCTTCTCCATTGGACTCTTTGTGAACTGCTTTGGCAGGCGCAATTCCATGCTTATGATGAACCTATTGGCCATTGCTGATGCCTGCCTTACGGGGTTCTGCAAGATAGTTAAGTCAGTTGAAATGCTGATCCTGGGCCACCTGGTCATTGGCATATTCTGCAGCTTCTCCATGCACATTGGAGAGGTCCACCCACTGCTCTGCAGGGGACCTTCACACTCTAAACCAACTGGGCATTGTTGTTGGCATTCTGGTGGCTTAGATCTTCGTTCTGGACATCCTCTTGGGGTCTGATGACCTGTGGCCTCTACTTATGGGTTTTACCATCATTCCAGCTATCCTGCAAAGTGTAGCTCTTCCACTTTGCCCTGAAAGTCGTCGGTTCTTGCTCATTAACAAAAATGAAGAGCATGCCAAGGAGATCCTGCAGTGGCTTGTGTGGCAGCCCAAATGTGACTGAGGACATCCAGGAGATGAAAGAAGAGAATATTAGGATGTCACAGGAAAATCAAGTCATCATACTGGAGGTCTTCAGATCACCCAGCTACCAACAGCCCATCCTCATTTCCATCATGCTCCAGCTCTCACAGCAGCTCTCCGAGATCAATGCTGTGTTGTACTACTCAATGGGAATCTTCAAGGACATGGGTGCAGGAGCCAATCTATGCCACTGTAGGAGTGAGCATGGTTAATACTATCTTCACCATAGTTTCTGTATTTCTGGTGGAAAGAGCAGGAAGAAGGACCCTGCATATGACAGGCCTTGGAGGCATGGCTTTCTGTTCCATTCTCATGACTGTTTCATTGTTACTGAAGGATGACTATGATGCCATGAGCTTTGTCTGCATTTCTGTTATCTTGATCTATGTGGCATTCATTGAGATTGGATCAAGTCCCATTCCCTGGTTTTTTGTGGTCGAACTCTTCAGCCAGGGACCCCACCTGGCTGCCATAGCAGTGGCTGGCTGTTCCAACTGGACCTCCAACTTTTTGGTTGCACTGCTCTTCCCCTTGGCTGCATCCTACTTAGGGGCATATGTCTTCATCATCTTCGCCGCTTTCCTCATCATCTTCTTGGCCTTCACCTTCTTCAATGTCTCTGAGACCCGAGGCAGGACTTTTGATGACATCACCTGGGCCTTTGAAGGGCAGGCACAGGAGGCCAGTAGATCTGGGAAAGGCCCTGGAGAGATAAACAGTAGTCAACCTGTGAAGGAGGCCACCACCAATGTTTGAGGTAGACCTCCTTCCACCTCCCTCCCAACATGGAAAGCAACCTCTCCCTGAAGAGGGGACACTTCATCAGGATGAACCCAGGACTGCTGAATGCTGCTACTTGATTCTTTTCTCATCCCACACACTCCATGAACACTCAGACAAACCCAGTGCTGAGGTAGTCGGCTCTTCAATGGCTTTTTAAGTATTTCATTTCTTGGACATTCTCTTCTGTTCAGAAGAAACCAACTGAACCTATCTTCATTTCAGGAGGGATTGGCTGTGTGGCATTTGACAACTCTGCCAGCTCTTCTTCCCTTAGGTTCTGTGTTTGCCTTACTAGGGCACATAAGGGAATAGGAGTAAGGGTGCCATCCCTACCTCAGCTTACCAGCAAGCAGATATACAGAGGCGAGGCCCACGGGGAATTACACAAGGGCCCTTTCCTCACTTCATACAGCTCTGCACAGCAAAGTAACTTGAGTTTTATTTATTTTACTTTCTGGTTTTATTGAATATTTATTTTTTAAGTATAAAATAATTTTACCAAATAATGAAAACCATAAGGAAACTGAGGTTACAGGGAAGTGTTTAAAGAGAGGTCATGGGGTAATGCTTTGGTACTGGAGAGTTGTTAAATAAGGTACAACAAAAAGGGAAGAATTGGAGTGAAATCTCAGGCGTCCTGGATGGGTGTGGATATGGGTTTGCACGTTGTGTCTTAACAATTTCTGTACTGCACATAGAAACTCTTCAGTTTAGTTTCTCAGAAGAGTCATGTGCCTGTATAAAAAAAAGCTACTGGTTTCCTTTGGAACTTTTCTTTATAGTTTATACATAGTATTACTTGAAATGTAGGATTGTTACTAAGATGGGCATTGTAGTTAATGGTGGTTGATAGATTTTCATTTTGGATGGAGTCTAAGAAGGGAAGGTTATTTGTAGAAAATCTCCTCCCTTCCCTCCCCACTTTCCTGCACCAAACAACCCCTTCCCTTTGTAGTGGACTCAATTTTTTTTTTTAAACGTGATCCCATCACCCATCTGGTGGGAGAGCCCTCCAAATGAGAAACCTAAAAAATTGGTACTTGGTAGAGGCTTGGTATTTCTTCATTTTGTTCTTTAAGAGATTTTATGTGTTGATTTTTGTTTTATTTTAACTTGTAGCTTTAAGGGGATTCTGAGAAGAGTGTTCACAGCTAACTTGGAATTTATAATCTCCACTCTGGGAGAGGATTTCTCCTGAACGATTATTGCCTAGTTTAAGTATGTTATTGCTCTCTGGTCATGTCTGTCACTGTGTCAAGTTAGCCTTGTTACTATGTTACTGTGATGCTATTCCATGTTCCTTTTGAAGCAGTGACTCTTTCTGATACACACGTTTGAGATCCTATGAGTAAAGGTGCAGTGTAGGCCGCACATGAGAATTTGATAGTATGTGCACTGTCACTTTTATCTGGGTGAAAGTAGTTTATTGGTGACTGGTTTCCTTTGTTTCTATAGTCTTCCTTTTGGATGGAATGTATTAAAACTCATCCCTGTGTATATAAGTAACACTGCCTCTGCTGGGTGGAGTTTACACCCAGACTAGATTCTGACTCTTCTGGCTACCTTTCCCTGTGGGGGAGGAGCTTCCTACATCATGAGGTTGAGGGTGGAGGGCTCAGTCTCACTCAGATGGGAACGGGAACGACATAAAAAAGTGTGAGGTCAGGGCATATGGCTCTTGGACACCCCATTGTAGGAAGACAGAAGCTTTTGTTGAAGGTGATAAGAAACACTTGAAGACTTTCTTCTAACTGGAGCATATGGGAGGTTAGAGGAGATGACAAGACTCCTGCTGCAGGTCACAGACACCTCCACAGTTATCTCTTCATTTCTGGTTCTTTTATAAATGGAGATTGACCCTTAAGACACTCTTTCCTCCCCTTACTTTCTCGTAGGTTGCCTGATCTCCCTATTCCTTCTTGGTGCTTACACATTTTAGACACTTTAGCCAAGCCCTTGCATACAACAGTATTTTAGTCCTCAGTTCTCACCATTCTCTCTGGTCACTGAGCCTTTGATAAAAACTCACATAGCTATAAAGGGGGCTTTGCCAGAAGGTGACTTTCTTCTAACGAGTCTTATGGCTCCTCAGTGAGTTGACAGTAATGCAAGGTAGAATTTTTCCCATTTCTCAGTGGCCAGATTGTGAATATCTGCATATGGGTTTTCTATTAACGTTACTGTGGTAACATTTATTCATATATTCATTGCCCATTTGTATTTATTCTTTTGAGAAATATGTATTCAGATAATTTAACTTTTTAATTCAATTGTTTTTTGTTAAAATTTTTGGATTTCTTACATATTTCATGTTAATCATTTATAGGATGAATGTTAATATTTATTTTGAATTTAGAAATACTTAACTCTTATTTCATACTTACATGACTTTTTGTTAAAATTTGGAATAATTTTCTGCACTTTAATTGCAATTGAAGGCTTAAAGAAGCCACAGAATTCTGGATTTAGAATATGTTTTTTCCCCCCTAGGGAAGGACTATGCTGATTTCTTAGTGTAGTGAAGTCATGTATATAGAATATTTGCCTTGTGTATTTTTCTTTTGTAAGTAATACCATTTGGCATCTGTCAGAATTGTCTTTCTGTTTTTTTTTAGATTATGTTTATCTTCCTCTTATCAAATGGCAGGATTCAGGACTCTTCTACACTTGAATGGGTGTGTGACACAGCAAAAGTGAGCTAGATTTAGTTTTGATTCTGCCAGTAGATTTGGAATGAACTTTTGGGGTTGGTCCAAGGCTAAGAAATTAAATAGGTAAATTCTGTGTTTGATGCTTTCCCCTCTCTCATTGCCATTGTCTTGTTTTGCTCAGCTCCATGGGTCTCAGTTCTCAAGTGTTTGCTAGGCCTGTGCATCATGAACCAGGGATAAGTTGTTTTTTTTTTCCTTCAAGGAGGCTTAAGTTTAGTGAAGACTATCTCTAGACTTGAAAACTTTCAGGATTAAAATGACAGATGCACAGTTGTGAAAAGGACATTATATGGTCAACTGCCATTCCAGGAAATCCTGAGTTATTACTAACTTGATGTGTTTCATGTAGTGGATTAGTTTCTTAAGTTGAATTTTTAAATTTCATGATCTGTTTTCCCACCTTCAGCCACATGTAATACTCAATAGTCATTTTAAGTTCAAGTGTGAAGCCAGGTAGAGTTTTAATGAACCAGTGAGAAATAGAAGAAATTTGGGTGAAGCTTCCATACTACTTGTCAAGAGCTAACTTCTGAGTGATTTGGGGATATAACATGGGGAAAATCCTATAAATAAGTTTTGAGGTTTGATTTCATCATTGTACCAAGGGTCCTTATTTTATTATAGTAAATGATTAAAACCTTCGTGCAAAATATTTTTAAAGGACTTGATAACACATTTAATTGTCTTACTAGTATGGATAAAGATTATTTCTTACATGATTGAAACATACTCCGGCCTTGTTTTTCAAAATGCAAAATGAATTGACTATTTATTACAAGCAAGTGTATAAAATCTATACCAGTAAATTATGAAAAATGTAAAGAGAGGAAATTATATAACAATTCGTTCTCAAGAGAGTTTAGTAAAACTTGCACAATTGGCAGTTGATTAGAGGTTTAAGCTCTCACAGTCACTTCAGGGTTCACTCATAAGATTGTACCATTCTTATGCAGCAGTTTTGTTTCTCATAAGCCCTCATGGAAGTGGCAAATACTGAAGAAAAAAAGTCCATTTTTGTAAAACAGTTGGGGTTATAATACATCTATACATGGAAATATCACAAGGAAACTCCCTATGTAGCTACCTGCACCTCAAACAAACAAAAATGTCATGTTTTTCTTTTGATCTTTTCTCCTACAAAATTGGAGAATGAGAGGGTGCAATAGGTCCTGCCCAGGGGGAAGGGTTGGCACTAGTAGGGGGGGAGGTGGAAGGGAAAGGGGGTAGGAGTGTGAATATGGTGCAAAAATTTGGTACACATGTATGTAAATGCAAAAATGATACCTTTTAAAACTCTTTCAGGAATCGGGGGAGAGGTACAAAGGAGGAGGGAGGGATGATTTCAAGTGTGATACATTTGAAACATTGTAAGAACCACAATGTATCCCCATCCAGCACAACAATAAAGAAAAAAAAAGGCCATTTTCTTCTATTGCCTGCAGAGAATACAATTCTATTTTCCAAAACTATTTTTTTATCTCAGCAGTCTTTTAATATACTCTGAAATGAGAGTTGTTTATGGCTTCAATATTCAGTTGACAAATTATTTTCCAACTTTGAGACATGAATTGGCTTTAAAAAGGTGAACATTTTTTAAAATACCTTCATTCTACACATTATTTAGTGGTAGGAACTACATGTATATGCATATATACTTAAACTCTTTCAGTGACTAGAAGAAGGACAAGGTTGTATCTTTTATAAATCAATTTTCTAGAAAATAAAAAATACATTGTTTGAATCAGCATATTTCAATGCTTATTGAAACTTCATTTTGGCAAGGGACATACATTATATGTATGTTTATTGTTGGTAGAAAACTTTCTGGAATAAAGTCTTATAAATAGCTTCCCTAATTGATGAAATATTTGAAAGGACTTAAATTTTTGGAGAGACAAAAATGTCTCTTTTTATTTGCTTTTCAGTTTCCTGAATTTATAGCTACATTCACTGAAATCTTTATGTCTTCATTATATATCAGCCAGTTAGTAATATTAGTTTATGTAGGTGGCAAATTACTAGCATGCTTTATGTAGGCATCATATTGTTGACTTCTCATATAGCGTGTTAACTTGGAAAAGTTTGTTGCAAGTTTTACATGAACACAGGCTAGTGGATATTCATTGATTGAAAGAAGTACTGAATTTAGAGTGAAGTGTTCAGACTATAGTTTTAACAGACATAATGTGGATGAATTAGAAGCCAAGGGCATTTGAGGACATGCCAGTGTAGATGGAAGATATAATGTGGTTCTATGAGATCTCATGTTTTTCCTCAGTGATCCCATAGCATTAGTGCTGAGGCTTCCTGCCCAACTTGTCCATCCACCTGGCCATGCCAGGGTCATTGCACTGGGTTTTTCAGTGAATTGTGTCAAATCTTTCTTTCATGTAAGTGGAAGAATATATTAAATATTGAATAGAGACTTTGGTAAATACTGGGGCTGTGGTGATCAGAGATGATAGATGATATTCATCATTGTACCAGGGGTCCTTATTTTATTATGGTAAATGATTAAAACCTTCATGCAAAATATTTTTAAAGGACTTGATAACACATTTAATTGTCTTACTAGTATGGATAAAGATTATTTCTTACATGATTGAAACATACTCCGGCCTTGTTTTTCAAAATGCAAAATGAATTGACTATTTATTACAAGCAAGTGTATAAAATCTATACCAGTAAATTATGAAAAATGTAAAGAGAGGAAATTGTATAACAATTGGTTCTCAAGAGAGTTTAGTAAAACTTGCACAATTGGCAGGTGATACAACGTAGGTGGGAAACATTCTCTACAATAGTGTGTGTGTTTGTGGCCTGAGCCAAAGGAGCTTTTCTGGAGAGGTCATAGCTGAACCACCAAAATGAATTTAAAAAGTTAATAGACATTTTTCAAGAAGAAGGGAGAGATGAACGTTTCAGGTAGGCAGGAAAAAGTGCAAAGCTATAGAGGCACAAGAGAGCACAAGATATTCTACAGTATGAGAGTATTTAAAAGATGGGGAAAGGAGTCTTTACTCCCATTTCCTGCATGGAGAGCAGGAAACATGTCACCCTTTTTCCCCCATTTTTATCCTGTTATACTAAATCCCTTTCCTAATAAACTTTACTATTACGTTCACTAAAATAAACAAATGAACAAAGATGGAGAAGGATTGCCAGGGATATGACTTGACAGAAATGAAGCTTGTGAGATAGAAAGATTAAGCTTAAGAAGGTCAGAGTGGAAATGAGAGAATTCAGAAGGCTTGATCACTTCTAAATATATCTGCCCTGAAAATGAAGTTCTAAATAAATAACCTTAATTAAATAACCTTAATTAAAAGGGAAAACAAAACATTTATATCTGTATGTGGTAGCAGTAGCTTCTTTCCAAGATATTGATTGTACAATTTTGGAGAAGTTGTGCAAAGGTGAACTTGACTCATTTCTCTCAAATTCTTGGTCTCTCAGTGTGCAATGCAGTTCTATTGAAGTGGCTTACAAATAATAATATGGATTTTGTATTTTTATCCTGATGGAATTGGAGTGATATTGGAGAATGTTTCATGAGGGATTTTTTAGGATCACTTTTGACTTTTCACAAGATTATTAGCTAAGAGAAGGTTGTAAAGGTGAGACCTTGAAAGGAGGGCACTTTATGCTCTCTCTGTGTAACTAAAGACATTAAAGCTGAGGTAGCATCAGTGAAGAGTGAAATGAGGAACAGTAACTGAGGAGTATTTATGAGGCCAGGGTAGCAGTGGAAGCAAGGGAGGAGTCATGTTGCAAGGAAGATGATGAATCAGTAATGGACTAATATTGTTGGAGCTTGCACAAAATACTGGTGGAGTTAACCTACAATCTTGTAGACTTAATAGTCTGGTGACATAGATCTAGAAACACCAAGGATGGAAACAATGATGTGGATGACGGGTAGGTTTAATGAGAAGGGCATCACTTCTCTCAGCTTCCTTTAGGCTTTAGGGACCAGAAGAACTTGCTTGAGCAGTTAGTTTTCAACAGACCTCTTGTCTTGTGTGGAAAAGCCTGTTCTTCACCCTCCTCCTTTTTCCCAGTCTTCCATCTTCCTAAACACCTGCTTTTGTTAGATACCTGGCAAGAGGCAGACATAGTTTATGATTCAGGAAGGAAGTATAAGTTGGCTGTTTACCAACTATACAATTTCAAAACTAACAATTTGAGAATTGAAGGAAATGATTCCTTAGTGAGAAATTGGCTCAAGATACAAAAATGTAGTGATTACTTATAATACACTTGAAGGAACTATTACATGGAATTATATTTTGATAAATATAAAGTAATATTATAATATTTTAAATATTTGGGTGTAATATTTGGAGTAACCTTCTGAATTAAATGTTAAATCAATTTAGCAATTTTGAATGCAATTAAATATAAAGGATCCTAGAATCTACGAAAATCTCTTTATGAAGGTAAGGGTTTTTAAAAATCTATAGTAACCATGCATTCTTTTAGAACTATATTAAGCAAATATGCTATTCAAGAGTAATATATAAATCTCTGTCTGAAATATCTAATTTTACATGTCCATTTACTTACATTTTTACTGGATCTTGTAAGTTTAGTGACATTTCATTTTCATTGAAATGGAACTATAATGTAGAATATTTGAAAAAACATAAAGAAAAATGATAAAACTCACCATTATTAAAACTATAGACAAATAAAGTTATGTTTTTTATATAAAAACAATGTGTAAATGTAATTTTCCTGGACTAACTGAATATTTTTTAGTATATGGTTGTTTTTTCCTAATTACTTAATTTAGCTGAACTTACCATTGTCAGCACAAGACAGTTTTCTCTTTTTTATTTAATATGTTGAGAAATTTAATTTTTTAAAAAAGGAAATTGAATTCTTCAAATATCAGAACCCGTAAACATGATAGCTTTCCTGTTTGTGGAAATTCATCCAATCTATATTTACCAAATGCTTCTTTTTGGCACTGTGAAATCTGAGCACAAAATTTTGAAATAAGGGAAAACGAGCATCAGGCTTCACTGAGTCCACTTTGAGGCATGTGGTAAGACTGTGGGCTATGGTGGAGGTTTCCTGGTATTAAGCGCAACAAGATTTTACCAGTTATGTGACCCTTAACTTCCATGTGCCTTGATTTCCTCATTTCTAAAGGTTGCACTTGCATTTGTTTTTATTCCTGTTCTCCAGTATATTCTGTCTCCCACTCCCCCCACATCACTTTAAAAACCAAGGAGATTTTAAGAGATTTGCACACATCTTCTTCTTGATCAGTTTTGTGCACACTATCACATTTTTAGTTATCACCAGGCACACAGGTACAGGTTTTTGTTTGTTTGTTTGTTTAATTGTATGCCTGCCTGTTTATTTGCTTGTTTTGTGGTGCTAAGGTCAAACTCAGGTACATTCAAGGCAAGTGCTTTACCACTGAGCTACATCCCCAGCACAGGAACAAGTTTTAACTTGTTTCAAAGCTCCAACTGGAACTCAGTTTAGATTGAAAACATACAGAACTTTATCTGTTTACCTATCAAAATGCAGCACTTCCAAGTCAGATTTCCAATTTATTAGTATACATGAAACAGTTTTAATTTTCAACCTAATGTCAACTTAAAAAATTAAGAAATTTCATGTGAATTTCTGCCATTATTACATGGTTCAATATTGTAATTCACAAAGGTCAACATTGGAAGAGATCCTTTTCTTTATTCTCACCTCTTCTTCTAGCCTCCATCTTCCCCTCAGTGGAGCTGCTATGACTTTTTTTCTCACAGAGAGAAGATACTTTCTTGTTAGTCTTCCTCTTCGCAACATTTTCTTAGGAGGAGTTTAGAAAGCTATGTTCACCCTATTCTTATTCTTACACATAATGAATGAAACTGAAATATATTAGTTTTTTCTAAAAGTCTTCATTGCTTAAAGATGAGATATTTCTTTAAAAGAAGTACATTATTAGTAGCAGAATTTCAAGAATCTATTTCAATAGCTAAAAATCTTTGTGGGGGTGCTTGGTCATCACTCCTATTGTTTGAAGTGAGAGAGAACTGAATTGCAGCTTTCTGTACATGGACACTTAGGGCACCTACTTTTTTTATTTTTACCATTTTTTAAAAAAACATATTTACTAATAAGAAACAGATGGACTAATTTTCTGCCTGCTCAAAATTGTGGAAGTCAGCTGTTACAAAGGTGATTATAATTTATCTATGAATAAGTAGGGTGTTTCCTTTACAACTTGGGAGTAATCTGTGAGCACTCAGGAGTAAAGGTTAGGGAAAAAGATTTTGTAGGTTAATTTGGATATACTATGAAACATGCAAGACTTTAACTTGTAATATCTAACTTCATGTTAACTGCAAAAAGAAAAAAGCTGGTATTTCCCATCCAAAGATAATTAATATTTTTGAATTGCCCATTTTTCTACATAATGTTCAGTAAAGTTTAAATCATATTTGATTATATGTGTTACTATTAAAAACTAGTTATTTTTCATATTACCAAAATGTTTAAGCATTAGTTTTATATAAGTTATTATTTAGTTGTAACAATATACTTAAACACGATAGTATTATCTATTCGAGTTACTTTTGTAACACAATTCTCAATAAATATTTTCTTTTACACTTAATATCTGTATATTGACTATGTTAATCATGTGGCATTTATTTTGAATATGGAATGAAAGATGAAGATCTAAATTGATTTTAGGGAAATATTTGATAATATCAGTATTCATTACTACATAGCAATTTTCCTCCCCAGTGATTTATGAGAATCCTTTATCATACATTGAATGTATCAATCTTTTTTGACATTCTTTTTAGATACCATGTTCTTTTGGTGAGTTTCATAACAGTTTTTAAATGATGTTTTATATATTCAATAGCTCAAAGAATAGACTTTTCCAATTTTTTAAATCTTTTTTGCATATTTTCATAACTATTTTGTTTGTATATTTTTATGATAGTCTTTTTTCCCAAGTTCTCAATATGTATGATTTTATTAGAATCACCTTTAATCTGCTAGTTAATTTAAGCTATTTAAATTCTTCATATTACTATCAGTTCTCATTTAGGGTTATCCATTTAGATTTGCCTTTAATATAAAACAAAATAATTTTTATGTATATTCTACATATAAAATATATGAAAATGTATAAGTATTATTACATTTTAAAATAAAATGATTTATTAGTGTCATCAAGAATAGTGTTGTTTTCCATTGTATGTTTAACTGATCATTGCCTCCTTTATGTAGAAATTGTTTCATTGTTGATGATATTTTAAAACTATATATAAAAATAACAATATAGCATGAAATTATATAAGCTAAATAGAGAAAATTTTCTGTAAATTACCTCACTAAAATAATCAGCATCATTTTTGTCTAATCCTTTTTGGTATTTTACATAAAATAGAAATAATAGTTTTTAATCCTGTTTAATAGTAAAATATATACAACTAATATTTTGACAGTCTTTATGCTAAAAGACTTATATTTTGTTCATTTATAAGCAGCAAACATTTAATAAGAACATTATTCTAGATGGCATATGGTATCAAAAGCAACAACTTTACTTTCATAATCTTAAAATCTAATTTATAGAAACAATTGTACAATGTAAAGTATATATTAGTGATATCTAACATGTCTTAGAAAATTATTAATAAAAATTAATATTTTGACCACAGTATAGCTGATTCTACCCTTAGCTCTTTGAAGCTCTGAATTTCATGTGATTATAAGACACAAAACCACAAGACAAATTCTAATTTAAATTAAGTATTTAAAAATATGGCATAATATAGACAGGTAGATTTATTTAAGAAATATTTTGCTAGTAAGTGAATTTAAAGGTTTCAATTTTCCTTATTTCCAAATATGTAAATGTGGTCTGGATATTTTCCATTTTTATTTGATGTGTCTGGCACCATAGTGAATGATGCTGATGCTCTTTGAAGTCTACCATTCAGACCATTTAAACTCACCAGTGTATCATTAAGATTGTTTTTGTCAAATGCCCTGCTAAATTCCTGTATGCAGTACATATGCAGTAATTTTTAATTTTCCAAGTAATTTGTAAATGGAAAACTAATACCTGTTTGAAACTGTTCCAGGAATGGGGAGAGGGGCAGATAAAGGATAATGGTGGAAGGGGTGAATTCAGATATGATATATTTCAATATATTGTAAGAACCTTTGTAAGTGTCATAATGTACCCCTACCCAGCACAACAGTAAAAATTCATATTTGTCCAATTTGAAAATATTTCTTTCTTATGAGCAATATGTAGTCCAAAGTTTATTTGTATGTATATATGTACATGTATTCTTTTAGCTCATATCAAGAATACAAATTCTGTTTTAATTCTTTTTTAAAACGTTTTTATTACATTAGTTGTACAGAGGGTTTTATTGTGACATATACATATATACTTACAATGTATCTTGGTGAGGTTCATCTACACCAAAATTTTCTAAGCAGAAGGCCTCCAGAGACCAGTTTGTCATTTTACATTCAAACAAATCCACATTTAGAAAAAGTTGAAAACTGGTAACGAGGAGGTGCTGAAAATTTTTTTATTTTGTTTTCTTCTTCCTCCATGTTTCTATCAGAGTTATTTTTGCCCCTTGAATAGCAGGAATGGAAAATGAGAGCTGATTATTCGTCACCACTCCTGTTTCTATTTCAGTTGACCCCATTTAGAAATAATAAAAATAATTTGTCTTATTTTTATAGGCCATACTGCAGTTTTCACATTGGTTTTAAGTTAGCACTGATTGAGTTGTGAGCAATTTTGTTGAATATATTGCTGAAACATTTCTTAATATTCTTACGATGTTACTACATTGACATATAGAAATCAATTTTTAATTCATCCTCTAATTTTAATGCTATTCCCTATTACATATGGTTCAGTTGCCAATGTTATATCAAATAGCAATTCAAAATCATAATACCTCTCATGTATCTTACTTATCTCTGTCTATTAACCTTGCCTCCACTATTTGGATTTAGAGGATTCTGATGAGAACCTTTTAAAATCTTGGTTTCTCACTTATGTATGGTTTTTATAATATTTATTTATTTTCAGTTGGTTGTATTCATAAGCTTACATATTTGCTGATCCTAATTTATAGCTGTCAAGTTCTACAAAATAGGTTCATATTAACAATTAATGCTGGCAACATATGGAGTACATTTGAATCTTAATTATTTGACTAAATAGGCAAGAAAAGGTATACTTTCATGTGTCAGAAAATACAGCTATTCATTTTTGGTTGCATCTTCACAATTTCTGTTAAAAAGAAAATAGGGCAGTTAAGGTTGACTCAGGCTATTTTGGGAATAAATAAGACTTGGCTTAGAGTTACCAGGCTAAAATTCTATTTGAAAATAGAATTGAGTGCTTTCGGTATCTAGCAAATTTCTTAGCTAAATATCCTTATTTTGATGTTTTAATAAGATTTTTTTTGCTGGTTATAAGATCACAATAGTAGGTCAGTTTCCACTTATCAGGTTATATTTGAGAACTTAATAATTTATTTCTCTGCATAGCCATTATTAGGAGGCATCTGACTAGGAGGACAGGGCAGAACTTTTTCCTGTACTCTGAGTGCTGCCAATGGCTCTGCTTTCAAGTGCAATCCTTGACCTTGAATTACCCTGACTGATTTTTTCTTTCTTGCCCTCCACCATCATTTGCTAAGACAGGTTGGTTCTTTCCCATCAAGTCTCCTAAAGGTTTGCATTTCTAGATTTATCTATTCTAAAGTAAATGCTTTTCCTTGATGGATCTCATAATTTATGTTCATCTCCTTCAGATAAATCTTTTCAGATGTTCACCTATCTGACTTTCTATGAAAAAAGATAATTCATTTGTGTAATATATTGGTTCAGAGTGATTAGCATCAGGAGAACAGGAATCTGCTAGTATCAGAACACTGCAGGAAAAACTTCTCATGGCACTAAAAATAATTGTGTTTTTCATTTAGGTGCAACCTTATCTAGGCCTGACTGCACTTATTACTAAATGAATGTATCAGTCCCTTATGCTTTTTTATTTCCAGTTAGAGTTATCAGTTGTTTTCATTCTTATATTTAGCATGAAGTCTGCCAGAAGCTGGTTCCAGCCTCCATACGCTATAATTTTTTTTGATGGTGAAATCACTTTTAAAGTTTCAAAAATAATAGCAACACCAAGCAGTCAAGGATGGACCAGGGAAGGAGGTGGGAAATCAAAAGGGCAAAGCTAGGGAGCATTCATGAAGAAGAATTCAACTCCTCTTTGAAATAGAATTCTAATCCTAATAACTAAGAACTGGCCTTCTTTCCTTGACTTGTTTCAACCTCACAATCTAGAAGAAACAAGTGATATCAACAGCAGTAGGTGCCAGGAGAAATGGATTTCATTGTTAAACAGTTGTAGTACTCTTTAAATGTAATAGCAAGTTCCAGTTCTTTCTTATATTCTATATACTAGCTTCTATAAAATTGCTTCCTAAATGCAGAATGTAATCATATTTTAGTATAAAAAGGAAAAATGTTAGGAATTTTTGAAATTCTTAGTATGTTCACACAGACATTATAGGCATACATATATCTATCAATATATTTAAATTTAAAAATTGTTACATTATAAATATAATATTTATATTATAAATATTTTTAACAGGATATTATAGCTAAATATAGGAAGAGTGCTAAAGAAAATCTTAGAGTAACCATGTTAGAATAGTAGTATTTACTATTCTGCATGTAAGGTTACAATATCTACAATAGACTAACTTGAGAAACTGATGATTTGGATAGCTCTTTCACCATAAGAAGGTCCTTTGTTCTGTGGATAATCATCGTTAATGGCTGAACAGATTAGAAAGATTACCTGGATTTGTTTGTTTTATATTTGTTACTGTCTTTGTGTTTTTGGCCAAAGTGAAATAACACTTGATCAGAAAACAAATATTTTACATGAAAATTTAAAGAAGTGAATTTCTCAACCATTTACCCCTAAAAGTATTCATTGATTGAAATCAACTATGTGGAAGGAGTAAATTAAGAGAATATAATGATCTATAGGTATTTCAGTATGAACTGGTATAAAAGGCTCCTGAAAGGTATATGCATTTAAAAAGCCTATGAAAGTACCACGTAAGGTGTTTTGGAGAGGCATGCTGAAGTTAAGAGGCATATAGTCTCATGGAGTCTTTAAAGACCAAATATTATTCAGTATCAGTTTTCAACTCAGTTCTAACGTGAATAGAGAAATCATGATTTGATACATTTTAAATGATCTTAAAGTAACACATGGTTTTTCTATTCAAATCTTATTTAATCTTTTTTAACACATGTATATGTTGTCTTTTATTTCCACCTCTTATTTCCTACTAAACTACAAAAGATATATCAAAGAAAATCCTGGCAATGAACTTGTTCAAAGTACATTGTACTCATGTATGGAACTATCACAAGGAAATCCCCTTGTATTATTAATGAAATTCCCTCATATTTGCTAATTCAAAAATAAAATAAAATTCAAGTACACATAAATATATCTATCTGTATATATATACTTCACTTTAAAAAAGAAATGAAAATCCTGTGGACTTAATATATATATTTATTTAGAGGACATGAATTAATGTGACCTTTTATTGTTAATATTTATAATTATTAAAAATGTTCTAATTAAATTAAATCAAAACCACATTTATATAGATGAATAATTTCCTCATAATTTAACTTGACATTGTACAGAAAACATTACTGAGTTATAATTTTGATAAAAATACATTAAAAAGCTAGTAATTGTTTTAAATTAATATGCTATTTAAATTGCATCAGTCTTCATTGATAGAATTGTCATTTATATTTAGGATAGAAATATCATTTGTCACGTTTTAGAATTTATGGGTTTTACCGATTACTCTCTTATCTGCAGTCATTTTATATATTAAAAATTTAGGGAATGCAGTTTAGCGCCAAGGCTTCTTTTTGGTCAAAGTTTGATACAAAAACCAGCTCACTAGGTGGGACATGTTAGAACTGAGGCAAGACTTACAGTCTTTGAAACCCTCAGAAATGGACTTACTTGTAGTCTAATTGGCTCCTTACTCAAGTCTATCCAGTTAAGCATTGTCATAAAACAAGAAATTCAGCCCTTAAAAACTCTGGATTTTATTCCAGAAAAGGTCTTAATTCTATTTAGCATTTGCACTTCATGATATCTCTCAAGTTTTACATGTCCTTTTTAGTTTTAATGTGGACAAAAGAATGGCATATTGATTTTTCAAAAATAATCTCTTTGAAGAAAGTGTATTTTATAAATAACAGTATGACTTTTATGAGTCTATCACTAACTTAGTGATATGATTAATAAGCAGATTCAGATGTACTTTACTTAACTATTTATTGGGTTGATTTTACCTTTCCACTAGGGAACATTTAGATTATTGTTTTGCTTTACATTTCCTTATGTGATATTTTATGATCACCACCTTGTAAGAATAATTCAGTATATATTTGGCTAAGGCAATAATACATGAGACAATTATTTTATTAGTAGTATGCTCTCCTTTCTTTTTCCTATGTGTACACAAAAATTATGTTTCATATTTTTTGAATCAGGAATATTATTTTTCCTAAGCAGATTTGTTTTTTTGTTTTTACAGCATCACCCTTTGTTGGTCATTTTATAGTTTTGAAATACCTAGTAACAGTTCATCCAATTTTCCCATGTTGTCCTATACCACCAAGCACTTAAAAACCAATTTGATAAATCATTGCTCCATTAAATTTTTCCATATAAAAGACTCATTTGGAAGACTTCAATTGCTGGTATGGGTCAAATCAGAAGACAGTGTGTTCTAGATCCTGAAAGGCCATAACATTAATCTGGCAGATATTGTATCTAGGCAACCTTACACATGATTGGATCTTTTCTTAGTCTACTTTGTCATGTAGTAGAAATATCATAAGGGAAACTACTCTTATTAACCACCCCACTAGGGAAAAACAATTTTAATGAATGAGTTATTTAAAGTGCTGACCTAGACATATTCTAGAAACACAGGGCTTCTATACAGGAGTATAAGATATTTAATTTGTATTTAATAGTATGCTGAATTAATTTTCTATACTTAATGCCACAAAATAGTATAAGACTTAATAATAGAAGGTTTCAAAACAAATAAATGGAACTTGTTTTAATCACTCATATAGTTCTTTTTGTCTGTCCTCTCTAAATATAATTTGATCATGATTATGATTTGAATAAGTAATTTTGTTGCTGAGGTGGGAATGCGGCTCAAATGGCAAAGCACCTGCCTACCACATGTGAGACCCTTAGTAATAATGCTAATAATAATAATTTCATTGTTGACACTGAATATTTTAAAGAATGTAATTTATTTTAAAGTAAAATTCCAATTTCAAGTTTTAGTATTATAATATTGCAACACTTATTCTTGCATTCTAGCATTAATATCTAATTTTGGGATATTTTAGAATTAATAGTTTTCACTAAATGCTTACAACAAAACAAAACAAGTTAGTGGCTTTTTTATTTTGCATTAAGAATTTTCTTAATTGGTAATTGCAGGGGGGTAAAACTATATACAAGAAACAATGTGCTTTTCTTCCCCACTGCAGAATGTTTGGTTTTTATTGTGATTTATACTTTTTCCTATTTTTAATAGAAACAATCCATTTATCATGTAAGTATTATAAGAATCTTGGGAGCTATGATAAATTTTTATTTTCTTTTAGAAAAATTTTCTCCAAATTGCACTAAGCTATTTATTATTCAAGAAAAATGACAGATTTAAGCTTAAAAAAGAATTTGAGTAGCATAATTTGTCTGAATCACAAGTGAATTGTCTTCCACATAAAAAAAATACTAAGGATTTAATAGTTCTCCTCTTGCCTTCCAGGGAAGTCTTATGTAGGATTGTATTTTAAAGTCATATATATATAATTATTTTGAATATGTTTATGCAATATTTTCTTTACTCTTTTCTCTTCTCATAACATGATCAAGTCAAGATCATTATAATTTTCACATATTTATTTAGAAGTTAATCCAGAAAGAAAAGAAATACAGGTATGATGTTTGTTCTTCACCACTCTTACTCATGCAATGCTTCATTACTTGTAGAAAGAGTCCTGATGTATTATTAGTGACATACTTGATAATTGTCAAATTAGGAAGCACAATCTATCTGACTGAAGACACAAAGACATAAAAAGGAAGAAGGATGAAGAGAAATTGAGATTAAAGTAATGATTTTATATTGTGAAATGTGCCATTGTTTTATTATTCAAAGAGTGATCAATTTAGAATCAGTTCCTTATAGATTTTGGATATTAATCCCCACTGCTTGGTTTCAGATATGCATACAAAGTATGTAAGATTTACCCCCAAAAGTTACCTTATAAATTTTGCATATTGGCTTCTGTGATCTTTCTTAGCACAAGACCTCCTTGTATTATGAGTCTTACAAGTGAAATGTACCAGTTTCAACAGCCTCAGAGCATAAGGAAAGGTACAAACATAGTATATTTTACTGAGGAAAGAAAACACAGCAAAACCTGTTAAGCAAAGGTATACATCTTTAATAGCTAACACAAAGCAAGGTGGTAGCTAAATCAAGAGGGACTGAGGGAGCCAGGCCACTTGTCAGCACAGTTGGTGTTCAGCTGCTGTGGAATAAAGCCCTTGTACTGAGTATGCCATGTAGTCTTCAGGGAGTTCAATAATATAGAACTCTTGCTATTCTGTCCTTTCTCTTTATTACAGTAATGAGTTCAAAATTGTGCCTATAGACAAAAAAACCTTGCTGAGAAGGAAAATAATTTAAATTCCATGCTTGAAATTTATTTTGTAGAATATCTTGAGTGACCAACTTAATTGATGTAAATGGATAAACATTTCAGAGAAAATCACTGGAATCTGAGTAAAATTAAGAATTGGAACCCAAGAGGATAAAGCACCTAGACTAGGGAAGCCAGTGATGAGGCTATCCCTTTTTGCAGGGATCTTACAGCAATTCAATGAAGTATCCAAGTGTTGATTTCACAGATTAGAAAATGGAAGTGTAGAATACATGTTTACTCATATGTGAAGAACAGTGATACAACTTGTAGGTAAGCCCCCATTTATTTCTATTTTTCCTCTGCCACACTGGCCATTTCTCAGAGCTGAGTTTAGCTGAAAGAATACATGTTGTATAAGTGAAAATGTACATTTGGTTATTTATCAGTGTTCAGGCTCAACAGATATTTTGATAATCTAAACCCACTAGAATCCTAACATTTTTAAAGGAACACATATTGACATGCTAAAAAAGAAATATATTAGAATTATCATAAAGTTAATTTTCTAGTCCCATTGTCTTTGAAACTGAGACCATTTCTTCAACTTTTAGATCTGTGTGTATGTGTGTGTGTGCACATGTGTGTGTATGTATGTGTATATACTTGTACACATGTGTGTGTATAATTCTTCCTTCCCTTGAAGTTCTGACATATAGTTGGAAAAAAAAGGTGACTATAAAAATGAAGAAACTAGTATGGTATACACAGTATATAAAAAGCTGAGTGAAGGATAAAATTTAATGCAATCTATAAATATAATAAATATGAAGATCAGTATGAATATAGCAATTCAGACCTGCATTAATAAGATTAACTAATGACCATATTCTTTGGTATATAGAGCTAAAACTTTGGGATTAGCAACACTTCTTCTAGAATAGAAGAGAACCTGTAAGAAATGGAACATTGTATTTATTTATAAGAACTAAAACCCATCCAGAGATCTTCAGAAGAAAATCTAAATTCAAAAGCTTGTGTTTTGTCCTGAAAACATGAGTACAGCAGGCAGGATATGTTTAAGGAAAGAGAATCTCTGTAATAACCTGAGTCACATCCCTAAGAGTAGTATCGCTGGATTATATGGCATATCTATATTTACTTTTTTGAGAAGCCTCCATATTGTTTTCCAAAGTGGTTGTACCAGCTTACATTCCTACCAGCAGTGTATGAGGGTTCATTTTTCCCCAAATCCCCACCAAAATTTGTTGTTGGTGGTATTCTTGAGGCTAGCTATTCTAACAGGAGTGAGGTGGAATTTAGTGTAGCTTTAATTTGCATTTCCTTTACGGCCTGGGATGGTGAACATTTTTTCATGTGCTTTTTGGCCATTTGAACTTCTTTCTTTGAAAAAGTTCTGTTCAGTTCATTTGCCCACTTCTTTATTAGCTCATTAATTTGGGGGGAGTTTAATTTTTGAGCTTCCTATATATTCTGCTCATCAGTCCTTTGTCTGATGTATAGCTAACAGCATTATTTACAATAGCCAACCTCTGGAAATAGCCAAGATACCACACTACCCATGAATGAATTAAGAAAAAGTGGTATTTATACACAATGGAGTTTTACTCAGCCACAAAGAAGAATGAAATTTTGTCATTTGCAGGTAAGTGGATGGAACTGAAGAACATCATCTTAAGCAAAGTTAGTCAGGTTCAGAAGGCCAAAAGTCGCAGTCGCATGTTTTCCCTTATATGCAGATTACATACCTAAAACAAATCCAGTAATATTATTGGACATGAGTCACATACTAAGGGGAGAATGCACAAGGGAGGAATAGGAAAGGGAAGGAAACCTAAAACTTGAATGTGGCTGATGTGCTCACTGTAGAGAAGCAAATACAATAATCTTAAATTGACAGAGGCCATTCTAGGCAGGGGACCAGGAAGTAGTGAAGAGGTCTGGCAAGTGGATTGAAATACACAAATGCTAGGAATCTCTCTGTAGAGCTATCTTTACCTCAAACTAGCAAAAACGCTATGTCTTTCTTGTTATCTCTTATGTTGTCAACAAAATCAGAGAACAAGAGGGTAGAACAGGTTCTGCCCAGAAATGGGTGGAGGGGAGTGTGACAAGGGGGGAAGATGGCCCAAACAATGTATACACATAAAAATAAATGTAAAAGTGATCAAATACAAGGAAGGAAAATAAAAAACAGAGAATCTCTTATTAAATAAGTCTACTGAAAATATGATGGAAAAACAACCAAAAGGAGATTATAGATTTCACCTTTTCATTGTTATCAGAGATACCTCAGATTTTATCATAACTATGTATAGTTGTTTTCAACACAATTTGACTGATTTGCACAGGAAGAGGAATGAAAGCTTTCCCACTTTATTTTCTGTCCTATTGTAAAACATAATGATTCCCATTATTATTTACTTCTGTCTAAATTTATCTCTATTTCTTTATTCCATCTTCATATTTATCTAAAAGAATAAATATTTATCTAAAAGAATGTGTTGTATTTTAATAAGAAAGTTTACTTGAAGAGAAGGTAATGTTTCATTGGCCAGGAGAAAAGTTCTTTTTTTTGAATCTTTACTATACAGTTTAAAATCTAGTAAAAAAGTCCATTTTTTCAAATTTTTAGCTATTTCACAAATGTGTTCTCTTGAGAATCTTCAAACCAAATGGAAACAAACTTCTTCAACAGCAGAAGAGTTTAGAAATTTATTCCTTGTTCTTCAGCACATGATAAAGTATGTGCCTCTGGAAATTGGAAAGTCAAAGTACCCTCAATGTTATACCAGAAAACCTGTTCCCTGGCCTCAGGGCCAATTTACCATTTATAAATAACCAAAACAGGGTTTTGAGGAAAAGGAAATAAGGTTTATTATTCATCAGAAAAAGAGGACACAGAGAATCAACCTCTCAAAGCTTTGTCATCCTACCAAGAGAAAATGCTGGCCTTTTTAAAGCAGTTCAGGGGCTCACCTTGACCAAGCTTCTCCATGGCCACTGGCCTTGATTCTCCAGGTGTCCGGAGCCACTTCTCTAAAGCTCTATGTCTAGGATGGCAGGTTACTGCTCTAGTGGTCAGTAAGAGATAAGGGGTAAAGAGCCGTCTGTTTTAATTGAAGAACAAAGGGAGTTACCCTTGGCTTCTCCAACATGTAGACAAAGGAAAGAATGTTAGTTTTATTAACAAGCAGAGTAAACTGGCCAGCAGGCAACTGGCTTTACTAGAAGTTTTCCCCTTTTGTGGTCTCGGTTACATTTTCCCCACTGTCAATTTATTCCTTCATTTCTATGGAAAAGAGGCCTCACAATCATCTGTTTTCTGCCGTTAATTTCTGGACCCAAGAAAGGAGTCAGTGCTCCTCAGCAAAAAGTAAGCCCCTGTTATATCAATGGTTCATTTCCACTTAGTCTCTCTCTTGGAACCCAAGCATTTGTAAAGATGACTAGCCCAAGGTAAATTACATGGAATAGTTCCAGAGAAGGAAATCAAATGTCTGAGATGCTAGAAAGGACAAAATAGTAGTAGTCTGTGTTTCCAACAGACTCCATCATTTTAGGGAGACTCCTTAGAAATTACATGCTTCTTTTTTTTTTTTTTTCTCTTTTCTTATCATGTTAACATCTCCCCGAGGGAGCATGAATGTCCATGGTTTTCAAGCAAGGCAGATGAAATCACAATTTTCTTATTGCCTTCACAGATACGTACTGAATTTGAATGTGCTGAGTACCATATTTGTCCTTTCAGAGATACTTTAACTAGACTTCTGCCTTCATTTCCTCCTTTGGTCTCCATCTTATGGAAATTTGGCAGTTTTATCTGCATAAACCAGAACTTTAATCAGTGAACAATGAGAAGGTATCCTTTCATGAACATCTATTATTTTTCAGGAGCCATGCTTGGTGTTCTATGAACACTATTTTCTTTCATCATAGCAATACTGTGGTCAAATAAGCTCGTACTGAAAACATGCAACATCCTCAAGGATTATCAAAGGTCCATTGACTACTATGCAAGGTGGCTACTCCCTGCTTTATTCTATCTATTGTTTTATTAATTTTATTCTTTCATTTTCTGTATTATATTTTTTCCAGACTAGTCTATTCATGTTTCCCAAAGTATATAACGTATGCTTTGTTTTCTGTGTTTTATTCCTGTGATATGATATATCACCACTCCATAGATCATCACTTTAGTTTCTGCTGTGGCATATGTATCTCTTTTGCTGTAATTATTGAATCTTTATCTCATAATTTGACTAGAAGCTGCTTCATAGGAAGGAAATCTTTCTGAGATCATGTTTATTTACCCCTATATTGAGAATTTATGTTACCTTTCTCATCACAGGAGTTTACCTGTAGAAGGTATTTAATAAGTTTGCATTGAAGTAAAGCCCATATCTTCAAAGCAATTACTAATAAAGTAAGCCATTAGTAGAAGACATTTACTAATAGAGTAAGGCAAAATCCTATGTGCTGTGAAAGGCATAAGACAATATAAGACAAAGCATGTGTTGTTAAATAGCTTTTACTCTTTCAGTGAAGTCAAGGTCATACAGTATAGTCAAATGACCACAGTAGAAGGGGACATTTTATAAGGCAAAGACGAGATAAGTATTTAAAAAGCTTAAAGGAGGAGAAAACACAATAACTTGGATAGTTTGAAATGACTTCATGGACACACAGAACCCTAAGTCAATCTAAAAGATTAATTACATCTGAATAGGTGATCAGATTTGGTTCCAGTTTAGAGCATTCTGATTTAGCTTCATGCACAGTGGACGTCATTCCACTTTATAATTCACATGAGAAAGTATAGAGTAGAGGTAATAAAGTGGCTCTGGAATCAGATACCTAGATTACTCTAGTAAAATGCCTTAGAACTTCTTTTATTTGTTTTCTTCCTCTGAAAAATGAAATAGTAAGAGTTCAGCAAGTTTCTTTCTTTTGTTGTTGGGGGGAAGGCAAGATTGGCAGTGCTGGGGATCAAGTCTTGTGTATGCTAGAGAAGTACTCAATTACTGAGGTCTCTACCCAGAACTGAACAAATTTTTTATAGGTCTAAATTACAAAATGTATATGAAACACAATCTAGCAAATAGAACAGAATCATTCAATTATATGGACAAACTGTTAACTTCTATTAATAATTTGGGAATATTAATTCAGCAGTTATGTATATGAAATTTTGGAAATAGTAATAAGTGTTAGTTCTAGAAAGTCACTATAATAACATAATAGAATAATAAAATTAAATAATAACAAAAATAAAGGATTGTGATGGGTGGTTCTAAAAAAGAGTGCCAGGAGAAGGAAAATGAAATGATGGCTATTACAACAAAAACATCAACCAGGTTGATTATGGTCAATGGAGGTAATGTGGGGTGTAGACAGAAAACATCATGGCACTGGATGAAACCTCTTGATTTAAGACAGTTGGTGCTGAGGTAGGATGGTGTTAGATTTGACACATGCCTCACATACAGGAGTCCCACTGTGAATGTCTGCTCTTGATGAATAGGACAAGGGGTGTCCTATACCAAGTGTTGGCGAAACTATGTTTGCTTTTATTTAATGGTTAGAGATTAACTAAGGTATTTGATTTAGATGCTATTGAAACCCAAATTAGAGATACTTTCATGAAGGAAATTTAAACATACTGATTTTTATCATCCTGAACATGGAATTTTTGTTCATTTTCAAATGAATCTCCCTTCTCCCTTTATTGTGGACTTAGATATAAGCTGCCTTTTAACTACAGAGAGACAGTGACTGTCATATTTTAGAATACTATTATTTTACCCGTGACTTACCATATTGGTGAAATCAAACATTACTTTTCAGTAGGGGTACTAATTCCTCATAATCTTATGATGACTGCAATTATTTGAGAACTTTGAAATCAGATACAATTATAGATATTATTATATTTTATAAGTGTAGGCATGAGTCCTAGTCCTGAGTTACAAGTCTGGTGCTTCCAGCATGTCAGATCTGCCACTCCCCTCAATGGGCCAATTGAAGAGAGGAGTAGTGATCAAGGGCAGTGAAAGAAGATGTATTAACATGGGGGCCTGGTGGCCATATAAAATATAAAAATAAGCATTTCAGCCATATTCAGGGTGATGACATGAGCTTTTAATTTAAATGGAGGAAGAAATGGGCAGAAGAAAAAAGGTATGCATAATTAAGCAGTCCTGGTCAAGTATGTTCTGACTGATCATTTTCTCAGTTCTGTTTCTGCAAGGTGGCCTGAAAAAGTTGTTATACCATCATCACTTGAGGGGAGAAGTGTAGTTCCCATGAGATTGCTACTCCTGCTCCAGGTTGTATCCTTGGCATTATAGGTAACTGACCTCATTGGGAGATGGGTCTGTTCTACAAGGCCCACTATTGCTTGAGGGTAATTTCAGTCTCTTGTAAAAAAGAAATTATTAATCAGTCCTGTCTTTCTCCAGAATCCAAGATACTGCAAAAGACAATGGGTCAGAGTAAAAGAGACAGATATCAAACAGAGGCAGTGATGTGGGCCTAAATGAGAACTCACTGCTTTTTAACAAAAGAAGTTTCTTAATACCTTTCTGTAAGGGTTTCATCAAAACAGTCATCCAAAGTGTCCATAATAAACTGCATGAAATAACCATATTTGACATATCCAAAGGCATACATCTTAAAGATTGGTGCATATTTATTTGCTAACCCTTAACCTTATTTCAGTTGGCTCTTAGTAACCAAGTGTCATATATATTTTCATAACATGAATAGGGTAATGGAAATATCCTCTGCATTCTTTTCCCCATCAAATTTTAAATTCCCACACATTTAAAATACATGACCTTGATGCCAAAATAGCTTCAGATTCTCCAAAATAGTATTGAGCTAAGTCATTTTTTATATATTCACAATACCCTAAAAGCCAGGGTCCACCTACATGGTTATAGAATGAATCTTGAGCTGACTCAAGACTATACTTAGTTTTAAAGCCAATGGCTTATGACTGTTTCATTGTGGAGTCATGCAGGGTAATACAATTCAGTTAACTGCAAAGGAAAAAAAAGATCGTATTTTATGCAAGTTAATAAAAGTAGCAAGTAAGTTATATAACCAATCTGCTGGTGATAGGAAGAGTTTTAAGATGGTCCCTGAGATCTCTCTGCCCATGATGCATGTGCCTTGTATAGTAGTCTCCCTTTCAGTGCAAGCTGGACCAGTGAGTGAATAAGGCTGATTATCACTTCCTTAATCATATTATATTATATGGCAAAACCATTTTTGAAGATTGAAGTACTGTCACTAGTTGATTTTAGAGATTATCCAGGCCTAAAATCATGTTAGTCTTTAAGGGAGACAACAGGAGCAGTATGGCCTTAGAGATGAACTTTAGTGCTGTTGAAAAAGCAGAAGGCCTCTTGGAGTGAGGACTTCAGTCTTAGAACCACAAGGAACTGAATTCTGCTAATAACTGGAATGACCTTGGGAGACACCAAGCTATAAATGAGAATACAGACTAGCTAATATTCTTATTTCAAACTTCTGAAACCCTGAGCAGAGAACCCTATATGTTATTCCTAAACTTATGATTTCTAGAAAGCATGACATTAAAGAAAATGTTACTAATTTTTTGGTAATTTTTACATGAAAATAGAAACTAATATTCTACCTGTACATATATATTTTTGTACTCAATAATTTATTTGGGAGCATAAAATAATTTGAGGGACAAATTAAATCTTTGCAAAGTTGAAGTTTTGACACATTGTGGTATATCTACTAAGCTTTCTAGACCAGCAGTTTATGGTGGACAACAATAATGAGGAGCAAATTATCAGAATGTACTATACCAACCAAAGAAAAAAATGTATATATAAATATATACCCACACACACATTATTTAGTTTTAATGATGTCATCCTTGTGGAGCTGGACTTAGCAACTGTGACTAAAGTGGCAAAGAGCATAGTACTTCAGAACCTGCTCAGTCCTAGCCTGTGCTGATTACCCAACACCATCATCATCTCTGACTTTTATACACTTATGAGAAATGATTGCTTGAGTAATAAAATTGAAAGAACCGACCTTTGTGCACCTTGTGTACCAAAGGTGCTGTCTAAAAGAGTTGAACTTAGAGAATTGTGTGGGTGACATCAGTCCAGAGAGAATTGTGGTGGCAGGTGTCGGTGTCATCCCACCAAGGGTGGCAGTGCTAAGGAGCAGTGGCAGAAGCAGAGGGGCAGCAAGCTGCAGCAGGTCTCAAGTCCTTGTGTGGTGGAAACAACAGCAGAGAGCAATCAGTAATGAGCAGGAGGGCTAAGTGGCATTTCTGGCAGAGCTACTGGCAATTGCTTGGAGCTTAATGGAAGTTACAAGTAAGCAGCTTCAGCACAAGCCAGAGCCAGGCAGGATCAGCATTCTGATTTCATTCTTGGAAGCACATAGGACACCTGAAGTGAGGCCCATGGACCACACATCAGGAGTGTGGCTTAACAGTGTTCTGATGTCAAACCCTTTTACCAGTGAGTGCTCTCCCTATCAAACCTGGATTTTAATTTCTAAGGTGACATTTGTAGCTACTATCATTGCAGTGTGGAAGCAATGGGCTCTGCTGCTTCAAAATAATTGCCCAGGAGGTCTATCCATGCATTTCTTTTCTGATAGTGAGGATTATTTAAGACATAGAAATGAATGTTGAGACTCTTGAAGCCATGGAAATTATATGTTTTTCTTGTTTCTCTTCAGGTTATCCCAGACTCCGAAGTCTAATTCTGTTATCTTCTTAACCTCTTCTCATACTGCTTCTGACTCAGTACACTTCCAAAGAATTTGAAAGTTACTTATTCACTTCATGGTTTTCTATCACTGTGTCTCTGATTGTTTTGCTGCCTTTCTGTTTTCCATTTAAATGGAGAATCTCTCTCTCTGTATAGATAGATAGGTAGTTTCTATTTTAATGAAGCTATAGCTTATTAAAGTATGTATAATTATGCTTTCAACAAGAATAAATGTAAGAAAGAATTTTAGTTCCTTCTGATCTGAGGTGGCTTATAGTTTGCACTCTTCCTATTTGTTTAGGAAATAACAGTAATTTTGCTTTAGTGTATACTGGCATTGCTCATGTTTGATAATGCTTCTTTTATAATATCGATTTTTAAATTTTTGTCCTTGTGCAATAACATGTCAGCCCTGGCTGCCTGGATGTAGGTGACAATGCATGGTCGTTAAGGGGGCAGGCTGTGGAACCAGAATGCCCAGGTTTGGAGTTTATTTCATTACTTAATGGCAGTATGAATTTGTGCATACAGTAAAATCCTCCAACCCCCACTACTTTTTAGTTCTTTACTTGCACAATGGGGAATAGTAATAGGATAGCTGTGAAGAGGATTTGCATAATATTCTTAGAGCAGTGACTGACATTTTAAGTAATTTATAAATGTTGGCAATTATTGTTGGTATATATATTTATACTGAAGTTATCGGTATTGGTATGTGGTATTTAAATTGCCCAACAAATTATAGAATTCTAGTTCCAATTTAATGCTACACTTTTGTGAGACTGTTTGTTAGGGAAGGACATTAGATTAATTGTCTTCAAAAGGGTTTAATACTTTCTGAGAAATTCTTGGCTCTCTGTACTATTATAATTGTTCAAAATATGCTGCACTTTGAATTTTAACAGCAGAAAAATTCACAGAAGATGCTGTTTTCTTTGTGGTTACTTCCCACAAATGACACACAAAAAGCAAGATACCTAAATGCTTAGTAGAACATATGATTTCAAACAACTCAAAATATGAGAATGTTCTTCCAAATAATGAAGAGAATCTATAATTTTTGCAGCTTCCATCCATACTTGTAAATTCTATAGCCACATAAAATAGGCATGAACCTTAAATATATGTAAGGCCCCACCCTAATGCGCTTCTTCAAAACTCCTCTGTGGACGCTTCACAGGCTACAGTTATACTGACCACATTCTATTTACCCAGACACTCATTCATTTTGTTCCATTTTATTTGGAATTTGCAATAAATTTAGAATCATGTTTTCTGTTCTCTAATATTATTGTAGAGTCAAATTTGCTAGTTATATTTTGTCCAGTTGATTTGGAGTGATGCTGTCTGAATTCTTTTCAGCATAACAATAGTTTACAAAGTGGATATAAAACACTCCAAGTCTTACTTAGTACTTGAGAGATGTATATGCCATACTTTGAATTTGATCATGTGAAATCATAAAATATGAAAATTATAAGATTAGACTATCTTTCCTATTAAAATTCCTGATAACTCACACTTCTGATTCTATCTTTCAAGTATGTTGATTTGTCCTCATGTAGGTACAGAATCCTACAAAAGATTATTAAAAAATCTTACATGATTAAAGAATGAGCATTTTATTTTTAATTGACATATAATATGTATATTTATAAATGAGATGCAATATTATAATTCAATATGCAATAATCAAATGAGGGTGATTAGCATTTTAGTTTCCTCACACACCCTGTGTTAGGATTCTTCAAACTCTTCTAGGTATTTTTAAATGTATAAGTAATTACTGTAAATTTTAGTTACCCCATTGTGCATTATAACATTTGAACTCCCTCTTTTTAGTAGTATTATAATACCCATTATCTACCCACTCACTGTTTGCCTCCCCCCAACCCTTCCTATCCTCTGTTGATTAACATTTTAGCTGCCACAAATAAGAACATTCAGTATGTGCATTTCTGTGGTCTGATTTATTTCACTTAACATAATGTCTTCTAGTTTTATCCATGTTACTGTAAATAATAGGATTTCATCCTTTTTTGGCTACACGTTATGATAGAAAATTTATCATTTTTAAAGCCATTCTATTGATAGAATGTACAATTGACATGTGTTGTCAGTTATAAATTATTTTAATATAAATTAATGTAAATTATTAAGCATAAGAAATATTTCCGATAGTCAAATTAAAATAGAAATGTCACTATTCCAGACATTTATAGAACAACAATATATGGAGGCTGTGTTATCTAAGCAGTAACAGAGAGTAGTAAGTTCAAAATAAGTAATTCTGGCTTTTTGCACCTTTATTTTAACAACTATGATTTCAACTTTATGAAGTGAAGCTGACACGTTTTCTTCCAATTTTAATTTCTGTGATTCTGAAGTGTACATCTCCAGTTAGCTTAGACTTGTATAATTTGGAGATTAAAATAATATTTTGACACTATTGAAAATATCCTTAGAATATACATGTAGATGAGAATAAGAGCTAAGCACAAAAACTTATGATGGTTCAATGTAGGACTTTTTGACCACACTGCAATGGTGCAAAAGCAATCTATATTCAGTAGAAACAGAACTTCAAATTATGAATTTTGATCTTTTTCTGGCCTAGTGCTATGCAGTATGCTGCTCTCTTTCTGGAGATGCTGGACAGCAACAGTGAGTCCCAACTCCCAATCAGCTGTGTGATCAGAGGTGTAAGCAACTGACACACTACAGAGAACCATGTTGCTGAGCTGTGATGTTTGGTATTTTTAAATGTTGGAGTACAATTTAATTTAAACCCTGAAGAAGTCTAAATTCATTGTCATTCAATCCAGAAATGATCCTTCCTCACAGTGAAATGCAGAGCATATCTTTCAAAAGCACGTATAGTATTTTTGAAGCAATGGCTCTCCAATTTTATTGTGTGCAAGGATTTCAGGGTAGGGTTGTGAAATCTCAGATTAATATAAGGATCAATAGCTTGTGCTTCCTCTAAAGTGATTCTAGATTCAATCTAAGGTGTGGAGACCCTAAACCTGCATTTCAAATAAACGCTTCAAGTGATTCTGTTTAAAGTCCAGAAACTTTGAAAAATACAGTTTAATTGCCTAGTATAAGAAAAAAATTGGTTGAATCCTGGTTCAAAATGCTCTGCCTATGAACTGTTATATTATATTTGTACCTATGCAAATCATAGAAACTACACGACTTCTCATCCATGGTCTAAAGCATTCCTGTAACTAGATTTCTAAAGAATTGTAGCATTTGTGTATTTGACTTGATTTCTACTTGAAAAAATTTTTTTTTCATATTGTGTGGGATCAAATAGAAATAAAGCAAGAAATTTTAGGAGACACTTTATTTCATCATCGCTTCTCTTGCTTTGTAGAAAATTCATGAAATTGTAAAATCATATGTACCTACTGCAATAGCTTTTTTCCCCTTCATACATGGCAGATAATTGACTTTGTCAACTTTTTAAATGCCTGCCTTTCAAAAACAGATCCAAACAAATGTGAAGAAAATAATCGCAAAAAGTCCACATACACACTGGGGATATCATTTAGTGGATGATAGGTCCACCAAATAATTTTATGCTGATGTGAATAGATTTTTCATAAGGGTCTTTTAGTTCCAAAAATTAACCTCATAAGTTTCTTCAAATAAAATCAGTAAGTAATTGTGACAGAATGTCACAGGTCATTATAAATCTCATTTAAAAATTCTTCTCTGGGCAGTTTTTTCCACACTCTTATTGGCCAATGGGTAGGAAGGTGTCCTACTTATTCTCTGGTCTCTGCAACCCTCTGGGGTTTGAATTTATTTGGGGATTATTCACAGTGTTAAAGGAAAATAGTGTGAAAAAGTCAAGTGTTTCATGGCCAAAATAATGCTCTTTTCATAGAGATGAAATTATGATAACAGTGCATTAAATATCCAAACTCTGAAGATTTCCAGGTGTGGGAGATAGAGTTTATAATTAATTAGAATGGTTCTTTTTTTTTTAATTTTTACTTTATTCATACATGCATACAATGTTTGGGTCATTTCTCCCCCCTTCCCCCCTTCCCCTCCTTTATGCCCCCATACTCCGGCACTTCCCCCCGCTTACCACTCGCTACCCCGCAGAAACTATTTTGCCCTTATCTCTAATTTTGTTGAAGAGCGAATATAACCAATAGTAGGAAGCACCAAGGGTTTTTGCTAGGTGAGATAAAGATAGCTATACAGGTAGTTGACTCACATTGATTTCCTGTACATGTGTGTAACCTTCTAAATTAATTCTTCTTGAACTAACCTTTTCTCTAGTTCCTGGTCCCCTTCTCCTATTGGCCTCAGTTGCTTTAAAGTATCTGCTCTAGTTTCTCTGCATTGAGGGCAACAAATGCTATCTAGTTTTTTAGGTGTTTTACCTATCCTGATACCTCCCTTGTGTGCTCACGCTTTATCATGTGATCAAAGTCTAATCCCTTTGTTGTGTTTGCCCTTGATCCAATGTCCGCATATGAGGAAGAACATATGATTTTTAGTCTTTTGGGCCAGGCTAACCTCACTCAGAATGATGTTCTCCAATTCCATCCATTTACCAGTGAATGATAACATTTCATTCTTCTTCATGGCTGCATAAAATTCCATTGTGTATAAATACCACATTTCCTTAATCCATTCGTCAGTAGTGGGGCATCTTGGCTGTTTCCATAACTTGGCTATTGTGAATAGTGCCGCAATAAACATGGGTGTGCAGGTGCCTCTGGAGTAACCTGTGTCACATTCTTTTGGGTATATGCCCAAGAGTGGTATTGCTGGATCAAATGGTAGATCAATGTTAAGCTTTTTAAGTAGCCTTCAAATTTTTTTCCAGAGTGGTTGTACTACTTTACATTCCCACCAGCAGTGTATGAGGGTTCCTTTTTCCCCACATCCTCTCCAACACCTGTTGTTAGTGCTGTTGCTAATAATGGCTATTCTAACAGGGGTGAGGTGGAATCTTAGTGTAGTTTTAATTTGCATTTCCTTTATTGCTAGAGATGGTGAGCATTTTTTCACTTGTTTTTTGGCCATTTGAATTTCTTCCTTGAGAAAGTTCTGTTTAGTTCACTTGCCCATTTCTTTATTGGTTCATTAATTTTGGGAGAATTTAGTTTTTTAAGTTCCCTATATATTCTGGTTATCAGTCCGTTGTCTGATGTGTAGCTGGCAAATATTTTCTCCCACTCTGTGGGTGTTCTCTTCAGTTTAGAGACCATTTATTTTGTTGAGAAGAAGCTTTTTAGTTTTATAAGTCCCATTTATCTATGCTATCTCTTAGTTGCTGTGCTGCTGGGGTTCCATTGAGAAAGTTCTTGCCTATACCTATTAATTTCAGAGAATTTCCTACTCTTTCCTGACCAACTTTAGAGTTTGGGGTCTGATATTAAGATCCTTGATCCATTTTGAGTTAATATTGGTATAGGGTGATATCCATGGATCTAGTTTCAGTTTTTTGCAGACTGCTATCAAGTTTTCCCAGCAGTTTTTGTTGAAGAGGCTGCTATGTCTCAATCGTATATATTTAGCACCTTTGTCAAAGACAAGTTGGTTATAGTTGTGTGGCTTCATATCTGGGTCCTCTATTCTGTTCCACTGGTCTTCATGTCTGTTTTTGTGCCAGTACCATGCTGTTTTTATTGTTATTGCTTTGAAATGTAGTTTGAAGTCAGGTATTGTGATACCTCCTGCATTGTTCTTTTGACTGAGTATTGCCTTGGCCATTCGTGGCCTCTTGTGTTTCCATATAAATTTCACGGTAGATTTTTAAATCTCTTTAATGAATGTCATTGGAATTTTGATGGGAATTGCATTAAACATGTAGATTACTTTTGGGAGTATAGACATTTTTACTGTGTTGATTCTACCAATCCATGAGAATGGGAGATCTCTCCACTTTCCATAGTCTTCCTCAATCTCTTTCTTCAGAATTTTATAGTTTTCCTTATAAAGGTCATTCACATCTTTTGTTAGGTTTACACCTACGTATATGATTTTTTTTGAGGCTATTGTAGATGGAATTGTTTTGATATAGTCTTTCTCAGTTTGTTCATTATTAGTGTATAGAAATGCTAATGATTTTTCTATGTTGATTTTATATTGTGCTACCTTACTATAGCTGTTGATGGTGTCTAGGAACTTTAGAGTTTTTTGGGTCTTTAAGGTATAGGATCATATCATCTGCAAATAGGGATATTTTGACAGTTTCTTTACCTATTTGTTCCAAAAGGAAATTCCTTCTTCTTGCCTAATTGCTCTGGCTAGGAATTCCAGTACTATGTTGAATACGAGTGGAGATAGTGGGCATCCTTGTCTAGTACCTGATTTTAGAGGGAATGGTTTCAGTTTTTCTCCGTTAAGTATAATGCTGGCTGTAGGTTTGTCATATATAGCTTTTATAATGCTGAGGTACTTACCTTCTGTTCCTAGTTTTCTTAGAGCTTTTATCATGAAATGGTGTTGAATCTTATCAACTTTATTTGAATATAGGTTTTCGAAGTAGTCTCTGATGATTTCCTGAACTTCCATGGTGTTTGTTGTTATCTCCCCTTTTGCATTCCTGATTCTACTAATTTGGGTTTTTTCTCTCCTCATTTTAGTCAGGTTTGCCAGGGGTCTGTCAATCTTGTTTATTTTTTCAATGAACCAACTTTTTGTTTCATTAATTCTTTGTATTTTTTTTTTGGTTTCTATTTCATTGATTTCAGCTCTTATTTTTATTATTTCTCTCTTTCTATTTGTTTTGGGATTTGCTTGTTCTTGTTTTTCTAGGCGTTTGAGATGTATCATTAGGTCACTGATTTGGGATCTTTCAGTCTTTTTAATATATACACTCATGGCTATAAACTTTCTTCTCAGGACTGCCTTTGCTGTGTCCTATAGGTTCAGGTAGGTTGTGTTTTTATTTTCATTGACTTCCAGGAACTTTTTAATTTGCTCTTTTATTTTATCAATGACACATTGTTCATTAAGCAATGAGTTATTCAGTTTCCAGCTGTTTGCATGTTTTTTGTCTTTACTTTTGTTGTTGAGTTCTAGTTTTATTGCATTGTGATTAGATAGAATGCATGGTATAATTTCTATTTTCTTATATTTGCTGAGGCTTGCTTTGTGCCCTAGGATATGATCTATTTTGGCAAAGGTTCCATGGGCTGCTGAGAAGAACGTATATTGTGTAGAAGTTGGATGAAATGTTCTGTAGACATCAACTAGGTCCATTTGCTCTATGGTACATTTTAGATCTAGGATTTCTTTATTGATTTTTTTTGTTTGGGTGACCTATCTATTGATGATAATGTGGTGTTAAAGTCTCCACAACCACTGTGTTGGAGTTAATATATGCTTTTAGGTCCTTCAGGGTATGTTTGATGAAATTGGGTGCGTTGACATTGGGTGCATATAGGTTGATAATTGTTATTTCCTTTTGGTCTATTTCCCCTTTTATTAGTATGGAATGTCCTTCTTTATCTCATTTGATCAATGTAGGTTTGAAGACTACTTTGTCAGAGATAAGTATTGCTACTCCTGCCTGTTTTCGGGGGCCATTGGCTTGGTAAATCTTCTTCCAGCCTTTCATCCTAAGCCTATGCTTATTTCTGTCAGTGATATGGGTCTCCTGTAAGCAACAAATTGCCGGCTCTTCCTTTTTAATCCAGTTCGTCAAAGGGTGCCTTTTGATGGGGGGATTAAGTCCATTAACATTAAGTGTTAGTACTGATAGGTATGTGGTGATTCCTGTCATTTAGTTGTCTTAGTTGGTTTGGAGGTGGTGTCTCAGAGGTAGTTCTGTTGTTGTCTCATCAGAGGGGGGGAAAAAAACCAAAAAAAAAAAAAAAAACTAAACTAAACAAAACAAAACAAAAATACTACAAAGTGTCCCAAGTTCAAATGCAATATAGTTTCATAAGTTTTTCAGGATTCAGGTGTAGTTTGGTTGTTGTCTCATCAAACGAAGAGAGAAAAAAAAAGAGTCTGGTGACAGTTTTGTCAATGGCTATCTGCAACTGTGGCTTGCCTGCCTGCTGCTGTCAGCCTGCTGTTGCTGGAGGCTTTATTTATGCAGATCTCAGGAGTGAGCTTAACACTCACCTAGCCCTGCAGGCTCTGTTTACTTAGAATTCTCCTGGGCACTACTGCCACTGCTATAAGCTTTCCCCTTTCCAAGCACACTGGGGGAGGTGACACTGCACCCGCTTTCTCAGGCTGACGTGTTTGTTTATAGTTCACATGGGAAGTGGTCCTTCCCCCCTTTCCTGTGGAGTTTTCCTCCTACTGCCGCTTTTACAAGCTTTCCTGCTCCTAGTTGCTGGGCGGGTGCTGCCGCTCCTGCCTTCTCCAGCCGGCTTGTTTATTTATAGTTCTGTGAGGGATTTCCCTTCCCCCACTCTTTGGTGCTCAGGCCACCCCGCCCTCTTTGTTACATGTCTTTTTTGTTATTTCTTATTATTCAGTTTCTTTTTTCCCTGGGTGGGGGTCAGTCTGTCCAGGGCGCTATGCTGATCTGGCCCAGGGTTGTCTGTGGGAGTACCGTGTGCCACTTAGCTCACCTTGTGATCTGTGTCTTCCCAAGCAGTCTGGACGCTGGCATCTGGTGGAACTCCGGAGCCCTCCTCGTTTCTCCGTTTAACGTGAAGTGGGGATGCTATGCATGGGCTGGGGGTGTGGAGGAGTCAAAGTGTTGCCTCTTCTCAGTGTTTTTTCCTGTAAGGTATATCTCCAGCATCTCTCCAAGATTTTACTTTAGGAAGTATGCTTTCTGCTTCCTCCCTCTAGCCGCCATCTAGAATTGTTCTTACTCAGTTCTTTCAGCAAACGTAAATATATGAGACTCTTTTTGGGGGAGGGGGAGGTTGTATTAGGGGTTGAATTCAAGGTCTCCAACTTGCTTAGGCTGGTGTTCTACCACTTGAGCCACTCCACCAGTCTTTTTATTTTTTTTCTGTTGGTTATTTTTAAGATAGGGCCTCACTTTTATGTCCAGCAGGCCTGGACCCTGATCCGCCCATCTGTGCCTCCCTGAGTAGCAGAGTGCTCTGGAGGCACTGTGATCCTCCAGATTGCAGACTGAGTCCCTGTGCCCTGCCAAGATAGTCATTGAAAAAATAACTGTGAGTATAGAGAAAAAAATTGGGGCTTTTTTGTGTTTGCAAATATATAATTATTTTACTGAGTTGTGGTTGAAAAATTTAAATTCCATCTGAGTTAATACATGTACCTATGCAGTTGGTCAACTGATTAAACAAAATTAAATTCCTTAACAGAAAATTGCTCTTCATTGGCAGTCCATTTGCCTTAGTACACACTTTGTTTGCCAGACATCTGTATCAAAATTTTACTCATTTTTGAGTGAACTGACCTTCTGGTTTTATGCTGGTGAACTATTATGCAAATTTTGGCCTTGATGCTGCATTTTGGCCATAAGGAAAATTTTGTTCAGCCACTTGATCCCTGTGTGTCTGATCTAGTTTCTGAATTGATTCTTAGAGTCATTCTTTACAACTAACATTTTTTAAATCAAATTCTGTTTTAAAAGTAATGTTTAAAATTTAGTAGTTACAAAATGGCTTCTCTCAATTTATTAAGTAGATATTAGAATAATGCTGTAATAATAGAGAAAATTCCTGTGAAAAGCTAAATATATTTGACATTTATTAAGCCAGGCATTGAAAAGAAAAACACGTGAGGTACTGTTATCTTTAGGACATTGGTTAGATTTGCAGTATTAATGTACTGCAGTAAGAGCATTTTGTGTCTGTGTATTGCATAAAAGCATTCTAGAGCTTGGTTTTGTAGCATTCCATTTTGCTTTAAACAGGTCCAAATAATTATTATCTATGGTAGAAGATTTTCCTGTTGTCTTTATAGCTAGCACAAATTGTTTTTATCTATGCTTAGAAATACTCTATACAACCTTTGAGTCACATAAAGTATCATGTTTGAAAAGTTTAGAACTATAGATGATTCTGTGATAATACAGCTGATATTTGCTGATCTCTACAGGTAAGAGGCAATGACTAAAAAGATTTCTATACTTTTGGCACACATAAAGAGTGATCCACACTCTATCTGTATTTCATAGACTCTGAAATACATGCTTTTTTATATATTTTAACATTTGTGAAGTGAAGATGTGCCATGCAGTATTGTTAGAGTATGACATATCTGTTTATTTCTGTAGGAGATATAAAAGATTGTCATTTAAAAAGAGATGCCATGTTACATTCAATGAAATAAAATTTCAATACTATGGTAGCTTATCTAGATCAAGAAGAACAGGACTATTGAAAACTCAAAATGACTGAGTGCATTTTAAATTAATTCCCAGACTACTATTGATATTTGGATGACTCTTGAAAAAAGGACTGAATTCCTTATTTTCCATGAAAGTCACTAAATATTATAATTAAATAATCTTTCCACATTAGTGTTTGCCTAATATTCTTCCCTCCATGTACCCTGCATCCATTTCTTCCCCCATCCTTTTCTTTCAGTGTTCACAAATGTTTAATGAGCATGTATTAAAGTTTGAAAAAAATGCATTTTTGAACTTGGTATTATCCCATGTTAAGTTACTTACTCTGATTTGCTAGCAGAGAGGAGGACACAGCTTTTCAATAGTGTGCTGGTTTGCAGAGGGAAGGTACATACTTTGTCAGAGCTGTCAGGGAAGTAAAGTTACTTGATGATGTTGATCTGTGCTTCAAAGAATTAATAAGAAATATCAAGAGCATAAAAAAGAAATGATACCTGACTCAAGAAGAGGGACTGACTTTTGGGAGTAGAGAATCCATAGAATATTTCAAATTGGATACTATGAGTGAAGAATATCTAAATTTGTAATGGTGGCAAGTGAGTCTAAAGGGTTAGGAAGACCAGATCAAGGGCCTACATCCAAATCTTTTTTGGAGGGCAATGTGAACTTAATTTAAGAATTAGAAGTAAGTTATTGTTTTCCTTAAAAATTATTCAGAAAACAGTGTCAAGGACGAGTAGAATTGTGAAGGTTAAACTGAAGTCAGAGACTTTAATTTAGAGGATTGTATAGTAGATTAGATGAGAAATGATTATACAGAATCTAAATAGGGAGGAGGTTGAATTGTAAACCCAATTACATGCTAGGATTGAAAAGATTTGGTCACCAGTTACCTACACAGAATAAAATACAGAAAGAGGAGTCAATACTATTTTTTCTTATAAATGTTACTCTCGGGGTAATGGTTCTGAAATACCCATGACAATTGAGAACTGAGCAGAATATGTATAAAAGTAGAGAAGCAAAGATAAATTAGTTGAATTTCTTGTTCCTGTGGGACATCCATAAGTCACTTCAGATATGACTCTGAATAAAATTATTAGAGGCTTTATGCTAAGCATATAACAAGAATTATCTCATTTAACTCTCAGTATTATGTGGGTAAGTAGGACCAACAGTATTCCCTTTGTACCAGTGCACTATAGCTGAAATTAAATAAAATCTGAGCACAAAAATCTAGAAAATAATATTAGATTCCAAATGTTTTGTTTGTATTTTTGTGTGTTAATTATTAGACATTATTTTTAGAGTCTTTACTTTTTATTGTTTGACTTCTTAGATTTCAAAAAAATTGATCAGAAGATACAGTCTTGATATCTCCCCAAAGTTTCAGGTATTATTAATTCTGCATAAGCTTGCTACATTTGCTACAAATTGATGGGCCAGTATTGACAAATTTTTTCTTTCATGTATCTTATTTTAGGTATTGTATCTAAAAGGTCAACTCTAAACCTACTATCACCTAGATTGTCTCTGATACTATCTTTTAGGGGTTTTGTTTTTGAGCTTTTTACTTTTAAGTCCTTGATCCATTTTTGAGTTAGTTTTTATGAAAGTGTAAGATCTAAATCTAAATTCCTTTTTATGTAAATGTATGTGTTGATCTAAAGCCATTTGTTGAAAACCCATCTCTTTTTCCTACTGAATTACTACCATTGTTCCTTTCAGAAAGGTCAATTGACTATATTTGTATAAGACTATTTCTGGACTGATTCTGTCTTCTGTTTCATTGTCAATTTATCTATTCTTTGTATTGCCAAAACTATATTGTCTCACTGTCATAATAACTATAACATCTTAAGAAATATTAAAAGTATATAGTGGCATTTCTCCAACTTTCTGCTTCTCCTTTAGTATTCTATTATGTTGTACATTCTGGGTCATTTGCCTTTTTAGACAAACTTTAGAATTAGTCTGTTGTATACACAAAATAATTCACGTAGTTATTCTGACTACATAGATCTTTCTGTCCATGAATTTGGAGTATCTCCATGTTTATTTAGATTTTGAAAAATTTCTCCTCTTAGAGTTGTGTTGTTTCCCTCTAGTAGTCCTGTACATATTTTGTTAGACTTATACCTAAGTATTTCATTTTTCTGATACTAAAGCACTGGTATGTTTTTAATTGTATATTCAAGTGTTCTTGCATATGTAGGAAAAAAATTGAATTTTTTTTTGAAACAGGGTCTCCTATGAAGCCCAGGCTGGCCTCAAATTCATGATCATACTGCTTCTGCCTCCTGAGTGCTAAGATTGCAGGTATGTGCAACCATGCTCAGTAGCTATTGATCTTTGTATGTTAGCCATATAACCTGCAGCTTTGCTGTAATTACTTATTAGTTCCAAGAAGTTTTTTGTTGATTCTTTGCAATTTTTCCACATAGATATTTATGTGATCTGTGAACAAATACAGCTTCATGTCTTTCTCCCCAACTTGTATACCTTTTGTTTCCTTCTTTTGTCTTTTTTCCCTGAGCTAAGAATTCTTATATAATGTTGAATAGGCAGGGAGAGAGGCGATGTCCTCTCCTTATTCTGATTTCCCACTGTTTTTTTATTGTATCAGCTTCTGGCTTTTTGGAGGTGTTCTTTTTTAAACTGAAAAAGTCCCTCTCAATTCCTAGTTTGCTGAGATTTGTTTTTTCATGGGTGACATTTGCATTTTGTGAGATTATATTACTGTATTTACTCGTATGATTATATAATTTTTTAAATTTTATGTTTATGTGATGGATTGCATTAACTATTGGATGTTAAAACATCCTTACATACCCGGAATAAATTCTACTTGATTATAGAATGTAATTTTCTTTTTGTATTTTGTTGACTTTGATTTAATAATATTTTGTTGAGAACTTGTGTTTATTTAGTCATTCTCGTATAGTGGTCTAGGAAGGGGATCTTAATTTTGGAATGAACTGTATATAATTGCTAAGAAGTATCAATGAGTAAAAGTAAAGTGTGGTACTTGAATCTAAGAAATGACTGTACACAGACTAATATTATTAATCATGATGATAATAATTTACATTATCTAATTTTTTATATTAGGCAATGTTCTAAGGGCTTTAAAAAGATTTATTCTTCAAAAAAGAGGCACTGTTAACTTTCTATTAAGTTTATTGCATCATCAATGAGGAAAGTTGATGCATTAGTGAGTTAAATAATATTCACCAGAACTGAGTTTTAGAACCACATTTTCTAATTTTAGAACTCAAGCCTTCAATCACCACACAATATTATTGACTGGGGTCCTTTGTGGTAATCTGAGAAGAAGTAGTAACCAGGAGCAGGGCTTTAGAAAAGAACATATATATGGGTTAGGAAAGGGAAGATTGTATTTGAAGAAATAACAAATTTGGAGGAAAGGTACAAGAATAGGGAACAAAATTTTTGTATCATTTATTCACAATAAATTAATGGAACTTCAATTAGTCTTATGTTGTTATAAGTTATAACACAATTCATGTTATACTATCAGACCACAAGGTACACTTCTATCATGTTCTGTGAAATCAGTAGAATTATATTTCACACACTAGAACATTCATCAGACATGTCATTACTATGAGATTTTTTTATTAAATAATGTCAGGGCAGGCTGGAAGTTTCTCCTATTCTTCCTTTTTCGTAAAAGGTGAACTTGATGAGAATAGAAATCAAGATAGTGAGCAGCTAGCAGCAGGGGACTAAGTAGGAATACAGAAGGGTGCATTATTGTCCCTTGGGAGAATACTCAACCATGACTGAAACACCTGTTCTAATAGCTTCCATCCAGAGGACACTTAACTTTCCCAATTGTGTAAGTTAAGGAAAGAATTATCATAAAAATACAAGAAAACATACATTAAATTTAATCCACATTAAATTAGTGGATTATATTCTGCTCAGGGCAGTTTTCTCAGCTATGATTTGAAGGAGCAGAAAGAAATAGGCAAGATTTTTCAATGTTGTGCTCTTTAAACTGTCCCTAGAATGAGAATCTGGAGCATGTTCAAAATGTCATGAATAAAGAGGGAGTCTCACAATGTTCCTTTTACAATCTCAGAATAATACCTCAAAGGGTATTCTGCCAGTGAGCTACTTGGCTATCTTCTTCAAGAAATATGTCTTCCTTTTAAAGAATATCAAGTAAATTTTCAGAATTGCCTGAAGTTATTAGTGAGAAGTGACAAAGATCACAGTTAACTTAGGCCCTAGTTGGCTTTATATCAATGGAGAAGATTTTTAGAAGTGATCAGATTCAATAGAAATTTCCTCATCTGTGTACTCATCTAGTTAGTTTGGTCTAGGGAACCTGAGTGAATCCGATCTTGTAGGTACTGAGTATACTGAGGATCAGAAATTCAAACAAGCCAGCAATGTATTTATTCAGGGTCAAACTAGGTGCATTGTCCTTGTATAAGATCTCTGGGCACATAACAAATATAACGTTATAATAATGTTACATATAACAATGTTGTAATTCTATAATAATCTAAAATTTAAATTCATTATAAATGTTGGAAAATGAGATAGATAGATATAAAACAGCAACAAGGCAATGGTCAATTCAGTGCTTAAATATGTGATTTAAATTATAAATCCTATACAAGTTCAGGGAATGAAGATATGAGTGAATGCTGGAGTAGTGTAAGAAAACACCATGGAGGTAGACATTGACTCTATGACAAGATCTGGACATTGGGCCTGGTTGTCACATGAAGAGTATTCCTGGTTTATCTAAGACAATTCATCTTCCTGTCATGGGTTCCTGGGTATGTGTGTTGGGGAGAGGAAACACATAGGAATTATTGACTCAGGCGTCATGTATTGAGTTAGACATACCTGTTTTGTGTCATGAATATGCCAGTTATTCATGCATAACTAAGATAAAACTTTTTAAATTCACTAAGTCTCATTTTTCTCAGAGGTATAGTGAAGATAAAAAGTAATAATAAGCTTGGCTTAAGTCTGCCTTTTGTGCTTCATGTGAAAAGACAAGGTTCTGATTTCTCTTTTAGAATTAGAAAGTAAACCATAAACTGAAAATGCATTTGCACAAAATGAACATTTCCAATCACTTTTTGCTTATAGCAGGCTTCTTCTGTCTACCCAAGTCACAGTCTAGATCTTTAAATTATTGTTAAAAGCTTTGGGAGCTCCCTGGATGTTGGCAGTCTGGTATGTGGGATACAGATGAAAATTGAGGACAACTCAAATGATGCATGAAAAAGAAAACTAACACCACTTCCGTTCTCCATGAACTCGCCACTTCCACACTTATATAAGAAGTTGCCATGAAAGTTATAAAAGTAATCTTTTAGTGACTTTCATGCCTTATTAGATTTTAAGAGGGTGATACAACAACATACCCAGCACATTTTTCCTCTCTGAAATATAGAAATTATTTGAAACAATGTCAATTCAAACCAAATTACCTATTGCATACCTCATCAAAATCCCTAGGTCTATGAGGAAACAGAGATCAGTCAGACAGAGCTTTGTATTCAAGGAGCTTATATGTCCTGAAAAGTGAAAGGAAATGGAGAAAACAAGCAATCAGATTCACAGTATTTCCTGGTTTGCTTTTTATTTTGTTTTCTTGATACAAGGCCTCCTGTATATGCCAAAATGGTCTGGAACACACTATGTATCTGAGGCTAGACTTGAACTTAAAATTCTCTTAAAATTACAAGTGTGTACCACCACCACTCCTGGCTTCACAAATATTGGTTTTTTGTCTAGTGTTACTATTATAAGGCTTTCTCTGGAACTTCAGCTTCACTCATTTTCTATCTGGTAATCAGTTATATGGGATTTACCCTTAGAGAATATTTAGTGTTGTGGTTTAGATAAGTGTTTCTCAAAGCCATGTGCGAAAGGCTTGCTTCTCAGTCCATGGCACTATTGGGAGGTGGTAGAACTTTTAGATGGTGAGTACCAGGGAAAGGAAATTAGGTCACTGAGGATCTTCAAGCAGATGCTGGGACCTTGGCTTCTCTACTTCCCCTCTCTTTTGCTTCATGGATGCTATGAAATGAACAGCCTCCTCTGCCATGCTCTCCTGCCATGACAGACTGCCTTGTTACAAGTCCAAAAGTACAAGGCCAACTGACCATGGACTGATAGCTCCAAAACAAATATTTTGTAACAGTAATGCAAAGCTAACTAACCCAGTTGACAAAATCTTGAGGCATTTAATTGTTTTACCTAGGGACAAGATGCTATTGGCACCTATTGGATAGAAGCCAGGGATGCTGCTGAACATCCCCCAATACACAGAACAGTTCCTTTGTGATAAATTGTTCAGGACAAAATGTCAGTCTATATCTCTGAATTTCAGAAACCCTGCTTTGAATAAGCACTTGAATGCACAGAGCATGACATAGTCCCAGAACATAACTGGATCATTATTCCTAATTACTGCATCTATTCTATTTTTGTTGTCATGTCATCTTATACAATTCATTTCCAAACCACCATCCAGATTCCTTGGTTATGAAGATTTTGATTAGATCATCTGTCAAGGAGCCCAAAGCCCTTAAATCTTGTTAGATTTATATTTCTGTCATTTTTTGAGAGGATATGTGAAATTATTTTAAGTGATCATGTAATCAAGTTATAACAATTTTTATTCTTTTGGTGAAGCATTTAATACATATCAATGCAGAGATACAAGTATGATTCACATGCTGTTTTTCAATAGTGTGCAAGAATTAAAAAGCATGAAATTATAGGACTAGATATTCCTTTTTTGTGTGTAAAATACCTATGATAAAATGACTATTAATTTTTATAATAATAATAAATACTTTGCCTAATATCCTTCCAACAGAAGAACATTATTGGTGCATCTTCAAAAAAACAGGTGTTTTAAAGCAGCTTTGGCATCAATTCAATTTAAGTTGTAACACTTCAGAGTGTTATCAGTGTTCATGCTATAAAACGCATTTCACCTTACCTGAAAATCTGAGTTCCAGCAGATTATACTATCTCTTTTAATATTTTCTGTCCCTTTTAAGCAAGCACATATGTTTAGAAGCTCCACCTAGTACTCATATATTACATATAGTAACATTTCCTGATTCAATTTATTAGCATGTAATTATAAAAGTAGACCAAGCCCTGTAATATTTTTATTTCTTTTGAATGTAATTGTCAAAATTAAATTTAAAACTGTTGTTAGAGGGTAGAGTTTAATGTTGTCATAACATTATGGAGTATTAGAGTGAACACTTGATAAATGCTTTATGCCCATGTCTGCTCCATTTTTGTGCTCTGTACTTTTATAATGACTTTATATTTTAGGCTAACATTTGTTAGGGAAAAGATACTAAAAATCAAAATTGTGCTATTACTAGATTTTTTTATGTTTGAAATTTTGAACTTAGTAATTTACGACTATGAAGTGTCTTTGATTAGGATTTTTGGATTTTATTTACCATGTTTTGTCTTCCTATTAGAAAATCATTGAAAGTTAAACAAGTAACACTGCATAACAAGGCCAAGTTTTAAAGAAGGGACTAAGACTTTACTGTTTCAAAAAATATAAGTCCTTTTTAATGGACAGACTTTTAACAGCTTGTGGAATATTTAAAGGAGTTCTTTCACAGTTCTTTTGAAGTCAGAAATTACAAGCTAATTTCATATATACACTTACTTGATACTTGTGAATCTTCATTCCTGTCAATATACAATTCATATTGACCTCAAAACCAGCCTGGTCACTTCATATTAGTAAAGTACATACTTCATTTATGTAGATGTATATATTTGTATATGTGCTAACGTGCATTGAATATCAGCATGGTATTTGTGGTTTTCATATATTTGTAAATTAAACATTGATAAAATCCATAATTAGAATTTTAAAAACACAGAATAATAGTTGTAATTATTATTAATGTCATTAAAAGTTAAGACATTTTGTAGAAGTTAGATTTTCTGATTATGTGATACTCTCACTCTAAAAGCCATAATTATCCTTTTAAAATTGTGTTTATTTTTAATTGAAAAAAATTATATATTCTGGGATGTAGTGTGATGCTTTGATATATGATCACATTGTCAAATGATTAAATCATGTACTCACTAGCATATATATCACAGTACTCACAGCAGACAGTAGGATGGTAATTCCCAGAGACTGTGTATATGGCAGGGGAGAGATGAGGAATGGAAGTGGGGATATGTTGTTTGAATAGAACAAAGTTTCAGTTTAATAAAGAATAATTGCAGAGACCTCTTGAACAGCATGTTGACTATAGTTAATAGTGTATTATATACTTCAGAATTATTAAAAGTAGATCTTAAAAGTGCTTATCATAGTTGTCCTTTAAATAAAATTTGCTAAGAGGTGTATGCATGCTGGAGAAATGAGATCACCAGGTAAATAAAAATACTATTCTATTTACTATGTGATTACTATAGCATTACAGAATTTATGTTTGAATACACTTATTAGAAACATAAAAGGAAGCAAAATATAGATCACAGTGAATTATTAAATGCCTTAATAGAAATTATATTATCAGGATAGTTTAGATTTCAGAAGTAAAGCTAATGACTTCCACTGAGAAATAAATTGTTTTAACTAATTTACTGAGTAAATATATTACAGAATCGACTAGTAGTTCACTTCTGCTGATGATCTGTACATATTATTTCTGGCTGTTTTTTTTCCAAGAGTCAATAGAACATAGATAAACCCACAAAACTGGTTTATTTGTTAAAGACATAGATATTTATTAATATTATAAATAGAAAATTATTGATAACTACTAATGCCATGGTTCATTTTACATCACCTAAATTTTGATGTATTGCAAATCTTTTCATGCACTTGTTTTTAAGGGAGTTATAAGATATATGTTATATATATAACCAGATTCTCCAAAAACCATATTCTTCATATGAATATGAAGCACACATTCCCTGCCCCTAAACCTGCATAGTGTTAAATACTCATAATATGTCCTAGGCTTTTCGAGATTTTATTGATGGTCTGAAATGTATGAAACTTCTTTCATAATATACTTAATTTCTCCCTTGTAATGTAACTGCTTACAATTTCTGGTACTTGTAGATTTAATAAAATAGATTCTATAATTGTTAAAAGAAGAAAAAGAAAAAAGAAGTACTATTCATGTTTATTGCAAGTAAAGTCCCTGGAATTCCACTTTTGAAATAATAGCATGAGGAGCTTCAGGAATCTACTAGCTAGTGAAACTGGTGAAAACAAACAATAACCATTATTTAGAAAATGAACAATGATTTAAAGTATCTGGAAATGGCCGAGGGACATCAGCCAATTAATAAGCATTGTTTATGAAATATACTAGATCTCTGTAAGAACGGAGAGAATCTGCAACATTTGGTCCAAGACCCACCACCTTCCTCCCTTCTCCCTACTCTATGAGATAGAAACTCTACTGGTATAGTCTACAGTGCTACTCCCTCATCTCTGTTCTCAGCAGAGGGAAGAATTTCTTACCCTTCATTTCTTATCCTGCTCCCAACTACTTATAACTGAAACTAAGTAGCTTTGGACCATTGTGGTTGAGAAATGACAGCTATCCCTTCTTTTAGGGCATAGAAACTCTGTCTTTAGCAGGGACCCACTGGGAATACTGGGCCTATCACCCTCATCCCATCATTACCAGAGTTTTAGGGAAATGACACTAGCTCTGGAAGATCCAATGGACTAGGCTCAGCTTCTGTCTCAAGATACTATTCAAAAAGATGAATAGTGTTGGAAGACATAAAAAGAGCTTTAATCGATATGGCCACTGGGAAGAACAGGAAAGAGGTTATCTTCCTATCATTACTGTTTTTAAATGACCCCAGTCAGTAAGCAAGCAGTAAGATCTGTCTTTAAGGGACTGACAGGAACTTTGAGGTTTTATAGAAAAGGGGAAGAAAGGTAAGGGTAGGAGAGTAGCTGCCTAACTTGAGATGTACTGGTTTCATTGTCACTTAATCAAACAGTTGACAGAAACAACTTAAGGGAGGGAAAACTTATTTTGCTCCCAGTTTCAGAGTTTCAGCCTATCATATTGATGAAGGTAAAGGGAGCAGCTCACATCATAGCAGAAAGGAAGCAGATCAGAGTAAATAGAAGGGATGAAGGCAATATACAACCTCCAAGGGCATGCTTCCAATGGTGTACTTCTTCCAACCATGCTACACTTTCACAGTTCCACCATCTCCCTACAGTCTATTCAAATTTTGAATCCATCAATGGATAAAACTATTCATAAAGTGACAGCCCTCATGGTCTAATTGTATCTGGAAATGCCCTCACACACCTATGCAGGGTTGTGCTTTACTAATCTTTTAGGTGCTTCTCAGTTGAATCAAGTGGACAATCAAGTGTAAGTATCACATGGGATTTATATAACTAGCAAAGCAGGTAACCTTCCTTAGGCCTTAGTCTGGTTGAACATTGTGTCAAGGCAGTCAGGATGGCCTTATTGGAAATAAGAAAGTTGTTGCGGCCCCGCAGTGGTTAGAGGATAGCCTATTATCATCAAATATTTATCCCTCAAACCTGTTGTTCTTGGAATCCATGATTACTGTAGGAGAAAACTAGGTAATTTAGGAAAATTCAGAAGTAAAAGAAAATCAGAGAGGCAAGAGAGATTGACAAATGGATCTAGTCTGTGAATGGGACCACCTTCACCATGACAAAATCCAAACAGACAGAGGAAAGGTAAAGAGAGACACATGGAACTTCTGTCACCCACATCTGGCCAGTGTTCTCTACCAGAAAAGGGGGTGTGTTAACTCAGAAAGTTGGCTCAGCACCAGGGCCAGAGCAAAAAGATTCTGTCCGAGGGAGAAGCAGGCTCACAATCCCTTCCCCAAAGCAACAGACACCAACAGATTGTGGAGTTCTAACCTAAAAAAGGGCACTTTCAAAAGAGTAAAAGCTGTAATAAAAGGCAATTGAGGGATGAATGATAGACTCATCAGAGATATAAACTGAACTGTAGGTCACCTGGCCTGCTGGAGATAAAGGAGACAGGAAGAGACAGCTGGGAGGTGCTCTTCTGGGTTCAGAAAAAATTTCTAACACTAACCTTGGGAACTATCCCTTCAAAGCCCAAATTAGAGTAGATTAAATCGTGAAACAATTTATGTTCCAGGACATTATTGAAGATAATAATATAATCAGCTGTAATCATCGAAATTTAAAAGTTGGCATAATCTTGAGACAGAAGGAGTTAGAGTGTGATCCAAACCTCTGTCATTCCAGAGTAACTCTCAGACATCCAAGTCTGTATACTCTATGCATTAGCTGCTCTACAGTGTGGGCCAGATAGGAGAGTATACTTCACCACTCAGTCCCTAAAGAAGCAAATAATAACACATTTCAAAAGTATGACCATTATGCATGCCTACTATAATTTATTAGCTAGAACATCCAGTCTGTGACCAAAACAACATAAGGCATGTGAAGAAACAGGAAAGCTTGACCTACGATTGCATGTGATATTATCTTATGTATAGAAAATCCTAAGGAATTCACTAAAAACGGTTAGAACTAATAAGCAAGTTCAGCAAAGTTGTAGGATAAAGATCAACATAACAAATCAGTTGTATTTCTCTGCATTTGTAATGGACAACCCAAAAATAAAGTAATTGTATTTATCATAGCATTCAAAAGAATGAAATACTTATCAAGAAATTTATCAAAAAAAGCCAAATTTACACTCTGAAAACTACTGAACTTTTTTGGAAATTATAAAAGATCTAAATAAGTGAGCAATATTACATGTTAGTGGATTAGAAGATAACATTATTATGATAGAAATACTACCCAAAATCTTCTAGAGATTCAGTGTGAATACCTACCAAAATACAAGCTGGCTTTTTGTAGAAGTGAATGAGATAATATTAACAATTCATATGAAATTGCAAGGGACACAGAATTTCTAAAATAATCTTGAAAAAGAACAAATGGAAAACTCATATTTTTCTGATTTCAAAACTTACTGCATAGTAACCATAATCAAGGTAATCTTGTACTGCACAGAATAGACATAACGATCTTAATTATAGAAGCCAGAATTTAAGTCATGGATCTAGGTTTAACTGATACTATAAGATTGTCAAGACACTTTTATGAGGCAAATAATGGTCTTTTCAAAAACTTATGCCATGACAACTGAACATCCACATCCAAATAATGAAATTGGAACTTTAACTCACACCATATACGAAAGTTCACTCACATAGGTCAAAGACCTAATTTTAAGACCTAAAATTGTAAAAATCTTAGAAGAAAATATAAGGATAAATCTGTATGAAATAGAATTTTTGCAATGGATTCATAGATATGACTCCAAAAGTACAAGGAGTAAGTAAAAAATAAATTACACCAAAAATTAAAAACTGCTTTGATTTCAAGTACATTATCAAGAAATAAAAAGATAATCTTCAAAATGGAAGAAACATTTATAAATCATACTTCTGATACGAAATTTGTGTCTACATTATAAAAAATCTCTTAAAAGTCAATTATAAGAGGAATAACACACTTAAAAATGGCAAAGTATGTAAGTAGGAATTTCTCCAAAGAAAATATATAAATGACCAAAATACATGTGCTTTGATATCTTTACTCATCAGGGAAATAGAAAATTTTTTTAAATCCACAATGAGAAAGTATGTTACATTCATTCAGATAGCTACAATGTATAATTTAGAAAAGAACAAGTGTCTATAAGTATAGACACATTGGTCCATTCTCTAATATACTTCTAGTAGGGGTACAGAATGGTGTTACCATTTTAGAAAAATAAACTCTTGTGTACAGAAATATTTGTAAGTAAGTGTTTATAGTGATTTATTCATGATAACCAAAAGGTAGAGACTATTGAAATGACCATCAAAGGACAAATAAATAAAGTGTAATATTATAGAATATTATACTGCCATAAAAATGAACAAACATTCCTATACATGTTAAAATATGAGTGAATGTGAAAACCTTACGTTACATGAATGAAGTTAGTAACAACAGACAACATGTTGTATATTTCCAGTTATATGTCAAATCTATAGTGACAGAAAGTAGATTTGGTGGTTGTTTGAGATGGGGTAAGGTGAAAAATTAGGTGAAATGGAGAGTGGTAACTAAAGGTTATGGGGTTTCTTTACAAGGTGATAAAAGTGTTATAAAATTAACAGTGGTGAGATTGCATATATCTGTGAATATACTAAAAATCACTAACCTATACATTTTAAATGGATAAATTAAATAAAAATAATGATATTTAAATTATATCTCAATAAAGCTGCTATACTAAATAGTAATAATAAAGTTCCTTCCCCACACCTATTTTCTTCAACTAACAGGAAATTTACTTGTGGAAGTGTGGAACATTGATTGCCAATGTAATTCAGCACTATATCCCTTAATGTTTCTATTAAGAACTTATTACCACAGATAATTCATAGAAACTGGTGGCTCATGCCTCTAATCCTAACCACACAGGTGTCTGAGATCAGGAGAATTGTGGTTCAACACCACGAGGGGCTAATATTTCATGAGACTCCCACCTACCTCCAAAAAAATAACAAGAGCAAAATGGACTGGAAGTGTTACATAAGAGGTAGAGCTCCTGAGTTCAAACCTCAGTACCACCAAAACCAAAAAATTAAAACTGATAAATTATAAGATGGATAATTTTTAAGTGAAAGTCATGACATCATTTCAGCAATTGCCACTCAATTTTGAATTTTTCTGGATGCATTTTTGGATAACTTGAGAAAAGGTAGAGAATTCTCGAGCCCCAAGATATACTTCTTTTTCTTTACCTATCACAAGCAAGTACAGTGTACTTTCCCATGCCCAGATCAGATCCTCTAACTCACAAGCTCCTGTAAAAACTGTATTTCAGTAAGAATCTATTAAACCTTTCAAACTAACTGCTGTTCTAAACATATTGCTTTCGCCTCATATGGTTTGTTTTTATGATATGGTAATAGGCTGGTGGTCACTCATAAATCTACTAAGAAAATAATATGGAAGAAAGTGGTTTTAACAGCCCATTTGCAAGCCAGGCCTCTGTCACTATCAATGCATTAGGTTTAATGTGGCCTGGCAACCTGATTAATGTAGCTTGATCACAAACAGGGTTGTTTAGTTTGCCAAAACAGATTTGTTATGTAAATAAATAATAGGCTGTTTTTCATCATCTTTTACTTTTCTACTTTTCAAAAATGAATACATATTTATTTACTTATTTTTACCTATCTTTGATACCAGTGTGATAGCCTCAGAGAGCTGAATGTCAAGTCTGGTTACTTCTTCATTTCTTCTTACTACTTAGCCATTATTTCATTGACCCCATAAATCATCTATGCTAACCCAGGAAATAACTTTGAAAAAAGGACTCAGTGTCTATAAAGCCATTTGGCCATGAAGAAGCAGCCTTGGAGCTAGGAAGCAGTAGGGGATGAGTTGAAAGCAATTACAATAGTAATGATAGTAGGCACCGTGTGATTAGGAGCTGTGTCCAGGGTAAAACACTGTAGACATTATAACAACAGAAAGGTGATAGTCCAGATATTTCCCATTCTTCAACAAAATGTTAATGATCCTATTTTCTTTTTGCAGCAGGTAAAATATATAGGGCTGTGTACAAAAGCATTTAGGAGAATCAGTTGCTACGCTGAGGTTGCTTTCTGCCCCAGTACTTTTGAGGCTGTTTACATCAGTAGTCATAATAACACGTGAGGACAAGTACGTATTTGATAACAACAGAAGGCAGAGGAGACATCAGACATCCAAGAGCAAAAGAAATACCATGATCAAGAAATGGATGGTAGCCTAATCTAAATTAGTTGATGATTGATCTACAGGAGATTTAGCAGTATAGACTAATTCATTGGTTTACAAAGTGTGGTCTGTGAATGAACAGGATCAGCACCACTTGGGAACTTTTTATTTTTTGTTACCTGGTAACTTTTATCAGCATGAATGAATTGTACAAAGGGATTATATTGGAATATTTACATGCATCAATATACTATACTTTGGTCAAATTCATGCCTATAATTACTCTTAATTGTCATAGTTTCTTTTTTCTAATTGTTGTGCTGGGTGGGGGATACATAGTGGCACTTACAAAAGTTCTTACAGTGTATCAAATACATCATACTTGAATTCACCACTCCCCCCACCATTCTCCTTTATTCACTGCTACCCCCAATTCTGGAAGAGTTTCAATAGGTATCACTTTTCCATTTACATACATATGTACACAGTATTTGCACTAAATTCACCCTCCTATACACTTTCCCCACCTCCTCCCCCTTCCAACTGGTACCAACCCGCACCTCCAGCAGGACCTGTTCTGCCATACTGTTCTCCAGTTTTGTTAAGGAAAAAAATTACATATTTGCTCGTTTAACATAGCTACACAGAAGGTTTCTTGTGGCACTTCCATCCATATTTGCATTACAGCTGGATTTGGTTCATCTCCAGTATTTTTCTTCTTTCTGCCTTTGTCCCATTCTTATGGTGGTTTCATTGAGTTTAAAAATTACATATTCATTCTAATGTAGAGAGTTCACCAACCGTATCCACTTTGCTAACTTCCTTCTTTTACCCTCCCCCTCTCATATGTGACTACACCTTAGCCTGAGCTGTTTTCCATAATACTGCTGTATTTGTATGAGTTCTGTATTCCACATGTGAGAGAAAACATAAAGCTTTTGGCCTTCGGAACCTAGCTAACTTCACTTTGCCAATTCTCTTTTTCTTCCTACAGCTTCCCACAAACTTTGGGGTGGACCTCAACAATATGTATTTTCTGAGGCTTCCTAAGTGATTCTGATACACAACAAAGTTTGAGAACCATAATACTAATAAGGTGTTTTGCAAGATTTGATGATCAAATCATAGATTGAATATTGCTTGGGAAGCAGTAGGGATACAGTAAGAGTTAGTACCTAGTCTTAGAAGGAAAGGAATCAAGACAGGATATCAGTCCCCAAAGAACTAGTGCACTGTGTAGAAAAAAATAGCCTTAGAAACATAAAAGACATGCTGTTTAGGAAGTGTATGATGTAACTAAAAAAAAATCTTGACTTCAAATATTGCTGTATAACATGCAAGAAGCTAGTCTGCTTATGCCTAAACTTTTTCCTCTCTAAATTAATATAATAAAAGTGGGGCTAGCTTTGCAAAGTGACTATGAAAATTAAATGAATTAAGGAGAATGCTTAGAATAAGTGTGTGACATGGAAAAAAATGGGTGTTAACTCACTTTCTATATTACTGATTTTATCAAAGGTTTGGGGTTTCAAAAATTATAATTTTCAAAAGGTTAAATACATTGCTCTCATTCAAAATAAAGCAAAATATGTCAAATATTTTTTAAAGAATTAAGTAAGTAGTATTATGTCAAGATGATTCACAAGAGGTTTTGGAGAGCACAAAATAATTTAATTTGTCAAGAGTGCAGAGATTTCCAATGGATATAAACCCACTAATGTCATCTGGAACAATGCCTTCTGTCTTTGAAGTTATTTTCTTATCAGACTACAAACAACTGTACTTCTCCTAGAGAATATTTATTTACATTGCTACAGGTAGTCATTATTTGTTTTACTGTCAGATAAAGAGTGTATGGATTGCTATAAATTTTCTACATTTATCTCCAAACTTACAAAATTGTAAAAAATAACCTAGTTAATAGAAAGTCAATTGAAGCTGTACCTTAACACTACTCTGAAAAAACATGCAGTAATTGATTTAGCCTGTTTCCAATTTCAGGATAACTTTTTCTTAATTTGTGTCTCATAAGAAATAGTGCAAAAGCAAAGTTATTTCAACTGATTTATAGGAAAAAGCAGGACATGCTTCTGGATCCTGGAGCATTGCTGGTCTGTAGAACAGTAAATGGACTATAAGAATAAACAACTTACGCCAGAGCACCTGTATGAACATTATAACATCTAAGGACGCATTATGAAGGAAGAGAAACTCACACATACTGTGGACAGTTGGTCCACAGAAACCATTTGGACATTTGACTGGTCAAAGTAATACTTCATCAAAGGTACAAGGTAGCCAAGGGTTGTATTTTGGAGTCATTTGTAGTATAACATTCAGTACATTTTTCCATTATGCAAATACAATTGTTTGGGATGATTGTGTCAGCTAGAGGCGTTACATTTTTATCACACAACTTGGATATAAAAGCACAAGTATAACGTTCTGTCTGATTAAGCAAAGTAGAGAATATAGGTAGTTAGAGCACTAATATGGACAATGTTGAACAGTCATTTCAATACATCACAAAATTATATTAGTAAACCTTATATGTAACAGATCTTAGCCAGAAAGAAGTAGTTGACTAAGGAGATAAGTACTAATTTTCTTATTTTAAAATCCTGAATCACCGGGGAAAAGTTATATCCAATTTTTTTTCAAAAAATATTTTGTAGTAATCACCATGGGTTTCAAGAAAAACAATAGGAGCAATTGAATTCTTTTTATGTATTTTCTGATTTTTCTGGCATAGAATGGGATAACAGGTAATAATAAGAGATGCTTTAGATTTTTTACTTAACGTCACTGGACTTACTGTCATTTTATAGATTTTTAAATTAAACTTCTTTAACAAAAGTTAACAGAGAATGTTATTGAATAAGGATGAGTATTATGCACTACAGATAAGAGGGAGATAAATATGATCCTGTAGGAGGATATTCTGGACAGAAGCAGGAACATCTGGACATAGAATATTTAAGTGATACTTATGGAAAGGTGACACAATAAAAAGAGAAACATTTGTTTAGTGGTGTTTTTTGCATTCAACTTCCCAGATGTTATTTTGGTTAATATTTATAAGATGTTATGTAACAGCATAACTACATAAGGAAATAACCTGGCTAAAGTCAAATAATAAGTTGGGCTGGTATTCTTTATCAGATCTATCTTATTGGTTTTAACTTTGTGCTTCATTTCATTCATCTGTATCTCAGACGTTTGAAGCACTACAGATGTTAAAACTTCATGGTTTAATCTCTAGAATCTTAGATGTAGGGCATAATGGGAAAAGAATAGTTAGAAATGCTGTTGATATTTCATGGGTGGGTGATTTGGAAAATACTGGTACTATAAATGAAAATAATTTCATTGTAGGCATGCTAATCATGAAAAATTATCAGCAAGACTCCCAGGAATTACATGAAATAAAATGTAAATTATATCTAGAATTTAGGAAAATGTGACTGAGCTGTAGGTATAAGGAAAAGGATAATAAAAGAGTGAAATCATAGAGAACACAAATGTCAAATATTGAGGGAAAGAAGAAGGGGAATTCGATAATGAAAGTTTAGCCAGGATGAAGAGACATAACCAAGGACTCTGTGCTTTTGTGTTATAAAGCTAAAGGGAAGAGAGTTTCAGTTAATGTTGCTGAAGTGTGGGCTACTTAATGAGTTTGTCCAGTGTCACAGTGATCCTTCAAAGACAACTTGTAAGGTGAAATGGAGGCAGATTGGAAGAGGAGTAGGAATGGCAAATGGATGCAAGGGATATGGGCTAAGAAAATAACATTTAGTTTCACTGCAGGTCTTAAGAGGATTGACATTATTTCATATGGTAAGAAATAGTGAAAAGAGAAATTCATATAACTGAGACAACCATGAAACAAATCCCATAGCTAAATTTGAAAAGTTCCTAATCAAGAACAATAAGAAAAAGCCTAGGATTTTAGAGAAGAGTAGCCCTGAAAAGATGTGAGTAAAATAAATTCTTAAAAGGATTATATAAGATGTGATATTAAGTCTGCTTAAAATGTTAGTGATCAGATTACCTTAGAGCCCTTACTTTTTGGTGTAGCTTTTTGGTGAAATTCCTTACGTACTTGCTTGATTATTCTTAAGAGAAGAAAATAAAATGATTATAGGTATGTTTATGATCTGACTTTGAAGACTACTCAGTTCAGAGTTTCCAACTTCATTTTATCATTTTCTTTTTCCTCATATCTTGACATTTTATTAGTATGGGTATGAAATGGAACCAATACAGCATCTAGGATTAAAAAAAAACTAATAAGGTAACATACCTTGAAGAAAATTGAAAATGTTGCTTTGGCCCTGACTTGTAAAAGTTTCAAGATTCTTTTTTCCTAATTGTTCAGTGTTTCTTAAGTAGAGACTTTTAGATCCTTTCAGTTTGGTAGTAAACATGCATTTCCGTGTTCAGAATCCCAGGCCAAGAGATTACAGTTGACAATTTTTAAAGTATTGTATGAAATGAATGTTGGAACATAAGTTCACTGGGAAGCACTCATGTACTTGAATATGTGTTAGCTTCTTTCATTCTCACTTCCTTAATTTCACCATCCAAAATTTATTTTCTGCAAAACTCAAATTTTTAATAAATGGTTTTCCTCTAATAGGGAATCTAACAAAATCTTAGGAAATTATGTTTAACAAACAGGGTACTTTTAAACTGGTTCTCCATTCATTCCTGCTGTGGAATCTTTCATGAAATGTACTCCTTTATCTTGTTTAGAAATTTCCAAGTTTTTTTTGAAAAATAATTGTTTAAAAGTCAAAGCATATTATTCATCATCAAAAAGCTAAAGCAAAACAAATCAACTTCAAACTACAGTAGAACTCTGCCTTGGATTTAAAAGGTAATTAAAATTCTTAAATATTCATCTTTAATGCATATTTATAGTATGATTTATATATTACTAAATAAAAGGAGCTTAGATAATTTTAGTATACCCATTTAGACCATTCTAAAACTGTGTAATTCTGTGAGATTCCTTTTAGCTCAATAACAAAAGATACATTCTTTCAACAGAACATCAAAATTTGACATTCCTTTGTGTTTATACTTTTCTGGTCATAATAGTGCTCACTGTGGAAAATTTACAAAATACAGAAAAACAAAATAAACTCAAGTGATGTGTCATTGCTGACTCCCTAATAGTGAAAGTACTGTTAGAATTGCTTATAACCTTTACTGTTCACATTTATTCTGACATTTTATACATTTGTTGCCCATTATATGTTTACATTTTGTCTTTTTCACCTAATACGATTGTGCACAAATGTATTCTGTGGTATTAAAATCACTTTGTAAGCATTTTGAAATCTAAATTTTATGTCAGTATATGACAACTTCTTGTGGAACCTTGACTTGTTTCTAAATTTTTTTTTATTGTTGTGCTGGATGAAGGTAAATTGTAACACTAAATAGCTTGTTATAAATAATGCTGCCACAATCAGTTATTCATTTTTGTGGTCTTTCAGTAGGAGTAATTCTTATAAAAGCAAAATAAAGTTTCTTCATTTTGACTTACTTCATAGCTATTTGATTAATATATTTCTCTACCACAGGAATAGTTGTACAGGAACTACTTAAAATTTTTAAAGAACTTTATGATATTTCACTTGCTTTTTAAAAACATTTTTATTATCATATAGTAGCTATACAGCGTATTTCATTGTGACATTTCTGTATGGGATTACAATGTACCTTGGTTAGATTGATCACCACGATCACTCACCTTTATCCCCCTTCCTGCTACTTGAAATGATTTTAATAGGTTTCAGTGTCCTATCTTCATACATGTATATAAAGTATCAGCCATATTCACCCTCTCCATTCTCCCTCCCCTTCCCACAAATACCAGCTCATTTATATGACAGTGTGTAACCTTTTTCCTAGTATCTAGTGATGCAGACGAGTAATATGTTTTGGAGACTGTATGTGTGCTATTGTTTTAATATCACCCCAATAAAGGATGGTATAACATTTTTTAACTACATAGTAAGTCACAATTTATGTTTTTGCATTGATTTTTCTTGAAGTTTAGTAAACCCATGTAATCTTCATAGTCTAGTTCTTTTTCTGCTTGGGAAAGTTATTGACAAATGTATCTCATGATCACTCCAATTCTAGTTGTTCAAATTTCATTTTTGAGAATATTTACAGTTTTTTTAATCAAAAGTCCTTTTGTTGTCTGTCTTTATATTTCTCATTGTTCTATTCAATTGCACCCTGATAAAGTTCTTAATTTTTTAGAAAGATGTATCTGATATTCCTTTCTAACATTAACATAGTTTAATTCTGTAACTGCATCATTAATTTATCTTTAATTTTTCTTTTTCTCATCCATCTCCTCCATTACCTCATAAAAGATACATTTTTATTTCCAGAACTTTATATTACTAATTCATTTAAAAATATTTTCAACATTGCATTAAAATTGCCAAATCATTTTCTGGTTACTTTTTTCTGATTCTTTAGTAAATCATTTTTAGATCCTGATTCTTTTTCTGAGTTATCAGAAAGTTTCTCACCTTCTTTATTCTCACTTTTCTTGTAGTACTTTACTTAGTCTTTTAGAGTTTATTCATAAAGAACATGGAACCCATTTCTCCCTGTTTAACCACTTTGAGTAACCCTCAGTGAAGGCTGTGAAACCTGATAGGGGTTTAACCAGTAAGTGAGGCATTTGAATTGGCCTTGTCTGGGCTCTATCCTATAAACAATGACTGATTGCTCACATAGCTGGAAGGAAACGTTTATATGTAGTTTTTGCCAGTCTCTCAATATCTAGCACAATTTTCAGCTATACCACTTCCCTGTCTCCATTCTTTCTATTTCAATCTGTCTCCTGTAACACTCAAAATAATTTTTTTGAAATTTACTTTCTTCATGTCACATATTATATCCTTTCCTAAAGTGAATACTCCAGTGGTAACTTAACATTAATGAACCTGGCACTCATAGCCCTCCAAAATAGATCTATTTCTCAAACATCATCTCTATTATATCAACAAATATCTTTCCCAACACCACTAAACATTTAAACAATAAGCTTCCTTTGAAGCAAAAATCAAAAGACCTATTCTTTAATGCCCCCAGTCCTCTGTAATATTTCTAAATCAACATGAAAAAACTTGTTACATGACAGTCATTTAGACAAATGGAAAAATAAGCATCCTTCTTCATTTTTTCACCCTGTGAACTGAATTTTTTTTACAGCAATTGAAACATATTTCTAATCTTTCTTCCTTTGACATTGATTCTAATTTCAGGTACCCCTTTTCACATATTTTTCTGATTTTCCTCCACCTATGTGTTTTATTTTATTGTGACATTTACAGATTTTGGCATGAGCATTAATTCTTAGTCAGTCCATCTGTTGTTGGGCCTCTGATTGTGGGTGTTCAACCTTGTGCCATGTCCTTTTTTACATGAGGAACTCAGTGAGCTACAGGGAACTACATCACCTGCCTCCCGATGTTTGATTTTCTACCCAGGCTGTGTACTTTCATGAAAACAAATCAGGAGCTGATTGTTGAATGCTGCCAAGTTTCTGCATTTTTTTCAGGAAATAGACATAAGAATGTGTGACAGTTCAAAATTAAAATGAGTCTTGGAAGAGCTATTGTGTTAAGGAATTTTTTTTTATCCTTGGCTTTTGACCAGGCAAAAAAAGCATATGGTCGAGAATAGAAAAAAAAATAGTTACATTTTAGGAGCTTTTCTATGAACCCTTATTGTTGGGGGGAAAAATGAACTTGAAAAAAGTAACTAATCTGTAATTTGATAGAAGACATGATATATTCTACTTCCAAAGAAATTGAAAGATATGTCTATGCATCATTTAGCTATTCATATTAGTACATTTATGGATAAGTGTTATTTTTATTTGTCCTGGTTTCATAATAAAAAATTCTAATGACAATTTGTTATAGATTATTGCTTGTTCCATCTGTTTATATCAGGAAGCAATAACCTATTTATACAACTGTGTGTTTATTTGAAACAAATAGTGTCTTATTTCGGCAATACAAAGCATTATGTTTTATCTATATCCTATAAAAATAGATGAAAATATATGGAATTTGAGGGGAAATTTCATAACGGAAAATAAAGGTATTGAGGTCAGCTAGTACCTGTATAGTACCCAGAAGAGGCTAACTGACTACCACAGTGTGGCTTTTTTTTTTTTTTAATCTAGCTTAGCATGAAAGTCTAGAAATTTGATCTTCACAGAGTCTGGAACTGATAAGTGATTTGGAGAAAATGATTTATATCCAACAAACTCCCAAGAATTTTGCATAAATTACAATCTTAATATGATTCTGTGAGAAAAAGCAACAAAGTATCTTATTTAAGGAGGGCCAAGAATGTGGAGTCAGTTAGCCTGGGTCCAAATCCTGTATCTCTGGCTAACCAGCTGAATGTTCTCAATCAGTCATATTATCTCTGTGCCTCAGTCTCCTTGTCTGTAAAATGGAAATAGTAACTATGCATAGCTCATAGCTTGATTGTGATGTTTGCAAAGATAATTCAGGAAAAAAAACACTTAATTCCAGGCATATAGTATTGTTCAAAAATGCTCCCTATCAAAATTATTGTGACCAATGCAACTAAAAAGTGGCAGAACACTCATATCCTTTTTCTTGCATCTTTCTCTCCCTTTTGGGAAGGTAGTGGAGAAGCTCTATGACAATCCGACATTTTCTCTTTTAAGCAGGAAGTAGGACAAAAGTATTATGTAATTTGTCTAATGTTTTTAGGAAGAGGTAGTCTGATATATCTACTTTCACAAATGGTGCAGTCTTGCCTCAGAAACCAAATGGTTACAGTCTATGAACCAAGATTTTTCTCTGGTTGGTGCTTAGATGAGCACTGCTAATTTTGTGACTTTGCAATTACTGTTTTTTTTTCCCATCTTCCAGTGTGAACAGACGGCCCTCCCTACTCCCTTATGACTTGCACATTCTTTTTTGAGGTATGTTACTTTCAGGAAATCGTGCTCTAGACTGGGAATTTCACAGAAGCATGTTCTTTGATCCATTATATATTGATTTCATAGTTGAGCCTTTGTAGGAAGCCTTACATATCTCCAAGTTCTTGGGGAGAACTTAACTTTATACTCCTATGTACTTAATTCATTACATATATAAATACATAATTATCATTCTAAATTTCTGACAATTGACATTTTTCACTGGTTTGGCAATAGGATAAGCTAATCTTTCATAAAAATACTCTCAAGACCTTACTTGACCTCTTATTTATATTACTTGTTCTAGCATTTGTTCACTTAATGACTTATTTTCCATCTCAAGAGTGTCTCTTGCCTTCTTAAGGTGATTATAATTTAGTTTTTTTGAAAAGAGACTTTGTAATACTTCAAATGCCTTTCCTTGTGTTAAAGCATAAAGCAAGACCCAGAATCATTGTCCAATATTTGGTTGCTCTTCCTATCGTTTGTGTTCTTATGCTCTGCAGGTGCAGGTGGTATAAGACGGTGTACTGATTCTTTTATAGGAGCTGTTAACTGCAATGGATGTAGCAACAACAACAACAAAAACTCAAAACTGTGTTTAATATGTTTAATTACAAAGAGCATCTCACATAATAAGGACATATATCGAGCTGTTTAATTCTTCTGTCTTTATTATTATTGTTCTGATATTTCCAATTTACTCCACTTAAAATTTATTATAGGACTCCAAGGAAGCAATCTCAAGAGACTTGCATTTCCATCTATTGTCTCCTTATGTAGAAAATTAGAAAAATGTTCCTCCCTTGGATTGGTACAAATCCAAGGCTACTGTACAGTGAAACTTCCTGGAGCAGGGCTGTCCCTTGTAAGACTGGCATCTCGTATCAGGTCTGCAGCTCTGCTTCAGGAAACGTTCAACAATTTCGTGGGCCCAGTAGGAGAGAGGTGTACATTGTAAACTATGCAAGACCTCGCACATATGCTTTCAGTTTGTCCTCACAACATCCCTGAGAGGCTGATATTACTACAACTTTGAATGAAAAAGCTCTGGCACAATGACAGTAAAAGATCAAAACAGAATTTGTGGCAGAACAAATACTGTTTCTGTATAAGTGCCATTGGGTGAAGTTTCGCTTTGCCACTTTAGTTGCCTGCTGTAATCATCTTTAAATCCTTAACTTACTAACTTCTAACTACATCTATTTGAAAGTATAAAAGATTCATATTAAATGGGTAAGATTAATTAGTGAAGATTGTTTCTGTCCTTTTGGTTAGATATTTCTTTTAAATTCATTTTAAGATTGTTGATTTTCACCAAGTCAAATAAAAAAAATGAAGATATAAAACTGAAATCTCTAGAGCTAGTCTATTTATTGAGATGAGAATGTGTTTAAGGTGTATTAGACATTGAATGTTCATGGTTAGTATTTGCTGTTAATCATCCTAAAGAAAAGCATGAAAGATTTTGAAATTTGAGTGTGGAGGCTAGCTCATACTTCTGGATTATCCTCATATTTCTTTGCCTTTGAACAGGCTAATTTGCAACTTTTAGTGGTAGAAGTTAAGTTGTGGAAAACTGATATTAATTGTTTTGTGTGGGCTACAGTTTATTATCAAGTTATAGGTAATGATTTCTAATTTTACATCCATTTGTAAGTTCATTTTAATGTTTTTAAGTATGCCTATAAATATAGGGTACTTTGAGCTTTCTTTTGAACCAGCTATAATATTTATTAAGTTCATCATTACCTAAAAGTTCATTTGACACCTGTATGGGAATACTGTGCCTTTTATTTTTGAAATATGTTTTAATTCTGTCTTTTTCTGTTGCATTATCTTTCGGTTTCTAGTTCACATTTAGGTTTCCAGTGATGTGCCAATATAAATTATTGGATATATTAATCTATTCTTAGATGTATCATCTAATGTTAAAGGTCTCAAGTCAATTATATTGCCTAACTTTGTATTGAATTTCACGTATTTTGGCAATTCCTAACTACTAGGATGAGGTTAAGCAACAGAAAGTCTGATGATATGAATGATATGATGAAGCCTTAAATGTTACCAAAATTCCTAACTCTGCTGAATGTGTATTTGGATACAATATTGTATCCTTTGCATATATAAAACAAAATTTTAGGTGATATGAGAGATTTTGAATTTTGGAAAGAGAAAGGCAACTAAGTAAACATCAAGGAGGAAGAAAAAACAGTTCCTAAAATTTGCTTTAGGATCAGAATATCCTAAAAGCACACTGATTTCATAAGGCATAATAGGGCAATGCAATGCAGTATACTAAGGAGAAATTCCATTTAAATTCTAAAATATTTGATATGAATTTTGTTATACTTTGATTATTGATTTGTATTGACTTCTCATTATAGCCTTCAGAAATGTACTGAATTGTCATCAGCATATTATATGTGACTATTTTTATTTTCCTATTAAATGACATTTATTTTTATTTAGATTCCCACATATTTTGATCAAATGGCCTGTACACCAGACCCCATCAACAGGGATGTTTTCTTGACCTGTACTGACAAGGCCCCACAGCATTCTACTTTGTTTTTAGAGTAGTTGTAATGTTCTTGTGAGTATTCAGACCCCAAGTAATTTCATATAAAGATCTGAGCTCTGAAGTTTCCTTTAAAAACTGGATTATGAAGCATCTTTGCCTTTTTACTTCCTCATAATAACAATTGATAGGAACACAGAAATTTCTCTGATGGACATTTAGATTGTTCCATTTCTTGGCTATTGTGAATAATACTGCAATGTCCATGGGAGTGCATATGTCTCTTTGATATACTGACTTCTTTTGCTTTTGGGAAAGATCTAGTACTAGAACTTCTGGATTATAGGGTAGATCCATTTTTAATTTTAGGGGTAAACTGCATACTGTTTTTATAATAACTGTCCTAATTTACTTTGCCACCAATGGCATATAAAAAATTTATTTTCCTCTACCTTCTTGCCAGTAATGGATATCTTTTGTCATTTTTGATAATAGTCATTTATAGGTAAAGAGATATTGTTCATTTGCATTTCCCTGAGCACTTTTTCATGTGTCTTTGGCCATTTATAAGTTTTCTTTTGAGAAATTTCTAAAAACTCCCACTTTTTAATTGGAATTTTTGGGTTATTTGTTTGGCTATGAATTTGTTGAAGTTTCTTATAAATTCTAGATATTAACATCTAGTCAGATGTATACTTTGTAAATATGTTTCATATTCTGTAGGTTGTCTTCACTGTAATAATCATTTTCCTTGCTGTTTACTTTGATATAATCTCATTTGTCAGTTTTTGCTTTGCTTCCTGTTCTTTTAGATTTTTGCCAAAATGTTTCTTGTTCGTTCTAGTATCCTGAATAATTTCTTCTATCTTTTGGTCTAGTACTTTCATAATTTCACATACTACATTCAAGGATTTAATCTATTTTAGTTGATTCTTTTATTTGTGTGCTGTTCTAGATCTTAGAGAGAAAACAAAAAGCTTTGCTGCATTCAGTATGATGTTAGCTATGGGCATATTCTTTGTGGCTTTTAATATTATCATGTTGAGGTATGTGCTGTATATCTAATTAGTTAAGCACTTTTGTAATGAAAAGAAATAGATTTTGTCCAATGCCACTTGTGCATCTATTGAGATGATCATATGGATATTGTCTTTCATTCAGTTGATGGAATGTACCACATATGTTGGTTTTTGTATCAATAAGTCATCCTCCAATTCCTGGATTGAACTTCACTTGATAATACTGAATATTCTCTTAAATGAACTATTGGATTTGGTCGATTAGTGTTTTGTTAACATTTTCGCAGTTACTTTCACCAAGAATTTTGTCCTCTCCTTTTGAGGGGGGACTTTGTCTGGTTTTAGTGTTAGTCTAAGCTGACCTTGTAGAATAAATTTGGAAGAATTCTCCATCCTTCTACAGAATGAAGACATGAACCTCATTGTAGATCTTTATGTTATCTCTGTGAGAACCTCATCCACTGATCTTTAAATTGAAGATCAAATCCCTCTGATTTGTGGCTATGTGTGCTTTTATTGCTATATTTACAAACAGATGGGATTTAGTAGTGACTATATCTTCATCAAGCTTAAGAGAGATAGATCAGTAGTTTGAAACTAAATTTGGAAGATATTGCTTAGATTCTCTTGGACTTTGTTTTTTGAAGCTTTAAAATGAGACCTTAATGTTGTGGTGTGATATACTTGAATTTTTCTCATTTATTTTTAAGTTTTGTGAAATAAAATCACATAATAATAGTTTGACATCATGAAAATATTATCTAATCCAGGTGTTTTTGTTTTAACTGAATATGTATTTTCTATAAGATAGAGCTTAACCATCAACATACAACTGCCCTACAAGTACCAGATTAAAAAAACAAAATTCAATAAAAATATAATTATGCAGAATGATTAAAAGTTATATTATAACCAGATTTTTAAATATATATATAAAATTTAACTAGTACACACTGGGAATAAAACACATATTTCATTAATCTTTATAGAGAATTACTTTTTTACATTGAATAAATTTTACATGGTAATTTTGAAAAGACAAGAACAAAAATGAAATTACAAATATAATATAAAAGCTAGAAAGGTAAAGTAAATTTGGACATTTGGAGGAAGTTACTAATTATAGGAAATTAAAGAGAAAACATAATACATCAAACTAACTCATCTAGAAAATCCATTATATATTTATGGAAAAATATTTATATTTATTATTTAACGTGTATACACATACAAATCTTTGCACATTTTTCATTCCTTTATTTCCTTAGCTTTACATTGTTCTTTCCTTCAACATTTTTTCAGTGGTCAGAGTATGCAAGCTATTCCTAGGAACTGTAAGGGAAGAGCTATGTGACAAGTTTTTATTATCTCCTGAAGGAGCAAGATAAGTAGACCATCTCAGCAGAGTTCCATCACAGCCGTGTTACAGTTATACTCCAGATATTAATGATGGTCAGAGGTGGAAGGTTTGTAATGGGAATGTCAGGGGAGAATCAGGGGCAGGTCCATAGATCATGTATCTACTGTGGTTCCAGAACACTCAGGCAGGGGGAACTATGCCAGAGGGAAGAACATATAGGAATGTGTTATTCAGGACTTTTTATAATTGTGGCAAAGAAGCAAAGGTTTATTTTGGCTCACAGTTTCAGAGGTTTCAGTTCACAGTTAGCTGGTTCCATGGCTTTGGATCTGAGGCCACCAGACTACCATGGTGGTGGGAGAACTGGCAGAGTGCTCACTCACTTCATGGCAGCCAGGAAGTACAGAGAGAAAGAGAAGAAATGGCCAGGATCTTCCAGTCAGGCCCCACCTCCAACACTTTCCTCATTCTAAAGGTAGTCCATTAAATAATCGATTCATCGATGGATTTTTCCAAGGGAGAGGTCAGAGCCATTATAATCCAATCACTTTCCAAAAGCTCCACCGCTGAGCATTGTATCAGAGACCAAACCTTCAACACACAAGCCTTCAGGTGCCATTTCATATCCGTACCACAAGAAGTAAAGTTGGAAAGAAACAATACATGTTTGGTGTATGACAAGTATTCATGTGAGTCCAAAATATAGTATAAAGCAATAGAGGACGGGGAGCGATATATGTAAGGCCAATTATTGAATGACTTACTCGACTAGAGGATTAGAGATTTCATCTCTCATGGAGAAAGGACTTTTATATATTTTAGAGAGGAAATGACAGGACAAAAGTAGGGCTTTAAAAACATCATTAAGCTGATATGTGAAGGGAGGATGGTTGTAAACTGGAGGTAGGGAGAAAAGCTAGAGAGTAATTTCAGTAGTGGCCAAGGAAGGATGGTGATGGGATATAAGTAAACCAATATCCCATACACAGAATCATTATGTTTGTTGGCCAAAATAATATTGCTACTGTGTGAAGGATAATTTCAAGTTTTCTAAATTGGATGTCCAGTAGGTAGGATGGATGTTGGTACTAGTCAATACATTTAGACTTGGAGATGGACAAGAATGAGAAGTACTTTGCTGAGGAAGGTAGATTAAGAATACATTTAAGCTAGATTCAGTGTCCTTGCATTCCTAGATGACTGTAATAGCAGCTGCTTGGGAGGCAGAGATAGGGGGGATCGTGTTCTGTGTCCAGCCTGAGTAAAAAAGTCAGTAAGACCCCATCCCAACAAAATAAAGCTAGGTGTGTTAGTCCTATCTATAATCCCATCTGTGTAGTGAGAAGTGTAGGTAGGAGGATTGTAGTCCAAGTCCAGCCCAAGCACAAACATGAACCTTTGGAAAAGTAACTAAAGCAAAAAGGATTGGAGGTGTGACTCAAGTGATAGAACACTTGCCTAGAAATTGTGAACCCTTGTGTATTGGAGAGAGAGAGAGAGAGAGAGAGAGAGAGAGAATGAGAGAGAATGAGAATGAATCTGGTGAATGAATCTAGAGTCTAGAGTTTGGGGTATGATGAATTGAGATATACTAAATATATTCAGCTGAAAGTGGCATAAGAAGTTATAAATTAATCTGAAGCCAAATCAACTCCTTGAAGTAGTTCTGGAGTGGATTCTATGATGCATTAGATGTGAAGTGTGAAGAGAGGTATGCATGTACCAGAATATGATCGCTGAGTGACAGCAATTACTGTACTCCTCTCACCAGTCTTAGGAGGTGGGTACAGAAGTCATTCAGTGTTACACGCAGCTAGCTGAGGCTCAGTGAGGCCTTGCCACTTGCTTGGGGTTATTTACTACTTGTCGTCTTACAAATTAATGTAATTTTTAAAGTAATTTTTAATTGGGAATTTAAAGGATCTCTAGTAAGTGATAATAATTTATGTTTTAGCCTGAAGACTTTGTGATTCTGTTATTTAGAAAATGCTTTTGAGCATCATACTTATAGTCATTTCATGTATAACCCAGTATTATTTTTCTTTGCCTAGAATAAAGAAACTCTTATGTAAATTTTTTTCTAATGAAATCCAACTCTTTACATAAGTAATAAGCATTTATTTTAAACTTATATTATCTCAGTTCCAGGTATTGATTATATCAACAAGTCATTTTATTTGCTATAAAATGTATATTATTTGCACATTATCAAATGTTAATTAATCTCTCAATTGACATAGAAATTCAAAGGGTTTTTAGGCTATAGAATAAATAATGCTTTCTGAAAAGCAAGTATAATCTTTTCCTCATTACACTTCAATCATTTATCTGAAGCTGGTAGAAATTATAATTAAATAAAAATTGGGAATCTTTGGCACAGATGGGCTAAATAACATGCTCACAGATCTCACACATGCCACAGAGGCTTCCAGCTGTCGTCCTTCTTTAGTGCTAATTTCACAATACTGAAATAACTTTTCAGACAGTTATTTTCTATCCTTATATTAATCATTGTGCCAATGAGTTCATTTGGTACTAGTGGAATTATTTGTCTCTTAAAATGGGCAAATATTATACAATATTCTAAGTCTCTGTTTGATCCATTACTTGCTAGTCAAGAAACTGGGCATGTATATAAGCAGGAACCAATAGACATCTGATGTTTAAACACCCTGAAACACCTTTTTATACCATATCTTAAAAATAAATTAAGATGAGTTAGGGTAAAAATGATTTTTCTGTATGGGATATTCATGTGCATAGAAATTGTTGTAGATATGATCTTTTTTCTTAGCCTTTATACCACATTTAAAATACAAAAATCTTAAAATATTTAAAGCTAATCTAATTGCTTACAAAATGTAAGAGTCTTTTTATATAATCTATTAATACCTGCATAGATATTTATTGCATACTTCCAGTGACAAGGTAGCATCCTGCATTTAAACTCATCATTACATATGGATATTTTCGTTCTCTCCTAAACAGTTCTGTCTCTCTTTCTCTCTCTCTTCTGTCTCCTGCTAAAAATGTTATATGGTAAAGCTCAGAAATTCTCTACTCCAAACATTAGGCATTTGTTAGAATTTTGCTATATGTCAGATATGAATCACACATATTAAATACATATTAGTATATCATCAATGAAATATTTTTCTATATGCGTGTGAAATGTATTTTAATTTTTATATATAGACATGTTTATTATGCTGTGTTAATTTTAAATTTTATTGTATGATGGTCAGATATTATCATTTGCATCATGTTGGTTTATTACTATGCATTGATAGTTGCTTTATATCCTGGCACTTTGTCACTTTTTTTTAATAAATAACCTATTCTATTTTAAAAGAATATTAATTCTCTGATTATTGAGTATAAGTTCATATATATGCCATTAAATCAAAGGTATTCTTCAATTTTACTAATTCTTTTGTCAGTTTGAACAATCAATGACTGAGAAATTAGTAGAAATTAGTTAAAATTCCTTCCCCATAACTGTGAATTTTCTCATCTCTTCTTAGTGCTTTAAGTTTTGCTGCAATAAAGTTTTGATTCTGTGTTTTGAGGTGCGTGTAAACTCAGAACTGTTATTTCTTTACAACCTCCCTCATGCCATCACTATATAGTGCCTGACTGAATGCATGAGCTTGTTCCCTAAACATCTACATTATTATCGCTTCTCTGGCATTTGCTTGATAATTGTTTGATGTATCTTTTTTCTATCCACTTACCCTTATATTTCTACTTCATTTAACTTTGAGTATACATTTTATCTGGAGATATATATCAGAATATAAAATATGATATGTATCAGATTATACATATTTTGTTCATCTGTTTGAACCAGTAATGTTCCTCTATGAATACTAATGTGATAATTAATATATTGTAGAAGATTTCCTATAGAATTCTCCTGACTCTTTTAATACTGTTTGTGCTACCTGAGATTATATGTTTTAATGAAAATGTATGAACATTATTTTTCTGCCCACAGCCCATAAAACATTGGTGGCCCAAACAATGTGTATGCATGTAAGTAAATACAAAAATGATAAAATATAAGTAAATAAATAAATACGTTAAAAAATATTTCTCCTTCTCATGGTTATTCATCCTTAGGCTTTTCATGTATTCTTAATAACAAATCTATATGTTGGTATTGAATAGTGGAAAGACCATGAACTTTGCCACTAAATCAACAAGGTTGGCCTCAGTTTATCCATTTGTTATTAATAATGTTGATCCTTAATATGCTAATTAATGTATTCCTTGTAAACAAGGATATAATTAAATTGCAAAATATATGAAGTGCCTCATATACAGAAAGCATTCCACAAATATCCATGCCCTGAGAGTTTAAGGCTAATTAAAACTTACCAGAAATTTTCTTGTTTCTTTCATATAAACTGGTTTTTAATGAAGGGAGTCATTCTGCAGTAAAGTGACCACTTCAACCACACGAGCTGGTAGTTAAACCCTTACATTTTATAGGTTAAATATAGTCCAATCCTTAGAGAAGAATTGCTACTATACTCATCTCACTTTAACTCTTGGCTCTGTGTGTACAGGTTCAATCTAGTATGGATAGGAAATGTGACAAAAGGGGCTTGGGCAGTGGTCAAAGTGGTAGGGTGCTTGCCTAGAATTCAGAGGCCTTGGGTTCCATCCCCAGTATGGAATAAAAGTGAGGAAATATGTCTGTACTGAACACATGCAGAGTTTTTTCTTTCAGTAGCCCATAAACAATATGGTGTAACAACTATACAGCATTTATGTTGAATTAAGTGTTGTAAATAATCTAGCTAGAGATTAGTCAAGATATACAGGAGGCAGTGTATAGTTTATATGCCAATACTATGCCATTTTATATCCTGGACTTCAGAATCCATGAATTATGCTATCTGCAAGAGATCCTGGAACCAGTCCCTGTGAGTACTGAGAGACAGCTTTATGTAATCTTTTATTTTTAGCCACAGGTAGGACAGTGGGATCCTATAATAAACATGACTTAGTCATGCAATTTACGTATTTCCTATGCAATTTGTGTATGTTTATATTTATATACAAACAACATGCATTCTTGAAATATACATAGACTTTTAAAAGAAAATATTGTTTTATTTTCTTTTAAAAAAAATTATTGCTTTATTGTGAGTTCTTTTTACCTTTTACTCACATACATCTAAGAAAAGCATATCAGCACCAGTAGCAGCTAGCCATTATTAAGCATTTCAGTGTCTCAGACACTCAGCTGTGTTCTTTGGATGGATCTCATCACATAAATGTACAGTGGGTGCTATTGTGCCTTCATTTTGCAAATGTGTAGATTAAGACTTAGACATGCCACTAAGTGAAGCAACTTGTCATTATTTCATATGCTTTACGGGGTGGAAAAGAGGCTCAGACTCAGATGCTGACTCTACAAATGCCCTCTCCCGGTAATATTTTATGATTTGTATATATTGTATGTATTCTTAGCCCTTTTTTACAGCTAACAATAGCAAATCGGTATCTTGCCTTTGGAATTAAAAAAGTGTTACAAAATATTTCTCTTGATAGTTTTCATTTGCCAAAATAATTTCCAGTTGTTGAAATTTTACGTTGTTTGTCTTTGTTCACAGCTATTAATTACACAGTGCTGCCTGTTTCCATTATTTATTTAATCATGAATTTAATTAGTTCACTATTAACAAAGGAACATATATATATATATATATGCCTATATATATGTATATAAACCTATATATATAATACCAATTTATACCGAAATGAATTTGTTTCCCTAACTTACATTGTGTATAATCTTATTTTATAATTTGTAATGTGCCTTTTTCACTAGTGTTTATTTTACATTTTTTGGATAGTAATGAAGTTAAATTTCTCTAGCTTTTTCTTTAAAGACTTTCCTGTTCATATGCCTAGGCTATTTTTCTATTAGAGAATTTTGAGTTTCTAAGGAAAATACGAAGTTTTCCTTTTTAATACATGTAATTTTATCAATAAATATTTAAAGTACTGCAATTTGAATTCAGTGTCTTGAGCTTGCTGGACAAGTGCTGTAGCAGTTAAACCATGCCCTTAGCCTTCTTCTGCTTTAGTTATTCTGCACATAGGGTCTCATGTTTTTTCCCCAGGTGATTTCAGACTGTGATCCTCCTTCCTATGTACTCCCTCAAAGTTGGGATCACAGGTGCACCACAACACACAGCTCATTGATTGAGATGGGGGAATTCTCACTAAGTTTTTGCCTGGGCTGGCCTTGAACTGTGATCCTGTCTATCTCCACCTTCTGAGTAGCAGGGATTGGGAGTTTGAGCTACCACTCCCTGTGAGACCCTACTATTACAAGGTAACATTCAAGGATCTTTGGATACATCATGTACAACACAAAAAAATTCCAAGTCCTTGTGAAGTTTCCGTTTTTATGAAAGAAGCCCAATAGAAAATAAAGTATGTAAAACAGATCATGTCATAATGTAGCAAATGGTAAGAAAAAATTAAATGCAGACCATCTTAACAGATTGTTAGCATGATTTTAGTTAATTATAATGTATCCTATTCTTGAAATTTGCAAATAGAGTAGGTCTTAAGTATTCTCATTACAGGGAAGAAAGAAAGGTAGAAAGAAAATGAGGGAAAGAGAGGGAATAGAAAGAAAGGCATCCATGTGAGGTGATAGATGTATTACCTTGATTGTGGTAGTCATTTCATAATGTATAGATTTGGAAAACCATCAGGTTGTGCACCATAAGTATTTATGATTTTGATTTGTAAATTGTACACCAAAAATGCTGGCAGTGGGGTCAAAGCAGAGCTAAATATTTCATGAATTAAGGGAATTTAAATTTCTAATTATCTAGCTGATATTTAAAAGAAAGTTTATATGAACATCAAAGAACACAGAGATTCAGGAAAAAATATATATCAGTTCTTTCAACTTGAGTCAAAATTCTAACTATAGATATCACTGAAAAATATAGGAGGAATTTTTTTGTACGTTTTCTTGTGAAGACAAATACTTCCCAAGCTCTTTTGTCTTGGCAAATAGGACATATGATTTTAACTGTATATGATGTAGAGGATGAATGCAATTAACAGTGTCCCCCTCAAGTACTTAATTAAGATACAAAACTAAAGTAGGAACTTTGGATGGAAAAAAAGCTTTATAAATAATTTCTTGTCTTATTTGTTCTTTCAGTGCTTAATTTTTTGAGTTTTATATATTCTGAATATTAATCTCCTATCAGATGAATAGTTGGGAAAGTTTCCCATTTTGTAAACTATATCTTCACTTGGGTAATTGTTTTCTTTGCTATGTAGAATCTTTTTAATTTTATGCAATCCCATTTATCTGTTCTTGCTAATATTTCCTGAACTTTTGGAATCTTACACAGAAACTAATGGCCTATGCCAATATCTTGAAATGTTTCCCCTGTTCGTTATTTGACTTTTGATAGCAGCCTTTCTTACAGGTTTGAGGTTATAGCTCATTATGGGTTTGATTATTGAACACTTTTTAATAAACTTCTTGATCATTTGTATGTTTCTTGAGACAAATGTATACTCTGGTCCCTTATTTTCTAAATTAGGGTTTTTTTGTTTTGCTCTTGAGCTTTATGAATTTCTCATGTTTTGAATATTAGTGCCATATCAGACATATGCTTTGAAAATACTTTCTCTCATTCCATAGGCTGCCTTTCTATTTTCTTATTTCCATTGTTTAAAAAAACTTCAGTCTGATGTCATCTTGTATATTTTTGCTTGTATTCACTTTTCTTTGGGTGTCTTATATAAAATATCATTGCCAAGACCAATGTCAAGGAACTATTCTCCATGGGTCAATCTAGGATTTTTATGGTTTCAGGTCATACATGTAATTCTTCAATCTAGTTTGTTTTGCTTTTTATGTATGATGCAAGATAAGGGTCCAGTTTTATTCTTTTGCAAGTGGATACCGTTATCTTTTTCTGATGTTATGTTTTTGGTGCTTTTGTTGAAGTTTGGTTGATCATATGGGGTTTATTTCTTAACTCCTTATTTTATTCCATTGTTCTATGTGTTCATTTTTATACCATTATCAGAGTATTTTTACTACTATAACTTTGTAACATAGTTAGACATCAGGAAGAGTTCTGCCTCAGTCTTTGTTCTTTCTCAATATTTCTTTGGTTATTTGTTTATTTTTAAGGTTCCAAACAAATTTTAGGATATTTTTCTATTTCTGTAAAGAATGTCATTAAGTTTTGACAGTGTTTGGATTCGGCTTTTCGCCATTGAATGTGACCCTTGTTGTGGGCTTGTCATATAATGCCTCAAAGATAATCTGAACAAACTGATCACTAGAGACTGAAGTAGTGATAAAACAATCCCCAAACAACCAAGTACCAAATGTCTTCACTATGGAGTTTTGACAAATATTTATAGAAAAATTAATACCAATCCCTCTTAAACTCTTCCCCCAAACAACTTGAAGTGGAGGGAACACGTCCAACCTCATTTTATGAGGCCAGCATCACTCTGATAGCAAAACCACAGATATGGACAAGGATGATAGAAAAAAAGAAAACTGAAGGCTAGTATCTCTGAAGTCCATAGAAACAGAAATTCACAAGTCAAGTTCAGCAGCACGTTAAAAGAATTGCACTTTGTGATCAAGTTAGATTCATCTGAGGGCTGTAAACATCGTTTAACATACACATTCATATTAACACAATGAAGAAAGTAAATAATCATCTCGGTAAATGAAAAGAATTTGATAAAACCAGCAGCCTTTCACGATAACTGTTTTTTGGTGGTATAGGGAATGATCACAAGGCTTGAGCCACACCTCCAGTCATTTTGGTTTTACTTTGTTTTTCAGATAAGGTTCCCTGCATTTTGCCAGGTTCAGTCTTTGGCTGCAATTCTCCTTTTTCTACTTCCCCCACAGGTGGTGTTATAGGCATGAACCACATCGCCCAGCATGTTTTTGAGATAGAGTCTCATTAACTTCCTTTCTTGGACTGGGCTTGAACTTTGAGCCTCCTTTTTCTGTCTCCAAAGTAACTGTTACCAGGTCCACCATACCAGGTCCCTCACAGTTACTTTTAACTCCACTGTTATCAATTTACACAAACATCTAAGACTCCATATTTTGTGTATGTGTTTCTATCTCCTCCAGACTATTTAGCAATATTTTACACACTTATGCTTATTCACATCACTATGTATGTGATCAAATCTTAATATTATGTATTTGTGCAGTGTGCATTTAGAAGGGACATATATACATATATATGTAACATTTTACTCTTAGCTTTGACTTAAAATTCCAGCATCTTTTATAAAATCTTTACACATACACCTTAAAGTTTCTTATGATTACACCTTAAAAATATTCTATGAAATTATTTGTGTGCTCTAGTAGGTCATTTTTATTAAAATAATTACATGTCAATTGGTTCTTTTGCAAACAACATATATGCAAGTGGAAGAAAGCAATACAAAATATAGCCAAGGAAAAAGCTGAAAACTCTCTGCATAAAACCAATTGCAGTTTAACATTTAAAACATGAAAGTATCATCTTTCAGACATATTTCCATTTTCCAAGGTAAAAGGAAGAATAAGTTTAAAATGACAAATGATAAATTTAAAATAAAAAGTGGAAAAATACATGCAATGCACATGACACATTTCAGAATAAGTAGTTATTTGTAATAGAGGAAAATTATTACAATTATATTGTTGTTTTTATCTCTTATTTTCTGTTGTATCTCAACACATCAAGTAATGTCTGGCACATACATAAAAAGTGTTTAATAAATATATATTGTGCATGTGAATAACTGATTCTTTTTAAAATATATTTTTAATTGATCTAGGGTAATTTTGCATATTTCTGGGGTTCTGTGTGACATTAGATTTCAATATATGTCTACAATGTGTAATTATCAGATTTGGATAATTTTCATATCCTTAACTTCAGACATATATTATATGTTCATTCTGGGAACATTCAGAATCCTCTCTGCTAGCCCTTTTGAAATAGTCAATTGAATGACTGCTTCTTAACCAGTTATTTTCACTTTTTGGTGGAAACCTTCCATGTCAATAAAGGCAAGTTCACGTCACCATTTAAAATACTCTATAGTATTCCATTATCTTGTTGAACTATAATTTGTTCAACTTACTTTCTATTGTTGTACTTTTAATGGTTTAATAGTTTTGAGTATTATAAAAGATACTGGGATTAATATTTCAGAGCATTTTTTTCAACTCGTCATAATACATTGTCACTTTAAAAATGGAGTCATATTGGTTAAAGCCAAATTAAATCAAAGGGCAGTTTTATAGTGTAGAAAATTACATTGTTGACTATACAATAGTGATTGTGTAGGGTGTATAAGGATAGAGTCAAAGTGAAAGATAAAATTTAGAACCAATTTGGAAAACGAGAAATGGAAGACATAATTATTATAATAAGAGCAAGAATGGATTGAATAGACCCAATTGAGTATAGACTTAAAATAGATGAAGGGAAAAACATATGCAATAAAATAAGCATGCAACAGAAAAAAAGGTGGAAAATATAATATGAGCAAGGTGCTGGTGGCTCATACTTGTAATCCTAGCTACCTGAGAGGCAGAAATCAGGAGGATGGAGGTTTGAGGCCAGCCTGGACAAAAAGCAAGACCCTATCTCAAAAATAAGCAACACAAAAAATGATTGGCAAAGTGATTCAAGTGGTAGAGCAACTGGCTAGCAAGCATGAGCCCCTGAGTTCAAACCCCAGTACTGCCCCCTTCAAAAAAACAAAAAGAAAATATAAATGAGAAGCTAATGATGCAGGTAATAGAATAAATGAGGGAAAAACTGGCATATGTCTAATTAGAGATTCTGATGGAATCATAGAAGGAAAGAATAGCATTTGAAGATGAACTAATTCAGCAATGAAAGAAGAAATGGAGTCAAAAGAAATGTCTATCTAGATGCACCATATTATACAAAGAAATTCATGTAGATCCTTTGGAGTATAATAAAGGACTTAGACATATGGCCCCTGTGGTAGAATACGGTTGTAACAGGACCCACAAATCACACTTGCTCAGATACAGCCCAGAAACTGCTGTGGCTTGTCAAAATGAAAGACAATATGCAGAGAGAGGCCCATCTGTAAGTGGCTCCATGTGGCAGACATGCACATGGGCCATATCGTTTCTCCCAGCTCATGTTGTTTTCCCCAATTGGATGTAGTCACAGCCAACACAAAGGATTATGGGAAATGCATGCATTTTTTTTCTGGAGCCACTAAGTTTGAATATCAGTATAGATATCTGATCAAACCCCAATATTCTTTCCAACTTGAGAGTGAACAAAGCTCCTCAGTAAAGGCTTGATTTTTTTAAAAATCAGATGTACCTGCTAATGCATTCCATTATGTAACACAAAGTATTAATTATCCACAGCATTTTCTATGAATGCAAAAGATAAGTTTTCTGTGCTAACACATATAGCCTTCTGTCACATAATTGAGATTACTTCATTTCAGTTTCAGCAATATCGAGGATTCTCGCTGTTTCTCTTTCTGCATCCACATAGCTCAGGTTTTTTGTTTTTTTTTTTTATCCCTAGCTCCAGTGATATACTTAGGACCATGGTTCTCACACTTTTAAAACTTGCCAAACACAAAAATTAAAGTGAAAATAATGTACCTGAAGTAAGTTTGTCAAATTTTTATTTTGTCAACTAAAGTCATAGAAAGTAAACAAAAAACAATCCTTATAAATGCTAGCATCATTTTTGAAAGGTCTGGGCATTTTTAGCAGCAAAAGTCTGGAAGGAGAAAATCCCAAAGTAGTATCCTTTAATTTAAAATGTTTAACTTCATTACAAACACACTCACCTAATATTTGTCTTGAATGATAGTGAAAGGTTGAAAACAAAATCAGTAGGTTGACAGTAATGGAGCAGTGGGTTAACAGAATTTTCTTACTATTTTGTCTGATTGTTTTGTTTCCTTTTGTTCTTACTTCTTTTCTTTTTTCTCATGCTTTATGAAAATCTGGAGAAATATCTATTGTTTGGCTGATTTCTTTTAAAACTATAGTAGAAAACCAGAGAAAGTATATGTTTATCCAACTGCTCCAGAAGTTGTTTTCTTTTTGTTATTATTAAGAAAAAAACCTGTCATTTATTTATTTCTCCAGATTTATGATAACAGCTTTATAATGATTACTGCACATATTCCTACAATAATCCTATAAAATGGGAATTACATACTGTATCGCAGGTGAACAAATAAAGGTTAGAAAAGTCTACTGGCAAAAAAAAGAAAATTCCCTTAGTTTTTGTTTATCTGAGAAAACCTTGATTTCTCCCTCAATTTTGAAGGGTAATTTCATAGGGCATGGCATTCAGAATTGGTTGTTTGGGCTTCATTTTCTCTCAACACTAAATATTTCATTCATTTCATTCTTTACTTGCTTGCTAGGCTTCTGAGAGGAAGACAGATGTAACTCTTACCTTTATTCCTCTAATGAAAATTATACCTCACCCCTGTTAGAATGGCTGTCATGAAGAATACAAGCAACAACAAATGTTGGCAAGGATGTGGGGAAAAGGAACCCTCATACACTGCTGGTGGGAATGTAAATTAGTACAACCACTGTGGAAAACAATATGGAGGCTCCTTAAAAAGCTAAAAATAGAACAGACATATAATCTAGCAATTCAACTCCTAGGGATATACTAGAAGAAACATAAATCAGGTTACAATAAAGGCACCGCACACCTATGTTTATTGCAGCATTATTCACAATAGCTAAGCTGTAGAAACAGCCAACATGTCCCAGTACTGATGAATGGATTAAGAAAATGTAGTACTAATTTACAATGGAATTTTATTCAGCTACAAAGAAAAATGAAATTTGGGCATTTGCAGGTAAAAATGGATGGAACTGAGAAACATAATCTTAAGTGAAGTTAGCCAGGTTCAGAAGGCCAAAAGTCGCATGTTTTCTGTTGTATGTGGAATTACAGACCAAATACAAACACATCAATATTATGAAAAACAGGTCACATACGAGATCACATATGAGATCACATATGAGAGGGGAAGTGTAAAAGAGGGAAGTTAAGAAAGTGAATATGGTTGATATACACTCTGTACAAGAATGAATATGGAATTTTTAAACCTGTTGAAGCCACCATGAAAAGGGGACTAAGATAGAAAGAAGAAAATTAGAGGAGATGGGCTACATTCACATATACATGGAAATGTCACAAGGAACATTTCCTGTGTAGCTATCTTAAACAAACAAAAATGTTATTTTTTTTCTTTTATAAAATCTGAGCACAGGAAGGTGGAACAGGTCCAGTCTGGGGATTGACATCAGTGGGAGGAGGAAGAGGTGGGGAAAGGGTATCGGAAGGTGAATATAGTGCAAATACTGTGTTCACATGTATGTAAGTGGAAAAAATGAGACCTTTTGAAACTATTCCTAAATGATGGGGGAGGGAGATAAAGGAGAATGAAGGAGGGGGTGAACTCAAATATGATATATTATAAGATCATTTGTAAATACCACAATGTACCCCCACCCAGCACAACAATAAAAAAGGAAAAAAGTTACTTCTTTCCTCTCACTTATTTCAGAATATTTTTATCTTGATTCTCTGTAGGTTGAATATGGTATATCTCATGTAAGTTACTTTGTTTGTCTTGTTTTCTTTGTTTTTTTCATTTATATTTCTTGGTGTTCTCTGAGTGTCCTGGTTTTGACATTAATTTGGAGGAAACTCTTAGCTGTAATTGTTTCAAATATTTCTTCTTCTTATATGTATGTTGCATCTCTGGTAGTCATCCCACAATTTTTGCATATTTTTTTAGTCTTTGTTCTGTTGTTTTTTCAGTTTAGGATTTGTCTATTTACATATTCCCAAGATTAATGATTCTTTGTCATACATTCTTAGTCTACTAATAAGCCAATCAAAGGCATTCTTTAATTCTATTAGGGTTTTTTATTTGAAGCATTTATTTTTACTTGCTTTCTCAAGATTCTCAGTCTCCGATTACCTTGCCCGTCTGTTCTTGCATGTTGTCTACTTTATCCATTAGATCAATAACATAATAATCATAGTTACTTTAGATTCCAAGTCTGATAACTACAACATCCCTGTAATGCCTGATCAGATGCTTGCTCTGTCTCTTCAAACTCTGCTTTTTATTTTCCATGAAGTATGCCTTGTAATTTGTTTTCTTGACAGCTCTATGTGATGTACTGGGTGAAGGGAAATGATGTAAATGAGCCTTTAGTCATGGGCTGGTAATGTATTGGGGGAAGCAAGTACTCCATAGTACTTTAATTGAGTCTCGATCTTTCAGTGACTTATTCCCTGGGCTGTGAACTTCACAAGTGTGTCTCAGTCCCTATCAATACCCTTGGGTGGGACAGGATAGCTAGAGTAAGCTGGAGTTAGGCATTTCCCTTCTCCCATGAGGGAGACTGGAGTTGATGTAGTTAGATATGTCCTTCCCCCTAATCAGTTAGACTCATACCCCTAGCAGTTAGGTGCTAGATTAATAGTTTCTCCTTAAGGTAGTCCTGGTTTAAAAGAACAGTGTTCTGGCTTATTTCAAAATGGTTTCATTCCCCTTCTCCTGCCAGAAACATGAGAGGATTCCACCCCTCAACATTTACTGTAAAAACCTGATAGAGCTCCAAGAAGTAAAACTCACAAAGGCATGGAACCTCTCCCCCATGCCCCAGTATCCTGCAGTTTTTAACTCTCAAGACTTGTCTACACCACGACTCTGGCAATTTGTCAATTAGAGGTCAGGTTTTCCTATGCCAACACTAGTTCCTATGGAAGTTTCTACCCCAAGTTTCTACTCTGTTGTGATTCTCTATATCGACCCTGCCCATTTGTTTCTTCAATTTTGAGTACTATGATATGCCCTGTGAGTTCACCTTTCTTCCAAATGTAATAAGGGTTGCTAATTTTTAAAAATTTTTTCATTTGTGGTAAGGATGGAGTGTTGACTTCTAAGCTCCTTACATGCTATAACCAGAAGTCAGTTGATTTTTCAGTTTTTATCACATTTTGATTTCACTGTTAAATTTAGTCTCTTTTGAATGTAACAGAGGTACATAAATATATACAATGCATATGTATTTTTCATCTAAATGACAGAATTGAATTAAAGTGATATGAAGACAAAAACTTTGGCTGACTTATAAGAGTGATTTTTCTAAGTCTGTCTGTGGTATGTGTGTTTTTATCGTGAAATTTTTGTTTATACATCTCTATTTGCTTACAAGTAATTTAGAGATGAGAGGAGAATAGCTTTCATAGTTTAAAGTTGTAGTTACTGTTACTGATCAGTTAGCCTAGGTTCCAGACAGACTTAAAAGGAGTTATTTAAAATCTGAAGGTTGGCAACCATAAAAAAAAAGATAAAAGGAAACATTTTCCCTCCACATACCCCCTAACCATGACAAAAGAGTATGGTGATATTTATCTTGGTGTCAATAAGGAAATTAGGTGATATAATTAGGTAATTTACCAGCTAATGGCTCTAGATTCCATCTAGAGTGGATCCAACAGGACCGGACCTTGTGCTCTCCTGTGATAGCCAGCAATCACTTTTCTTAAGACAGGACTGCTACCTTAATTGCACCATGGTAACTATCTGCTGGTGCACACGTATTCCCTGAATTATTCCTCAGTGCTACTAGTGAAGTGATGAAGTGATACGGAAATTTTCACTGAACTCTTGAGTCTGATTATCCACTAAAGTGCAGCGATGACCCGAATGTCTTTGTTCTAACTCTAGTCTTTCCTGCTTAAACCATTCAATTTAAAATTAGTCTAGGTTCTTCCTTGGGCATAAATGAAAAAATATAGGACTGTTCTTTCTTAATAGTACTTTCAAAAGCTTACAACTTGCTTATAAAATATTTACAGAGGCTTCGGCATCTTTAGTTCCACTAAACATCAATTTACTTTAATTTTGTCAACTCACTTGACAAAAATGTTTTCAATTCAGTGTTTAGATATAGAAAGTGTGTGTGTGTGTTTGTTTGTGTCCTTGAATACAAGTGTCTGAAAGTCCAGGGGAAACCTACACAGAGAAAAAATTAGTATAGTATATTACCACTATATTATATTTTGAGAATGTTAACTGACAAACTTAAGCTTTGAGGAACAGATAGCACTTCACTATGTAAGAAAAGAGAAAAGGGGCTTCTTGGCAAAGAGGCCATGTGAAAAACATTAAACTCTTAGGAGTAAAGGTAATTTAGTGCTCCTTGGGTTCCTGAATGTGTGTGGCAGGGCTTACAAAAGTGCTATTTTATTCATAAAGGAGGAGGACAATGTAGGAGTTTACCATATTCAGACTTGCATTTTGTCCATATCATTTGGACAGCAGTATGTAGCTAACAAGATTTTCATACAACCTCAAGATTTGGATAGAAAGTCTAGTGCTGACTCAGTGACCCAAGATTGATGTGTTCAGCACTTCAGTTTCAAGTAAGTATTTTAGGACTCCTACCAAGTCCTACTTGGACATTCACCAAGTGGGTGATAAAAATCTCTTTAATTTTTAAATAACATTTTCTTCTTACAAAAAATATTAATGGTATTTTTAGAAAATCTAGAAAATATGAAAGAATACTGAAAAGTAAATTGTAATACTCTATAACCTATCTATGTATAATTAGTTACTATCAATATTTTAACATAAATCCTTACTCTATTCTTTTATATATATACAAACATGATTTTGAACTAAGTCAGATCATAATTCTACTACTTTTTGATTATATTTGTTATTTTTTCCCAATGCATTATGTATCATTTTGATGGCACTGTGAATATTCTTCTAAAATGTTATTTAGTGTTTTTATTATAAGGATGATAACATGTTCACCATAAAAAATAGAATGTACTCCTAAGTATAGTAGGATAAGAATTACTGATAATCTCTTCCCCTAAATATATATTTCACTTTTATTCTCCTTTATTGGATTCTTCCAGTAGAAATATTGGCAGATAGTAATGACATTTGATATGCTGAATAAGATATTAACAAACACTTACATAGCTTTTACCACATACAAGGCATAAGTCTAAATATTTCTGTAATTTTTTTCACAAAACCCTATTGAGGTAAGTCATTTGACTGCTGTCAATTTTAAGATGTAAGTATTAAATAAAACACATAAATAATAAGTAATTTACCAAAGACTATGCAATTAGGAAGTATAAGAGCCAGAGAAGAAAGCTAGGCCATCTGATTCCATATTTTGTGATCTTGAAAAAACTATGTTAAATTGCTTCTTCCTTGATATTCTATTCACTGCAAGCAATTTCCACCCACCCTTTCACAGCCAAAGTTCTCAGAAGAGCTATTTATATTTTATATTTTATTTCCTCAGATACCAACCACTTCACGACACACTCCAATCCAGTATTTTCTTTCACCAATTTGCCAAAACTGTTGGTTCTTATTAAAATCTATAATGCATTTCAATCCAGTAGACACTTTGAGTGTCCAATTTATTTGCACTCTCTTACCCACCCAGGCAAGACAGGACAACTCCATCACTGTCCTTTTTCGTTTTCTATGGTACAGCACTCTTCCTAAGCTCCACCTGTGCCTTTGCTCGCTTCTCCTCAGACTAATGTTAGGCAGTTAACTTCAACCCAGCTTCTAAAGATTATGTAAATTCAGGGCTTGGCAACAGCCCTTCATGTTGTCTTACTTGGTATCTTTTCCCTAGGATTCTTTTATTATTTGTATACTAAGTGTTCCTCAAAGGCTTATGTGTTAAATACTTTTTTATAAAGTGAAGCCTCTGGGTTGGAAATTATGTCATTAGGGCATTCTTTGAATTGGAACCTGGCTTGCTCTCTCTCTCTCTCTGTCTCTCTCTGTCTCTCATTCCATCTCTCTTTCTCTCTTTCATTCCATCTCTCTCTCTCACTCTCTCTCTCTCTCTCTCTCTCTCTCCTTCCCAGCCTCCACAAGGTGAGCAACTTTGTTCCACCATGCACTTCCTCGCATGATATTCTGCTTCACTACAGGCCCAAAGCCATGGTGCTAAGTGACCATGAACTGAAACTTCTGAACCTGTGAGCCAAAATAAATCTTCCCTTCTAAGATGTTTTTCTCAGGTATTTTAACTAACTAACGCTGTATTCAGAGTCCATCCATTCCCCTAGTTGAAGACGTCATACATTCAATGTAACATCCAAATGTGCATCGGAATCATGTCTTTTTTCTGAGCTTCTGACCTCTATATTCAATTATGTTAACCTCATCACTTGCTTCCTTAAGGTTTGCCTTCAAAATATTAAATGTCCAAATATCTTTTTCTCCCTGCTTTAATATCTTAATAAATGACACAAAAATCCTCCCAGAAACCTGAGCCAGGAATTAGTGAATAATCTTTATATTTCCTTCTTTGTCACTTCCTACATTCACTTAAGCACCATGTTCTACCAGATGTACTTTATCTCAAATCACTTCATCTTTATAATCCCTTCTTCTCTTACCAAAAAGTCATCCTTCATGTCTTACCTATCCTATTGCACACAGATCTCTCATCCATTTTTATCTTTCACTAATCTATTTTCCATATAATGGTATTTTAAAAATGGATATCTGACCAAGCTATTACCTGGCTAAACACTTTCTGGTGCTCTCTTCAATGCTTTTGATATATTATATTTAAAATACCTCATTTAGCTTACATGATCCACTGCCCAAGGGGTTCAATCCCCCATCTTTTCACTTCTTCCCATAAACCCTAATCTCCCAGTTGACTTACCTTCTCTTTTCACTGCTTAATTCTTACCTTACATATGTCTGCCTTAGGGAAAAAAATCTCTCTTCCTGAAAGGCCAAATTATATCTCCATTTTCAAAACACAGAGAAATATTTCTTCCTAGTACTAGTGATAATTTTAATTGTTAATTTTGTCATTAATTGTTACTGTTTGTCTTCCTGCTACATTTTTAGCTCCAGAGGGTGAAAACTGTCTGTTCATTCACAGTTTTATTGCTTGTCACGGTAGTCAATCAATATATAATTATCGAATGATTGACAATATTTCCAAGAAATGATTCTCCATACTTTGAGACTTTTGTATTTGGTTTATATCTTATATGGAGTCTAAGATTATTGTTTTACTTCCCTTATGCAGGGAGAGAAATTTCCTGTCATTAAAAATTTTCAAATTTGAGTTTCTCTCACCTCGATCTCTATCTCTCAAGTTAGTTATTTATTATTGCATCAGTCTATTTGCTTTCCTAGTAATTAATCTAATTTTCTCTCTTAATAGTTTCTTATTACAAGACCTAATCTTTAACAGTTTTTTCTTTTGTTTACTGGGGTGGAACCTAGAGCCTTGCACATGATAAGCATGTGCTCCACCACTGTGCTCATCTGCAGCCTTTATCATCATATTTAAGTAATTTATAAATCTCATGCTATTACTTTCATCAAATGTTTTCACTATTTTTCTCTATAACAAAAAGAAGGTCAGAGTTTTAAATAATTTATCCAAATCAAACTACATATTAGGGATTGAACCAGAATTCAAATTCAGAGCTTTATTAATAACTCTAAAGCCCTTTTGCATACCTGGTCTACTCCTGAATATGAAACAAAACAGGCCAGTTAAGTAACTTGTAAACTCACTACAATGAAAGACCCTAAATAAAGAATTTCTCTGTGGCAGATAATGATGGAATTTTCACTTTTTTAAGCATTTTATAGAAATATCTTGTACTTTATCTCCTTCTATAATTTTATTTTTGAGTAAGATACATGAAAAAATTTTAGCCAATCAATATAAGCAATTATATAGAGAGAGACATTATGTCATATAGAACAGATGAGATTATAAAGGTATATTTTTTCAACTTGATGGAAAAATCAAATACAACCTTCTGTGACTCTCAGTGTGTGAGTGCACGACAGAGTTAATACTGAGCACAGGTATTGATTACTAGGTATATTGTTGACTATAGGTGTACTTAATCATTTTAGCACCCACCTCCACCAAAAAAAAAACCACATTTGATATAGAACCATTGATTGTCAGATCATTCCTGTCCTATTTCAGAAAGCATTTGTTATTATTTCTAAATAATTGGAGAATGACCTAAATTTAAAGGTGTAGCAATGATACAAATGTCATAATTTTGTCTGAACTCACAAAGAGTCAGGCATCAGTTTTTGTAGAAGTATTAAAGGCATTTAGGCATATCAATCCAGATTGATGATTTCAAAATGCTGGATAGATAAGATGTTCCATTATTATAATCCACTATAATTGACTCTTGGAACATTTGGCTATTAACTCATCTTAAACAATGATTCTTTTATTTGATATTAATTGTGGAGAGCAGCAGGCACACAGAACACAGCTATTTGTTTTCTTTTCCCTCCAGACACAAGCTTTTATAATCTTCGAAGGAAACAAAGAAGATGAGCCATATGTGTCTTTGTAGCTGTCTTTGGAACAAAAGATACAGATACTAAGATATAGTTTTGACAGTGTGGGACTTAGCTAGTGAATTACCAATCTTAGTCACTCAGAATAGATATCAGAAGGTATTTTCAGTAAGAATTACTATTCTGATTATGAAATAGAAAACTTGCAGTGATTTTATGATGATCAAGAAGCAAAATCAACTTCCTTAAAATACATTACAGGATATAGACAAAAGATTCCTGTCTTCCTAAAACTTGCAATGCTTGTCTCTCTTAAGTCATTAGTAAGTTTTATATGCAATGATGTTTTCAAAAGTATCCAAGTTGATGCCATAAACTAGTTTAAACTACCTATAAGAATATATATATATAGGAAGTCTGAGATGCTTTCCCTATAAAAGTAATTTAAGCAGGTGTTAGCACTGAGAATTTTATATTTTCTTTATATATTCTTTCCCCTGAGAAGGAAGTCTAGGTGTTGTTCTGTGGCAATGTGATAAAAATACAGTGAAGTTCATTAATACTTCATTTTTGTATGAATACTATCTCCTCCGAATAAAGTGAAAATACACTATAATGATTGAAAACAATTTTATGTATACTTCCCATCCTACTGCATATCTTTGAGATGTCTCCTTTAAAACTCCAAGTAAACATTTTAGTTAAAAAAAAAACTAAATCATCTCTACATTTATACCATTATGACCAAAGACTTTCAAAGGGAATAGTGGCCCCAAGATGTGAAATTACTAGTCAATAAGTTCTAAAGTGAAAATGCCTTCTGCAATTATACCATTGATTCAGGTTCTTACAAGAAAATCAGTTAATTGTAATAGATATAAATTTTCCAAAAAACAAATGCTCATTTATATTCTTCAAGGTTATCAAACATGTGAATACAATAACAGAAAGGGATAGTAAGGTTTTAATAATCTAAGAAAAAATTTTAATTAACAAGATATGAATAAGTCATTTTTGGTAATTCCAAACAAATGGCTACTTTTGCAGAACTTGAGTATCTATTACTCTGATTTATTAGTAAATACTAACTGATTCTAAAATTAGTAAGCAAGAAACTAATGAATAACAGTCTTGAAAAACAGAAATAACTCATGCTTCATTTGGTAATTTGCTGTTTTGTTATATATGGTTTTGGTGATGATTTTCTTTGCCTGCTATATCATGATATGTTTTCCTAATAAATTTCCCAGTTTATATGATAAAATTAATTTATATTAATGCTTAATGATGTTTCTCCTACAGCAAAATCACATTTAGATATATTTGGGGAGACAGTATATTTAATTAATAATAACATCAACCATGCATATAGATAATACATTATTGTATAAAATAAAGTCCTTGTTAAAGACATGATAGAGGACAAAGTCTCTATATTTGTATTAATTTGGGACCTCAACAGGCAATGTCAAATGTGAAAATGATAAGTTCCATTCAATTATATTTTTGTCTGTAACAAAATTCAAGGTATATTCTGAATCCCATTCATTAAGTTAGTGAAAACCTCATCTTTATCAGTTTATAGCAATAGTTGTACAAGATCCAGTGCATTTGTAAAGGGGAAGGGTAGAGGGAGTAATTAATTATCCAATTATCTGTCTAATAATCAAGTTTTGTGCCTTCAAAGAAAATAAGGAGAAATTCACTGTTCTTGGTCTTGGTCTACACATGTTTTATTTAGTAAGCCATGTCTTTTCCTATTTCCATGGTTCTGTTAGTTTAGGAGGCAATGCAAGTGCACAGAAATATTTCTTTGGTGTCATTCTGAGCTATATAAAACTTTAACAAACCATTGAGAAATAGCCATATGGATTTACACAGTGAATTCACTGACAGTCTTGGTATTACCCTCAACTCAATCTTTCTGAGTAATGTTTCTTCATGCCCAGCTATGTAAGCATTTTCTGAGAAGTATAGTTTCAGGTCCTTCTCCCTCCTCTTACTTTGTATGCCCTCCAAAATTTCCTTCAATCTCTCACACCACTGAAGCACAGGAAATGTTTTTTTTTCTTAATATGGAAATGTTTCACTCTTAATTTTTAATATTTTTTCATATGATGCACTGAAAATATTATGTTGCCACAGCACATCAAACATAATCTTTCCAGTGGATTGAAGTTTGGGAAACACAAATTTGAGAGAAGACTAGGTTTGCTAAATCTTTTGCCCATGGAACTCAATGAAAAATAAAATATCTGATGAAAATAAAGAGAAATAAGAGGAAATTCTTGAAGAAAAAGGTACCAGTTAATATTCCTAGAATAATATCTGTCTAGCTGCAAATAATATGTATCTTATATCTTTATAAATGTTTTGCCTAAAGTAATTTTTGAATACAGTGGATTTAAGATCATTGGTCATTAGTCATGGTTTTAAAAAACATTCAGAAGTTTAGCTAATATTAACACATAGCATAGTGATGAATTTTATTCTCATTTTACTATTTCTCACTTTAGTTTATAAGAATAGATGTGTCTGTGAATGGGGAAGAACTAAGGACATGAGGGAAAGCAGTTTAATATGTTTCACTTTTAATTTCATTTTTACATACATATAACCTCTATGTTAGTCACTGGTTCAAACTGATGGAATTAAACTTACTTAATGCCAAACATATCTCTTATTTGAATTGAAAGCATAATATTAATAGTTCAGGTCAAGTTTTATCTGTAGAAGTTTGGTCACACAATTTAGTACTATTTAAAATTACATTTTGTAGGCTGCTGCCTGATACTAAAGTGTTACCAGATTAGCCAGAAATGTGTTCAATAAGTGCAACAACCACATGTTCAAATACTCCTACTTTTGCTTTGACATAAAGTGGGTATTTTAACCTTAAACTCTTATATTTTCTCTCTCCCAACACACACAAAAACACACCATTGGTGTCTGACTTATTTCCAGTGTTTCTTATGAACAATATGTGTACTCTACCTCATGTAAGCCCACAAACCTTATGTGACCTCTATTTCAGAAATTGATAAGACTTTTTTCAAAAGTCAAATAACTAGTACTCAGAAAAATGAATATTTTACTTTATGTTTCAGCTATTCCATAATATTAATCTCTTTGCTATAATACATTTTGTAAACCATAGCTAAACTATTGGTAGTCTTAGATTTCCACCTGAAGTTGGTTGATGGTTTAAACTGGTTCATAAATTATATACATTTGCTGTAACTTCTACCTACAATAAGTCATCAGTTGAAAAATATATTTAACCTTACTACCATGGAATATCTTTATTTTTGTATATTTACCAATTTTGGTATATAAAATATGTGGATTTTCTTGTTTTTATTAGTATATGCTAATTGCCTTTGTCACTTCTAATTTTGGTCAGCTTTGTCAGATATGAGTATAAATACACCTGCTTGCTTTGGGGTGCCATTTACTTCTTTTCCCATCCTTTCACTTTAAGCCTTTGGTGTCTTTATCACTAGAGAAGTACAGTTTTTGTGGAAACAAATAGGTCAGGTCTTGCTTTTTAATCTACTCTGTCAGTCTGTGTCTTTGACTGGACAATTGAGATGATTAGCATTCAGAATTATTATTGAAAGAGATCAGGCTGAAGTCAAGCCTCAAGCGGTAGAGTGCCTGCCTAGTAAGCATAATGCCCTAAGGTCATCCCCCTACACTGCAAGAAAAAAAAAATCCATGAAAGGGCTACAGAAATTCCTGTCATTTTGCTTTTTTTTAATAATGTTTGATTCTTTGCTAATCCTTATTTGTTTATCTACATAGTTAGTGGGATTTATTATTTCTTATACTTTCATTGTTGCGTTTGTCTTCCTGTTCTGTGTATAGGATCTTTTAAGTATCTTCTACAGTGCTGATTTAGCATGAATTGCTTTATTTTTTGCTTATGCTAGAAGGTTATTTCTCTGTCAGTTATGAAAGATAACTGCTGGAAACAGTAATGGTTGGCAGTTATTTTCTTTCAAGACTTGAAATACATAGTTTCATGCCCTGCTTACTTTTAGCGTTTCTGATAGAGAAATATGCTGCTATTCTGATGGGTTTGCCTTTCTCTGTGACTTGGGACTTTTCTCTTGCAGCTATCAATATTCTTTCCTTGTTTTCTGTACAGTGTTTTAATTATACATGATGTATAGAGATTCTTTTCTGGTCTTGTCTATTTGGTGTTCTAAAAGTCTCCTGTACTTAGATGACCATCTTTTTTCCTAGATCTGGAAATTTTTCTACTATTATTTTATTGAGTATGTTTTCTATGCCCTTAGATTACACCTCTTAACTTTCTTCTCTGGACATTATTTGTAGATTTGGTATTTTAATGGTATTCCAGAAATCTTATATTTTCTGCTCATACTTCCTGTTTTATTTTCCAAACTCATCCACCTGTCTTCAACTCCCGATATTCTGCCCTCTACTTGATCCAGTCTGTTGGTAAGATTTTCAACTGAGTATTTTGTTTGACTTACTGAGCTTTTCATTACCCGTATTTCAAATTTTTTTCAGAATTTCTATATCTTTATTGAATTCCTCTTTCATATTCTTCATTGTCTTCCTTACTTCAAATTTCTGTTTATTTGAATACTTTTTTCATGCAAATATAGTATTTTTATTTTCCTGTATATATAACTCTTATGGACAAAGGTATTCTTGAAAGTCATTAAACATTTATCTATGTCCTCTTTAATTTTGTTGATAAATTTTATATTCCTTCCCTTGAATTCTTTGTCTATGATTCAATCCACATCATTGTCTTTAGAGTTCACTATTGTGGAATTGTTGACTTTTGAAGGACTCGTGTGGCCTTGTTTTTTTTTTTTTTCATATTTCTTGTATGTCCCTGTTGGGATTTGCATATCTGAGGCAGAGTTGTTGGTTGGGGTTTTAATATCCATTAATCTTTCAGTTGAAGTATTCTCAATATTCAGGCAGGACTGGGTAGTAGCTGGGCCAATACACAGTTTCAAACCACTGAAAAGAGGAGGGATACATCTAAATAGAGAAAACTTTACCCACATGCTCAGGACCCAGGCCTAATCCTTACTCAGGGAAAAAAAAAAGCAGCTGGAGTTCCTAGTGTACAGGTTGGTACAGTATGTGTTTTGAGGTCAAGGATCAGTTGTGTACTTCAGGGGTCTCACTTAAGAAACTCCCTATTATTTAACAGCTTTCTATGGAGTTCATTATACCAACAATAAGAATGTTTGTTACATTAACAATAAGAAGTAAAATAAGGAATTTATTATAAATTGATAACTTAAATATGAAAGCATTAAAAAGAATCTCTTATGTGTCTGTCAGTGAAATCTCTTTACTCAAATGTAGTTTGATCTTTACAGAGAATAATTGAGTTGCTATTTTAGAACAAGCATACTTAGAATTATAAAAAAAAAACCTTAGTTTTTAATTATATCACAGCATGTTTCTAATTTATTTTGGTACATATTTAAATATATTTGAGAAGAAAGCTGTTACAAATCATATATGAATGAAGCCATCTGCAATAAGAAACATGCAATGGTTTTAGTAAGCTATTATGAAATTTAGTGACAGATTTAAAAATGAATGCAACCTATAATCTATTTTCTGATTCCAATGATCTTTTCAGAATTATTGTATAGTTCTTATAATTTTCCTCCTGTGTCTTTCTCAAATGTTATTATGACCTCATTCCTGACCTTATTAAGTAATTATAAGAAAAATTTAAACTTACTAAATGGCTTTCCCTGAATATAATATATTGGTAATCATGATACTAAAATGTATGATAGAAATGTGAAGATGTCTCCCTTGTGAACTATTATTTGAGTTTTCTTCCTGCTATAATTACTTTATACCCTCTGTTTTTTCAGAAACTGTTCCTATTGTCATTTGTTATGGTCTCCCTCCACCAAATTGATAGATCATATAGTAGTTCTGTTTTTAATTTTGGTTTTTGGAATACTGGGGATTGGATATAGGGCCAGTACATACTAGGCAAGCACTCTACTACTGAGTCAAACCCCTAGCTCACTATTTTAATTTTCTAATGAATTTTCATATTATTTTCCATTATGACTGAGCTAACTTACATTCCTACCCACAGTGTGCAAGGGTTCCCTTTTCTCTACATCCTTGCCCTCACTTTTTAGTCTTTTTGATATAAGCTGTTCTTACTGATGTGAGATGATACATCATTGTGGTTTTGATTTTCGTTTCTCTGATGGATGCTGAGCATTTTTTGGTGTACCTGTTGGTCATTTTTATGTTTTCTTTTGAAAACTGTCTATTTAAGTTTATTGCCCATTTTAAATTGGTATTGCTTGAGGGGTTTTTTTTTTGCTATTGAATTTTTTGAGTTCCTTATATATTTTAGATATTAACCTATTTTCAGATGTATAATTGGCAAAAATTACTCCCATTCTGAGGGCTGTCTCTTTTGTATTCAGCAGCTATTGCTTCCTTTGCTGAGAAGAAACTTCTTAGTTTGGTATAACCACATTGGTGAATTTTTGTTTTTGTTTCCTGTACTTTTTGAGATCCTGTTCAAAACATCCTTATCCATTGCAATGTCCTAAAGCATTTCTCATATTTTTGTTCTGGTGGTTCATTTGTTTCAGATATTATACATAAATGTTTAATCCATTTTGTGTTGGGTTTTGTATCTGATAAGAGGTAGGGATCCTGTTTCATTGTTCTGCATGGGGATATCAAGTTTTCCCAAATCCGTTTATTAAAAAGATTGTCCTTTCTCAAATGCAGGTTCTTAGCATCTTGTCAGAGATCAGCTGAATGTAAATATAGGGATTTACTTCTGGTCTATTCTCTTACATAGGTCAGTTTGTCTGCTTTTGTGCCAAAACCAAGTAACTTCTACCTCACTCTTTTCCATAATTTATCAGTTAAATATAATAAGTTTTAATATTATCATAATTTCACAGGTGAGAAAATGAAAATACAAATGGACTAGACATTAAAAATTCATATATAATAAAGTTTTATGTAATATTTTATTATTTCATTAATATTTTTTATTTAACATGTCACATATATCATTATGAATAGCAATATGGGGGCATAGAGATTAATTTAGACCCTAACCTTGTAACAATGCAGTGAATAAGTATTCTGAATTTCATAGAATTTATCAGTCATATGAAACCACATTAAAATATGACCAAAACATCGAGTATCGTAATTCATTGCTAGCTGTGTGTTAGATAGTATTACATTTATAAATATGTGTTTCAAAGTTAAATAGCCAGTTCACTCTACTAAATATGCATTTAAAGCTAAATGTCAGATTTGGTTTTGCTTCCTTTTAAAAATCAATAAAGCTTTAATATCTAATTTTCTAGGTTTTGGCTTGGTTCTCAAAAAAAGGAATAGGATATGAAGGAAAGCAAAATCCCATTTATTGAGTCTCCTTCATAGAGTTTCAATCACTATTCTTCTTTCATGGACATTCTTCTTCTGTTCATAATATATTTGTTGTCAAACTGGCCCCTCTTAGCATCTGTTCTTTGACTCACTACCACTACTTCTCACTTGTCATTTCCTCTGAAAACCCTTCCCTGACTCTCCTTGTCTCCACTTCACATGAGTTATATCTTCATGTGTTTCCAGAACATTTTCTCTAACTTTTATTATAAGGATATTGAGACTACTTATCTTTTCTTTTTCTTGCTTGAACTAAGCAATAATGCCTTTAATCTCAGCATTAACATACCACAACACACTAGTGAAATTTTTGGAATTATAAATTAATTGAATTATTCAGAGTGATATTTCAATAGCTTCTCTAAGAATAAAGATTCCTGCAGTAGTTGCTAGGTATGCATTTATATATACAAAGCTTGCAAAGCATTCTCATTTCTTATTTATAACTTAATTTTTCCATTTTAAAGGCTGTAAAAAAGCAAAATAGGAAAGTATTATGTCCTATTCTATGTAAACTGGTCTATATGAAGTTTAATTATTTAATACTGTATAATAAGAAAATGACACCCACATATGAGTTTCTATTCCAAAATCTAATGTCACTCAAAAGGGGATGTCTACCATGAAACTTGAGTTTAATTCTGGGATGTCTTTCCATTTGTGTGTTTAGATGCTTTCAGTCATATATAAAGATGGAGTAATGTGATGTACATCATAACAATTGTCTGAAGCTAGTTATGCAGACTGAGAGAAATCAAAAGCATTATTGCAAAGATGAAAGAAACAAAGCAGACATTAAGAAGAAACTGTAAGAGTACGCAGTTCGATTGCTTAAAAAGACATGCCTACCAATCTCTTCTGAGGTTTATGTTACTTAGACCCATTGCAGTATTTAGTAATGTCTGTTTACTTCCTTCAAATTCTCTTCTTTCTTCACTCAAGTGTACTAAAAACTGTTCCTTTTCCACTCTTTTTTATTAATAATTCTTTAATTTTTAAATGGTGCTATTCTCCAAGAATCTGCTCTCTGGTCTCTTCTTTGCACATAATCTCTGGGAAACCCCACCTCTTACTATGGCATAAGTACCTTCTATATCATAAATTCTGAATATAAAACTATGGACATATCTCTGCAGCCTGCCACTTTCCGGCTTTGAATATTATTTTTTCAGTTTTTATGTTTCATTTTCTTCTCTGTATAATGAACGTAATTATAGAACGTTTCTTGTGGGATTGTTGTGACAATTTAATGAGATAAAGTGTATTCACAAGGTCCTTTAACTCATCATACCCCATCCAATCTTACCCCCACCCCAGGACATACTTCTCTATTTTTAAATCACCATATTCCTTGTAAATTAGGACATTCTTTTCCCTTGGCAATGTCAAGTCCATCATTCAGTTTCTTCTGCTGCTGCCCTAGTCATCTATACAAGCTTGCAAGCTCTGCAAAGCAGTGTCATTCCTTTAGGGGAAACTTATCCTCTTCAAATGCATGTGGCCTAGGGAAGAAGCTACATGCTAAACGAAACCAGCTATGTGTTAAAAATGGGAGTTCTATTTTTTAGCTCTGTATACTGTGCATACTCAAAGGCTCAGAAAGCAGTGTTGGTTTTTTGGGATGTTTCTTTATCAGACTCTTCAAAATGACAGATTCAATCATGCCACTGTCTGACTCAAAAATCTTCCTTGAGTCAGCTGAGAATTTCAGGCCGTGAGGCTCCAACTGACTTTCTCCATGTAACAAACTCTGTCTCCTGTTCTAGTAGGAACACATAGAGCACTGTGTACTACTCCTGCAGTAGCCCTGACAGCATATGGATAGGTGTGCAAGTAAAACATTCCATGTGTTTCTGGCAGGGCTCTTGTCTGTCTCTCTGCAACTCCTCTTCTCCCCTAACTCATTCAGTGCCTCATGTCTTCACTTTCCTGAAGTACTGATTAGATAAATGGCTCAAGGGTGCTCATTGTAAAGTTATTTTTTTATGTCCCACACATATTTTATAGATGCTTATGCACTAAGGCAATTTTTACTTTAAAAAAGGAAAAGAAAGATAGTCCAAAATATAATATATAGTTCAAAAATATACAAAAGTAAACAATATATAAAAGTACATAATATTGAAACCATAACAAATAACAAAGGTATTGCAATACAAAAATTAAAGTAGTGGTTATTCTTGGAGTGTAATAAAATAGGGTGTTGTGAAACAGGCACCTGGTTATATGAAGTACTAAATAATATTGGCAGTATTCTATTTCTTTCTCTTTACTGGGGGAATGGTGGTACATGGGTTTGAACTCAGAACTTCCTTCTTGTTAAGCAGGCACTTTACCACATAAGCCACACTTGTAGCCCTTTTTGCTTTGGTTATTTTGGAAAGAGGGTCTTGCTTTTTGCCCAGGCCAGTGTGAACTACTGTCTTCCTAGTTTAAGCTTCCTGCCATATCTAGGATGAGAGGTACATACCACCAGGCCCAGCTTTTTTGCTGTTGAGATGGGGTCTTGTAAACGTTTTTGCCCAGGCTGGTCTGGAGTTGTGATCCAATCTCTGCCTTCCAAGAAGCTAGTATGATAGGTATGAGCCACCGGTGCCCAGCTGCAATGTTCTATTTTTAAAGTGGATAATGGATACATAGATGTTCACCTATTTTTGATATTTTTAAATTTTTTATTTTATTATTGCATGAAAATATTATTTGTATATATTTATGAGGTACAATATGATGTTTTGATGCATGTATACATTATGGAATTTTTGAATTATGCTTCTAGACATGCCCATTACCCTTATGCTGCAAAGTATTTAGATGACTGGAATATGTCACCACTATTAAAAGTAAAACTTAAACCTCTCAAATGTCCCTTTATGTATGACACAAACAATCCCACTTTCCCTTAAATTCCAGTGAAGTGCAGTTTCTTTGCTACACAACATAAGATCTTAGTTTGTTAGAATTACTTTGCACACACACCAATAGTGTCTGAAAGTGTAAAATATCATCACCTATTGAATAAAACTTCATTCAACCTGCCTGTATCACTTAGACTTTAATCAGTAAAGCAGAACCATTAGGAAATATAGTGTATATAAGAGATTTGCTCTGGCGATTTGAGCTAATGTAATTGTGGGACCTGGTTAAGTGATTGCTGAAAAACTGCTGAAGTTTGAAGTCTGAAAGGCTGGCAAAAGACGGGAAGATAAACCTAACACAGGGGAGAGTGAGAATGAACTGGCACCCGTAAGGACAAGCCCAGAACACCTATAACCCAAAAGCTGATGGCCAAGCTGATGGAAAATCTAGAGGAAAGTAGAGCAGCTGCATTCCTGTCTACTATTCTGAGCCAAACATTTAAGTGACAACGTGTGTGATCTTACAACAGCACCTGGTGACCCTGCCTAGATTTTCTGAGCATACAAAACATGATATGGCTGGTGATTTGTGACTCTATAGTGGAAATCTCTTAGGGAAGACAATTCCAGGAAACATAAGTCATTCTAGACAAGTTCATACCTTGCATAGTCAACATTCTGAGCCTTTGCAGCAAGGACTTTGCACTGGGTAGTACTGTGTTGCAGGGGCCTTGGCCCCTAACCCATCTCTCCATCCACCTGTGTCCATTTTCCATCATCCAACCTGTCTGCTCCTATCCATGCCAGGCTCCTTAGGATTTTTCCCTCAGAATACTACCCCCACAATGATACTATAATTTAAAAACGGGGATTAATTTTTATCTATTCTATAAACACGTGAAATTTTATTTCATTGTAGAGTGTTTTTAATAATTTCAAATGCATATGGCTTTGTAATCTTAATAAACATAAAAATCTCCTGTGGTAACCTGTTAGAATCTTTAAATACGGCCTTACTTTTTACTCAAAGCATTTTTGTTAATATACACTAGTTGTACAGTGAGGATTCATTGTGGCATTTCTGAATATGCTTGCATTGCACATTGTTAGGTTCACCCCCACCATCTCTCTCCCTCAAAATTCAATCACTAATTGTTTGTAGTCCTAAGTACTTAAAAAGGTTTTTTGTCTTTTATACAATTATTCATATATGCAATGTCAGTAAACAACTCTTGTAATTGGAATATAACAAAATGTAACTCTATAAGAACTAAAGGATGAGAAGTTAGTATATATAAGAAATAACTTGAAGCCCATATAAAATAAATAATATATTGAAATACCTACACTCACATACATACACACACATATTCAGAACATTCATATATATTCAGACTACTATAAACATAAGTGTCTGAATGTTTGTCCCCCTAAAATTCCTAAGTTGAAGGGTCAAGCCCCTGTGGTGACGTGTTAGATGTGATTATGTCATGAGGGCAGAGTCCTCAAGAATATGATGAGTTCCCCTATGAAAGAGGCCTGAGGAAGCTGGCCTGGCACGTCTATCTGAGGAAACAGCTGGAATGAATTAGGAACTAGAAGTACACTTCATCAGACACCAACTCTGTCAGTACCTTGATTCTTGGTCTTCCTAGACTTTAGAACTATGAGAAATAAACTTCTGTTTGTTATAAGCTACAAAGTTTATTGTATTTCATCAAAGCAGCTTGAGTGGAATATGTTGTAAAAGGAGTCTAAGCCCATGATTTTCTTTGGTGAGTTCTGTCAAAATTTTATCAATGTAATGATTATAGCACATAGTTATATGTTAGTTGTGTAATGATATTTGTTTATAACTTCAAATACTGAGATTACTTTCTTAGTTAGGAAAATGTATATAAATTGTGGTGGAAAACCCACCAGAAAATTATTCTGGTATAATCAAAGAAAATCAGATGCAAAAATATCAATGAAGGGTATGAAGATCACAATTTGAGGCTAGCTCAAGAAAAAAAGTCATTTTTAAACAAACAATCTGAATGTGATGAGTACCTCTGTAATCGCGGGTACAAGGGAGATGTAGCTAGATGGATTGCAGTCCAAGGTCCTGAGTTCAACCTCCAGTACCAGCAAAAAAATAAGTGTAGTAATAAAAGAAACTTATACACATTTCGTTCATTCATTTTCAGGAGGGACATTTCACGCAACTATAAATGACAATCTCATGAATTCTAACATCCTAATTTTATAGTCTGAATTACTGGTTTGTTGTCTGAAAATAGTGTTCACCAACTGGGAATTCAATCCTTTCCCCTTTTACAGATAACAAAGACAATACATTTATAAGTTAAGAAAAAAGTCTATTGAGATATCAAATCGAGTTGTAAAAATGCATGGAACTAAGATATATAGACATCATATCGCTAAGATTATGGATGTCATGGTACAAGTGACAAGCCTCAGGTAACACTGTCAATGAGTAAAAAAGGAGATTTATAACCATATTATTATTGTAATTAATTCTCTGCTTAAAAACTTTCTGAATGGAGGCTTCTTAAAAATCTGAACATTGATCTGCCATATGATCCAGCAATACCACTCTTGGGGATATACCCAAAAGACTGTGACACAGGTTACTCCAGAGGCACCTGCATACCCATGTTTATTGCAGCACTATTCACAATAGCCAAGTTTTGGAAACAGCCAAGATGCCCCACTACACATGAATGGATTAAGAAAATATAATATCTATACACAATGGAATTTTATGCAGCCATGAAGAAGAATGAAATGTTATCATTTGCAGGTAAATGGATGGAATTGGAGAACATCATTCTGAGTGAGGTTAGCCTGGCCCAAAAGACCAAAAATCGTATGTTCTCCCTCATATGTGGACATTAGATCAAGGGCAAACACAACAAGGGGATTGGACTATGATCACATGATAAAGCGAGAGCACACAAGGAGGGTATGAGGATAGGTAAGACACCTAAAAAACTAGATAGCATTTGTTTCCCTCACGCAGAGAAACTAAAGCAGATACTTTAAAGCAACTGAGGTCAATAGGAGAAGGGGACCAGGAACTAGAGAAAAGGTTAGTTCATGAAGAATTAACTTAGAAGGTAACACACACGTACAGGAAAGCAATGCAAGTCAACTCCCTGTATAGCTATCCTTATCTCAACTAGCAAAAACCCTTCCTGTTATTGCTTATATTCTCTCTTCAACAAAACTAGAGATAAGGGCAAAATAGTTTCTGCCTGTTGTGAGGGGTAAGGGAGGGTAAGGGAGGGGGTGGGGGAAGGGGGGAGAAATGACCCAAACATTGTATGCACATATGGATATAATAAAAAAAGAAAAACAAAACCTTCTGAATGATAAGCAAACAGAGAGGCCAACAAAATCTTAATGTCTTGTTTTTATTGTGAGCTCAAAGACTGCACAGTGGCAGGGAGCTCACTTGGTCATAGTACAAACTCTCCTGATCAATTGTGTCTCACAATTGTTACTACTCTAGAAAGACTTAAGGCTCTATCTGTCAAATCTCTGTCTTCCCTTGCAGAATGTTAAGATGGGGCCATAGTCTTTGCTTAGCTACTTCTATTGAAGGAGATTAGCTTCCAAATCAGTCCATTTGGTCTTTTAATGAAAATTCACATTAAATGCTATTTGCAAGATTTCCAAATACAAATATGAATGCTTATGGATGCTTTTGGAGCATCACCTCTCTGCCATTTGAAGTTTAAAGGCAAACTTCAACCTGCTGCAGGTCTTATTATCATGCTCTAGAAAAGACACTTAGAAAAGCAAGTAGGCAGGCCTGAAGTTCTGAGATTTTGCTTAATGGTACTGTTGCTATAGTTACAGCTGAAATGTTATATAAAGCAAATTGCTTATTGATGGAAAAATGCTGAGTAGCACAGCAGCATCCCTTTCCTGGGTTTTTATTGCTTTCAATTCCTACAATCCTCTGAAGATTAATGGGTGTTTTTGGAGTGTTGTTTTGTTTTGAACAAGCTTTGATGAAGTTAAAATAAATGCATTTTATTAACATGTACTAGCTGACAACTGGATAGGTTCAAGGGTGCGTGATCAACATAGAGTTACTTTTTAGACACCATTTGTTTATCAGAATATTCTCTACTTCTTGCAGATGAATTTTTATTTTTTATTTATTAATGTTAGAGCAGTGGACAGAAATGTGATCACTCTCATGGTGTGGTGGCTTCTTCGTTGAACATATTTAGTCATGATATAGATGAAACATAAGCTTTTATTACAGTTTATGCCATGACGCAATGCTAACAGATAGCATCCTCAACATAAAAAATATTTTAACATCGCTAGATGTCTTTAGAAGAAAATAATTCAAAGGTGAAATTATTACTCATTTGATATTTAATCTTGAGGAACAATGTGAAGAGCCATGTGTCTCACAGTTGTTACTACCATAGAAAGGCTTAATATTTTGTTTCTCAAATCTTTTCAGCTAATAAAAGTCATACTCAGTGATACATTACACATTGAATTTTTATATATCTTAAGGAATCCTGAGTAATTTACTTTCTGTTGCTGCTGATTGGCAAATATTATGGATGGTAAATGGTGTGGCAATCGAGCAACTAAGAGTGAAGATACTATGTTTTGGACCTAGAAATATGATATATCTTCATTAAATTTCAGAATACAGTGATACAAAAAAATTCACATTTTGTTAAAGAAGGAAAAAATTGTGACCAACAGATTCTTATATTCTTATGTTGTTAAAGTTTTCCAAGTTCATTTTTTGTCCTTTTTGCTGTGTTTCCTAGGCAAGTGTCCTACCTCTTGAGCCATGCCACAGACCCCAGTGTTAGTTTTTATGAAGTAAATTGTTCCTGGTAATTTTGTTTTTAATTAATGATACTGACTCTTATTGTCCAAAATGAATGTCCTTAGAAATTCAATGTTATTCCTTCTTACTCATTTTTAAATATTTGACCATCGTTGCTTTTCTCACTTTGCATTTAATTTTACTTAGCCTCCACCGTTTCATTTATTAGCATGCCTTTTCTCCCCTTAATAAGCAAAAATAAAAGTTGTATACTTAAAGAAATTTGTAAGGGACTGTGAGTATAGCTCACAGTAGAGCATTTGGCTAACATCCTAGGTTTGATTCCCAGCATCAAAGAAAGGGGGAAAAAATATATATATATATATATATATATATACATATATTATTTTTGTTATTACTGTATGATTTTTCTAACCTACAAAATATTGTCATTATTGAAATTATAACTTCTACATGACATTATAATTTCTGCTTGATGAATTCTGTTGGTATTCTAAGTCTGGTTGTAGGGCTGCAGAAAAGAAAAGAGACACATACATAAGATCACCAGCTCATCATTTCAAACTGTTAAAAAAAATACTCTTGTGGGACATACAATTCCTCAAATTTCTTGTGATCTACATATATTCATTGGACAATCCTGGTACATCTATTATGTCCTATTTCTTCTAATAATGTTAATTTCTCTCTGTTTCTATATTTAATTTCTACCAGTATAGGTAGGTAATCATAATCTGCCAGATTGATCTTAGGACACAGGCCTAAGTCCTCCACAGGAACCTTCACTTGGTCTCACTTTGTTCCACAAACTACCTAACTACCTAACTTTATTTATTTGGCAAAATGTGCTAAGAGAGTATCTCTACTTATTTCTTCAAGCTTCCTCTTTATCTTAGAGCTAGACAACACATTTATGATTTAAATTTCAATCTGTATTCAGCTAATTTAGCCATTGTCTTCTTTCAGTCTTGTTTATGTGGTTTGCTATGCCCCTAATGATTTAATTCCAATATGCGTAAAATAATGTCTCAGTCTGATGTTCTTGTCCTCATACCTTGACGAACTTCTACCACATATAAATAATTTAATTGATATTTCTATTATGTTAAAAATGTGACAAATATTTTGACAAAATATAACTTCATTTTAGGTTCACAATTTATTAATGCATCAATTTTAAGGCCTAATTTTGGAAAATGTCTGGCTAGAAATAGTGTCTTCCTCCACTATACGGTGCAACACAGCATCTCTATGCTTTTTCTTGGGGAGGATTCCAATTTTTTTTTCCCTTTAATGTTGTGCTGGATGCCTGTTATACTTATTTTACCCATGCTTTATTTCTTCTACTTGAATGTAAGATTGTGATAGAATAAGCTTTGCACATACACTTCCCCAGAGACATATGTACTCAATAGACATAAACAGAGTAGAAATATACTTAATAGATACATGATGAATTAGGGTGTACTTATTTGATATAATTGAGACATCAGTTTCCAAGGCCAAGAGCGGTGGTTTATGCTTGTAATCTCAGCACTGGGAAGCAGACGCAGGAGGATCATGAGTTTGGGGCCAGCGTGGGCAGCATAGCAAGACCAAGAAACTACCAAAAAAAGAAGGAAGGACAGAAGAAAGAAAGGAAGGAAAGAGGGAAGGGAGAGAGACAGGGAGGGAGGGAAGCAAGGAGGGAGGGAGAGAGGAAAGGTCAATTTCTAAATGTAAAGTCAAAATAATTATGTTGTCTTTTTTTTTTTCACAATAATATCACTCATGCACTCAAAGGACTAAGAATAGCAACATCAGATTAAAAATAATTGAAAAGTGGCAATGCTTAAAAATACTAGATTTAAGTACATAAAGGAATTAAGCAAAACATTAATTTGCAGTAGCCCACAAAGGGATCCTTAAATTTATACTATTGCCTCTTTTCACACTACAGACCTTAGTAATATGTGTTATAAGTTTATCAAGTGTTGCTTTAAGTTGGGAAAAAGAAATACTTTATATGACATAATAAATTAGTGAAATTATACATTTTATCCTCTTAAGCTTCAAATGGTTTGAAAATAATGAGTGTGTTGCCTTTATATAATCACCATGCTTCATTTCCTCAACACATTTTTACAAGTGCTGTGTACCATTGTGCTATAGGCAGTAAGAATAATTTCAGATAAAATAATCATGCATTTCTAACAGGCATTTTTTTCCAGTAGAATAAAACCTGTATTCCTGCTATGTTAAAAGTTCCTAACTTATTTACATCAGGACATGGCCTTGTGAGAATGCTTAACACACACCTGCATGTCGATTTTAGAATCCATCTGACAAAACTCCCATTATGATGCAGCTATTTGTATCTGGTTTTGTTTTTTTAAAAAGACAGACTCTGAATGAAAATATCTTAAGATGTGGCTGTACCAAGTAATGGTTTTTAAAACCACAGCATAGATTGATTGATTTTCTGAAGCTTTTGTGGAAATGCCTCTTTTGGGGACTGAATATTCAACGCAGGACTGGAGCTTTTAGTATTTGACAAGGGATCAAATCAGTTTCTTTCCTATGACTTGTGGCAAAGTCATTATATTCAAAAGCCACAATTCACTTCAGAGCTGCTGTAAACCAGCAGGGAAGTGATATTGGTTAATCATACACATGAAAAGCAAATGTACCCATAATACATCCTAATGTTTTATAGGCAGTCTTTTTCTGAACTTAAAGAATTGACTTTGTCTTTATATTTTTATATTACCAAGTAAGAATTATAAAAGTTTATAGCTTATAGAACAAACACAGATTTAAGCAACATTTTTCATCTCTGTAAAGAAATTGAGGATTGAAGTTAGAAAACAAACTTAGATTTCTGATAGTATGTTACATTTTTGTCCCTAAATAATTAAAGCTGAGCACCTAAAAAGAGTGAAAACCAGTAATTTGAAAGTGAGCATCTCAGAAGACAATGCACCATATGAATGATGCTATTTGTTGGATCCTCCCACCCTATATCTTACAGAATGGGTACACTTTAAATGATAATAATTAGAAACAAGCTACGTGTGCAGTCATTATTTCTTACTTTAGGGTAGGTATGTTGTAGGAAAAAGTGCAACCTATGTCAGTCAGGGAGTAGTTCTACAATTTGTCTAGCCTCATCTGTCTCCTCACTGATTATGTGCCATGCATTCTTATCAGAGACTAGTTCTCACTCTTTAGTTTGCAAAAACAATCTGACAGTTTTTCCAAGAAGACAAATCCTCTTTTCTCTACTCCCAGGATTCTGCTAAAACAATTTTGCTATTATCCCTAGGAAATTTTATGTCTAAGTACCACCTCGGTTGATTTGGTGCAGATAACCATGGCTTATACACTGGAGAGCAGAGATGCAAAGGAATGTTTTAGTCTACAAATCAGAACAACGCTTCTCAGGGAAAGAGACCAAACAATTTGAGCAACTGACTACTTCCTGTTGAATCAAATGACAAAATATGATCAATATTAACAATCAAATTATTTTCTTAATTTGAAAGCACAGAATTGTGTATGCACAAGTTGTTCCTGAAAACTCTGCCTACACTGATAGGTAGAACTATATTTGGCCAGTACCAAGAGATAGCAGATAGCAGATAGCAGGCTAAATCCTAAATGAAATTTTGATTAATTAATTGTTAAAATGAAAATTATTATAAAGTATAATAGTGTTTGAATGAGTTTATGATGGAAATACTAAGTTTGAACAAAACAAGCTTAAAAATAATTTTCTTTCAGACACGCAAATTCCTCCCCACCCCACCCCTGAAAATGGGTATTTCCATGGTCAATCTTTCATGTGTTTTTCTTTCTTTCTTTTATCATTTATAATGAGCATAGTGGATTGTTGGTCTATAGAGTTTCTGCCCATTTTTAGATTTTAAGTTGTCTCTAATAATAATCTTTCTGAAATAACTGTTTCATTGATATAGTAAACAATGACCTACCCTCTCCATGTACAAAAAATGTGACTAGACATTGTCAAATTTTCTTCTTGAAAATGCACTGCAGTAGATACACTGCATATAGTTAATCAGTTCATTTTTGTTCTATTTATAGATTCAAGAATGGCTTTGTTTAAGTTGCCAAACCCAGAGAGCAATCTCTGGACAGCTTGGAGACATGGGAAAAATGCTATCAGGACCCAAGGCATCCCCCATGCCTGTCCCTGAAGAGCCACCATCTCAGAAAACAGCAATGCCTTCCCAGGTAAAAGTGAAAAAGAAGGAACCGGAGGTAAAAACCGAAGCTGAAAAACTCATTCCAGAAAAAGTGAAAGAAACACCTTTAATTGAAAAAGTACCTCCTAAGGTAACTACAGATAAAAAACAAGAAGAAATTAAACTGGAGAAAGATGAAGTTTCAACCCTTCAAGAAAAAAAGCCACCCCCAGAAGAAAAACCACTCTCAGAAGAAAAAATGTTAGCCCTGGAAGGAAAGAAGCCATCTCATGAAGAAAAGAAGCCAATCCCTAAAGACAAAACGTTACCCCCAGAAGAAAAGACATTGGCTCTAGAAGAAGAGCATCATGAGATTCCTAAAACTCAAGCACAAATTGCTGATGAAAAGCCCAAAAGTAGAGTAGCTCCAAAGGCAGAACAAGAAGAGAAGCAGCCACAAACCAAAATGGGTGATCTGCATAAGGAAGAAGCTAAGACTACCAAAAAGATGAAAGAACAGCTCCAGACAGCAGGCATAGCAAAACCTGATCAGATGGAACCTGGGAAAGAAAAAACAGTAAGTTTTCTTTTCCTAACTTTTCAGTCATGTATGCAATGTACTAGCTTACATTCATTTATTGCTCAGGGATAAGCACAGAGCTGATGGCTTCCAGACAATCATTACATTTCCAGAGAAGCATAACAATTGTTTGGCTGAAATTAATAACTTTTCCTTTCTGGTAGCTTAAACAAATTTATATGAAGCATAAGTACAAATTTATTTTTTCTATTTTCTGTCAAATAATTTACCAAACTCATACAGTGTGATTAAGGAAGTTTAATATATATTCATTTTTTTCTTCATGATGAACATAAAAATCAGTATGTCCCTTCAACATAAAGCAATGTGTCATCATATAAGTTTCTGTTCACTTTGCCACTTGGTTTTACAAGAGGCAACACATTTCTTCACACTGAAGCTTTTAAGATATGGTCAGCCTTGACATGATAACAGAAAAAAACAAAAAGAGGTATGCCTAAAATCTATAAAAAAATATCATTTTACAAATTCATAGTTTATTTTAGTATTTATCATTTTAATGTTATGTATATTAGGAGTTTTGTTCAATACTTTTAATATTGAATGATTACTCTTAAGTCCAAGCACAATCTGGAATCTAGAATAATACTCCTTTTCTTTAGTGGAAACTTGTAGGGAGTACCCCATGTTAAGTAATATTTGCACAAACAATTGTATCATTTTTAGAGAAAATAATGTTTAGAGCTACAAAAAGTTCTTTCATCATATATATTTGAATAACTTTAATTTACAAATGACCAACTTTGATTCAATTGTTTTTCATTTGTTGTTTGTTTACAGTTTTCACACATGGTTACTAACCCATCTGTACATGTTAAATAAATCCTGTTCTCTCTTCATTATATAAATGAGTACTATACAGATAAGAGTCAAAAAATAAAAAGTGGCTGTCAGTACATCCTTTATTCTAATGACAAGCACTGGCGGTCACCACTCTGCTTCTCCAGATCATTTGTAGAACTTCATGTTTTCTGCTGCTTCCCCTTTTAGGAAACTGTGCATAGCTTTCATGACCTCCATTTCTTTCTCTTTTTCTTTCTGATCACCCCTTATGAGTTCTACTTTGACTTCGTCCATGATCTCCATGGTTTTTCTCTGCCAGTCTTCAAACAAGAAAGTTTTTCTTTGAGTTATGTTGTCTTTCCTCCAGGTGAGTCTCATGAACAACAGCCTAAAATACTTGTGCAACTTCTTCTGCCTCTGTTTTCAGTCAATTCTCTTCAAAGCTTCACTGTGAATTCAAACTCAGTATGTCTGAATCTTTTTCACTTTCCTATAGTAGCAGTTTCTATTTCTGACTTTCTGTCTGTAATAATGGTGCCATCACTCACTATGTCCAGTCTCCCAGTGGCTAATCTTCCAAATGGCCTAATGCTCCCCCACCCACTTTGTTCTCCACATGGAAGTGATCACACTCCTGTCTAGTAGCTCCTCTTCTGATGGACCCTACCCTGGTCAGAGCCTTCATGAGCTGCCAATGTTGTGAGTGTTCTGATGACTGGTGACCACACCTTCCCTTTCTCCTTTCTCTCCATATAACTTTACTCCCTTGCTCAGATATTCTGAATGATTCTCCATTGCATTCTAAACGTAACCTAAAGACGATGTCAAATAAGTTGTCAATGTACTACTTTTTTTCATCTTTATCATTTTTTTATTATTTTCTTTTAGCATCATGATAAAACATTATCTTAGTACACATGAATCATTATATTAATCATAATATCATCATATTAACCTCAATATATGTGAACAAGTTGAGCAACCCTAATCTAAAAATCTGAAATGTTTGAGTGCCCATGCATTTTACCAGTGGAGAACTCCACACCTTATTCAAGTGATAGATCTCCATCAGAATGCAGGCACATTCAAAATATTGCATAAAATTATCTTCAAGTTTTAGATGTAAGGTATATAGAAATCGTAAATGAATTTCATGTTTAGACTTAGGCCTCACTCCTAAGATAACTCATTATGTATATGTGAATATTCCAAAATCAAAAAAATATCTGAAATCAAAAGCACTCTGGTCACCAGAATTTTGGACAAGGGATACTCAACCTATATTTATTTATTTATAAATTGAATGCTTGCATTATTTATACTAATGCATTATTACATAATAAAATATTCACAAAGAATAGATAATAAGTGAAATAAACTAAAAATCACTATTTTCATTATATTTCTTTAAATGTAGATAAATTTTTCACATTAAAGATGATTAATTGTATTTTAGAGCCAGGTTTGTTGACACATGCCTGTAATCCCAGTTACTTTGGAAGCAGAGATTGAGAGGATTGCAGTTCAGCGCCAGGCCAGAGAGAGATAGATCCCATCTCAGCAAGATAGTCTGGCATGGTGGTAGCACATCTGCAGTCCCAACTACATGAGAGGCTGAATTAGGAAGACTGTGGTCCAGACTGGCCTAGGCAAAAACTCCAGACCCTATCTGAAAAATAACTGGAGCAAAAAAGACCTAGGGAAGTGGCTCAAGTAGTAGAGCACTTGCCTAGCAAGCATGAGGCCCTGAGTGCAAACCCCATTAACTATCAGGAAATTAAAAATAGTAATATTTTTGAGATAACATTGATTGACTATGCATGAGTATCTTTTAAAATCTTGATGGAGGGGGTGAATTCAAGTATGATATATTTGATACATTGTAAGAACCTTCATAAATGCTGCAATGTACCCCACTCAGCACAACAATAAAAAAAAACTCTATCTAAAATTTTATATTAGAGTTACCTGAAATCTAGCTTCAAAATTAGCTACATGTAAATTTAATTTTTTTGCTATTTTGCTATTTGGTTTTAATGAGCACCCACAGGAGAAGAAAAGGATATTTCACAAGAATATCCCACAAGCGGAAGCAGTAGATCAGAGGTCATACTCAATCTTGTTACCTGATTTCCAAATGTATAGTTAAATACCATTAATTTGAAAAAATTGTGGAAATTCCACAAACAAATGCTAATGTTCACTGGTACCCATCATGTGGTCTTGTTAACTATCAGAAAAAAAATGTGCATTTCTTAAAGATAGAATGAAGAAAATTAGAGGAGATAAACCAATTGGAGATATAACACATATATACATGGAAATAGCACAAGGAAATTCCCTGTGTAGCTACCTTTATCTCAAACAAGCAAAAATGTCATGTTTTCTTTTCTCTTTTTTTCTTCAAAATCTGAGAATAGGAGGGTGGAAAAGGTCTTGCAGTGTTAGGGGATACTAGTGAGAGGGGGAGGTGGTGGGGAAAAGGATTAGGAGAGTAAATGTGATGCAACTGGGTGCAGAAGTAAGTAAATGCAACAAAGATACCTGTAGAAAGTATTCCAGGAATTGGAGGAAAGGGATAAAGGAAAATAGTGGAGGGAGTGAATTCAAGTGTGATATACTTGATACATTGTAACCACCTTCATAAATGCCACAAGTACCCCCACCCAGCACAACAATAAAGGGAAAAAAAAAAGATTATTTGTTTTAAATAGCTTCAAAAATCATTCTGGAGTTCTTCAGTTGGGAACTAGCCTTCATTTGAGGCTAGTTCTTCATTTCTAATTAAATTGAAATTTTCTGTTTCTAAAGTTTTAAATTGAACTGTTTCTAAAGTTTTGAATTAAAATTTTCTCTTTGTAAAGTTTTAAAAGTAGCATATGTCATTTATGTAGTGTAATCACATGATGATTTCAAAATGTGCATGTACCTTAGAAGGACTGTTTCCCTCATCATATTCTCAGATAGTGTTTGAGCAGATTTTTCCTAGACACTTAGTAGGTAACACATTGCTGATAGCCAATGTTTTCTTTCTACCTGAGTATCAAATAAATAGTGACTTATTGATTACCACAGGGCATCACTAAGAAGTCGGAAATTTCTTTTTTTTTTTTAAGAAAAAGAATTAAACCTTCACATTCTGCAGCTTTTAAACTTTAGTGGTATTAGAGTTTGAGCTCAGGGTCTTGCACTTGCTTGACAGGCAAGCGTTCTAACATTTGAGCCATGCCTCAGCCCTTTTTCCTTTAGTTATTTTGCTGATAGGGTCTCCTGTTTTGCCTGGAGCTGAACTCAGACTAGCTCCTCCTAACTATGCCTCCTACATAGCTGGGATTACAGATGAATACCATAATGCCCCATGGAGTGATCAGTAAACTTCTGTGAGAAAAAAATCATTTTATAGTTCTTTTTCATCTCACTATGAAATATTAAAAATATTGTTTCAAATATATATTACTTCAGCACCATCCTGAGGCACTCTGTCCAATCCTGGCTTACTTAAAAAGGTGGCAGTAAATGAGTTTCACATTTACTGCTTTTTATGTGACCTTTGTAACTTTATAATTCCACTCCTCTGTGTTTAATATGCAGGGTTTTCTCATATATATATTATGTTTTTCATATATGTTATATTCTTTACTAAACAGATGGTTTAAGATTAAGGCTGTGTCTTCATTGGTACATTTTTCCAGGATTCTCACTATAGAAATTCTCTTGTATTTCATTACTTAAGCAGAAATCAGGATATATGAATTGGTACACCATTAGAAATATCCATCATCTGATTCTGTTGTTACTGAACCTTTTCCCTCTTGATTTTTCTACTAACTCCCACAAACCTTCCACAATTATCTTTTTGTTCCTTCCAGCAATGTTTTCTGACAAAGGAATGTAGCTCAGTTTGTTATCATTTCATTTTCCACATATGACTTAAAGCCATTTTTCCATGACAGGAAGTTCCCTCAAATGATATGTGACGTTTTGTCTTTTACTATAAATAAGAACAAACATTCCAAATGTTTTTTATTAAATTCAGTTAAAATTTGTAAAGTGCTGAAAAATTTCTTTGCTAAGATTATCCAGGTGTGTGATGATGTCACACTATTCTAACTGAAACTTCAATGCACATTATTTGCTTAAGGTAAGGTTAGTTACTCTTCATAGTGGTCATAGATAGAGATTTCAAATAGTTTTTCTGACAACGTCAAACATTTTTGGCAAAGCTCACTTACATTATTTTACCTTATTATGTTGCTGATGAAAAGCTTGTAACAAAGCTACCTTTTAAACATTTTTTTTCTATGTTTTAAATTTTTTTTCATTTTATCATGTTTACATTTAATCACATGTGTATACATTGTTTGTGCCACATTCCTCCCCTCCCACACTTCCTGGCAGAACCCTCTTATTCTCTAATTTTGTTGAAGCGAAAACATAAGAGAAAATAAGAAAGACATAGCGTGTATGCTAGTTTGAGGTAAAGATAGCTATACAGAGAGATTCCTAGCATTGCTTCCATGCACTTGTGTATTATAACCCACATGGTTCATCTCTACCAGACTTCTTCACTACTTCCCCGTCATCTTCCCATAGTGACCTTTATTGTTTTAGGTTACTATATTCACTCCTATACAATGAGACATCAGACACATTCAAGTTTAGGTTTCCTTCCCTTTCCTTATTCCTCCCGTGTGCATTCTCCCCTTAGTGTGCGACCCATGTCCAATAATATTACTGCATTTGTTTTAGGTCTATAATCTGCATATGAGAGAGGGCATGTGATTTTTGGCCTTCTGAGCCTGACTAACCTTACTTAAGATCATGTTCTCCAGTTCTATCCATACACTTGCAAATGACAAATTTTCATTCTTCTTTGTGGCTGAATAAAATTCCATAATGTATAAATACCACATTTTCTTAATCCATTCATTGGTAGGGGAGAATCTTGACTATTTCCATAGCTTAGCTATTGTGAATAGTGCTGCAATAAGCATGAGTGTGGGATGCCTTTGTAGTAACCTGAGTCACATTCTTTTGGGTATATTCCTAGAAATGGCATTACTGGATCATAAGGCAGATCTATGTTTAGTTTTTTAAGGAGCCTCCATATTGTTTTCCAAAAAGGTTGTACTAGCTTACATTCCCACCAACAGTGTATGTGTGTTCCTTTTTCCCTGCATCCTTACCAACGTTTGTTGTTGGTGTTGTTCTTGATGATAGCTATGCTAACTGAAGTGAGGTAGAATCTTGGTGTGGTTTTGATTTGCATTTCCTTTATGACCAGGGATGGTGAACATTTTTTCATGTGTTTTTTGGCCATTTAGATTTCTTCCTTTGAAAAAGTTCTCTATAGTTCAGTTGCCCACTTCTTTACTGGCTCATTGATTTGGGGGAGATTAGGTTTTTGAGCTCTCTGTATATTCTTGTTAACAGTCTCTTGTCAGATGTATAGCTAGAAAATATTTTCTCCCACTCTGTGGGTGGTCTCTTCAACTTAGAGACCATTTCTTTTGTTGTGCAGAAGCTTTTTAATTTCATGTAGTCCCATTTGTCCATCCTTTCTCTTAGTTGCTGGGACTCTTGAGTTCTACTGAGAATTGCCTATGCCTACTGCTTCCAGTATATTCCCTCCTCTTTCCTGTACTAACTGCAAGGTTTGGGGTCTGATAATAAGCACCTTAATCCATTTTGAGTTGCTTCTAGTATGGGGTGACAGACATTGATCTAGTTTCAGTTTTCTGCAGGCAGATAGCCACTTTTCCCAGCAACCTATGTTGAAGTGGCTCTCTTTTCTCCATTGTATGTTTTTGGTGCCCTTTTCAAAAATAAAATAGGTAAAGCTGTGTGGATTCATATTCGGGTCCTCTATTCTGTTCCACTGGTCTTCATATCTTCATGTTATTTGTGTCAGTACCATGCTGTTTTTATTGCTATGGCTCTGGAGTATATTTTGAAGTTGGGTATTGTGATACCTCCAGCATTGCTCTTTTTGCTCAAAATTGCCTTGGATATTCACAGTCTTTTGTGGTTTCCAAATGAACTTTAAGGTAGATTTGTCAATCTCTGTGATGAATGTCATTGGGATTTTGATGGGAATTGCATTGAACATATACCTTGCTTGCTTTTGGCAATATACCTGTTTTCAGCATGTTCATTCTGCCAATCCATGAGTATGAGCAATCTTTCTATCTTCTGTAGTCTTCTTTGATTCCTTTCTTCAGTGATTTGTAGTTCTCCTTATAGAGGTCATTCACATCCTTTGTTAAGTTTATTCCTAGGTATTTGATTTTTTTTTGAGGCTATTTTAAATGGAATTGTTTTCCTATATTCTTTCTCAATTTGTTCATTGTTGGTGTATAGAACAGCTACTGATTTGTGTAAGTTGATTTTGTATCCTGCTATATTGCTGAAGCTGTTTATGGTGTCTAGGAGTTTTTTGAGTCTTTCAGATATAGGATCATACCATCTGCAAATAGGGATACTTTGACTATTTCTTTACCTATTTGTATTCCTTTTATTTCTTCTTCTTGCCTTATTTCTCTGGCTAGGAATTCCAGGACTATGTTGAATAGAATTGGGTTGAGTGGGCATCCTTGTCTCATTCCCAACTTTAGGGAAAATGGTTGCAGTTTTTTCCCATTAAGTATGATGTTGGCTATAGGTTTGTCATGTATAGCCTATATAATGTTGAGGTACATTCCTTCTATTCCTAATTTTCTGAGAGCTTTTATCATGAAATGGCATTGAATCTTATCAAAGGCTTTTTCTACACCTATTGAGATGATCTAGTGGTTTTTGTCATTGCTTCTATTAATATGCTGTACTACATTTATTGATTTGCATATGTTGAATCGTCCTTGCATCCCTGGGATGAAGCTGACTTGGTTGTGGTGAATGATCTTTCTGATACATTGTTGGATTTGGTTTGCCATTATTTTATTGCGGATTTCTATACTGATGTTCATTAAAGAGATTGGCCTGTAGTTTTCTTTTTTGGATGTGTCCTTGTCTGGTTTTGGGATGAGTGTAATAATGGCTTCATAGAATGAGTTAGGCAGTGTTCCTTCCCTTTCTATTTTGTGGGAAAGTTTAAGGAGTGTTGGTATTAGTTCTTCTTTGAAGGTATGGTAGAATTCAGCAGAGAATTCATCAGGGCCTAGACTTTTCTTTTTTGGGAGATTCTTAATTTCTGCTTCAATTTCATTGTTTGTTATAGATCTGCTTAGGTGGTTAATATCCTCTAGGTTCAGTTTTAATGGTCATAAGTATCTAGATATTTGTCCATTTCTTTAAGATTTTCCAATTTATCAGAATACAGGTTCTCAAAGTAGTCTCTGATGATTACTTGAATTTCCTTGGTGTTTGTTGTTATCTCTTCTTTTACATTTCTGATTTGACTAACTTGGGTCTTTTCCCTCCTTATTTCAGTCAGATTTGCCAGGGATTGTCAATCTTGTTTATTTTTTCAAAGAATCAGCTTTTTGTTTTGTTTTTGATTCTTTGTATGGTTTTTTTAGTCTGTATTTCATTAATTTCAGCCCTTAGTTTTATTATTTCTCTCCTGCTTATTTTGGGTTTGCTTGTTCTTGTTTTTCTGGGAGTTTGAGATATAGTATTAGGTCATTGATTTGAGATTTTTCTGTCCTTTTCATATATGCACTCATGGCTATAAACTTTTCTCTTAGGACTGCCTTTGCTGTGTCCCATACATTCTGGTGGGTGGTCTTTTCATTTTCATTAACTTCCAGGAACCTTTTGATTTCTCTCTTATTACTGATCATTAGGCAATGTGTTTTTCATCATCCAATTATTTGCATATTTTCTCCTGTTGCTTTTGTTGTTGAGTTCTAGTTTTATCGCATTGTGATCAGTAGAATGCAGGGGATTATTTCTATTTTCTTATATTTGCTAAGGCTTGCTTAGTGCCCTAAGATATGATCTATTTTGGAAAAATTTCTATGGGCTGCTGAGAAGAATGTATATTGTGCTGTTGCCAGGTGAAATATTCTATAGATACCAGTTAGGTCCATTTGATCTATGGTGTCATTTAGTTCTAGGACTTTTTTTTGTTGTTGTTGATTTTTTGTTGGGATGACCTATCTATTGGTGATAGAAGAGTATTAAAATCTCCCACTCTTACTGTGCTGGAGTCTATATGTGCTTTTAAGTTCTTTAGTGTATGTTTGATGAAATTGGGTGCACTGACATTGGGTACATACAGGTTCATAATTGTTATTTCCCTTTGCTGTATTGCCCCTTTTATTAGTATGAAGTGTCCTTCTTTGTTTCATATGACCAATGTAAATTTGAAGTCTACTTTGTCTGATATAAGTATTGCTACTCTTTCCTGGTTTTGGGTCCATTGGCTTGGAAAATCTTCTTCCAGCCTTCCACTCTAAGCTAGTGTTTATTTCTGTCAATAATGTGGGTCTCTTCTAAACAGCAGATTGTCAGATCTTCCTTTTTAATCCATATTGCCAAATGGTGTCTTTTAATGGGGAAGTTGAGTCCATTGACGTTCAGAGTTAATATTGATAGGTATGTGGCGATTCCTGCCATTTAGTTGTTTTTGTTATTGAAGGAATTGATTGTGTGCAGCAGAACCAGTGCTACTTTCTGATTACTTGTCTTTTCTTCTCCTGTGCTTTGATACTTCCTGCCCTCTTGTGGTTTTGTTTGCTTTCATCTTCTGTGTGCAGAACTCCTTGTAGCACTTTCTGTAGTGGTGGCTTATTAATCATATATTCTTTTAGTTTGTTTATTGTGGAAGATTTTTATTGCTCTGTCAGTTTTTAATGATAGTTTTGCTGGGTAATGTATCCTAGGGCTAAAATTATTTTCGTTCAGAGCCTGATATTCCTCACTCCATGCCCTTCTTGCTTTTAAGGTTTCTATTGGGAAATCTATTGTTATTTTGATGGGTTTACCTTTGTATGTTATTTGTTATTTGTTTTGTTTTGTTTTTTCCTCTTACAGCCTTCAATATTGTTTCTGTGTTCTCTGTGCTTGTTGTTTTAATGATAATATGCCATGAGGAGGTTCTATTTTGGTCAAGTCTGTTTGGTGTACTGGAGGCTTCCTGTACCTGAATGGGCAAAACTTTCTCAAGATTTGGGAAATTTTCTGTTATTATTTTATTGAATATAATATATAACCCTTTGGCTTGTACTTCTTCTCCTCGTTCAGTGCCCATGATTCTAAGGTTTGGTCTTTTGATGGAGTTGCTGAGCTCTTGCATATGCCTTTCACAGCTGTTGAGTTGTTTGACTAAGATTTCTTCTGTTTTTTTCTTTAATTTCTATTTTTATCTTTGAGTTCTGAGATTCTGTCTTCCCCTTGTTCTGATGGAGTCTGATGGAGTGGGCTTCTACTGTGTTTTTTGTTTGACTAAAGGGACTTTTTATTTCCAGGATTTCTGTTTTATTCTTTTTTCTAAAGTTTTCCATACCTTTGTTCAACTCATCTTTTATATTTTGTGTTGTCATTTGTAATTCATATATCTGTTTTTTTATATTGTCCTTTGTTTCACTTTGGTATTTATTGAAGTCCTCTTTGAGTTCATTTATTTGTTTCTGTGTCTTCTCATGTTCTTTATTTTTGGTGTCTTGAAATTTCTTAAGTACATCTTGTACATTTTGGTTAGCCATGTCTAGTATCTTCTTCATAAGTTTCTCAGTGATTTCTTCCAAGATTTCCTCTTTGAGAGTTTATTTGTGGGCATCACTGGGCTCACTAGTAACATTTATCATTATTTTGTTGGGGTCAGGAATTGGGTATCCATTTTCTTCATTTCCCATGGACTCCTTTATTGAATTTTTTTGTTTTTGAGGAGTATAGTTTCCATCCCTCCTTCTTCCCATTGCTCCACTTGGTGCTGTGCAACTATGTTCTTGACACACTAATTATTGGTTTTAATTGCCTGTTTTCTTTCCCTCCACTTATTTTTTGTGTTGTGACTTACTTGGTTGTTAGCTAGGTTGAGGTGCTTTTTCTGTCCCTGGTCTGGAGGTGTCATTTAGCAATAATAATATCACAGGTAAAATACCAGACCATTTGTTTACATATTATATAGAAAACTACTTAGTGACAATAAATACAAACAGTGGGAGTCATTGGGGTAATAGTTATTAGGCTAGATATAGAAACTTGGGTCATTGATAAAGGGAGGGTGGGAAAAGAGTAGTGGGTGGGAGAAGAGGTATAGGGGCTGCTGGGTTTTGTGGTCCTTGAATGCATTTAGATGTATTTCTATTGTAGTGGAGGGTACTTATGTCAAGAATTGCAGGGGACTGGGGTCATGTACAGTTGGTGCAGCAAGCTAGTCAGTAGGTGGTGAGTGTGTAGGAGGGAGGGGTAGTGTGGTGACAGGTTGGGGAAAGTTTGAATGAGGAAGGTAAAGTCAGGGTCAAGAGTGGATGAGAAGGGGAAGAAAGAGTAGTTAGGAGAGAGGACAGTGGATTGTAGCATAGGAAAAGGAGAAAAAGTAAAGGGGGTATGAATAGGGATAAGAAAATACTGATGGTAAAGTTAATAGTACAGAAAAAAAAGCAGATACGACACAACAAAAATTCAGTCTGTTTGGCAGACTGGGGCAGGTTCAGTGTTCCACCCCCACCTCTGCTGTTGGTGTTGGATTACAGTTCACTGTTTTTGCTTTTCAGTTTTGTTGGGGGGGGTGGTTCACTGGATTATGTTCCCAAGGGGTGGGTAGGGGTGTCACCCCTGGTGCATAATGCTTACCTGTTCATTCTGCAGATTGACACAAGCAGCTTTGGAACCTGCTGGCAGGTAGAAATGGCACTGCTTTTCTCAGCACAGCGTAGGGAGGCTTTCCACAGGTTAAGGGTCCAGGATGTTGCAGAGTTTGATTCTGATTGATGCTCTGTCTTCTGTTTGTTGGGAAAAAAAAGGACAAGAAATAGCCAAGGGGCTTTTTCCCAGGGTGGGACATGCCTTGCTGGCTGTGCCACGTGGGATTTTTGCACTGTTAGGTGCAATTAAAAGTTGATTTATGGGTCAGACCTTGAATTTGATGTGCATCTAATGTGTTGGCAGGTTATTATATTGACTAGAAGCAATCAGAATTACTGAAGTGTAGCTCCAATGTCTCAAGGTGGTTTCTGGAGTTACAGAACTTAGGATTTCTGATTCTGTACCCTAACCACATCTTGGATCCCCCCAAAGCTTCCTTCTTAATGTGTGCATTCCTTACATTATTACATTGCTTTATCAACATAAAATTCTTTTGCAGGAATGTTTTCTCTGCCATTTACCCAGTAGGGGAAAATTTATTTAGTCAAAACTAGGTAATGTAAGCCACAAATCTTCTTAGTCAACAAAAATCTTTAATTTAAAGGTGAATAAATGAAGTGACTGTCTTGCTGCAACTTGTCCTTCTAGAACTTCCAGTTTTCTCCCAGGATTTCCATAGAACATGAGACCACTAACAAGAAGTGAGAAAAAACTTATTTTCTGTTGTGTACCTAAAACATACAGTAATAATCTTAATGTTTTCTTCTTGCAGATCAGTGGGTCATTTTGTATAGCTGGCAGGATCTCTGCTCTCCACATGGTGATTCCCATATTAATGGCTTAGTTTGACTTTCTCAGCCCTGGGGAATCTGACTCCAATATATCATAGAAAAAACCCTTACCAGTCTCCACAATTGAGAAATCAAAACCAAGCCAGTACACTTTTGTATGATTCCTGAACACAGATTCTGTGTTCTCCCTTCTGAACCAGCACAGAAGTAACAACTTTATTTCAACCCTGTCAGAAAAATTCCTGGTGGCTCTTCTTTTCCCTAGTGGCAGTCACTTCTCCAGCTACTGGACTCTAGAATAGGTTAGTTTTTTAAATCTATTGTTGCCTAAAATCAAAATAATACTGAATTTACTTCTGACCATTTTCCTGGCACTGTGATAAATATTATGATAGCTGCTTTAAAGATGGGGAAACTGGATTGCTGTACCCCAAATCACATAGCTGGAAAGTAAGGTTATTGTCCACTTCTCATGTAAAAGCTGTGTTTGTAGCCACCAAATAAGATGTTATCCTCCTGGGAGATCCTTAGTATACTGCCTTTTCATTATTATAGACACTCTTCTGTCTTAGCAACTCCCACCAAAAATCCTAAATGATGTACTTTTCACTTTTCATTCATTTATATTATTTATTTATTCATGATATTGTTATATGTTGTTTACATTTCCTTGTTGCCACATCATTTTGTTTCTCCATTCAAACTTTCAAAATGTGTAGATTTGATGGAATTAAAATTAACCCTGAAATATAATAAATATTTTTAAAGTTTACCTTTTTAGCTTTTTTTTAGCTTAATATCCTTAAAAGTCATGTTGTTTCAGATTTCTTTTTACACATTTTCCTAAGCAGAATACTATTCATCTATCTTAAATATATTATACTGAGACTATACAGTCCTTCTGATGAAAAGCAAACTTTGAACAGCCTTTACCATGTACTTCAGCTTCTGTTTAAAATGACTGAAGAATTAATACACAGTTTGCGTATAGCCATTGTGTGAGCTTGGCTGCATGGTCCGATAGGGTGAAAAATAATCTGGCTTTCTGTAGTGACAAGAATGCTTATGTTCCAGTGTTTTGAGTAGAAGTATTTGATCTTTTGCTCCAGGCCCAGTGAATTTTATCTACTTAATATTGTTTAGAGTATTTCAAATGTGAGACCATCAATCCATGTTAACATGAACCTTATGTAAATAGATAAAGATCATTCATTTGTGGTTCAATTTTAATCCATCAATATTAAATTGTTTTAGGAAAATTAACCAAACACTTATTGTGGACTTTCTTTCCACATTTTCCATATAACCTAGAATTCAGTTTTTAATCACAATAATATTAAAAAACACTTTTGTTTTCTATCAATGTGGAAGGTTATAGGCGTCAACATTTATCAAAAGGGCCCAGCAAAATTCAACAGTGCGAATAGGTTTCAGCACATTCTCCACTATTAGTGATGCTGAACAAATCACTGCCTTTCTCTGACTGACCTGTTGTTCAATAAATAGTAGTAAGATTTGGAAGGAAAAGGAACTCTTCACTGTGTTTTTAGGAAAGGGAATCTTAACCTCCAGTATTTTTGAGCAATTGTTTTATATACACATTCTAGAAAGACTCAAGTAGTCATAATGCTATGCATGGAAAAAGTACAATATATATTAAAAGTAAAAGTCAGTATAATGGAGCCAAATGCTAAAAATTTAAAATATATAGAAATTATTTTCCTCATGCAAAATGTAAAATAATATTTCTATTTTTTAATGTATACTTAAGCACTGGGGACATGGCTCTAGTAGAGTGCTTGCCTAGCAGGTTTGAGGCTTTATGTTCAAACCCCACTACCACAAAAAAAATTTTAATTAAATAAATAAAATATGCTCTAAGTGTAGTTATTTTCACTCAGCACCTCCGTCAAATAAAATTTTTATGCAAAAAGAATACACTTGGAATTTTATTCTTATGTAAAATTTTCAGAGGTTGTTCTATATTGCATTACATGTAAAAGTGAAACAATAAAAATGCCAATTTTCTGATTATTAAAATGAGAAAAAATATATTTTTAAAAATCAGTGATATTTATGCACACATTTATATGTATATATGTGTTACATATCTATAGTAATTTAGAAAGAACTATTTGAATCCATTCTTATCATTAAATACTATGTTAATAAAAAGCTTTATATCTTATTTAAAATAAGTACACCCTCATACACTTTTGAAGTAACTGAGAGAAAATTCTCAATGTCTTAGTCCTGTGTAATGAGATATTGGGGAGAAAACAAGCCAAATTATTTCACCCTCATATGAATCTTTTGATCACATCCTCCTGATTTATGGTACTTCAGATACCCATTTGAAGATGAATAATTAGAGCAAATGTGGTCTAACATACACACTGTGTTTTACATCTTTCTGTGATCCATCTGCTGTTTCTTATTTGATCTGATTTTTCTCTTGTTAATGGATGCTATTAATGAAGCAGTGTCAAGCAATAGAGACTAGCTAACTTACATGGGTACAAACTGTCCTAGTTTTCTAACCAAATTCTCTTACAAAAAGCAAGTGGATAGTACAGGAAGGGTAAATGGATAAACAGTGTATAAATGTTGTACTATGCTGATCTCTCTGTATAAAGAAGAGATTTTCAAAAATTATTAACAGTATTTGTAAAGATAAAAGTTTAGGTGCCTTAAATCAAAGAGGCAAAGGAGCTGTTTGTAATCCATGGTTCACAAGCTAACAGTGCAGTGAAGTAGGACACAAGTTAGGGGACTACGCACCTAAGGCTAATTAGTATGAGAACAATTGACTTTAAAAATGTTTCAACATATTGTGGTAAAATAAGTACATGACTTAGTCCTTCAGAATATTTCAGTGAAATGCCTTTTGGTCAGCTACCTTGATTTCCTGATCAAACACTCCTAACATGTTATCTTAGACCTGCCAGAAACTAGAGCAAGCATTTTATAGTCTTGCTACCTTCTGATATAGACTAGAAAGAGTCATTTAGGAAACAAAATTATCACAGCATCAGCACCACAGGAAAATATTGATTGAATCTTGTGAAGCATGTGAGGAAAAAGACCAGGACCAGGAGGGATAAGTGGGCCAGACATAGTAATGAAAAAAAACAGACACGTGAAGAAAAGATACATTCAAAGTTTGTAATTTCTAAACATTTGTTCCAAGTGATAGAGTACTAGTAACAACAACAGTTCCAGGTATAAATACTGTTTTACAGCTTTCACATGGTCCTGCTTTAAAGCAGTGCTGTGTTTGAATCTTATAACAAATGCAAAACAATTCCTTTGTAGTAGGAGACACATGTAGTATTATAGCATGTGAACTGCTTATTTTGTTAAGTAAAATCGTTACCATTCCATAAAACTCATAGTCTAGCATAAAGCCCGTGATGTGCTTTCTTTGGTCTTTCCTCAAAAGTCTTAATTATGTTAATGAAAAATTATCGTTAAAAACTTTTTCCGTGATTTAGACTTTATCCCAAAATAAATGTAGTGAGAAAGATAATACATGTGAAGGAAAATTAAATTGAAATATAAAAGGGTTTAGTGTTAATGGAAGAAAATCAAATGCCATTGAGAATTAACGTGTAAATAAAATTTAAATGAAAACTAATCTTGATTAAGAAATGTCAACTGTTTCCACTTTTATTTTCATTTAAACTTTTAAAAATACTGTTGTATAGTTGAAATATTTCCATAATTATTCTTCAGTTCTTAAAGGTAACTTGGGAGTAATGGAGAGGCCTGTTGTTTGGTTCAGCCATGTTAAGTTTGCCTGTCTTTTCCTTTCTGCTAGGAAAAGGAAGAGGACAAATCAGACACAAGTTCTCAGCAGCCTAAAAGCCCACAAGGTCTGAGTGACACAGGCTATTCTTCTGATGGAATATCAAGTTCCCTTGGTGAAATTCCAAGTCTTATTCCAAGTGATGAAAAGGATTGGATCAAGGGTCTTAAAAAGGACTCCTTTTCACAAGAAAGCAGCCCTTCCAGCCCCTCAGACTTAGCTAAGTTAGAAAGCACAGTCTTATCCATTTTGGAAGCTCAGGCAAGTACACTTGTGAGTGAAAAATCAGAAAAGAAAACACAGCCCGATGAGGTTTCTCCTGAGCAGCCAAAGGACCAACAGAAAACTCAGATTTTATCTGAAACTCTGGAAATTACTACTTCAAAAGAGGAACTCAAGGAGAGTCAAGAAGAAAAGAAAGACACTGCAAAAAAGGATAGCCAACAAGGCATTCCTTCCAGTAAGGAGCATGCTGAAAAGTCTGACTTCGTTGATGATGTAACAGCAAGAAGACAGTCCTATGATTCAGTTGAAGACAGTAGTGAAAGTGAAAACTCACCTATTCCACAAAGAAAAAGGAGAACTAGTGTTGGTTCATCAAGCAGTGATGAGTATAAACAGGAAGACAGTCAAGGATCGGGGGAAGAGGAGGACTTCATTCGAAAACAAATCATAGAAATGAGTGCTGATGAAGATGCTTCAGGTTCTGAAGATGATGAGTTTTTTAGGTGCCAGCTCAAAGAGATTAGTAATATTACTGAGAGCCAGAAGAAGGAGGAAACAAAAGGGAAAGGGAAGGGAACAGCAGGGAAACACAGGCGACTGACTCGCAGAAGTAGTGCAAGCTTTGATGATGATGCAGGGAGACGTCATTCATGGCATGATGAGGATGATGAGACGTTTGATGAAAGTCCTGAACTCAAATACAGAGAAACTAAAAGTCAGGAGAGTGAAGAACTGGTAGTTGCTGGAGGTGGAGGGCTACGTCGATTTAAGACAATTGAGCTCAATAGTACCATAGCAGATAAATACTCCACAGAGTCATCACAGAAAAAAACAGTTTTATATTTTGATGAAGAGCCAGAATTAGAAATGGAAAGCTTGACAGACTCTCCAGAGGACAGGTCAAGGGGAGAAGGATCTTCTAGTCTTCATGCTTCCAGCTTCACTCCTGGCACATCCCCTACCTCTGTGTCATCACTGGATGAGGACAGTGACAGCAGCCCAAGTCACAAAAAAGGAGAGAGTAAACAGCAACGCAAAGCTCGCCACAGATCGCATGGACCTCTTTTACCTACTATTGAAGATTCTTCAGAGGAAGAAGAATTGAGAGAGGAAGAAGAATTACTAAAAGAGCAAGAAAAGCAGAAGGAACTAGAACAGCAACAAAGAAAGAGTTCGAGTAAGAAATCAAAAAAGGATAAAGATGAACTTCGAGCTCAGAGAAGGAGGGAAAGACCAAAGACACCACCCAGTAATCTCTCTCCCATCGAGGATGCATCACCAACGGAAGAATTACGCCAGGCCGCAGAAATGGAGGAGCTCCATAGATCATCTTGTTCGGAATACTCACCTAGCATAGAATCAGACCCAGAAGGTTTTGAAATAAGCCCAGAAAAAATAATAGAAGTACAAAAAGTTTATAAATTGCCCACAGCTGTGTCTTTATACTCCCCAACTGATGAGCAATCTGTTATGCAGAAAGAAGGTAGTCAAAAAGCATTAAAAAGTGCGGAGGAGATGTATGAAGAAATGATGCATAAAACCCACAAATATAAAGCTTTTCCAGCTGCAAATGAACGAGATGAGGTGTTTGAAAAAGAGCCTTTGTATGGTGGCATGTTAATAGAGGATTATATTTATGAATCTTTAGTAGAGGACACATACAACGGATCAGTAGTTGGGAGTCTACTAACAAGGCAAGAAGAAGAAAATGGATTCATGCAGCAGAGAGGAAGAGAGCAAAAAATAAGACTTCAAGAACAGATTTATGAAGATCCTATGCAGAAAATTACAGACTTCCAGAAAGAGTTTTATGAGTTAGAAAACTTATCTGTTGTGCCTCAAGAAGACATTGTTTCAAGCTCTTATATCATTCCAGAAAGCCATGAGATAGTGGATCTGGGTGAAGAAAAAAAATTATTAGATGCTGATACTGCCTATGAAGAACTCATGAAGCGGCAACAGATGCAGTTAACGCCTGGATCCAGCCCCACTCAGCCTGCCTTTGGAGATGATCTGACAGAGTCCACCATGGACTTTGACAGGATGCCAGATGCATCTTTGACATCAAGTGTTCTCTCAGGAGCATCACTTACAGACTCAACCAGCAGTGCAACACTTTCTATTCCGGATGTTAAAATAACCCAGCATTTTTCAACAGAAGAAATTGAGGATGAATATGTAACCGATTACACAAGAGAAATTCAAGAAATAATTGCCCATGAATCACTAATTTTGACTTACTCTGAGCCTTCTGAAAGTGCTACATCTGTCCCACCCTCTGATACACCTTCCCTCACATCATCTGTTTCTTCAGTTTGCACAACAGATAGCTCCTCCCCCATTTCTACCTTGGATAGCATAACCACAGTTTATACAGAGCCAGTGGACATAATAACTAAATTTGAAGATGCTGAGGAAATGTCTTCATCAACTTATTTTCCAGGCAGCATTATAGACTACCCAGAAGAAATAAGTATATCTTTAGATCGGGCCACCGTACCAGAAAGTAGAACTAGTGGTGATCATATTGTAATTTCCTTATCTGACCTGGCATCTTCTGCCACCGAATCTGTAGGAATGAAACCTGGGGAGCCAAGTGTTCGTACTGTTTCCACTGACTTAGCTGCATCTGAAAAAGATCTAATTAAAAAAACCAAGAAGGAAGCTGGGGATGGAATTATTCTGGCGGTTTTAGAAGCTTACAAAGACAAAAGGAAAGAGCCTGAGGTTGAACTAACAAAAATTAGCTTATATGAAACTGGGTTTGACCAACCACTTTCTTCTGTAATAGGCCCTCCAATGAAGGAGCAGCTTTTATCTACACACTCGAAATCTGGAAAGATCTCTGGTCAGGAAAAACCTCCATCTCAGTTACCACCTGGCAGTCCTCCTGTTTCCTCTCATCCAACTAAATCTCGTCCATTCGTCCGAAGGTCTTCTTTGGACATATCAGCCCAACCTCCTCCCCCTCCTCCTCCACCACCACCTCCTCCCCCTCCCCCTCCTCCTCCTCCTCCTCCTCCCCCACCACTGCCCCCTCCAACTTCACCTAAACCAACTATTCATCCTAAAAAAAAATCAACAGTTGTAGCTTCAGTGACTCCAACTAGTACAGCTACACTTCTGATGGATACTGATACTACTGCAGAGACCACAACTGCTCGGAGGAGTGATGCGCTATCTGGAACAAAAATATATACTACTGCACCTCCTCCTGTGCCTCCTAAGCCTTCTTCAATTCCATCTGGTCTTGTATTTACACATAGGCCTGAGCCAAGCAAACCTCCAATTGCCCCCAAACCAGCAGTTCCTCAGCAACCAGTAACTACACAAAAAACAACAGATGTACACCCAAAACCAACAGGTCTACCATTAACTTCAAGTATGTCCTTAAATTTAGTGACTTCAGCAGATTATAAATTGCCTTCTCCCACCTCTCCACTTTCCCCACACTCTAACAAGTCCTCCCCGAGATATTCCAAATCCCTTATGGAAACTTATGTGGTTATTACATTGCCATCTGAACCTGGCACTCCAACAGATTCTTCAGCTGGTCAAACAATTACCAGTTGGCCCTTGGGATCACCCCCGAAAGATCTGGTTTCCCTTGAACCATTGTTTTCTATAGCTCCTCCTGTAACAGCTGCTGAAATTCCAAGCTCTACACAGCAAACCCTGTACCTCTCAGGAGCTTTGGCGCCTTTCTCAACTGCCCCTGTTGGAGCACCGTCTTCATTTCAGGGACTTCCTGGGTCACTTACACCATTTCTCACAACTGAATTCTCAAAGGCTGAGGTTTCAGCAACCAGAAGTACAGTTCTGAGTATTAGTCCCAACAGTATTTCTATATCAGTTCCTTCAGAGCCTCTTGCACTAGATAACCTACATTTAGAGAAGCATCAGTATAAGGAAAATGGACAGTTGCAACTTGCTGGAGATGCCATTGATTTGCGAACAGCACCAAAAACAGAAGTTAAAGCAACTGAAAAATGTATGGATCTTTCTGCTTCTGCAATGGATGCAAAAAGGCAGACCACAGCGAATGAAGTTTATGGGAGACAAATTAGTGCTGTCCAACCTTCTATTATAAATCTCAGTGCAACTTCATCATTAGTGACTCCAGTACCCCTGGACACTGAGACAGTTCCTGTTGCAACATGCACAGCTACTGCAAGTTACACTGTAGGCACAGAAAGCCTGGTAGGTATAGAACATACAATGACAACACCACTCCAGCTTACCACATTGAAGCATGCTGATTCCTCATACAGGATACCAAGTAGTCAGGTCTTTCCTACAGTTAGGGAGGAAGCACCAATAAACTTGTCTGTAAGCACCTCGGCACATGCAGTGACATCAGCTGTTACCAAGCCTGTCACTGCACCTCCTGTTGGTGTCACAAATGGATGGACTGATAGCACTATGTCCCAGGGGATCACTGATGGGGAAGCGGTAGATCTTAGTACAACAAAGTCTCATAGAACTGTTGTAACAATGGATGAATCTACTTCAAATGTGATGACCAAAATAATAGAAGACGATGAAAAGCCTGTTGATTTGACTGCAGGACGAAGAGCTGTGTGCTGTGACATGGTTTATAAACTACCTTTTGGAAGGAGCTGTACCACACAGCAGCCTGCAACTACTCTTCCTGAGGATCGTTTTGGTTATAGGGATGACCACTATCAATATGATCGATCAGGACCATATGGTTATAGAGGGATAGGTGGCATGAAACCTTCTATGTCTGACACTAACTTAGCAGAAGCTGGACATTTTTTCTACAAGAGTAAGAATGCTTTTGGTTATTCTGGAGGAAGTGATGCAGCAGTAGATCTAACTTCAGGGAGAATTACTACAGGTCAGTATGATGTGGCAACAGACCTTTCCTTGAAATACCAATATGGTGTTCCTCATCTCATTTCAGGATGAAAATGTGGTCCCTATTCCAATTTTGTTGCTTCTCTTTCTTTGGATATTTTGGCAACATATTTTGGAGTATATGTGCGCTTTTGTTTCTTCGTTTTTTTTTTTTTTTTAAATTGTTCTGCCCAAAGTCGCCTGCATGTGCCTGCATGTTCGACATTGCTTTTCTCCTGCATCTAATTAGGTTAACCTGTGGATTTGCATGCCATCCCATCCATTATGTTCATCAAGATGAGAGGGATTTAAGACCCCAAAAGCATCATTCATTCTGAGAACTGGACTATAACTCTACCCTGTATTTCAGGTGAGGTAATGGATTATTCAAGCAAGACTACAGGTCCATATCCAGAAACACGACAAGTCATTTCAGGAGTTGGGATTAGTACCCCACAGTATTCCACAGCAAGAATGACTCCACCACCAGGACCCCAGTATGGTGTGGGTAGTGTATTGAGGTCATCTAATGGTGTTGTCTATTCTTCAGTGGCGACTCCAGTCCCCTCCACCTTTGCGATCACCACACAACCTGGCTCCATCTTCAGCACCACTGTAAGGGATTTCTCTGGTATTCATACAACTGATGGGGTGACTTCTTTATCTGCCCTGCACCAGAGCCAGCCAATGCCTCGATCATATTTCATAACAACAGGTGCATCCGAAACAGACATCACAGTGACTGGTATTGATATCAATGCCAGTTTGCAAACTATCACTATGGAAACTCTTACTGCTGAGACGATAGCCTCTGTTCCCACTTTAACCACAGCATCTGAAGTGTTTTCTGAAGTGGTGGGAGATGAAAGCACCCTTTTAATTGTCCCTGAAGAAGACAAACAACAGCAGCAACTTGACTTGGAGCGTGAGCTCTTGGAACTGGAGAAAATTAAGCAGCAGCGCTTTGCTGAGGAACTGGAGTGGGAACGTCAGGAAATCCAAAGGTTCCGAGAACAAGAAAAGATCATGGTTCAAAAAAAGCTGGAGGAGCTGCAGTCTATGAAGCAGCACCTCCTCTATCAGCAAGAAGAAGAGCGACAGGCACAGTTCATGATGAGGCAGGAAACACTAGCTCAGCAGCAGTTGCAGCTCGAACAGATTCAACAGCTGCAACAGCAGCTTCACCAGCAGCTAGAGGAGCAAAAGATTCGCCAGATCTACCAATATAACTATGACCCTTCGGGAACAGCTTCTCCACAAACCACCACTGAGCAGGCAATATTGGAAGGTCAGTACGTTGCTCCAGAAGGCAATCAGTTCTGGGCCACTGAAGATACCACCACCACTGCGTCTGCTGTCGTAGCCATTGAAATACCACAGAGCCAAGGGTGGTACACAGTTCAGTCTGATGGTGTGACTCAGTACATTGCTCCTCCTGGCATCCTGAGCACTGTATCAGAAATTCCTCTGACAGATGTTGTTGTGAAAGAGGAAAAACAAACCAAAAAGAGAAGTTCTGGAGCTAAAGTCCGGGGACAGTATGATGAGATGGGGGAAACTGTGGCAGACGATCCCCGGAGTTTTAAGAAGATAGTGGACAGTGGTGTGCAAACTGATGACGAAGACACTGCAGACCGGAGTTATGTGAGTAGAAGAAGAAGAACCAAAAAGAGTGTTGATACCAGTGTCCAAACTGATGATGAGGACCAGGATGAATGGGATATCCCTTCTAGGTCAAGGAGAAAAGCACGCGTAGGGAAATATGGTGACAGCACAGCAGAGGCTGACAAGAGCAAACCACTTTCCAAAGTCTCCAGCATCGCGGTTCAGACAGTTGCAGAGATATCTGTGCAAACTGAACCAGTCGGAACCATCAGAACTCCTTCCATACGAGCACGAGTGGATGCCAAGGTAGAAATAATTAAACACATTTCTGCACCTGAAAAGACTTACAAAGGGGGCAGTTTAGGATGTCAAACAGAAGCAGATTCAGACACACAAAGTCCTCAGTTTCTGAGTGCCACATCTCCACCCAAAGACAAGAAACGCCCCACACCTTTAGAGATCGGTTATTCATCATCTCACCTTCGGGCAGATTCCACACTCCAGCTGGCTCCTTCCCCACCCAAATCTCCAAAAGTCCTTTACTCACCCATCTCACCACTTTCACCAGGCAAAGCCTTAGAATCAGCCTTTGTACCTTATGAGAAACCCCTCCCTGATGACATAAGTCCACAGAAAATACTGCATCCAGATATGGCTAAAGTTCCCCCAGCAAGTCCTAAGACAGCCAAGATGATGCAGCGTTCTTTGTCTGACCCCAAGCCTCTGAGTCCAACAGCAGATGAAAGTTCCAGGGCTTCTTTTCAGTATGCCGAGGGCTTCACGGTAAGAGTGATTCTTTTCAGTTAGAAGACAGTGGATGAGTTAATGTTAATCATGTGTTTGCAGACTTTAGAAGATAACAGCACTCCTGGGAATTTAGAAACCTAATACTAAAATTCAGGGAGGACTGTTGCATTATAAAATTGAAGAAAAAAACAGTAAAGCACATATTTACCTAAAAACACCAAAGAAAGAAAACTTTTTATAGAGGCAAAATGAAAAACAAGGTTTATTATTTTATGAGTTAATAAATATTTAAGACTTTGTTTTAATACCAATTATAGACTGATCTTAGTAAAATGTAATTAATATTCATTTCCTACTATTATGGGATAAACATTCAAGATAAACAGATAAGGCAAAGAATGACCATACATTTAGGTCATGGATACTGGAATTAATTACTGAGAGGGTTGATTGAGATTAGCTATTCAGTCTCGTCTTCTTTCAGCCAGAAAGCTTACATTAAGAAAAACTTAGGATTCAGGGACAGGTGTGATGGGGCACAGCTATAATCCCAGATACTTAGGAGGCAGGGGTAGGAGGATCTCAGCTTGCAGCCAGCCCAGGCAAAAGTTAGCATGAGACACTATCTGAAAAACAAACTTAAACAAGTAAAAAAAAAACAAAAACAAAAATAAAAACAACTTAGAACACTTAATGAAATTGATAAAATATTTCTGGGAATGGCAGATCAAAGATTAATGTAATCATCATGGTTCATACATGCTTATTTTGTTTTTTGACAACTTTCTTAAACTAAACTCAGGTGAGCCTTAATCCTGGTGCTCATAGAAGCAAAAATAGTTTTTCTGTTTCTTTGAATAATAGGGATGAATTATTTTATAATCATAGATATGCTTCAAGGGATACAACTTATATAGATATGTTCAAAATATTTTTGACTGTCTCTACAAATGAGAACAGCAAATGTTAAAAGTCATCTATTCTTGTATGCACATATGAATAATAAAAGAAAAAGGAAAAAAAATAAATAAAAAAAGTCATCTATAAAAGCAGGTACATTGTTATTAAGAGAACATAATATATGTTGTTTAGAAGGTGAGCAATAAGTATAATAGTTCAATTTAGCATATGTCTATTTAAATGAAAAGTTTCCCTGATATACTAGTTTCTGAACTCAAGGTTCAAACCCTTAAGCTAACAAGTAGGTTTGCCTTAGATATTTGTTATATTTTCACTGAGCATTATGAGTTAAATATTGCCTGTGGAATGCAAACTTTGTCACTATAAGTCTATTTGCAGGCACAAAAACATGTTGATGATCATATTAATAAATCAAAAATCAATTTCTAGTTTTATACTGAAATTTTTTGTCACGTTCTTCTTTCTCCTTCTCAAAGAGTATATATTTGAAGTAAAACTGTCTTTACATGGGGAACTAGGTCATAACTACAGAGTCAAGGAACCACCGGTACACTGAGATTCATTCTGTTCACAGAGAAGTATTCAGTGCTTTCATTTCTAGAATTAAGTCTATTGTGAAAAGTAACTTTTAACTCAGCTATAGCTTGTAGATATTTCTTTTTATAGCTGTGGCTTATAAGTGAACTTACTGAGCTGTGTAAAACACTTCAAATTATGTTTTTGATTGTATTTTTAAAGTAATATTTTAGATTTCTGTCATTAGAAAGAATAGGCTTTGTCAGTTGGTGAACTGATCATCTACTTGCTATATGCCTCTATCTCCTTTAATTTTAATGAACTTATTTAAAGAAGACATTCAAAATGTGAATATTTTTCCTCCTAGTATTCACTTTGAGTTTGGAAATATGCAAGGAGAAGTGTAATGGTGATATAAGTGGTATTTCTCAATGTATAGGCAATACTGATTAACTATCTAATCATAAAAGAAATAGGAGGAATTACCAAATAATAGAGAGTCTGAAAAATACTAATTTTATTATGTCCCAGAACACAACTCAGCAGTTCTTCCAATTGACCAAACACAATGCATACTTTACTATGGAATAATTGTATAAAACTTAAATTTATTGTTATTATGCACAAGGTAGAATATTTTATATCCAAGCAAAGTTATTTTAGTATCTGAGATATTTTGAATCTAATATATGAATTTTATAATTTACTTCTATATAAATGTCTTGATATACTTTGACTCTATTTTAAAGTAAATTAATTTCTTCATTATAAGTATGGATTATGAGCTATTAAATAATCCATAAAGAGAATAATCTTTGTAAATGACAATCATAGTGATATAAGTGTAATTTAAGAAGTTTATCTCTGTAGTTTGCCAATTGCTAACTCTCATAGATCAATAAAATGGAGAAAAAAGTCATCATTCATTCAACATTGAGGTGATAGTGATACATATAATACAGTGTGAAAGACAGTGTGAGATTCTGTGTCTATACCTCCTTTTCCCAAACTATCATGAAAAGCTTCAAAAATGAATTTGTAGGACATGATGTTTGATCTCTATGTGGGACCATGAAGAGATAAATAGAGGTCATTCTGAATAGAGGGAATGCAGTGTGCAAAGGTTCAGATGAATAAAAAGACATACAGCAAAGGGTAGGAGAAAAAAGTTTACTGTAAATGAAACTGAATGGTGAGTGAGGGTCACTCACTCATACAGGAGATAGATATAATTTGCCAAAGTGTAGAATTATTTAGGTTTATTAACTTGGCCATAAGAGCCTAGACCAAAGTGACCATCAGTCATTTTTTTATTTATAGTACGTATTAACCTCTGGACTCCTTCCTTTCTTGCTTTTCTTGTATTCAATCCTGTATAAAACAACTCCACCTCTCAGGAGGCAGAGACTGGAGAATCACGAATTTGAGGCCAGTCCAGGCAAAGTTAGCAAAACCCTATCTCAAAAAAAAAAAGTCTGGGGGTGTGGTTCAAGTGACAGAGCCCTTGCTTAGTAAGTGCGAATCCCTGGGTTCAGTTGCCAGTACCAAAAAAAAAAAAAAGAAAGAAAAGGAAGGGAGGGAGGGAGGGAGGAAGGAAGGAAGGAAAAAAACTAGAGTGATTTTCTAAAAGGTGCATAAGGTTATATCACTTGCTAAAGAGCTTCAACTCACCAGTAGTGTTTCATCAAGTTCAGATTATATTAGCAATTTCAAGTATCTATGACCTGATCACTGCCTGTCTCACGAACTCGTTGGTCATTCTTTGTATTTGCCCCATGCCTTGCTCTGCCCCATCCACAGGCCTTGCTGTTCTTTGGATGTGCCACCCACATCCTCATCCTGGGCCCCCACCTGGATCTTTCCCCAGATTTTCACACAAATCACTCTTCTCTTCAAGTTTCTGCTCAGATTTAACATCCACAGAGAAGCCCCCCCTTACCATCTTCTACATCTCTAAAACTATCACCAAGAGTCTCTATTAATGTCCCCAAATTTGTACAAATTACTTATCCAATATATCATGAATTTCATTAAATATCATCTTTTTATCCAGTACAATATAATCTCTAAATGTATTTATGAATAAGGATTTTTATTTGTTAAGTTTACTGCTATGTACCTAGTACCCAGGGAGCTGCCTGCCTCATAATAGGTTCTCTATAATGATAATTTAATTTGATAGATTAATGAGTGAATGGACCTCTTTACCATTAAACTACTTTCATTTTAAAGATTTCACAATTCCTCACTCCCACCCAAAATAAAAAATCCAAAACAAAGAAACACACAAAACCATATTCATCTTCCTACTGTACTTTTTAACTATTTGTGTTATTCAGAGTTATAATCCTTTTCTCCTCTTGTTGCTCTTGCACTACAGGAATGTATGACATTATACTTTCTCAGATGCTCAGATGGAGATTTCTCACTATCTCCAGCCTCAGGTCCATGAAGATTTTATAAACCATAGCACAAAAACATGTTCCTCATTTCCTTCTTTTCCGATGCCAGTCAGTCACAGTGAGACTGATTGGCATCACTACCCTAGAGAATCCATAACTTTAGGAAAGGAGGTTAATATGCCCATGTTCTCATTGAGTCAGGGGAGAAAGTGACATTACCATTGGAGGACAGAGCAAGGTAAGTTCAAAGAATTTGGAACTAGAAGGGACTGATTTCGTACCAAGATTTATCTCTCTTAAGATGTAACAACTTTTAATGATATTTATATTTCAAAAAGATGATATATTTCAGATACAGCACAGGTTTTGTCAATTATAGTACATAATATTTTTTACACTTTAAAAAAGGGCTATTTAAAAAATTTTAACACTTCTATATGTCCATAAAAGCACATAGACTTTTAAGAGTCTCAGACTTAACAATTCAAGAGCTGTTTTAGTATTAGACAAACTATTTATTAAAATTATTTTGTTCTAGAGTGTAAGCCAGGATCCTGTTGAAAAGCAGATGGTATTCATGAGCTGATTGTTACAAGAATATGTTTTGCTTTGCTGATTGCTGTTTGGATAGTTAATTTAAGATATTTAAAACCCTTCAATGCTATTTCTGAGAGTAATTTCCAGAGTGTAAATTGAGAAAATTTATTTCTATCAAAATTTTGGAATTTTTTCTTCTTTTAAAATACAGAGATTTAATAAATACTGGCTATGGTGGCCAAATGGGGCTTGAAAAATGGTATTTAGTAGCAGTTGTTTTTCATTATTCTTCAAAAGCAACATAAGAAATCATCCTATTAACATTGACACTGATGAAATAGGCTGTTTTATAATAGGGTATTTAAATAATATCAGAAAAATTATTCACTTATTAATAATAGGTTTTGTAAATAATAGAAGCATCATCCTTTCTAGTTCTTACCCTCCTCATTGCTAGTATTTTTCATGTGATGTTTTTTCTTCATGATCAAAATCTTGTATCTTAAAATCCAACTGTTATAAAATTAAAATTTGAAGTACTATGTTAGTGTTTTTCAGAATGAATAGCAGTGAGATAATTTATAGTTATTCATAATTGAGAAGATTTGATAAAATCAATTAAAAAATTAATGCATGTATGCAAGTGGCAATGATTAAAAAACAGAAACTTTTTATGGTGATCTCAGGTTAGTGTTCGTTACCTATATTGCTGGTTCATTATAATCAATATTAAGGATTAATTATAAGACAAATCTTTGTGTTCTAAAGGAAAGATCATTTTTGTTATCCTTTTCAGCCAGCCATATTTCAAAATATGAAAAAAAATCCTAAGAAACAGATTTATATTCTTATTTATCAGCAGTGAAAGACTGCTGCCAAAACGTAGCAATTGGTATTCTGATATGCCAGTTTAGCTAACTTGGGGTAGCCCTGACCTAACTGAGAATTAGTACTGACATAGCTTAATAACCTAAGAAAATTATTTAACATTAATTAGCTTACTATTTTATCAAATTGTTAATAATTTAGTACACTTTCTATTTCAAACAGCTGTGAGATTTGCACACATACATGCATACTTTTCTTTGTTTGTACTTCTACAGAGTAATTATTATTTAGGACTTAATAGGCTTCATTAGGCATTAATAAAAAAAATGAAAAAGGAACTGAAAATGATGGTCACAACAAATTTGGAAAAGTCTAGGGTGTATTTTTGAGATATAAATTAAATTGTACCATCACAGCATGTTCCAGCAGCTCTTTGGCATTCTGTTACCATCATATTCAACAGCATCATACATGTTTACATTAGGCATATATTGATATACATACATGTAGTGTGTGTACACATACATACTTGTAATACTGAATGTCAGAGTCTAGCTTCATATAACAAATCAAATATTCCATATGTACTTCCTTGGTTAGGTACAAACCACTCAGTCTCTGCAGGCTTTATGTTTGTTTTATACCACAGTTAAAGAGGAAGAGTCTGAAGTCATGGTCAGCATGCTTTGCATCGCTAGCCAACCCAGCATCAATTCTAACCAACCCAGCATCAATTCTAACCAACCCAGCATCAGTTCTATTTGCATGAAATAAGGCTCTGCTATTGAGCAGGCTTTTAATCTTGAGACAGCTCTGTGCAGTAGAATAAGAAGAGTATTAGAACAAACATGATAAGGTGAACTGAGTCCTAACCGAGCTGGCTAAGTAAATTGAAGGAGATTAGCCCAAGCTATAAACAACAGAGTCGATTTTTATCCTTTCAATTTCACAATTAAGGACAAGTTGTGAGGAATTCAAGCTACAACAGTTGAAAATGACCTTAATCATTGAAAACAATAAGTAAGAATATTACGGTATTGCTTTGGACTTTTTTTTTCTGGTTCAAAAAAATTGGGGCAACTTCTAATTTTATGAGTTGGCAAATAGAAGCTCAGTGTTGTGAGGAACAGGAAGTAGCTCTCCTGAGAGAGCCAGGTTCAGCAGCAATAGATCTGAAGCTGAAGGAGATCTCTCTTTCGTTCCCGCTCTTCTTCCTTCCCAACTCTGTGATTAATTAAAAGTGTGTGGAAAAAATACAAAAATTGTTCATTCTCAACTAACCCATTGTAACTGCATGAATAAATCACCTTTAGTAGGCGAGCCGGAATCTAACGTCTGATCTACTAAGTGGTTCTCACAGCACGACAAGACAAGGACAAGATGAGTCCCATTGTTTTTTTCTAGCAAAACTCAAGTCTTTAGGTGGAAAGCTACTTGTATAGTTTAGTCATTTATGTCTTTGAACATTGAGGTGAAACCACTGCTTAAAGTATTAGTTAAGGTCTGGGGATATAGCTCAAGTAGTAGAATGCTTGCCTACAATACACAAACTCCGGGTTTAATCCCTAGTGCTGAAACAATTAAAAAGGAAAAGAAATATTTCCCAGCTTCTTGGGAAGTGCAGATAAGATTATCATAGTTCCATGCCAGCAAAAAGTTAACGAAGCCCATCTCAATCAGCATACTGGCATGGTGGTTCACTACAGTAATCCCAACCAGGCAGGAGGCAGAGACAGGAGGATTGAGGTCTGCGCTCGCTCCCCCGAAAAAGCACAAGACCCTATCTGAAAAATAAAAAAGCGAAAAGGGCATGGCTCAAGTGGTAGAGTGCCTGCCTAGCAAGCATGAGGCCCTTAGTTCAAACCTGAGTGCTGCCAAGAAAAGTAGTAATTGATGCTAAGTGCAGAATTTTTAATACTTCATAAATCACTTGAAATCACAATGTTGATTTTCCTTTTGACCTGAATAAATGTGCATGAATTTCTTTGGTGTAATGTAGGTATTAATGTGATAGAAGTAGTTATAACAAGAGTAACAATGGCTTTTTATTCAGAACAAGCCTCTTTCCTGGTAGTTTCAACCAGTCCCTATATTTATGGCATGAGCCTATGCCATCACCAGTTCAGAGCAGCCAATAAGCTCAGATTTCATGAATTATGTCTTTGGAAAATCATTGAATTATCCCTTCGTTTCTACCTCTGTTCTCCTGGTATTGAATGTGTAGACAGTGGATTGAGAAAATAAGTTAATCTCTTAAAATAAGTTAACCTTTTAAAAAGTTGTTGGTTTTTATAAGCCTGTGAGTTTATATAAAAAAGTTTCTTGACACTAAGTTTAATGAAATTCCCATCCCTTAATAAGTTCTGAACAGTATTCTCTTCTAAAGAACCAAGTACTTCTGCAGTGGACACAAAATATCCCCATCACCAAGTACTTTATGACAATTTGTTTTCTCCCATGGGCAGTGCTGGTGTTTGAACTCAGGACCTCACTCTTGCTAGACAGGTGCTTTGCCACTTGAACCACACCCTAGCCCTTTTTTGCTTTAGTTATTTTTCAGATACTTGCACCTCCCACAATCCTGCTACTTGTACCACCCACATAGTTAGAATTACAGAGCACTCTACCATACCTAGCTTTTTTGTTGAGACAGGATCTTGCTAATTTTTCACAAAGGCTGGCATCAAACCATAATCCTCCCAATCTCTGCCAAGTGGCTGGAATTACAAGTATAAGTCACTCTATCAGATCCAATAACAATTTTTTAAATTTAAATTTAGGAGAGCTATTTCTCATGGTTTAGGTTTATGAAGAAGAAATACTTTATTCATGGCAAACACAGATAGATGAAACATCTCTTAGGTATTTTAATGTCATGTTCCGAGTATGTGTTCTAGACCAAGGGATAATCAATCAATGAGAGAGAAACAAGAAACAGTAGAGCTTCTGACTCCTGTGATTTTGTGGTTAAGGATTATAACAACCTGACTATAAAATAATTTTGTTACCCTAGGAAATTTAGTGAAGACTGTGCCACTGTTAAAACAACCATTATATTTCCATAGCATTTGAAGGGTAGTTATTGAGTCATTCTTCAAATTGCTAATGATCCAGTGATCTGGAAAGTGTGTTATATAGCAGTAATAATTTGAATCTTTCATGTCCAGAAAAGTAGCATAATTAGAGATTTCAATTTCATAACATAGAAAATAGAGTTAATTTTGTTCCCTTGAAGGTTAACACTTCATGGAGGCATTGGAGTCACTGCCCTCTCTCCGTATGAACAGTGATTGTTTCTCAAATGCAGATCCACAGGTAGACAGTACTGTGCATTCAGCACGCTGGAGTACCAAAGGACTGCTGAGAAAGGGGGCAAGAAGTATTTTAACATGGCATTTGTAAGGATGTCTTAGGGCAAGTCGTCTGTTTAATTCTTGGGAACTTCTGTTAAATGCGTATTCTGCTTCACCTATCACCCCAGTTTCTGAGGCAGGAATGCAGTCATCCCTTTGTCACGGCACCTGATTAGTTCAGACAACAGTGCACATCACTCAGTAAACTCTGCCAACAGCACCCATGTCGTGTACACACGACAGGACCAGAACTCTAGTCTGCCCCATCTTCCAGTGATCTGATCTGTTATTTTAATCCTTCCTCATCACAGATCCGTCACTGTAAGTTATGTGAATATCTTTACATCCCGGGCTGTTTCTCTGCATGCTCAGTCATTGGGCCTCTTCAGCTGGCTGTGGGTGGTAGGCAGAGCTGCCCCCGTTTTTACAGTCATAACTACTGCTGTGGCTTAGTAAAAACTTCACATTGGAAGATGAAAGGGAAGAAAAGAGGGATGCTGTCAGTACTTTCAGTACCTTTTCTCCTGGAAAGTAACCAAAATGTAATGTTAAGTAAAAGCAACAAATCAATTAAAAACATCTACCTTTCATGTAACACAGGTCTTCCTAATGAAAATGTAAAACTTAGAAATATGTTTTCTAATATATCAGCACTAGCCACGCTGTAAGTTTTATACTGTTGTAATCAATGATTATTTCACTTTACAACATTCAAATATTGGTGAAGAGTATTTTAAAATGTAAAATAGTTCTGCTCATGTCTCAGAATTTAAAAATAGTAATTATTTTAGGACTGCTTTTTTAAACTAAGGTGAATTTCACACAATAATAAGCACATCAAAGAGATCAGGAAGATGGACTTTTGAGGCCAGCCCAGGCAAAATGTTGGTAAGACCCTATTTCAACCATAGGTGGGCAGGATGGTGTGTGCCCGTCATCTCAGCTAGGCAGGAACATAGATAGGAAGATCATTGTCCAGGCTGGCCCAGGCATGAATGCAAGACCCTATTTGAAATAATAGCTAAAGCGAAAAGACCAAATGTATGGCTCAAGTGGTAGAGCACCTGCCTAACAAGTGAAAGGGAGTTCAAATCCCAGTACTGCGAAAGAATAATAATAATAAAATAAACTTAAGCATTAGGAATGAACAAGTCACCGGCATTCAGTGCATTTATAATGCTGTAACAGCCACCACCAACTGTGTAGTTTCAGAACATTTTATCACTCCAACCTCACACCAAAATAAAAGCCTGCACCCAGTCAATGGCTACATCCCATTCCCTTCTCTCCTTAGCCCCTAACAACCAGATTTTTACCTAGTCTATGGATACACATGGGATCATGTCACATATGATCTGTTGTGCTTGTCCTCTCTCACTCTAAGCAGCTTTCTAGGTTCACCCACTTTGTAGCATGTATCAGTTCTTTATTTCTTCATACAGTTGAATTCTGTTATAGCATACATGCTCCAATTGGTAGATTTCCAGTTTCATGGCCATTTGCATTCTTATTTGGAGAAATGACTATTCCAGACTTTTGCCAAGTTTTCAATTAGATTATTGTAAAAGTCATGTTTTAATGTTAAACAATATTAATTAATTTAATTAATTTTATTGCTGCTGTAGTAGTTAGCTAACTTCTAAAAAATGTCAATTAGTTGGAAAATAAGGTGAACTTGTATAATGATTTTATTTTATTTTTGTATAATGATTTTAAAGGAGTACTGGGCCAAACCTCCCAAATACAAATCTACCAAATGGCATAAATATATTGCTATAAGTAAACTAGCCCCACACACACACAAAACAAACTATTAAAGCTTACAAGTTTCTTACAGCTGTCTAATTTTCAAGCTTATAAGGAAGGATTTGCTCATTTAAAAGAAGAGTCACAGAGAAAACCAGGGGAGGCCATTTGATCTGAACTTTATTTTGACAAAGAACCTCAAAATATAGACGTCTGGTGTCGTCTCCAAGTACAAGTCATTGCGTATTTTATATATTTGGAACCAAATGGCTTGACGTCAGTACTTAAAATATATCACCATTTTGTGACCCTACTGGGAGCATTTCTTATATAACAGGAATATCAAAAACCTGGCCTCTCTTAAGGTCCAGGAAACCCAACACTTAGCATGCATGTAAAAGGAGGCTGTGAGGGCTGAGGCCTTTCAGGAAATGGCAAGGCCTAAAAAGCACATTTTGCCCAGAACAAGCTGCTTTCTCAAATGCCTATTCTTTCTGAAAGTAGCCAGTATGAGCAACACTTGAAATAATTTCCACTGAAAAATTCTAGAAAACTGAAAATTCTAGGGTACATTTCAAAAGACAAAATTTAGATTTCATCTAAAGTCTTGAGGTATTGTGAAAACAAGGAAGGGTTCCCATGGTGTTTAATTAACTGCCTAATAGATGATCTGCATTTCTTGAAAGCAGCTCAGTAACTAGTCCAATCTTACCTCGTGGGCACTGTCAGACAGGAAAAAAGGCTGAAGCAGTGACCTAGGGGGCCCTGCTTGCTCCACAGCGAGTCTCTTCTGTGTATGGAGTTGAGGATGTGTGAGAGAAAATAACCCCAAAAGACTAGGTGAAACAAGGCAGGCATGAGTCCACACAGTTTAACAGGCTCTCCAGGGAGAACTTGTTGGGGTGGAGGAACTGTCAAAAGAAAGTGAGAGCATATTATCAGCAAGGTAAATATAATATATATTATATATGTTATATATAGATAGATGTTATATAGATATGTATAACATCTATCTATATATGGGGGGATTCAATAATGTAGAAAAGCTTGTGAGCATCTTAGCCACATTTTTTGTGTAACAAATACCTCATGGTTCATTTTAATATATAATTTGTGAAAGAAGGCATAAAGAGCTCAGTGATGCTTATTTTTCTCTCCAGGAACACCTTTGCACTAACAGTATAATCCAGCATGTTTCATCCACATGCACATTAGTCGTGTGACTCCACATTTGTGTAATAAAGTCTCATCTCACCATCAAAAGTTCTGCCAGGTACTAAGTGAGTTTAGGGTCTGTGAGAATGATGGTCTAAAACCTGGATCTAGTACCTGAAGCTCTATTCATTCACCTTCTTAATGTTCATCTCCATTGATGGCTGTATCCCCTTCATGTTGTTCATCCCTTCCCACAATTGATTTCTGACCTGAAATCACTCAAAAATTGTCTAACTCAGAAATCATACGTATCCCTAACATACAAACTTTCTCAGTGTGTCCACTTACATTCCTCCTTCATATTTGTTCTTCAAGTCTACCCATATTCTAGACCACTGAAATGTCCTGAATATCAACCCTCCATCTCTGTATCTATCATAAACACACCAACAATCTGCTTGCCATTGGTCTATCTCACAACCTTGGCAAAAAAATTTTACCCTGAATGAATCCAAATATCTGCATCTGGCCTACTGAGCACTTCCAGAGGAAGACACACAGCAGGACTATTGAAGATGAGTTAAAATCCACCCATCTCAATGAAACCTTAACACTGCCAAACACTCCCACAAGGTTTACGCAACTTGCTGTCTCATTGTCTATTTTGCTCAAATCCCTGAGAATTCCTACTTTATCACAGTAGATAATACTGTATATATAACTAAATTTACAGTGAAGATATAACTTGCCTCAACTTTCAGTCACCAAATATATGATGATCTTACGTACTCCCAAAGAGTGCTCCTAGACTCTGCCTGATTCCATATACTTTATATACAATCAATCATAAGATCTATTTTTTGTGGTTCACAGCTGCTGCATGGTTCTGAAACACTCTACATCCTGGTCTTTGTGTCCTTGTGGAATCCCCTCTGCTCAAGTGTGGGCTGAACTTAATGACTTGTTTCTAATGAATAGAATATGGAAAAATAATGGGATGTCATTTCCAACATTAAGTTACGAAAGCCTGTGTGCTCCCATCTTGCTAACACTCTCTCCCTGACTGTACTTTGATGAAACTAGTTGCCATGTTGTAAGCTGCTCCACAGAGACCCAAACAGAAAGTAACTAGGGAGGCCATCAACCATAGTTCAACTGTCTTCTGGCACCTGTATTTATCAAAAAAACACATGAGTGAACCTGCAACTGGTCTTTCCCAGTCAAGTCCTCGGATACCATGGACTTGGATAGCAGCTTAATTATAGGCTCAGGAGAAGCTCTTGTCATACCTAAGCCATGCCTCGATTGCTGACCTACAGAAAACATAAGATAGCAAATTGTCATCCTAAGCCACTACTTTTTGAGGCAAATTGTTACATGGAGCAATAGATAACTAATAGTCAACCTCTAAATTGCTTTATTCAAGAGAATGTTTCTAGAAATGTTTCCATTCAGATCTCTTTATTTCCTTAATTTAATTCCTGTTGTGGGAATGTGAGGAAGGTGCTTAACCTTGCTGTTAATTTTCCTAATTTGTATAGTAGAGATAATAATGGAACTTATCTTACTATTAAATTGAAATAAGTTAACATAGTAAAGCAACAAGAGCAAAGCCTGAAATCCTTAGTGTTTAATACATACTAGTTCTAACCTCCCCTCCTACCACTTTGCTCTCAAAATGTATATCATGTTTTCTTCCTGGACCAACATAATCTGTTATATTTTATCTTTATTCTCACCCTGCCATTGTGCACATCAGCCAGAATGTTTTTCATATGTAAATGTTATTAGTGCCATCATTCCTCTTCATTGTTTCCCATTGAAATTACACTGAGTTAACAAGTTGCCAATATGACTAACAGGAACCTTCCTATTTTTCTAGACCTACACTAGCCTCTGCTTGGTCAATATGTTTCAGCTGGGTTTAGTTTACTGCATATCCTAAATTCTTACCTGACACTGAACCTGTGCACATGTAGCACTCCCTCTGCTAACTCCCATTTCATAACATTTATCAGTAATACATTATGATTTAATGTCTGTTTTTCTCTCCCCTGAAAAGGCCATGTAGCTCTTATTCACTACAGTTTCCCTAAAGTCAAAATCAATACTCGACTCACAGCAAAGTGGGGGCTGAGTATTAGCAGGATGCATGGTGCCCTGAACTAATTCAAAGACTTAACTTCAGAAGTAGAAATATAAGGAAAGATTTACCAAAGTATTACCTGAAACTTTTGTAAAAGGAACCAAACGATTATAAAACATCCTTAGACTTTAAGTATTATGGGGTGAAGCAGCACATAACCTAGTACCATAGTTTCAGAAAAGCCTTAAGAAGTTATTACTACGAAGTTTCAAAAAAGGGATTATTTTGATATATTTGGGAAAAAAATAAGAGTAGAAGTTAGAGGTCAACATATAATTTTGTACATGCAAAATTATCTACCACAGAAATCAGAGTTTGTGCATTAAACTTTAACCACGTTGTACATGAGTTTCTACTTTTGTAATTATCAGTTGAGTGACTTTGTGTTATGCTAACATTTATCACCTGGGCAATTAGATATCGGTAAAAAGGTTTTGATAAATTTTAATATTAAAATACACCATTTATAGTAGCAAGCTTGTGCCAAACATATTTTCTAATAAACACATATTATTTTATCATTTCTGTACTTAGACTCTTCAATAGCTCTTCTTGCTTGCATGATGGAATGTAAACTTTGTTTGGTGTTCAAAGTCCTAAATGTTCTGACACATCTCTCTCTTCCTGACGGTTTCTCCTTTTCTCCATACAGGCTTCAACACTGTGTAGTAGGCATTGTAGTTCCTAGGATGTGTGTGCATCCATGTGTTTACGTCTTTGACCATGTGTCTGCTGTCAAGAAATCTCTTCCTTACAAACTTTGTGATTTTCCCCTGAGCATGTGAAACTACCATCTGCCACACAAATTGTCTCCTTGGATGCTTTATGTGCATCATTTCAACCTGAGATACAAAGTTTCTTCCTCCACATAATCTAAGAACCATATATGAGCTTTTTTTTCCCTCATTGTTGGTACTGGAGTTTGAACACAGGGCCTGAGGCCTCTTAGGCAAAGGTTCTAGCATTTGAGCCATGCCCTTAGCCCTTTGTGCTTTTTGTTATTTTTTCAGATAGGGTTTCACTTTTGCTTGGCTGGTCTCTAATCATAATCCTCCTACCTATACCTACCACACAGCTGGTATTATAGATATGCAGCTTGCACTGGCATGCCTGGTCTTATATGTTTTCATTATAAAATTTGTAATATGAAATTATGGTTTGGATGAAATATATGTATTCATTTTTAAGTTCTAAAATCTGCAAGAAGGAAGAAATGATATAAGGGTCATTCATCAGAACTAGCACAGAACATGGCACCAAATGGAGATTTAGTAAATACTTATTGGATGGATGGACAGATGGACAATCAGAATTCTCCAATCCCGTGTATATAAAGTATCCATTTAATGTTATGCTCATCAACAATGGCTCTAGCTCACTTCATTAAGAATAGTAAATTTACAGGCCTCATGGCTCAACGGTAGCACATCTGACTCCAAGAATAGTAAATTCTTTGAGCTATCATCTAGAAATTTAGGAAATACATATTATTTTTACAGAGTAAGAATTGATCATTAGAAAATTAACAGATCAGTATAACTATGAAGAAAATTGAAACTAAATTTCCTCTGAACCAAGTGTAGCATTGACTTTATGTATCAGATGTGAGCACATTGTCTTAACACATGCTTATTATTTATCATACATGCTAATCCTCAAATTTGCATTGCAAATTTAGATTTTTTAATTTAAACTTTAAATAAATCATGTTTTTAAGTTTGAGCATTAGCATTAACAACCATAGATAAAATCCCAGTCTGCCACTTATTATTGTTGCAAGCTTGGTCAAATTATAAAATATCCATAAAGTTGTAATACTGAAAAATATAATAATATTTCATCTCTAATAAAGTCATGTTAGAGATTTAATAAGATGCTATATATATGAATCTCTCAATAATACTCAATACATGCTTCGATATAGTTCTTGTTTTGGGAGTTTTTTGGTAGTACTGGGGTTTGAACTCAGAGTCTCAAGCTTGCTAAGTAGCCACTCTACCACTTAAACCACTCTGCTAGCTCTGTTTTATGTTGGGTTTTTTCAAGATAGGGTCTCACAAAATATTTGCCTATGGCTGGCTTCAAACTGATTCTCTTTACTTTTGCCTCTTGAGTAGCCAGGATTACAGTCAAGCCACCAGCACCTGCCTCAAATACAAATCTCTAGTTATTATTGTTGAAACATTGTATTTTCCCTGATTAAAAAGATCATTATATGAAGACTGCCAGTTTTCTCTTGAATCTTGCATGTCTTCGATTGTTTTCCTTCTCTAGAAAGCACAAGGTCCCCAGTACCACCAAAAAAAGTAAACTTAGTTTGCCCCTCCTCTTTCACGTAAAAAGAACATAAACTGTGTCTATGTTCAGCCTTAAGCCTTATCTTCATTTTTTGAACTTTGGTCTACCTATCCTACCTACAAATATGATGTATTACCCAGTTTTTCACTTGAGTCCACACTACAATTCTTAACAAACTATAGGAAGTCTACTTTATAAAGAAAAGAGATTTATTTAGGTCACCATTCTGGAGGTTCAAGGGCATGGCACTGGTATCATCTTAGCTTTGATGAGGACCTTGTGGCAATGGCATCACGGGGATAGTGACAAGTGCAAGAGGAAAAGATCACAGCCAAGAGGGTGGATCCCTCTGTCCTTTTGAGGGCACCTCCCCAATTGACCTAAAAGCTCCCCTCCCAGGCCCCACCTTTTGAAGGTTCCACATCTCCTCTAGACTGCCAAACTGATGTTTAGAAATACAAATTTGCGTAAGAAAATTCAAATATAAATGCATAGTAATCAGAATGTGTAAAGACGCAGGGCAGGAAAGTACAAATAGATGAAATTTGAGAGAATGTGACAAGAAAAAACTATTTTAAAAGTGGGGAGGGGAATTGTTGAAATCCTGGTAATACAATTTTGCTGCCACATTATCACCATGGAGTAATTTGGAGAAAAAAGTAAAAGGATTGACTTGACGGCAGTTGGGGCTCTCAGAAATGGCTTAAAGTGAGGAGGTTTTCTAGAAAGTTGCCTCAGTATCCAATTATGAAATTCAAAACACTAGAAAAACAAAGTTTCTAAGTTTAGAAGCATAACCTGATGCAAAGATTACTATCAGAAGCACCTCTAAGCAACAAAATAGTAATTAATAGGTTGTTAAAAAAATAGTCATGATTTTATGGACAGTAAATGTTCAGCCAAGAATTGTACATGTGGTAACAATATCAGACCCACTATTATGAAATATATGATAAAATGATAGATGAAAGTCTCATAGGCAATATATCATCAGTCATAATTGCCTTAGTGCTTATGGACTGCCATTTAATTACAATGAGTTTCAGAAAGAATTCACCTTTCTCCACTGCAGCAGTAAACGTAAAATACTACTCTGTGACTTTTTTTATGGAATATGTATAGTTCTATTATCCTCTAGCTATGTGTGATAGTTGAATGAAAGCAGTTGACAGAAAAAAGGAAACCTATTTGAAGGGGTAGCTGTTTCTTGCACTCCCTCCCTTGCTGGAGTGAGGTTTTCTCTCTGTTAGGGTCCGAGAATCCTATTCCTTCGAGAGACAGAGAGTCACGCGTGAATGCAATCAACAAAGCAGAGTTTATTGGGCTGGCAAGCCAGGGTCAAGCTCCCACACAGACACACAGGTCCGATTGGGCAGACAAGACCCCGAGCCTCTTTGGGGAAGATCTTATGTAGGCCCCTACCGGCCGTTACAGCAAAAGCCCGCACAGTACATAGCCAATGAGTTTGTAACACCACATACATTTCCAGCCTATCCATTTAAGAGTACATTACTTCTTAGCCTATAGATTCAAAGGTCAGCATTTGCGTGCGTGGTTACATTTAGCAAGCAGGCAGGGCACATCTTGCACGTACATCTGGTCGTCTTTCACAACCCGCTCACATTCCTCACATTCCATATGCCCCCATCCTGTTTATCTGGTCCTGCATCTGCATCCGGGGTGGAGGGGCCTCTTGTACTGGCTTTACTGATCTCTGCTAGGGGAATCTGCTGGGGCAAAGGGCACATCTTTTCATCTATTGCTCCTTGGTTATTACTGGACCTGACTGGGGTTAACTGGGGGCAACTGGAGATTCAGAAAAGACACAGGATAGACAGACAGAAAGTTGGGGTCAGGTGTGTTGGTCATTCGGGTGGAGATGCCCAACCCTAATTGCTTCCTCTCTCTATCTTGATTCTTTAAGACCTTACTCCTCACAGTTCTTTAAAACCTTGCTTCTAAAGACTTCTTTAAAACCTTGCTTAAAACCTCTCTCCTTAGGCAAGCACTATTTAAAAGGTGGGGAGGGGAAGTGTTGAAATCCTGGTAATACAATTTTGCTGCCACATTATCACCATGGAGTAATTTGGAGAAAAAAGTAAAAGGATTGACTTGACGGCAGTTGGGGCTCTCAGAAATGGCTTAAAGTGAGGAGGTTTTCTAGAAAGTTGCCTCAGTATCCAATTATGAAATTCAAAACACTAGAAAAACAAAGTTTCTAAGTTTAGAAGCATAACCTGATGCAAAGATTACCATGTTTGCGCTTAGCTTATCTTCAGCTTAATTGTTCTTAAAGTCTTTTGCCCCCAGGCTTGCACTGTCCCGTCTCTCTTTAGCTCACTTAAAGTCTCTGTGCTCAAACTTGCAAACAGCCCCGCCTATACCTGCATATGCATAACTCTTAAAGTCTTGGTCCTTAGACTTGCACTGTGCACTGTCCCATGTTCTCTGGTTTTTCTTTATCTTTAGCTTTCCTATGGCCTCTGTATGAAGTTCTTTCTCAGCTTTGCTTTCTGAAGCCTATGTTAAAGTTCTTAGTGCAGACTTTCTATCAACTCCTCTTTAGGATTTTCCCTTTAGCATTTTCCCTTCAACAATTCTTTTCCCTTCAGCAATTTTTCCCTTCAATAATTCTTTTCGCTTCCAAAAACTTCCCACACCAAAAGGCCAAAGTAAAAGGTTCTTCCCAATATTCAAAGGCAAAACGCCTCCCAAGGCAAAAAGCCAAGCAAAAAGTCCAAAAGTCCAAAAGCCCCAAAAAGCAAAAGCCCCTCTTCCTCCTTCAGGGGTCTTTTATAGCAGCAAGCAGGGTGGAGCCACAGGGAGGGGTGTGACATTGCAACAGGAGAAACCTGCATTCCTGCTTCTCTGAACACAATTTAGAAGAAGCAGCTGTTCTGCCTTTCCCTGCTTTGTGACCAAGGGGCTGTGCCTATCTTAGCACAATTAACTGTATCTCGCCTTGCTTGTGTCCAGTTCCCATAGGCTTTAATCCGCTCCCCACACCTATTGTGGTCCTCATACTGAACTATGTATCAAAGGCACCTATAAACAGAATGTACACTATTTTGCGCATTGTAGGAATGTCATCTAGTTTAATAGGAAGGAAGGAAAAAAGGAAAGGGAAGAGAGAAATACACACACATACATACATGTGGGCATCAAAAAATGCTCACTTGAATAAATACTTCTAAGAAGACTTTCTAAAATATTTTATACAGATTTTAGGAAAGAGAAGAAAATGATTTCTTTGGGACTTTGCAAAAAAAATACAAGGCAAGAAATGTCACACAGACTGGCATCTCCAATGCTTTGTCCAATGAAGTAGAAACCAGTTTTCTGCTTGACTGCATAGCCCAAGAGCAATGACTTTCAGCAAGAAAACAAAACAAACCAGGACAGGAGGTACTTTAGGAAAAGCTTAAAGAAGTCAGATGAAACACTGAGTGCCATTTTCACAATATTTATTGGAGAACATTTTTGTCTATACTACTAGATTTTGAGAAATAACTTATAAGTAGGATACTTTTAAATGTTCTATTCTTTGTTTTAGTCTCTTGTCAATAAGGTACTATAACTTAGTTCTACATTTTATTGCCACTAGAATCTTACAACTAGAGAAAAACTACTTTTTTGACAATTTCAATTACATTCAAAAAAGGATACATTTTCTTTAATAATAGTGCAGAGTCAAGTCTGTTTATTGATGTGTCTATACTTTTTCCATAATTCAAATATATTCTTGTAATGATACTACTGCTTATCTAGTGCTTTGATTCATGAAAATAGTTATTAAACTGTCTCACTGTACTATAATTGAAGATATTTGAAGACTGTTTTATATGTGCAAGACTCTGCTCCCTGTTGTAATGTATAATGAGTTTGAAACATTTTATCAGTGTTTAAAGTATTTTTCTGAGTGGTACATTTAGAATTTCCTTTATATGAAACATGTCTGTGTAGGTGGGAGTGAAGGACAAGGCAATGGTGATAAATAATGTCTTTCTGGGAACACATTTTTAATGATACACTGCAGGGGATAGACAGACTGCTGAATATTTCCATATTCAGCTGCTCTTTTTTCTCCAACCAGAAAATTGTTGCTGTTGAGGGACAGGTGGGGACACCTTGAAGGCAGATTAATGTATTCATTGATATTTCAATGAAAACTATTATGCAGCATAGTAAGAATGGACTAAAAGGCATGTTTGCCTATTCTATAGCTACTTCTATCATCTTCTAAAGTTAAAGAAATATGACAAGCTATGTTTATATATTTTTTGGAACTATCTTGTTTGGCAGAGGATTTCTTCTTTCTTCCTAATGCTCAAGAGTAATAGCTGTTTTTAGATTATCTTCACATCCTAAAAAGAATAAAAAGTCAAGAACAGAGCTGAAGGACAAAAGTTAAAGTGCAGGAGAGTAAACACATTATTATTTTTACCAAGGTAAAAAATAAGAATTATTCTCATATTCAAAGTAAATGGAGTTCATAAATGAGGACAATTCAAATAGGATAGGACAAATGGTCCTGGATGCAATTTATGTTGATATAGATATATATATATATATATGAACAATTAAGGAACAGAGATCATATCTTACCCATCATTACACTCTCATTCTTTAGTGCAGGGAACAACATGCAAATATTTTATTGTTCATCATAAATGTTCCCAGCTAGATTTTTTTAAACTTCCTCTGGGCTCCTAGGCACATTTTTTGGTTCTTATTCTCTTAAATTATTTTTAAAATAGGAGGATTTTCTTCAATTTCAAGTTAAGCTTAGCTATTCACTGGATCACCCTTATTAACTCTGGAATTTAACTTCCCAAACTAAATAATTATCCTTTTTCTTAAGGTTTTAATCTGACTTTGATTATATCATTCATCTTTCTTTTAAAGATCTTTGAATAACAGATAACTTTTAACAATGCTAGAATTTAGAAATTTTTTCAATCAGAATGTCAATTCCCTTCTTGTTAACCTTTCCTTAGTTAATACAGCAGTGGAGAATTTCCCAGGATTTTTATGAGCAGTGTTGGTGCATATTCTATTGCTATAGCAAAGATAAATATCTGAAGGTAGATATTTTATAAAGAAAAATGGTTTATTTACCTAGTTGTTTTGGAGCTGGAAGTCCAAGATCAGCAGCTCCATCAATTTGGTCTCTAGCAAAAGCCCCTCTGACCCACGTGGTTTTCACAACATGGTGGAGAATTAGGAAGGGAAATGGCTATAGGGCCCAAGTGTGTGGGGTGGCCTTGCTTCCTAACAATCCACTCTTGTCATTACTAATCAGAATAAAGAGCTTAATTTTAGGATCACAAGTCAAACTGATAACAAGACAAAATAATATGGTACATTTTTATCTTTATTATTTTCATCAGAACCATTTAAAATGGTTCTTTTTCTTTTGTCTTTTAATCCACCAAATTGTCTTTTCAAAGTGCCATTCAAGTCTCAGATTCTCTATGAAGCCTGTGTTTTTCCATTCAGACTAAAGCATTATTATATAAAAATAACAGCATTTTCCTCATCAATAGAGATCCTTCCTGAAGACATTGTGTGTTATATCCCCTATATCACTGATTCTCAACCATGGACTGTTTTCCTCCATCACAACATTCCTTTTTTTTAATTTTATTTTATTATTCATATGTGCATACAAGGCTTGGGTCATTTCTCCCCCCTGCCCCCACCCCCTCCCTTACCACCCACTCTGCCTCCTCCCTATCCCCCCCACCCCCTCAATACCCAGCAGAAACTATTTTGCCCTTATTTCTAATTTTGTTGTAGAGAGAGTATAAGCAATAATAGGAAGGAACAAGGGTTTTTTGCTGGTTGAGATAAGGATAGCTATACAGGGAGTTGACTCACATTAATTTCCTGTGCGTGTGTGTTACCTTCTAGGTTAATTCTTTTTGATCTCACCTTTTCTCTAGTTCCTGGTCCCCTTTTCCTATTGGCCTCAGTTGCTTTTAAGGTAGCTGCTTTAGTTTCTCTGCGTTAAGGGCAACAAATGCTAGCTAATTTTTTAGGTGTCTTACCTATCCTCACCCCTCCCTTGTATGCTCTCGCTTCTATCACGTGCTCAAAGTCCAATCCCACTGTTGTGTTTGCCCTTGATCTAATGTCTGCACATGAGGGAGAACATGATTTTTGGTCTTTTGGGCCAGGCTAACCTCACTCAGAATGATGTTCTCCAATTCCATCCATTTACCAGCGAATGATAACATTTCATTCTTCTTCATGGCTGCATAAAATTCCATTGTGTATAGATACCACATTTTCTTAATCCATTCGTCAATGGTGGAGCATCTTGGCTGTTTCCATAACTTGGCTATTGTGAATAGTGCCGCAATAAACATGGGTGTGCAGGTGCCTCTGGAGTAACCTGTGTCACAGTCTTTTGGGTATATCCCCAAGACCATCATGACATTTCTGATTGACACAATATGCTGATGCTATCTGACAGGTAGAGGCTATAGGTACAGCTAAATATTCTACAATGCACAGAACAGCCCCCCCCCCAAGCGCGCGCGCATGCGCGCGCACACACACACACACACACACACACACACACACACACACACACACACAAAACATAGAATCATTGGGCAAAAAATGTTATCAGTACCAGGGGTCATAAACTAATTACCTACATTAATGCTGGACTATGAATATGAGTAGGTATGGTCTGTATGCTTACCTGACAAATTATATTACTTTATATTCTTATGGCCAAAACTGTTTTGGTGACTGTCCTGGGAAAACAGTAAATTTGGGGCAGAAGCGCTACATTTTACCTATTCCTTCTATGCTGCCAATACTGACTGCAACATTGTCTTTGAAGGAAATTAAATTGGGCTGTCACAATTTTCCCTTGACAAAGCCACACTGATTGCTACCCAGGACACTGCATTGCAAGTCGTTGTCATTGATTACACATTTAGAGCTCTCTGGTTTGACCTAATATTTCACATGTGGTTGGAGTTAATTTGACCAGTTTGTAATAACCAGAGTTGCTTTATTCACCTGTAAAAGAAGAAAATGAATGAATTGAGATTTTAATGTAAATGCAGCTTTCAAAGTTTTGTTTTGCATTTTCCTAAACATTTTTAATTTGTTTTTCTACTTTTGCTTTCTGTGCTTGCATTGAGCGTTCCCTGGAAATGTTTCCATCTCACAGATATTAATACATTCTCTAGCCCCAAATGAAGCCAGACTGTTGTTAGAATTTCTCTGAAATTTTATATTTTACACTGTTCTTTCCACTTAGAAAACATTCTCCTGCTTAAATCCCATCATCTCTTAAATAAGACTCAGACTTCCTGTTACATCTGTTCTCTTCCTCTTGAAAGCTAAAAGTAAACACTTTTATTTGGTTCCTGAAGCACTCTGTTCATACCCTCTTCTAACTCACCTACTAACGTGTTGTGTACATGACCTTTAAAGATAATTAAACAATGTTTTTATCTATCAAACTATATTCTTTTCCAAAAACTTTTTGTGGAATTGTACTTTTTGAATTGAATACATATCTCCATCTTGTACAGTCTTTCCTGCTTACTTGAAAGACCAAACTTGAAAATGCAAGACATGTCATGATTATCATGATGAATATTTATTTTTTTCAAACAGCAAGTGTGGCTTTCTGTATTTATGAATTGAAAAACACATTCCCATGTCTCTCAGATGGCACAGTATTTAAGAGCTATGTATTGAGACAAAGAGCTTCTTAAAGTTCTGAGGTGCTTATTTTTAACTGATGTACAACAGCATAAAAACTGCATATATTAATGAAGTACCATGTGTCTCAATACTTACACACTTTGTACATGCTCAAATCATGCTAAACATATCTACCTTGAATTCATTTCTTCATACAACAATTTCCTTAAAAATATTCCCATCTATTAGTATTTTTTGTGGGCAGGTTCTAACTTTGTTCTGTGCTTTTGTGTCTAGAACAATGAATGTTAGAATTATATTTAGTAACTATTTAAATAAATTTAATTTTTTCCATTTTTATTACAATTGAATAATTGTATATAGCATCTATGACTTTAAACAATAACTCTTTAACTTGTCTACCTTTTTTTAAATCATTTTATTAGGATAAATTTGTTGTACAGGGGGATTCATTGTGACAATTCCTAATAGGCTTACATTGTATATTGGTTAGATCACCCCTGCCATTTCTCAACTCCCTCCCACCCCATAAGCTTCAGCTTTTTTAAGAAAGTAAGTATTACTTTTTTTACATTCTCAGGTTGATCTTAGCTTATTCTGACACTGAGATTATGCACTACATATGTGTATGTATATTTTTAAGTCCTTAAGATTGTGTATCTCTATATGTCTTAGTTGTTATTATTTTTATTAACATTGCCAACTTCTCAGAAAAAACAGGAAATCCTTTCTTTTGCCATGTAAATTGAATGACTTAAATGGACACTGTGAGATAAAAAATTGAGGAAATATTTTGGACATCAAAAGTTATCCTGAAAGTTATTTGCTTGTTATCCCAATTATTCTCTTGGCATTGCAATTTATAACTAGCTTTTCTGCAGCTCCCTTTCAACCTCCCTTCTAATCCTAGGCTATTCCATTTTTTTTATTCCCTTCATCTGTTGTTTGCACAGTTATTTTAAAATACCTTAAATGTATACATCCACTATTTTTAGTACAGTATTTTTCTTCAGAGTAAAGGCAAGAATTGTGTCTGAAAACAGCTTTCACCAGGCTGGCCGACAAGGAAACCTTATTAAACACCAAGTCTTTTCTAGACTGTTTTCACCTCTAATCATAATTTCCAAGTACATCACCTGTAATCATGATAAACTTTCTTATACAACTCTTGATCTTCTCTAATCAAATTATATTGTTTTTGTTTTTTAATTTAATTTTTAAATTAAATATATAGAAGTTTTCATGGTCTTGAGAGTCGTTTTCTTTTAAATTATATGTTAGCAAAACCTCACTTCAAGTTCACTCATATATTTCTGCCTGTCTCTTAAACCACTAATAAATTCTTAAAGTACACATCCATACATACATTTAAATCCGTGTTTTTTTAAATGGTTCTAGAGTTTGGTTTCACTACACATAAAGGTGCCTGGCAGAGAGCTATGACCCAAGGAAGAGTGTAAATTATCCGTCTCAATGGATCGAATAGTTATAAGTATTTTGGCAACAATAGAAAAAAAGGTGTGTTGCAGAGGAAAATGCATGAGTGCTTATATTTTAGAGCTAACCAGAGATGAGGAAGGAAAACTATAAAACTTAATAAATGACTGGAGATTGTCTTTAGGGCTCTTTCAGGTTCCTTTCCATACTCTCTTCCTTGTTCAAAACCTGTGATTTTCTTGCTTTCTCTCAACTTACCAACCATTAAAACTATGCTTGGTCCTTCAGTGGATTCTCAGTAGACACTCCACGTATGCTGTAAAAATCTTCTTCAGAACAGTGATTTCCAACACTCTGTGCAGTTCAAAACATTGGTTTCTTTAGGTCTCAGCAATGTTTTGAAGCCATGTAAAATGCAGGCCAAATTTTTGAACTGAATTTACTACTTTTCCTGAATGAAAAAGATCTCTCAGCAAAGGGCCTCCGTTTCTCAATGGTAGCAACCTAGAGAGAGCTCGCTCAGCCCGCACATTCGCTTTCATTTTATCTCATCTCACACTAAATTGCTTCACTTGTTTCAGGAGATTTTTAGATCATAGGCCCAAATTCCTGGATTTCAGAGGTCAAGTCTGTCACTTACCCCAACATGCCAAATAAAGAAACAAGTAGTAATGAAGGACGAGAAAGGAGGTCTATTACATGGCACAGGCTCAGAGTGGAAAGAGAAGAGGTTTGCATTTCAGTTCATCTTTCCTATACAGAAATTTGCTTTATGTTTAAATAAGAGGAAGAATTGGGGGCAGAGGGAGAAGTATGCATAATTACTAAATAGTCCTAGGCACAGGTGTGTTCTGATGATCATAGGTGGCCATCGACAGTAACCATAGGTGATGGACAGCTCATCGTTTTAGGACTGGCCAGGTAGACCTTATTATGGTAAGAATCATTGCTGCCTGGTAGGCAGTCTGTTTCTTGTATGGTCCTGTCTGGATGCCAAGATAGCTGCAAAGTGGCTGCAGGAGAGAACGGCTCAGAGCAAAGGACACAGATACACAGTGGAGGCTGGGATGCCTAGCTTTTATTCTGCTTTCAATTTATTTGTGGGCCCAAGTTAAGAAGTTGTGTTTTTCAGTAAAGGAAGCTATTAAGTATGGGTTACACATACTTAACCCTATTAAGGTGGGTTACACACCCATGTTACCTTCTGGCTTTTGTATTTATGACTTTGTTGTAGTCAAGATAACCCTCAATTTTCATCCCCAATGTAACTTTCCTAGACCTACATTTTAGCCTCATGTTTATCAACAACAGCAATTTAAATATAACCCCTGACAACATCATTGTATTCCAAAGAATTTAAGAATGATGAAAAGTTCAAGTCCTGAGGAAGTCCAGCTTAGACACTCTTTTGGGATTGGAAGTCAATTCTTTTCATATTATATACTACAGATAGTTATTGTAGGCTGTCACCTCTTGTGTTTAGGAAATTAAATGAACAAGCATTGATTAGTAGCTATTCTTCTTACTTGACACATCACTCTGATGTGTCATACCTAAAGGACGTAGATATAAATCCTGCACTGTGTTACGAAGCCAATCATAGAAGTGATTCAAGAAAAATTGACTTGATATCCTCCTGTCTTCATTGCATTTTTATTAGGCATGGAAGCCTTCTGCCTTCTTAATCCCATGTACTCAGATTGTGATCCAATCCCTTTTCAAAAACCAAGTTTCTGGATATTTATGTCATCATGAGCATGTATCAGCCCTCAATCAGAATGTTAGAAGCAATTGTTGTCTATACTGAGGGAAAAATATCTCTTATGTTTCTAGAAGTGTTCATGTAATTTTAAGACATCCCTATATTGCAATATGCTAATAGATAGCAGCCTAGGAATATAAAGCTATTTATTAACATTTTTATGTCAGTGCCCAGCACATGGTACCCAACATTTTTGCTGAAGGGATGAATAAATGAACTTGATTGAAAGGTGTCTTGATTTGTTAAGTGGATAAAGTTGAGTTATTATACTTACTTTTTTGGAATTATACTGTGTAAAACAGAACTGTTCATTTGCTTTTGGTTTCTTTTGCTATTCTTTTTATGAGAGTAATTTCATCATTCCTCACAGTCAATAAATATTTTAAAATACAGTTTATTTCACATGATTAAAAAGATTTTTACTACAGAAAAGTTTCCACACCGACTTAAAATGTCCTTATAGGATACTGTACTATCAAAGGCTCCTCTTTCAAAAAGAATCTTTTGTCACTTAGGAAAGATTATATATTTTCATTTGAAAACAGTACACTTTTAGAACACTTTTCTGATAATGTTACATATTCTCCTTAATTAATCTTTGAAACCTGGGATGGGGGATTCATTTTATGGGAAAGTGCTTAGTCGTCAAACTAATTCTTTCTAGAAACATAATCCCTTTGATTTTTTAAACAGAAACTAGATGGTGACATTTTGAAAGTTAAGTCAATTTTGTTGTGATGTGTAATTTCTTATCGGATAATTTTTTTGAAAACAATAAATACTTTGTGGTTTGATTACTTGAGGCACAAGGAATTTGACCAAAATGTTGATTAGGGTTCATCCCATTCAAGTACCAATTCAATAAAATAGTGGTAGGAAGGTGTTTTGTTTGCACCTTCTAATCTATGTTTGTATTAATTCATTTACTCCTTAGATAGGCCAATAATGTAATAGTAAATAGTAACCATTTGTTTACATATAAGAAAACTGAGGCCCAGAGAAACCTTGAGACCTTTAGTAGGTCTCAAGGTTTGCAAAAGGCAACACTAGGATAGAAACTATTATAAAGTTTGGCCAGAGAAAAGTAATTAGAAAAGTGAATAGCACCATCTCTCATTTACGAGAGAGACAGTTGACATCTTAACAAGTCTCTACCTTTGTGACTATTTCTGTAGTCACTGTAAAAGCTGTTGTGTTACCAAGCAGCTAATAGCAAAGCACTTTCTAAGTCTGAGACTGAGTGATCAATAAGGTTAATTCAATAAGTATCTTGCTTCTACCAACCACCTTTGTCTCTTCTTTCCATGGCTCATGTCCTGGCTCCCAAAATATTAATTAACACAAGTCACAGGTCATTAAAAATTTGCAACCATGGAGAATAATTAGAAATTTCCAATAACTGGAATGTTTCTTTAATCTAGGACTTTATAAAAAAGGCAAAAAGTAGAGTAGACTACTAAGCCTATTCAAATGAAAATTATAAACAGTAAAAGTTAAATTAAGAAAAAAAATTGTGAGCAGGTATGAATAATAACAAGAGTTGACAAAATTTTATGTTATTTTTGTTGTTAATCTTAATGCTATAGACTTTTTAGTGGTTTGTCTTATTGCATGCTCCATTTCTACTCAGTGAATTTTGAAAAATTCAGGATCTTTAAAAATAGTCACAAGTTCTACTCTTTCAACTCTTAATTATTTCATTCAAAAATTATTTTATGTTCATTTAATAGGTCTCTACAATATTTTTAAAAATTAAATTTCAAAATATACTTGTGTACCCAGAAATTTCATTTTCTCTGTTTTCTCCATTCCTAGTAAAAAAAATTGTTTCGTGTGTTTTCTTTCTGCCAAGATCTGCATTCAGTTTTACATTAACCAACATTTTTTTCATTTGTCTTTAATTGGTGTACTTTAATTGTACATACTCATAGGATATAGGAGGCTGTTTTGATATTTGTAAACATCGTATGATAATAAGATTGAGGCACTTAGGATGTCTGTCTCCTTTGGTAGGTAAGAGACTTCTTACTCTGAAATATCTCTATTTTATTCACTGCCATCTCATTTCCTAACAGAATTAAACACCCTGTTATCAAATCATTTCAGAATCATGATCATGTAGTATAGAACATTTAAAATTTTTAAATTCTTAAGCAGCCTTCAGTTCCACACCATTATATTCTTTATTATGAAAAACTTTAGAATTACTTGAAACATATATCTATATTAATGTTGTGGAAAACTGTTGACTATTAAAATGATTAGGGCTGGATGTGATAGCCTACTCTGCAATCACAGCTACATAGGAGGCAGAGATAGGAGAATTTTGGTTCAAAGGCAAACATTAGGAGGCCCCCATCTAAAAAACAAGCTGGGTGTAGCAGCATACATCTGCATTCTCAAGAGGACAATGTAGGAAGATCAATGTCTGAGCCCAAGACATTCTCAATCTGAAAAACAAACTAAAGTAAAAAGTGCTTGAGTATGGCTTAAGTGGTAGAGAGTTTGCTAGAAAACACAAAGCCCTGGGTTAAATCTCTAGTACTGCCAAAAAAGAAAGAAAATAGCAGAACTCAACTTTCATTTTATTACTAATTTTGCTCAACTGATATTCAATGGTGTGGCATATACATTTTTTGTAAATAAGGATTTATAAAAATATTTGGAATATGGTTTTACCAAAAGCCCAGGTTTTCTGTAGAAATAAGATTTTTGAGGGAGCTAATAGTTAATGGGTGCCTACCTTATTACACAGTTGTCTCATTGAATACTCATAAGAGCTCTATGATTTAATTGTGCCTGTTACATAAAATAAAAATAATTAAAGAGGAGAGAGAATAAGTGACATGGCAGTCAGCTGCTTTGGAAATATGTCTTCCTAATATTTCTTCAGATTTCTCCATGAGGATGAAAAAACTACAATTTCAGAATCTCTGTAAGCTATTTCATAGACTCATAGCATTTATTCATTTCCACCCAAACATCTTAAAGTTCAGAAATGCACATGAACTCCAATAAATTGTTGGGATATTGTTTCATATCCTGACATCTATTAAAGAAGCAACTATTGGAAGTACATGAAATAAGCAGAAAAATGATACCAGGAATCAGATTAAAACATGAATTTGGAAATGATAAAAAATTTCAACGAAAGCACAGGCTCTTGGACAAATGGGGTCTAATTAATAAACCATAATTTTCATTTCCAAAATTCATAGACTCATCTATTTTCTGTTATTTTTCTGCCATCATTATTTGGTAAATGGAGAAAGAGAGAGTAATTAATGTGCTTGGGTCAAAAGAGAAAGAACAAAGATAGCATCTTGTAAAAAATATGTGATTAGGAGGCAGAAGACCTGAGGTCTAGTTGTAAATATGTTACTGATACTTCACCAATGTTGAAGAGCACAAGTTTATTGTAACTGTAAGTAGTCAAATGGTCTCTTATGTCTTCTAATAGTCGATTATATGTTCCTGAAGACCTGTGCTTCTCAGAAGGCAAGTTTATGATAAATAAATAAAATAAAAAGATACTTGTCAGCTCACCAACTATATACTTTATCACATTCAAAAATGGTTCTAATGAATTTTTATTACAATCAGTACTTTTTGCTCCATGTAGAAATTGCCAAAGCACCAAGAAGAAACTAAAATTATTAAAGAATACTAAAGTTTAAAGAAAATATCATGCACATATGAATAAATGAAAAAAAAATAAAATTTCCATTTGGTGGTTCTACAAAAATAAATAAGTAAATTGGCAATCTGTGATAAAAGCAAAAAAAAGAAAATACAGACTTAAATAAAAATGAAAATATTAATATTAAATAGGAAATTAGTTCAGTTTATTCTTTTGGGAGAAAAAAATGAGAGAATTTGAGGATTTCATTTCAAAATATGGCAGGGATTAGAAAAAGAATGATAGCCACTCCAAGGGTGGGATATGTAAGATTGGTGTGATATGAATTTAGTGCAGTAAACCAACATCCTCAACAAATGTAAGTTAGGTTTTAGACAGACAACACTAGTACTTTGGGAATAGATTCAGTAATTAATTTTATGCATATACATATTAATTTTGATGGAAAATGAGTTTTTAATAGTTCTCCTAAGAGTCTAAAATATAAAACTATTATAACAATGAGTTTGGCACTTATTTTAAAACTCACCTCTATGATTACAGGTTAATAATAAAGCATAATTTTCAGACCAATTTGTCAGGAAAGAATAACATTTTGCAGTGAATTGTATATTGTTACCAACACTTAAGATTATTAGAGTTTTTTAGTTTATTATGCTGTGATAGCCACAACATACATGAAATCATTTTTATTTAAGTATCAATTATAAATTATGAATTTTTTGGTCTTTATCATTTTCTTTGATAATAAAGTCCTATATTTTGTTTTCTTGATTATAGGCAAAAGGCTCTCAAACCATGACACCCTCTGGCACCCAGAAAAAAGTTAAGAGAACACTGCCAAACCCACCTCCTGAGGAGGCTTCCACAGGAACTCAGTCAACATACAGCACAATGGGCACAGCTTCTAGGAGAAGGATCTGCAGAACCAATACCATGGCTCGAGCCAAGATTCTCCAGGACATAGACAGAGAGCTTGATCTTGTGGAAAGGGAATCTGCCAAGCTTAGAAAGAAACAAGCAGAACTGGATGAAGAAGAAAAGGAGATTGATGCCAAGCTCCGGTACCTGGAAATGGGAATTAACAGGAGGAAAGAGGCATTATTAAAGGAAAGAGAAAAAAGGGAACGAGCCTACCTGCAGGGGGTAGCTGAGGACCGTGACTACATGTCTGACAGTGAAGTCAGCAGCACCAGACCAACGCGAATAGAAAGTCAGCATGGGATTGAGCGACCAAGAACTGCTCCCCAAACTGAGTTCAGTCAGTTTATACCACCACAAACCCAAACGGAGTCTCAACTAGTTCCTCCCACTAGTCCTTATACACCATATCAATACTCTTCTCCTGCTCTTCCGACCCAAGCACCCACTCCATTCACCCAGCAGTCCCATTTCCAACAACAAACTCTGTACCATCAGCAAGTCTCACCTTACCAGACTCAACCAACTTTCCAAGCTGTAGCAACCATGTCCTTCACACCACAAGCTACACCAGCCCCACAACCATCTTACCAGTTACCATCCCAGATGATGGTGATACAACAGAAGCCACGGCAAACTACATTATATTTGGAGCCCAAGATAACTTCAAACTATGAAGTGATTCGCAACCAGCCCCTGATGATAGCACCTGTTTCAACGGATAATACATATGCTGTTTCCCATCTTGGTAGTAAATACAATAGTTTAGATCTGAGAATAGGCCTGGAGGAAAGAAGTAGCATGGCAAGCAGTCCAATATCAAGTATATCTGCAGATTCTTTCTATGCAGATATTGACCATCATACTTCGCGAAATTATGTCCTAATTGATGATATTGGAGAGATTACCAAAGGAACAGCAGCATTAAGCACCGCATTTAGCCTTCATGAAAAGGATCTGTCAAAAACAGATCGTCTCCTCCGAACCACTGAGACACGTAGGTCTCAAGAAGTGACAGATTTCCTAGCACCTTTACAGACTTCTTCTAGATTACATAGTTATGTGAAAGCAGAGGAAGACCCAATGGAGGATCCATATGAGTTAAAGCTTCTGAAACATCAGATTAAACAAGAATTCCGTAGGGGGACAGAGAGCTTAGATCACCTTGCTGGTCTTTCACATTATTACCATGCTGATACTAGCTATAGACATTTTCCAAAATCTGAAAAGTATAGCATCAGCAGACTCACACTTGAAAAACAAGCAGCCAAACAATTACCAGCAGCCATACTTTATCAAAAGCAGTCAAAACATAAGAAATCAATAATTGACCCTAAAATGTCCAAGTTTTCACCTATTCAAGAAAGCAGAGACCTTGAACCTGATTATTCAAGCTATATGTCTTCTAGCACTTCATCTATTGGTGGTATTTCTTCTAGAGCAAGACTTCTTCAAGATGACATCACTTTTGGCCTCCGAAAAAATATTACAGACCAACAAAAATTCATGGGATCATCTCTTGGTTCAGGACTAGGCACTTTAGGGAGTACCATACGGTCAGCCCTGCAGGATGAAGCAGATAAACCATACAGTAGCGGTAGCAGATCCAGGCCTTCCTCCAGACCTTCCTCTGTCTATGGGCTTGATTTATCAATTAAAAGGGATTCTTCCAGCTCTTCACTAAGACTGAAAGCTCAGGAGGCTGAAGCTCTAGATGTTTCCTTTAGTCATGCATCATCCTCTGCCAGAACTAAGCCTACCAGTTTACCAATTAGCCAGAGTAGAGGAAGGATACCAATTGTGGCCCAGAATTCTGAAGAAGAAAGTCCACTCAGTCCTGTTGGCCAGCCAATGGGAATGGCTAGGGCTGCAGCTGGACCCCTACCACCAATATCTGCAGACACGAGGGATCAGTTTGGATCAAGTCATTCATTGCCTGAAGTTCAGCAACACATGAGAGAGGAATCACGAACTCGAGGTTATGACCGCGATATAGCATTCATCATGGATGACTTCCAACATGCAATGTCAGACAGTGAAGGTAAATTGGGCCTAAAACTACTTTGCTGCTCTCAAAACTCAAACTCATATTTTTCTGCATGTTTAATTCTCCTTCTCCAAGGATGTATTCTATCTGTCTGGTTGCATCTTTTGCATGTTTACTTCAATTTTATTTCTTGTACATGGAAATTTTATCTTGTGTATAGATTTTGTGGCATGCGTTTCTGTAATTATTTTTAGTTTATTCTTTTATTGTTCTGTCTTAATTGCTTGATTTGTTTTGCTTTTGTTAGTATTCTATCAGTAACATATGGCCATTCTTTAAATTCATAAATAGAAAGTTTTTCATTGTATGGGTCTTTCATTTTTTGAAATAATTTTTAACTATTTGGTCAGTTTCAGTTTGTGAAATTATTACACAACTGGGTTACAGCCATTAAGTAATAGTTTCCTAGGTTTTTTAGTAGAGATTTATGTTACTTTTATGTGATAAGTGTTCACTAATTCAGAGAATGTTCTCTTTTTGAGAACTTTTGGATCATTTTCTGATATTAGTATAATACAGAATTCTATAATTTTCATTAAATAAAAGATTTCTGTTTTACATCTCTCATTATTAACACATTTGTAAATTTTGCATTACATGCTAGAAAATTTAGCACTAAATAAAATTTTAAAAATCTAATCAGTATGTAAGAAGTATTTTTTTAGATTTAAAACTGAAAAAATTATAAACTACTTTTGGGATTTTGGCTATTTGCAGTTCAAGCCTTCCTGGTGTGCTCATTTGACTTTTCCCTGGCTTTGCTTTTTGTATTATCTGTTGTTTTTGCCCTAAATTGTTTTGGTAATTTTTCATATTGAACAACTCCTTTAAGACAGACACACACTTAACTAAAAACTGATTTAAATGAATCTTTTTTGTTTAATCATATAATGTCTTGAGGATCTTAGAAAATTATCTAGTCCAAGTCTAATTTTCAACATGACGGAGAAGTGGTACGAGATTGTGGAGAGCCTTGTGCATACCAAGAATGGATCTCAGTTCTTTTTCTTTTCTTAACTTCCTTTTTGGTTTACATTTTAATGTTTGTGGAGTTATAGTCCTGGAAATAAAACATTTTGAATAAAAGCATCTTTACTTCATTGCTTTGGAGACTCCAAAGAACTAAACTGGCATGAATATTTTCCCTTTCAAATCTAACTTCTTTCTTGAAGACTTTCAGGAAAATGTGTTTTCATAAAAAGAATTGTCTTCCTATTTTAGTATCTAGACACAGATGTGATTTTGCAGAAGTTAAGTAGTCATTTGATGTGAAGGAAGACAAACTGCCTTTCCATGTGAAATCCCAATAGTCCAGTCACTTTGGGATCTGTATGCTTCTCTCCAGGCTGTTGGATTGATCATTTTTATTGACAGTCATTTAAATAAAACACTGCATTTGTGTACTTTTTAAAATTTATCCAATTATTTTAATTGATGGACATAGCTTACCAGAAATGTGATATTATGTTGAAACAGCCGTTAATGCTTTCTTTATTTTTTCTAATATGCATTTTACACACATTTTACATACATAGAACTTGCAGAAGAATAACAATGGTCTTCAATAGCCACATTTACAAAATAAAACAAAAACTCTAAATGTATTGCATAACTGAACACTGTGTGAACTGAACTTTTTGTGTACATAGGTGAGCATATTCTTTCCAGATAGGGAAGAATTGGAGAAATTCATTTATTCTTCACAAATGTTTTTCCACATGGTGTTAAATATGTTCATGGATAGCCCAATATGTGAAACAACTGAGTGTTTATTTCTTATTTACATGTTTGACTGATGTACACTCACAGTCATCAAGGCTCCAAAATTGTTTTGATAAACTAAATAAAACATCATGCAGCCTACAAAATTCTGAAGTGGATAAAGATGATACCAAAGAAGAAACCAATTTTAGTGAAATTTAAGAGATAAATATAGTTAGAAGTTAGACAAATAAATGTTCACAAAGATTTGTTGATACAAAATTAGATAAAAGACAACTTTAATATTGACTTAAATTGAGTATGTAATAAGTTTGTGAGTTGTAGTGACTTTAAGAGGTATGCATCATATAATGTGATACATTTTCTTGATTTCATACCATAAAAATGTATCACTCTTCTCTACTGAAAATTGCTGTACTTTTCTTTTGAAATCTTTCAGATTTTTGAATCTTTGGGTATTTAAGGGAAAATATAAAATCTTTTTAAAATGACATTACTCCTAACATTTATGAACTCATAATGTTACAGATGTTTAAATACATTTTAGCAAACATAATCCTATTTCTGTATTTGAATATTCCTAGAATAACTTTGAACAGGTTATTTAGTGTAGACTAAGCAAACTTAACTTCAAGTTGTTTGTTGTATGCATTCTCTGAATTCAATTAAACTTTATGCTATAGGCTATAAGATTTTTTCAGATGTACACTAGTTATATCTAGTTTTTGAAATGTAATTTGTGCTTAATATTTATGGTTACCAGCTAAGCCATAAATGGTCAAATTATATTTATTTCTACTACAACAAATCTTTTGTTGAAAACATTCTTTTATAATGTGCTTAATCCTGTGTCCCACAAAAGAATTAGTACATATAGTCTTTAAAAAAAGTTAACCAATATTTGTTACTGAGCATAATTAAACTATTTATGGGACTATTATCTGTGAATAATACTAGACCCCAAAATAGGTTATGTGCATTTTTATACTTAAGAATTCAAGAAAATATTAAAAACTTTTTAAATGAGCATTTTAATCTCCAGGAAATTATTTGAATTAACTTGGAACATGTTACTTTTTATTAAATTTATTTTTAAAATGTGACCCTAACATGACAGGTCAGACAATTACATTTATAAGCAATTACCATTATGTACTACTGGCTCTAAATGAGAAAGGTAGAATCCAGTATAGAAGCATGTTATTCATTCTCAATGCTTTTGGTTAATTTTATATTTCTATGACGGGATGATAGCTCCTCATTCAATTATATGTAGAGTTATTATTAGAAATAGCAGAAAACCAAAGTAGGTGAAAAGAATTGGAAATAAATCAGTAAAAATTTAGAACAGATTGAGATTCTGCCTCATTTTTGTAGCTATGGCCAAGAATAACATTTGTGTTTCCTAAAAATGTGTATTGCAAATGCAATTAGGAAAGTTATATATTCAAATAAATTCATACACATCATTATTCAGGATATTAGTGTCTTTTCATGAAAAGATAAAGATGAAATAATAAAAACATATAAGATATAGACAAAATTCTTCTATCCTTACTGTGGTTTCTTTTCATGAAAAGATAACAATAAGGTAATAGAAACATGTAAGAAACAATAAGGTAATAGAAACATGTAAGATATAAAAAAATTCTTCTGTCCTTATTGTGGTTGCTTTTGATGAAAATATTAAGGTAAAATAATAAGACATAGACAGAATTTTTCTATCCTTAGTGTGGTTAAGGATAATCTAATAAAATTTCAGAGAATGATGATTAAACAATGGAGTTGTTTTATTTTTGCTTATCAAATGTCAGTTACACTGAATATTTTTTGTAAATTAGTAGCTTGGTTTCAAATTAATAATGCTGTGCGCCATAGTAATTGTTGAGTATATTGGGAAAAGTTGCATCTATTAATGAGGTTCTTAATTCATACCACAAATATTTATTTAAAGTTATGCCATTGCAAAGCCTTCTTTTTGTGTTCAGGGAGGACAGCATTGCCTCCAGGCACCTGATAGTCTAGTAGGCACGCAGTTAAGTACATAAGCAACCACAAACCAGATACGGATTATTGTATTTCTCACATAAGAGCACTTACCCCATGACATATCTTCTCTCGTTCCATATTTATTGGAGGAAATGCTATGGTTAAATAGCAGCAGTACTGAGCAAGCCTGTACATGTGGTAGTACATACACTGAATGGTCCAGACCAGCCTTGGATATGATGAGAATGGCATGGAAAAAAATCTAGGGAGGGAGTTTTGGAAAAAATGTAGTCAGAAGTATGCACAAAAAGGAAACCACAATGATACAGAGAGGAGAACTCAAAATGTAGTATCATATGAACTGCAGTTTCAAGAAAGCAAAGGTTGACAGTATCTTCAGTAAATCCTTCAGGATGAGCACTGGAGAAGGGATGCTCCATCTGCCATGTAGGAGTCAGCAATGAATTTCCAAAGACTTTTAATCAGGGACCTTTTAAAAAATACAGCAATTTATAATACACTCCCCCTTTTTTGACAGTACTGGGGTTTGAGCTCAGGACCTCAAGTTTGCTAGGTAGGTGCTCTATCACTGGAGACACATCCCCAGCCCAAAGTCAAATTACTAGGTAAAATAGAATACTTAGTAACTACAGAATAGCCTTAAGAGACCTGAAATAGTAATGGAATGAGATGGAAATTTTAAAATAACTGTATATTTTAAATATGATCACATTTTCAACAAACTACTTTATGATGTAAAGTTTTATCATAGTATATATTTTTTAAAAAGCAGTCAAATTCTCAATAAAATTTCAAAATCAGTTTGCTTTAAGAAAATAATAGATTTATTTGTATTAAAATTCTAAGAAATATTTTTAATATTAATCCACCATGTACTAAAGGCATACATGTCCCTGGCAATAACACTTGGGAAATTCTTAGAAACAAATGTTTTTGCTTATTTGCAAATGTCATATAAATGCCATAGTTTTTTTTCTCTAAGGGTTTTTTTTTTTAATTGTTGTGCTGGGTGGGGGTACAATATGACATTTTCAAAAGTTCTTACAATGTATGAAATATATCATACTTCAGTTCACTGACACTGCTCTCCCTTATTCCCCTTCCCCAACTCCTGGAATAGTTTGAACAAGTATCATTTTTGTAAATGCCATTTTTTTTTAAATCAGTCAATGTGAAATCCAGTAGCCACATATTGGTACTGAGTTTATGTAACAGTGGAAAAGTAACCGAAACTTCCCCCACCATACTCAAGGCATATATTTTTTGTTTTGTTTTGTTTTGTTTTTTAAGTTTGAGGGAAAGGGGATAAAATGGGAACTGACAGGCTGAAGTTAAATATAATGACAGCTCTGTTCTTTTATCTGTTCCATCATTACCTAACTATCATTTTATTCTGATTCAAAATTTGATTTTTTTGGTCTTATTTTGTTCTGGGATAAACTTCTATGTGCATCATTTTTCTTGGCTATTCTATGGTATGAAATTTTAACATAATTTCCCCTTAGAGCTGATAATGAAAATGATGTTTCTGATTCCATTGGGAGGGAGTTTTATCTGAAATGCATGTGTGGTTAACAAGCCTAGTGCATATTAATACTGCACAACGTCTGCTGCCTTCAACCATCTGACTAGTTTTGGTTGCAATGTATGATTTTCCATGGTCTCCAAAGCTTATCACTTGCGTCGTGAGGAAACAGATTGGTTTGATAAACCCAGAGAGTCTCGTTTGGAAAATGGACATGGTCTGGACCGAAAACTGCCAGAAAGATTGGTTCACTCTAGACCACTTAGTCAACATCAAGAACAAGTAAGTACAATACTTACCTATCAGAAAAGACCTAATTCTACCCTAAAATGATCTCAATTATCCTAAATGTGTGTCAGTCAAGTTCACACATGATTTTTTTCAGTAACTTAAAGCAGTAAGTACTTCACTTCCTCAGCTCTAACTATTTGGCATTGGATCATATCTGTGATGCTTCTACCAGGTAATTTAAATGATTTATTCATCCAGGAGATAATTATTAAATTTGTTTAACATATGCAGCACTGTTATAGAAGGAGAGTATACAGAGCTCCTGTAGAGCTTGCGAGAATAATAGACAAAGTAGATTTGTGTACTTTTATTGCTTTCCAATAACAGTATGCTCAGGGACTAAGAAATACCAAATAAGAGGGTGACCAAAGCAAGTTAGATAGGAGAGAAGGAAGGTTTCACATGGTGGAGAAAAGGTGACTGATACTTTACATATGAAAACAATCATTTTTTTGGATTGTATCTACATAACCACTCTCATAAAGTTGATTTTTTGGAGTGAAGAAAATGAAACAAATAAATTTACAATTAGATAAATATGAGACCAAAATTTATGATCTTACTTAGATCAAATGAGGTAATGTTGAGTTGAAGCGTGAACGACTCCTAGGAAAATAAAGGTTGGATAAATTGAAAGCCATTCCTCTGGCAAATCCAGTGGCCTTAAGTCAATTGCCCTAGCACATCAGGTACATGCTTGTTGGCAGTCATTATGATCACTGAAACATCCTCTAAAGAGCTAGCATACTTATTTCACTTATGCTAACTCCAAAATTGTTGTACTGAGTAGTTGGTTGCTATAGATGATGACCACATTTTGAACAGCTAACACAATTCACATGAATTCAATTTACTATGATTGAATTTAATTCACAAAGTGTTCATCATTTTGAAAAGTAGAGCAAAACAAGGTTTTTGCTGAGTAAGTACTGTTGTTGATACATTATTTATGCTCTCAAATTTGATTTGGTCCTAGGAAACTTCAGGTTTCATGGGTAAACATCTGAGTAGTAAATATAATTATTTTTTCAGGATTTTCTTGTTTTGTTTTTCTATATGCTATTTCATTTTCTAGAAATTTTGAGATTCTTCTCTACATAGTTTATCTCTCATTAGTGTTTTACATTTTTAACACTCTAAAAATGTATTAAAGACATAATATTTACCACTCTAAACATGTCTCAGTATGCTTTAATTTCTTTTTACTTGACCTTAATATTTCAGATGATACTGAATTTTACTTTTCTTAGAATTATACTTTTATTAGCTAATCTTGGTATTCTTAATGTTATGTTTGCCATTGTATTTCCTCTTTCTTCAGGAAAAATAAAATCATTTGAACATGTTTTAAAATTTTAAATTTACTTCTTTAATCTATAATTCTAGAATACTAAATTTTTCAGTTGAAAATAATGTTCTTAAGTGTTTTTTATTGAAAGGCTTTCCCTGTAATAGTACACTTGGTATTTCTTACCCATCTCACTTATTTCTTTGAAGTTCAGCATTCCCCACAAACTTAGATAAAATCAGTGAAAACAAGAAATGCTTTAACAAAATCGTAGTAAGTGCAACCATATAAACTGGAGAAATTAAAGAAGAACAACTTCTAAACATTTGCCATCCAACACTATTAATCACGGGGTGCTCAGAATGGAGGTGTCCAGCTGATCTAGCCACTTAATATTATTTCAGAATACATTTAAATAATCAGTGTATACCCCTTAAAAACTTTCTAAAATTCTGTTCTAAATAGGTAGATGAAATATCAATATTCCTAATAATATTTTGTTCCTAATTTTTGTTACTAACACATATGGACTTACAGTTCTTATTTACTGAGGACATAGTATGTCATATTTTAAGCAACATGTACTTACAGACTAGTATGATACAAAGTTAAGCAGAGAGGGTATATTGAGGGTTATTTAATAGATTACTATGTTTAGTAAAGTAGAAAGCAAGAATGTTTGCTAAGTGAATACTAAAGACAGATATATTTTCTTGCTGATAATAATCTTTAGATTTAAAATTTTTACATCTTTGATATCTGTCATACAAACTAAAAATATTAAATAGTTGTCAAAAGTGCAAATGCATTAAGTTTTAAATGAGTTATGACCCACCACACAGGTCAAGAAAGGGAACATTGCCTGCCCCAGAAACCTGTGTATGCTACAATCTTAATCTTCTCCTCACCCAAGCAACAATTGTGTTGATATTGTGACACTAATTTCCTTGTTTTTATTTATAATATTTATAAATAGGAATTACATAGAAGATAACATATTCTGTAATTCTATAACATGTCAATGTTTTATTATGTAAAGTTCAAAATTTATGCTTTTCTGCATTAATACTTATCTTCAAAAACTGCCTTCCTTCTTTAACTTATCCTAACTATATTTTGGTCTGGAGAATAACAAAGTTACATTTCATTTTATTCAGTTCTTTGCATCTTTAACATAAAATGGTAATATTAACCTCTGGATGCCAATAAACTCAGATGCTTTTATTGGAAAACATATGCATAATAAGAATTTGTGCTCATAAAGTGCTCTGGAGGCAAAAGGAATAAAACCAAATTGACTAATGCAAACACTAATTTATCTGCTTTAAAATACTTTATATAAAACTTACATTAAAGGGAGAGAAAAATATTGCTGAAAAACTTTATTAGATTCACAATCATATTAACTACAAAATAATCAAATCTTTAAACTTATATTTGTTTCAAGTATTATACTTAATGTTTGACTTCTGCAGTCTTCAGTAGAAATACAGCTCTGCTTTGTGAAGTGAACAGATCACCTGACCACATTTCTTTTTAATTTTTCCTCAGTCACATAACCCATAAACCCATAAACCCATAAAGGGAATTAGTACTCTTTATAGGGTGGCTGTAAAAGTCAACATGTTTCAACTACTACAAAACACCTCCACTCTGCACTAATGAGCATGCCCTCTGCAATCCTCATGTACCATGTAGCTGCTGGAATGGAGGCATATTGAGTTCTTTTGAAGGAGTCTCTCTCTCTCTCTCTCTCTCTCTCTCTCTCTCTCTCTCTCTCTCTCTCTCATGCTGGCCTTACAATAGTCTGTCTCCTCTCTCTGGATTTTTTTCCTCCTCTCTTCTCTTGCCCAGCGACACTTACCACTCAGGTCCCCATGCGCATGCCCCACTCTTGCAACAAGATTTCCTGACATCATCAACACCATCTCCCCAAAGTCTGGAAAAAGTTTCTTTGCTGTTCTCCAGTAGAAATCTATGCATTATGTTTTGGGCTATAAGCACTTAGAGCACAGCAGCTCTCTACTATTCCACCACAGTGCATGGGAATAAGGGCTAGGTTCCCAGGAGGGCAATCTGTTCCCTGCATCTCTCATGCATGGTGTTTAAGTTCACAAATATCTATACAAATAAGATGTATGTTAGCACAACTCTTACTATTCCAAAAATATGAAGACTCAATTCATGAAAACAATTACTTTTAAATATTTGTAGTTATGGAAGAAAAAACATCCTTTTACCAGGAGACCTGTCAGTAGAGAATCACCAAAAGACAATGGTAACAGAGACCAGCCCTGGGGCACCACTTAAACCCAATTCTGCCCTTCACCTTGTTCCTACTCTTATTTGGCAAAAGTAACACCATCTCTAGAGGACTTTCTCAACATTCACTTGTAATGCTTACTGACTATGTGGCAAAAGACACTTCTGCTTTCTAAAGATTCTTGGTCACATTGATCATCCTCATGGCAGTTCATTGTTTTGGCTTTGTGTACTTAAGGAGCTGACTGTAGACAGTCTCAGAAACTACAAGAACATTGTAGATGCTCTGAAAGCATCATTCATGTAAATGAAGATGTTCAAGATCCCTTATTCTAACATCATCAGAGACATTATTAAAAAGACACAATTAGCAGCTGATAAAACTGATGAGAAATTTAAGTAACCCATGATCTCTTCTAAACCATACTGCAGCTACACTATGAGATTATATCTACAATATTCCACAGACTGGAAATTAGAAAGATCCAAAGGCAAAATAGTGTTTCTTTGTTTATTTTTGACCAAGTGGGGAAAAGACATTTTAAAATCATCATTAAATACTACAAAAAATTTGAAGATGTTTGAAATAAATGTGAAATGATATACTCCATTTTTAATGAATTATGTATGGCACCAAAGCAAAGATTTGTTATATATAATAGTTGTACAAGTTTCAGTGCAGCTGTTTTAATTCTTTAGAAAAAAATAAAAATCTTTTAAATGTGAATTACATGCAGGAATAAGGCAAAGCAGAAAGAATATAGAAGGAGCCAGACAGTTGTGGTGGTACATATCTATCATCCCACGATTTGGGAGGTTGTAGCAGGAGTGTTGCATGCTTTAAGCTCTGAGCTACATAGGGAGACCCTGTTATACACACACACACACACACACACACACACACACACACACACACACACACACACACACAAAGAAGAGGGTTAGGAGGGCAGAAGAGAGTTGGTAAGAGAAGGAAAAGAGAAGATAGTACGGAAAAAGTTAGAGGCAAGCAGATATGAAGTGAGAGACAAAAGGCAACAGAAAACAAGAGAAGAAAGAAAAATGTAAGCTCTTACTGTTGAGTACATGAATAAGGTTTTCAGTGCTTTAGAAAGTTAGCATTAGATAATGATTATCTGATTAAGAGAATCATTTTTATAATACTGAATACAATACTTTTTTTCTATCAAAGATTTATATAATATTCCTGTTCTTCCAGAATTTGGCTGTTGCTTAGGGAGTATTTTGTGTTCCTCTAAGGTTTGATCAAGCTTATTCTTCCATAAGAAGAATAAAGACTAAAAGCTATACTTTCAGCTGCATTTTTTGACTATTTGACTTTTAACATCCAGAATTCTAATCATTTTACATTTAGGTTTTAAGACCAAAGAAGTTTTCTTAGAAATATTTCTTCCAGAACTGTACATTTCTTTGTTTCTAAATTATATTTAATAATTTGATATATATTTCTTAAATATATTCTAAAATAAGTACTATGAAATTTCCATATTTTTAAAACTTTCTTTCATTTGTAATTGAACTTGAAAATAAAATCCTGTTTGTATAGGTATGAATAAATATTTATTATCTCAATTTCTCATTATTTTACAAATCTCTTCTGAAAGCAAAGTTCCATAAAATATATAAGGCATGAGTTTGCATTCACTAATTTACTTTTGTTTTAGAAATCTCATTTCACCAGGTGGGAATAGATATAATACAATCTATAGTCCTGTTCAAGTCTCAGTAATGAGAATTGAAATTACTTGGCAATCGTAGCTTTAAGTGTTACTCCTCCTACTATAAGCAACTTCTATATTAATTGATAAGTAATGGATACAAAGTAAGCTTCAGAAAGTGTTAAAATGAGTAATGGCTTTATTTACTTAGAATTAGTCTTCACATATATTGAAGCTTCTAGTAACTGTGCTCTGTGGAAGTACAATTCCATAACAAAATCAAACAACTTAAACACAATGTAATCCTAATTATGGTGTCAAAGATGAAGTGTGGCTCCACATCTCTGGCTTTTCTTCACTAGCATCACTTAATTGCTGAAATTTACCTTTGCATTTCTATGCAGTCAAGAGCAAAATTAGTAGTCAGCTATTTTCCATATATATTCTCTATCCATTGTCATGAATATTGACTACACACTCTATAGTAACAGAAATCTTTGTGAACCTGTTACATGTACTCATTAAGTTCCCAAATAGAACAAATCGGTTTGTAAGAACAAGTGGTTATAAATACAAATACCACAATGAACTCCAAAACTAATCATTATATAGTATGAGTGAAAGATGCTTAAATTGTCAACATTTAAAAATCTAATACATTTTCATTGATTTAATCAATGTGCTTTTAGAGGTGATAGTCTAGTATTGTATTTTCAGTGTCTCTAACATGGATTTTCACCTTATCACATGTGTACCTTAGATTATACAGATGAACGGAAAGACCATGCACTACGTCTTCCCCCATGCAAGGATAAAAATAACAAGAGACTCTAAGGATCACACAGTTTCAGGTAAAACAAATAAAATAATCTAATTCTCTTTAATTCTAATGTTAGATTGTCATATGTTTTAGGATTTCAGTTTAACTGATTTATTAAATTTCAGAAAACCACATTTTATATAAAAATGGTGTCTTATAAAATAAGCAGACTATCCATTTGAACATAAAAGTCATTAATGACATGATCCTTAATATGAGGAGTCACTAAATGGTACATGTTTAAATCATTGTTTTCATTAACTGCATTTTTAAATGTGTATGGTATTACAATGCTCCTTAATTATTACCCTATTCAGTAATATGGTCACTGCTTTAGGAATGTAAAACATTTTATACAGGAAACTAAGAACTTCTCATGAATAAATTTACCTACACCTACTCAATGTGAGCACTATCAGTTATGCTGATGGAATGTTAAAACTTATTTTGAAATAATTTTGGACATCCATCAGTCTGTTCAGATTCCTTAATGTTAATATCTAACTATACAAAATGATCAACCCCCCAAAAATGAACATCAATGTGACATTACTAAAACATCTATAGGCTGTATCAAAATTTTGAGTTTCTCCACTAATCCAATTTTTATTTTTCCTGGTTCCGGATCCAACATTGCATTTAATTGTGATGACTCCTGGGTCTACTGCCACCTCATAATTCCTCAGTCTTCCCTTGTCTTTCATGAGCTTAAAACTTTTGAAAGATATTGGAGTATTTATATTACAAATAAACATTTCATTATTTAAATCAATGAGATAAAATATAAATTTTTGAAGTTAGTGAAATTGGTTTTGTAAGCACCAATATCACAAAGAACAAAAGCACCTATTTTTTTTGTTCATAATTGCCCTCACAGATTCTGGACCATGGAAAACATAGATGTGGAATGAGTTTTGCTTTGGGCAATTTTCCTGTCTATTTTCATAGAAAATGAATCAGTTAGGAATTTCATGTTGTTTTCCTTTTAAGATTAGGTAATTTTTCTTCTGCTGGAGAAAATAATGCAAGCTTTCATAATTTTATTGATATTCAGACTGTATTTTAGGTGTTGATAAAAATTCCAAGAGTGAACTTTAAAATCTAGGGAGTCTATTCACAAAACTTATTACTTGCCAAAAATTATTTCAGTTTCTTCCAGATGCTAAAGCAAAACAGCATAATACTTTACAGCAATGCCAAAATTATTTTTTCAGGATACACAATAGAAATCTTCAAACCATTCACCCTAAATCATGAGTGAATCAGGGTATCTGTTTCATATCCTAATTGTTTTTATTCTTCATTAAAAGATTATCCCCTCGGCCATATTATTTATCTTTTATAGTTCATATTTATTTTTTTCTTTTACTTCAACTAGAAAAAAGTTTTAAAGTATAGGTGCTATTAATTTCTTGTTCTGAATATTCTCTTAAAACTGAATTGAATTTCTTGTGTAGGTATATTTTGCAAAATGAGGATAGAAGATTACTGTTTTAAAGAATAAATTTGCTAGTACTATACTGTATTATCTCTCTTCATGTCCCATTTTCTAAAATAAAATAATAACATATCTTTTGCCTATTTTATTTACCATTGCACTTTTTTACTACTAAATATATTATCCATGTGTCTTTAGGAACCATGATCCCATGGATTTGAAACTAATTTCAAATAAGTTTGTAGAACTATAAATAACTTTAAATGCATGTTCATGCAACCCTAGGGCCAGAAACACAATCATTGTGAACAGTGTCTAGTATTAGGCAAAGAATGGAACATTTCTGCTCTTATCTAGCCCTGTGCTATTTACTGCCCAAATCAAAGCCTAATAGGATTGACTAAATATTTGTTGAAAGGAATGAGTTACTTTTTTAGCTATGATTACCATTTTATATTAATTCTTACATATTATTTCAAATTGATGTTTAAAATTCTATGTGTATATCATATACAAATGTACTTTAAACATATATACAGTGTATAATCACTAAACACAGCTAGATAACTTATCTATTACCTCACACAGCTATGTTTTTTGGGAGAACACTTTACATTTATTCACTGGGCATTTTTCAAAAATACAGTATGTTGATCTTAGGATGTATCTCAGTGGTAGAGAGTATGCCCAGCACAGACAAGGCCCTTAGTTTAACTCCTAACGACTAAAAATGTATAATATGATTTTATAGCTATGAGTATATGTTTTAGAGATACGTGCTAAAATATTTAGAGAAAATCATATCTGGGATTTCCTTCAAAATGAACTAAGTGTGGAGAATGGTGCCGAGATTCATGAAGCAAAATTAGCTGTATTTTGTTTGTGATAATTGGAGCCGGAAAATTAACTGTGTAGCGTTTTATTATAGTCTTGTCATTTTATATGTGTAAAATTTTTTTAATTCTTACTTGTTTCTCATGTTCACAGGTATACAGCAATATGCAATAGCTTTATCAATAATGAAAAAACTAGCAAAGCTAATGGTTTAACTGTCTTTGAAAAATGAGATAATTTGTGCAAAGAAGAAGTAAAGAATAAAATGTAGTATACCAGAGAAGAAAATAGTTCTTAACATATTGTCATTTCAGTTATGTGAACCACTTGAAAGTAGAACTACACTACCTTTCATGATATTTTATAAAACTAGGTGAGTGTAGCATAAAAAAAATTTATATTAAGTGAACATGCTTTTCAAATAAAAGAAAAAATATTTTTATTTATAAGAAACAAAATAATTTCAAAATAAGAAACATGAATAGAAAGTGTTGTTTTTAACATTTCCTTTTCATGATTCTCAAAATGTTGAGACTGGAACCCTCAAAACCTACAATAGTTTCAGGGGGTTCACAGGTCAAAATTGTTTTTAGAGTAGTAAGACCCTCTCCTCATCTTGTGAACCCTTAGTAAGGATTTGCAGAGGCTATATGCTATGTGACATCACATGAGATTATACAGAAGCAGATAAGAGAATTATGCTCTCTTCTTGTAAGCTATATAGTTGAAAAAATGTAAATGAGTGTCATCCTTCTCGTAAGTTTTCATTTATAAAATAGTTTTGTTTAATAAAAATATGATTTATTTTGTTGTGGAATGAGTTTATTATTTTTAATGCATTAATATTTTAATTTTTAATTTATAATACAGAAAATATACTTGTAATGCATACAAACAAAGGCTCTTTGAGGTCCTTAGTTGTATTAAAGGTGATAAATGTCTCCTGAAACTAAAAACTTTAAAGATGTTGTCAGAAAACGTTAAAAAGACAAAAAAAGGTGGCAGCAATATGCTTTTTTTTCTTTATTTTAAAAAAAAACTTATGACATGAAATCTATTTTGTTTCTATAATTCATAGTGCAACTGTTTTAAGTGTTTATTCAGTGGTAGTCACCTATGTAACTCCCATGATATGACTTAAATCATGTTGGATGCTCTGAATAGAGGATTTCATAAAGACCAGGATCATCAACCTGCTCCTGATTGAGTAGGAGGACTTGTAATGTAAGTCATTGCTACCATAGAATTTTAAGAACTGAGACAAAAGCCAAGAGATTTATAAAAGTTTATTGTTTATACACACACTTACATATATATAGATATATTACATCTACAAACATAGATATGCATCATAGTTTATAATTTTGTAACGTATGCAGAGAGAAATATATGCAAGAATTTCATATTACATGATCTATAACTTTTAGAAAATCCTTTAACTTTCAACATGTAAACTTCAAATATGTAATTAATAGGCGTTTTTTGACAATTGTACAATGGTTTTCAGAACCTTTGCTCAACTAGGCATATAGGCAGCAGAGTGGTGAGGACAGCTAATGAGTTTTGGAGTCATAAAGACTGAGTTGGAATTCAGCTCTAACACTTACTTAAATTTTGACAGTAATTTTTTTTAACCTGTAAAATAAGAGCTCCATGTTCTTCACATAATTGTTAGTGAATCTAATGCAAAATCTTGTACTTACTACACACTCAACAAATGCTATGTTCTTCTTACTTAAAGAGAACTAAGCAGAAAAGAACAAAATGTAATGCTCAAGAAATGAACTTTTTTCTTAAATTAAGAACTCCATCTTACGGTTCCAGAAACACAGCTGTTTGAAACAAGCCAAAGAAATTCTTCTGGTTTTAAAAAGGGCGTTTATTATGTGCAATTCCAAAATGGACTGGCTACATCTGCGAAGCTATGAACACTAATTAACAATTATACTAATGAAGAACATTCAAAATGTTGTTTAGTTTCAGAAGGTAGCAGTATCTTCCTAAGAAATAGTGGCTCATTCTCTATTCTTCATTATTTATCATCTTTTTGGTCTTTTGAAACAGTAGACAAATTCTAATGGATTTCATTGGATCTCACTAGCAATACCAAGTGTGGATATTTCTTTTTATTATATTATTATAAACACTTTAGCGAAGTATAATTTACATTTTATAAATTCTGTTAATGTGCAAGCAAATATTTTAAATAAATTTATAGAATTGTGCAATCATCACCAAAATTTTGTTTTAGAAATTTCCATCATTATGAAAAGTTAACTAGAACTTGATAATAATCACTATGTCCAATGTGCCTCTGATACAAAATACAAAACACTGATTTATTTTCTGGCTCTTCATGTTTGTTTTTGTAAAGAACTTCATATAAATGTAGTTGTTCATATGCAATTTTGATATCTGACTTCCTTCTCTAATGTTCCAAAAAAATTTAATTAGTGTATGTTATGGCATATGCTAGTTAGTGGTTTTTCACTTTTACTGCTAAATATATTCTATAGTGTTTGAATATTCAACACTTGGTTTACCCTATAGGATTTTTCCACTTGATAAACACATATGCATGTAAGTTTTAGTTGGATATTTGTCATTTTTGTTAGGTGGTTTCCTAGACATGAAATTCCTGGGCTGTTATTTACTGTACTGTTGCTTAGGAAAGTGCCAAATCATTTTTAAAAGTGAGTGTACCATTTCACATTCCTGCCAGCAATGTCTAAGGGTTCTACTCTCTCAATGTCATTGATTACACTGGTCAATATCTGTCTTTTTATAGTAGATACGGGTGATGCCTTGTTGTTTCAATGCATTTACCAATGACGTGATTTTTGGCATCTTTTCATGTGTTTGTAAACAATACATACATATTCTCTAGTGAAACATCTATTCAAATATTTTGCTAATGGCTTATTTAGGTTTTTGAATTTTTGAGTTTTAAGAGTTCCTCATATATAAGTCCTTATAAGGCATATGATGCACATATATTTCCTTCCTCTCTGCCTCTTCTCCACCTATTTATTTAATGTTGACTTTAAACAAAAGAACTTATACTTTAATGGAATCCAATTTGCTGATATATTTATTATATAGATCATATGACTCTTGACAATATTTAGAACCCTTTGTTTTCACAAAGTCACAAAAGTGTGACTTTGTAGTTCTACCCAGAACTTTTTACACTTCAGTAGATGGCCTATGTTATGATTTTTGTATACAGTATGAGGCAGGAATCAGAGTTCATTCTTTTGAACCACAAATTAATATACAATTGTTCTCAAATCTTTTGTTAGAAAAAAAATCCACCACTATATTATCCTGACATCTTTGTCAAAAATCAGTTTACCATTAATATAATTCCTTATTTCTGTATTCTTAGTTTATTTCCATTGGACTATATGTCTACTTATTATTACAACACTATATTGTGTTTACTATAATTTAATATTAAATTTTGAAATCTGGTAGTTTAAGTCCACAAACTTTGTTTTTCAAAAAAAATGACGACTCTTGGACTGGTGGTGTGGCTCAAGTGGTAAGAGTGACTGACTGGCTAGCAAGTGTGAGATTGTGGGATCAAACCCCAGTGCCAACAACAACAACAAAAAAAGAGTGTTCTAAAGCCTTTGAATTTTAATAAAATTGTAGGATCACCCAACTAAATTGTCAGAAGGATTGCATTGAAATTACAGGTCAATTTAGAGAGACTATTTTAATAACACTGGGTTTTCCAATCCACAAACATATATCTCTTCATTTATTTAGATCTTTTTAAATTTATCCTACTGAAATTTTCATTTTTCTTGTACAAGACTAGCATTTTTTTTATCAAATGTGGTGCAAAGTCTTTTATTATGTGTGATCCTACTGTGAATGGAGCTTTCCTTGTGACATTTCCATGTATACATGTATTATAACCCAAATTGGTTCATCTCCTCTGTTTTTCTTCTTTCTACCTTAGTCCCTTTCTTATGGTGATTTCAACAGGGTTAAAAGTTCTATATTCATTCTTGTCTAGAGAGTACATCAACCATATTCACTTTCTTAACTTCCTTCTTTTACCCTCCCTCTCTTGTATGTGACCTCCCCTTAGCATGATCTCTGTTTTTCATAATATTGCTGTATTTGTATTAGGTCTATATTCCACCCATGAGAGGAAAAACATGCAGCTTTTGGCCTTCTGAATCTGGCTAACTTTACTTAAGATGTTCTCCAGTTCCATCCATTTACTTACAAACAACAAAATTTCATTCTTCTTTGTGGCTGAATAGAATTCCATTGTGTATAAATACATTTTCTTAATCCATTCATCAGTAGTGGGGCATCTTGGCTCTTTCCATAGCTTGGCTATTGTGAATAATGCTGCAGTAAACATGGGTATGAACCTGCCTAAGAAAATGCATTTTAATTGATATTTATATAATGAACCAACCTTGTATTCCTAGGATGATTTCCATTTGTTGATAGCTTATTGTCCTTTTTATATGGTTCATGATTTAGTTTGCTTTGTTAAGTAATTGTATGTTGGTGATGATGAGGGATATTCTGTAGATTTCTTTTCTTGTGATGACTGTGAGTGATCTTGTACTACTGACCTTATAGAATGTGTAGGGGAAGTGCTTTCTATTTTTTAAAAGACTTTGTGAAGAATTAGTATCATATATGCTTTGAACATATGATAGAATTCTTCAGTGAAGAATTCACCAGTGATAGAATTCACCTGAGCATTTCTTTGTGGCAAGAATTTTCATTATGAATTCAGTGTTTCCTGGTTATCAGTCTAGAATTTCTATTTCTTCTTGATTCACTTTTGGTAATTTGGGTCTTTCTATAAATGTATCTATTTCATCTAAGTTTTATAATTTTTGTTATAAACTTACTCATAACATTTTCTTATCAACCTGTGCATTTCTCTTTGGACATGGTAATGGCCATTTTGTCATTCCTAAATTTGATCATTTGTTCTTTTCAATTTTTTCTTGACTAATTTAGCTAAAGATATGTCAATCATGCCAGTCTTTTTAAAGAGCCACCTTTTGTCTACATTTATTTTTCTCTATTTTTTCTGTATTTTATCAATTTATGATCTATTATTTGTCATATTTGAATAATTTATGATCATTTATTTCTTTCCCTCTAATTTATTTTATGTTTAGTTGGCTATTGATTTCTAGATTCTTAAGTTGAAAAATTAGGTTATTGATTTGGGACTTTTCTTATTTACCATGTTCCATATATTTTATTTTTATTTTTATTCTGTTCATAGTATTTTCTAATTCCCTCTTCTAATCCATTGTTTACTTAGAAACATTTTAATTCGAAATATTTAAGAATCTGTGGTCTCTTTTTCTTCCTGATTTCAAGTTCTATTGTGTTTGCTGAACTTACTTTGTCTGATTTCAGTCATTTTAAGTTTATTAAGATTTGTTTTATGGCCTGGAATATACTGTATCTCAAAGAATGTTGCAGTGCACTTTGTTACTCCTTGTAAATTTGAGTTCCCATGTGGTGACATTTCCTTTCAACCAACTAGCTACAAGTTATCAGGGCGTTGCACTTGCATTCTGCCACTTGAGCCATGTTTTAGATAATACATGTTGCACCACTAGATTCATATATTCTCTGAGGGGAAATCTTTCCTCTGATGTGGTATTAGTTCTGCTCAGCATTGTATTATTATCAGCATCATTATCTTATTTCTGTTGTTTCAGTGTTTACTATTTGAATCAGATTCCTAGGAGTTGTAGCTTCATTGTCTAGTTGTTGGCCAAGGATTAGTCATAAGTTCTCCTCAAGCAACTTCAAACTACTTATAAAGCAGTAAAGTTTTGTTGATGGAATGGGATATAGTTTGGGAGACTACTCAAAGATCAAGCAATTTTTTCATCTAGCTAGGTTCTCATCTGTGCTGCACATTTGTGTAATCTTCTTTCTGCTAGGTATGTGTGAGGAGTTTAGGTTCTGCTTGATCAGTGCCAAGCACACACACCAGGACTTCATTTACCCAGAGATATGTAGAGAGTTTATTAAATGTACTTATGGCTACATCAGTTCCCAGTCACCCAGCTTAATAGCCAAATAACCTGCTGATCTGCCATATCCTCCATTTCCTATAGCAGCAAAACTTCTGGCTTTCATGGCCCACCCTGCCCACTAGAACTACCCTGAAAACTGAGCTGGTAATTGAAGTAGTCCAGCAAAGCACAACCAAAATTCCCTGTTCTTACTCAATATTCAGTAGCTTTTCATGAACAAATGCTCCTCTGTTTGCTGTATGCTTTTATGCTTTTACTAAACTTCCAAAGTGCTGTATTTTGCCCAATTAAGCAATTTACTTGTTGGGAAAGGATTTTATCCTAACCTTACAACATTCTATACCTGAAGATTTCATGAGAAAACTGACTTTTTTCTACTGGTCTTTGAATCAAAAACATTAAGACAAATTATATCCCTTCTACTTGTTGTGGAAGCCCAAGACAAAGTACGATTGCCACCTCAAGGACATGTGTGTCCTGTGCTAGCTGCTGGAACTTCAGTGGAACTGAACAAACCTACAAAGTGAGACTGGATGCCTAAGTCTTTCTCTCCCCACACAGATGGTTTTTTCCTCTTTTATTGTAATGCATGATTCAGTTATTAACTTAAGTCCCATTTTGGAATAAATTGAGTTTAAAATCATGTAAGTAAAATAAGGTTGAGGTTGAATTGGCTGCAGTCATACATTCCTGGTAAATTTTGGTGAAAATTTGGATTCACTACCTTAGTAACAAAAGGTTTTATTGTCAGGGTTGCTGCCCCAGAAACATTATCACTGTTTTCTGATAGTTTAAGGAAAAATATTGCTTGTATATTGTGGTCCTGCTAAGGAAGTAACAAAGTAAGCTTTGCTTCTAGCTGCAGATCATTTAGCACACTTTCCTATGTACTCTTAATAAAATGAAATTAAAGGCATGAATAATTAATTCCATGAGGATCAGGCAAAGACATTCCAGATACTTAATATGTAGAAGAGAGAATAAATGTTAATATGAATGTGAAATATAAGGGTGTAAATGTAAAGTATATATGAATTGGCCGTGGAGAAATGAGCAAGAAGAAATGAAATTCAGTTAAAGAAGTAAAGATTTATATTGTTTCTCTAGAATCTTTTCTTGACAATTAGAATGATGAGCAAAGAAAGAAAAAGTAAAGAAAAAATAATGAGTTCTAATCTTACCTATTTTGTATGCCGGCCAACCTGTTAAAAGTGTTGAACCTTCCTTAGCCTCAGCTGCTTTGTCCTGAAAATGGTGTAGATAGTAACTAATCATAACTTTGTAGAGATAAGTAAAAAAAAAAAAAATGAGGAAAAAGAAAACTTACACCATTATGTCTGACACAGGAGAACAACTAGAAATGTCCATTGCCTTCTGTTTCCTTCTGTGAAGAAGATACTGATAAGACTGAGGAAAATCAAATAATGCATTAAATATAAAACAATATTGCCACATTATAATTGCAGTTATTTATGGGGGCACAAAGCAATGCAGTGATACATGTATGTGAGGTAGAGTAGTGAAACCAAGGTTTATAGTCAATAAGATAAAAAATATATATTTCACAAGGTACAAACAGAATAAACCCAAGTAGAATCTATTTGTTCAAAGTCATATATTTTGAAATGTTTTGATAATGAAGACATTGATAAATCTGATATAGTATGAAAATAAATTAAAGCAGCTCATTGTTTTTATTTAAGCCTCAGTTGTCATAGAACGTTTCAATATTCTTAGCCCATTTATCTAACATCATGAGCCTAATTCTTGTGCACACCAGATAGTGTAATAATTTTTAGGTAAAATTATGAAAATGACCAAAATGATTGTATTAAATAACTGTTCAGTGAAAGAATGTCACCTAATATATATTGGAAGATAGAAGCAACTGAACTATTTTGAATACCTTCTTCACTATTGGCAAAATGATTTGGATGACAACAATTTTGTCTGGTAGTATAAAAATAATCTGGATTTTATTTATATCTCTAAAGTGACTCAGCAAACTTAGAACTTTTTCCATGAATCAGTTTCTGAACTCACCACAAAAAATAGTAGATACTGTAATAATTCTTGTGTTACCAGATCTATATGCACATTGTTCTTTGAGGATTTGCATACTCAAGTAGCTAAAATTAATTCAACTACTTATTCAGCTAATACATGTATGCAATTCAACTTTGAATTTGAAGAGTATTCTTTCTTCTGGTATTTTCCTTATGTAAAGGTGACATTTATTTTGGAAAGCATATTCTAGTTTTGCCCTAATATAAACTTTTATTGCCAGTGACATTATCAGGTTATATAAGCATCTCCCAATAAAACAGTCAACTTTAATACATTCAGAGAAGGACCCCACTGCTAGTCCTAGTGAGATTAATATGTATATCTAAGTATAATAGACTAATTCAATATAATTCAGTATTGAGGCCATACCTATAAAGTGACCTTACATTCTAATGTGCTAACATCCAATTTTCTATCAAACAATTATTTTGTTTTAGGCCCTAAGTTCTACTAAATGTAATAAATTTATTTTAACCACCTTTTAGAGAAGTACCAAGAAAATCTTCCCGGCTCTGGCTCTAATTTGGTAATTCACCTAGGAGTGAAAATTTTATGTCATTGCCTAATTAAAAATGCAGTTCTGAATGTTGCAATCCTTGGAACTTTAGTGGGAATTATCTTTAGTACATCAAGAGCAGGAAATCTTAGACACTGTAAACAAAATTACACTTTAATAACATACTCATCATGTATTAATTGAAAAATGTTTAATAATATGAATTCCAGAATACCAATCCTCTCTTTTGTATACTTTGACTTCTCTTCTTTATATCCTCTGGCAATGGTCATTTCAGTCTTCTGACAGGCCAACATGGATTCATCTCATCCAATTTGATGTGAGTATGGATATTCTCAAAAATTTTTGAGCTAAATATAAAATTTTTGTATTAATACTATTTCAGACTGTAGTATTTCAATTTTTAATTATATTATTTTATTACAATAGAAAGACCAATTATGAACTTAAATTATAAGCAGAAAATATGAGATGAGCTGAGTGCCAGTGGCTTATACCTGTAATCCTAGCTACTTGGAAGACTGAAATTGGGAGGATCATGGTTCAAGGCCAGCCCAGGCAAATAGCTCTTGAGACACCCATCTCCAAAATAACCACAACAAAATGGACTAGAGGTGTGGCTCAAGAGGTAGAGTGCCTGCTTTGCAAGTGTGGAACCCTGAGTTCAAACCCTAGTCCCACCAAGAAACAAGTTTTTTTTTTAAAATATGAGATGAAATAGTCTTTTCAAATCTTTCATTCAAAGAACATATTTTTCTTGTATATGGGTACATATATAAATCTAGAGGGACAGAATGCTAAATATCAATGACCAAATAAGAAAAGGATAATGGGAATAGTTGAGTTTATAATTTGCTTCCTCAGTCTTAAATTTAGATTGGCCTTGGGAAGAGTGTGAACTTCCAGGTTGATACTACTGAATGCCATTATGTATATATAGTTAATAATGTCATTAATCTATATTGTAGAAATTTTTTTCTTACAATTAGTAAAAATTTATTGAAAATTAGGAAAAACAGGGACATTGTCTTTAGTTCCTCATGTTCCGGTATTAATGAACAAATTTTAGCTTTTCATAGGACCTAAAGGGAAAATTACACTGGATTTTTAATGTACTTTTATTTATTTTGCTAAATATTTATATTTATAATTTATAACATAGTGTGTGAAACAGTATAAAAATAAACATCTATTGTCTTAAGAGTATAATTAACATTCAAACTACATAAAAGTAGATGTAATTGAGCTCTCCTATAGGGGCATTTCTACTAGCCTTGGCTTTTCATAAACATTAATATTTATTTGTACAGATAATCTGTTTTCTCTTTTGCCCAACTAGATACTAAACCACATATTACATTTTCATCGTCATAACTGTATTATAGATAGATAATAAGCATAATTGATTTAAGATCTTATTCATAAGGTAAATTATACTTACTGATACAAATTCTTCTTTTCCTTGATGCTTAAATGATAGGGTGGAAGTGAAACAGTAATTTTGCCTAAACGTGATGCTCTCATTATAACCACATCATACTTTTGTACATTATTTTAATGATGAAAATAAAATGCATTCTTTATGATACTCTAAAATCCTAAATTTTTAATGTAACATGTAAATAAACATACAAAATTAATGTAGACATAAACTGCAAGCTTATGTGGAAATGTAAAGATTTTCCCTAAAAATAACACTCACATTTTTATGCATTGCTTATTTTATCACCCAGCAAATACCACAACATATTTAGCAAATATACATAAAGGCTATAAATGACTAGTGTATTTAAGTTATAATTAAAAGTTGTAAAGGTAATATTTTTTCTTAATGGTTTTGCAATTTTTATTATTGATCATCTCTGCCCAACATAATTTGTTGTTTTCTGAATTTTAAATTACCCTGTAAGACATTCTTTGTTATAGCTATACTTGAATACTCTGAAATTACTCTTAACTTTTGATTTTCTTTTTTGTATTAAATCAGTTTTGCTCTCCATAGTAACTGTTGGTTCACAGGTCTCTACTCGGCCAAATTTTGAACTTAAGATGAATACTAATGTATTTCATAGTATCTACATGAGGAAGCATTCACCTATTTTTTAGATGGAATAGAAGCAGAGATGCAAAGGAGATTATCATGAGCCCCGGCCTGCGTGGATATGCTGTGTGAGCCTGACTAAGAGCAATGGGGAACAAGAAATAAAACACACACAAACATACAGACATACAGCATAAACAGAGCTCTGGTTTTGGGAGGACTGCACGTTCCTCATGAGAAACGTGAGTGCCTATCTGAGCCAGAGTGTTTATTTTATTAGGACAGTACAAGGAAAAGACTCAGGTAAAAAATCAAGCTTTAACAATTCTTGATGCAAGGTAAAAGGAATGAGGTTTGGTGGGCTAATTTTCCTAAGGCTAATGAAGCTTAATGACAGCACATCAATTCTGGAATCATCAAGGCACGCAGCGCTTTATCTAAGGTATTGATTAATCTGGCATCAGGGAGTTTCCTAACAGTTCTGGTACTTTATCTAGTTTTGCATCAGGGGGCTGGTATGCAGACAAGGCAGGTTGTATTCTTCAAGGAGACGCAAGAACAAAGGTCAAGACACCAGGTGCTGGGAAAAATATGAGAGAAGAGGCTGTGCAAACTTCCATGGAGAGTCTGTGCAAATTCCTGTATGGAGAGGCTGTGCAAACTCCATTATTTCCAGTCCAGGGTCATGACTGATCCCCAACAATCTTAAGTAACATGAGATTAAAAAAAGTGTAAAAAGTTGAAAAACAATGCTATTATATAAATCAGTTATCAAGGTCCTTTTCAGTTAAGCATTTTTGTTCAAAAGTAATGTGCTTCTTGAATGTACCAAAACTTCCATCTGCACCTGCCTTCTAGATTTGAAGAAAGGCAACATAGTTTTATAAAAATATTTTGCCAGTTTTATCTATACTTAATATACAAAATATTAAGCTGCAACCATAGAGATATGAAGCCCAAATATCCAAATTTAAATTCTCAGAAATTGCAAAAATCAGTTCATTCTCATGACATCTAAATTAGTAACAAGCAACTACTGTAAAAAAATATAACAAAAATGTTACATTTCTTAGATATTTTTATTTTGTACCATGTATCCTTAAACTTTTAATATTTTTTGCAATTTTATTGTATACATTAAAACAACAGCAGTGACATCAACAATGACAGAAATTTTTGAAAATTGACCATGTACCTAGAGTACTTCCCATGTACACAATCTCATTTCTCATAGTGTCATCATGACTATGCATTATTCCATTTTACCATAGCACTAAGGCCTATAAAACATACTTAAAAGTATTTTATTTTTTCTTTTCTCCTTTTAGTTTATTGTTTTTACATTTACTTACATGTGTACACATTGTTTGCACCATCTCTCCCCTTCCCCCCTGCTTCCCGGCAGAACCAGTTCTGCCCTCTTGTTCTGTGATTATTTTGAGGAGAAAACATAAGAGATAATAAGAAAGACAGTGTTTTTGCTAGACTGAGATAAAGATAGCTATACAGAGAGACTCCTATGTTACTACCATGCACATGTGTATTACAACCCACATTTGTTTATCTCTGTCAGACCTCTTCACTACTTCCTGGTCCTCTTCCCATAGTGGCCTCTGCCAATTTAAGATTACTTTATTTGCTCCTCAACAGGGAGCACATCAACCGCATTCAAGTTTTAGGTTTCCTTTCCTTTCCCTATATCTCCCGTGCATGTTCTCCCCTTAGTGTGTGACCCATGTACAATAATTGTACTGCATTTGTTTTGGGTCTATAATCTGCAAGTGAGGGAGAACGTGATTTTTGGCCTTCTAAGCCTGGCTAACTTCACTTAAAATTATGTTCTCTAGTTCCATCTGTTTACTTGCAAATGACAAAATTTCATTCTTCCTTGTGGCTGAATAAAATTCCATTGTGTACAAATACCACATTTTCTTGATCCATTTGTCGGTTGTGGGGCATCTTGGTTCTTTCCATAGCTTGCTTGTTGTATATAGTGCTGCAATAAACATGGGTGTGCAGGTGCTTTTGTAATAACTTGAGTCACATTTCTTCAGGTATATCCCTAGGAGTGGTATTACTAGGTCATATGGCAGATCTATTTTTAGTTTTTTAAGGAGCCTCCATATTGTTTTCCAAAGTGGTTGTACTAGCTTACATTCACACCAGCAGTGTATGAGTGTTCCTTTTTCCTCACATCCTTGCCACCATTTGTTGTTGGTGGTGTTCTTGATGATAGCCATTCTAACAGGGGTGAGATGGAACCTTAGTGTGGTTTGATTTGCATTTCCTTTATGGCCAGGAATGGTGAGCATGTTTTCATGTGTTTTTTGGCCATTTGGATTTCTTCCTTAGAAAAAGTTCTGTTTACTTCAGTTGCCCACTTCTTTATTGGTTCATTGATTTGGGGGGAAATTATTTTTTTGAGTTCTCTGCATATTCTGGTTATCAATCTCTTGTCTGGTGTATAGCTAGCAAATATATTCTCCCACTCTGTGGGTGGTCTCTTCAATTTAGAGACCATTTCTTTCATTGTGCAGAATCTTTTTAATTTAGTGTAATCCCATTTGTCCATTCTTTCTCTTAGTTGCTGGAGTTCCATGGAGGAAGTCCTTGCCTATACCTATTGTTTCCAGGGTAGTCCCTGCTCTCTCATGTACTAACTGCAAGGTTTTGGAACTGATATTAAGGTCTTTAATCCACTTTGCGTCAATATTAGTACAGAGTGATAGGCATGGATCTAGTTTCAGTTTTCTGAAGGCAGATAGCCACTTTTCCCAACATTTGTTGAAGAGGCTGTCTTTTCTCCAACATATGTTTTTGGTACTTTTTTCAAAAATAAATTGGGCATAGCTGTGTGGATTCATAGCCAGGTCCTCTATTCTGTTCCACTGATCTTCATATCTGTTTTTGTGCCAGTACGATGCTGTTTTTGTTACTATGGCTCCAGTATATTTTGAAGTTGGGTATTGTGATACCTCCAGCATTACTCTTTTTGCTCAGTATTGCCTTGGCTATTTGCAGTCTTTTGTGTTTCCAAGTGAACTTTAGGGTAGATTTTTCAACCTCTGTGATAAATGTCATTGGGATTTTGATGGGAATTGTGTTGAACATGTAGATTGCTTTTGGTAGTATAGCCATTTTTACTATGTTGATTCTGCCAATCTATGAGCATGGGAGATCTTTCTACCTTCTGTAATCTTCTTCAATCTCCTTCTTAAGTGGTTTGTAGTTCTTGTAGAGGTCATTTATATCCTTTGTTAAGTTTACTCCTAGGTATTTGATTTTTTTTGAGGCTATTGTAAATTGAATTGTTTCCATATATTCCTTCTCAGTTTGTTTGTTGTTGGTGTATAGAAAAGCTAATGATTTTTGTAAGTTGATTTTGTATCCTGCTACATTGTTGAAGCTGTTTATGGTGTCTAGGAGTTTCTGGGTGGAGTTTTTTGGGTCTTTGAGGTATAGGATCATGTCATCTGCAAATAGGAATATTTTGACTGTTTATTTACCTATTTATATTCTTTTTATTTCTTCTTCTTGTCTTATTGCTCTGGCTAGAAATTCCTTGACTATGTCAAATAGGAGTGGGGAGAGTTGGCACTCTTGTCTCATTCCTGAGTTTAGGGGAAATGGTTTCAGGTTTTTCCCATTAAGGATGATGTTGGCTATAGGTTTGTCGTATAAAGCCTTTATGATGTTGAGGTACATTCCTTCTATTCCTAGTTTTCTTACAGCTTGTATCATGAAGTAGTGTTGCATCTTATCAAAGGTTTTTTCTGCATCTATTGAGATGATCATGTGGTTTTTGTCTTTGCTTCTGTTAATGTGCTGTATTGCATTTGTTGATTTGGTATGTTGAACCATCCCTGTATCCCTGGGATGAAGTCAACTGGGTTGTGGTGAATGATCTTTCTGATATGTTGTTGGATTCAGTTTGCCATTATTTTATTGAGGATTTTTGCATCAATGTTCATTGAGGAAATTGGCCTGTAGTTCTCTTTTTCTGGATGTGTCCTTGTCTGGTTTTGAGAGGAGTGTAATACTGTCCTCATAGAATGAATTGAACAGTGTTCCTTCCCTTTCTATTTCATGGAAAAGTTTAAGGAGTGTTGGTATTTGTTCTTCTTTGAAGGTCTGGTAGAATTCAGCTGAGAATCTCTCAGGTCCTGGACTTTTCTTTTTTGGGAGACTTTTTATTGCTGCTTCAATTTCATTAGATGTTATAAGTGTGTTTAGGTGGTTAATATCTTCTTGATTCAGTTTTGCATGGTCATAAGAATCTAGAAAGGTGTCCATTTCTTCAAGATACCCCAATTTATTGGAAGATAGGTTCTCAAAGTAGTCTCTGATGATTCCCTGGATTTCTGTGGTGTTGTTATCTCCTCTTTTTCATTTCTGATTTTACTAATTTCGGTCTTTTCCCACCGCATTTTAGGCAGATTTACCAGGGGCTGTCGATCTTGTTTATTTTTTCAAAGAACAATCTTTTTGTTTTATTGATTCTTTGTATGGGTTTTTGGTCTCTATTTCATTATTTTTGTCCCTTATTTTATTATTTCTCTCCTTCTGCTTTTTTGGGTTTTGCTTGTTCTTGTTCTTCTAGGAGTGTGAGATGTAGCATTAGGTAATTGATTTGAGATCTTTCTTTCCTTTTAATATACGCACTCATGGCTATAAACTTTCCTCTTAGGACTGCCTTTATTGTGTTTTCATCTTCATTAACTTTTAGGATACTTTTGATTTCCTTTCTTATTTCTGCTATGACCCACTGATTGTTGATCAATGTATTATTCAGCCTCCAATTATTTGCGTATTTTTTGCTATTGTTTTTGTTGTTGAGTTCTAGTTTTAATGCGTTGTGATCAGATAGAATGTAAGGAGTTATTCCTATTTTAAAAGTATTTTAGCTATTTGAATTCACTGTAAGGCTATATTACCATTATCTGTGCTAATTTATCATGATGAATATAGTTCCGATTTCCTGCCACTGAACCTTTGCTATAGGGTTCTAGAAAGTGTTCATTGAAAAATCAGATCACTTTAAGGATCCAATGATTTAACCCTCAAGTCATTGCCATCTGCAAAATTAAACTATAATTAAATTATAAAATAGTCATGCTAATTAATAGATTTTGAATTTCAACAACTAACCTTTTAGCTATACCCTTAAAGGTGTGACAATCTTAAATCTATTTGTCAATTCTAAGTATATGGCTTCATCAGATATAATGGTAAAATTATTTTTATATACTACCTTTACATTTCATTCTTTAAGCTTAAAAGAAATACACAAGTACAAGTCATGAGCTCCCTCCTCTGCTACACTCTACATAAATTATGTTATGTGAGAAATTGTAATGTGAAACTTGACCTTAAACATACCTCTTTATACTAAAATAATCTTAGGAATCACCTTTTGAGTTCACAGATTAACCATTTCCTAAAATTGATATGAATGTGTTGCCAACATTGGAAATCCAATAAACATGTGAGGTTTTATAAAATCATTACAAAAAAATGAATTACAGTTTGTGAGTGATTCAACCACAGAAAGCAAAACCACAACTTTGTATAACAGCATACTTTTTAGAGATAAATTTTATAGAATAGACTTTTACTTATAGCTAGCTATTTGAAAATCATTTTGTAATTTCTAAAATGTCCTTCACACATTAAAAAAATAGGCTAAACTAATTGAAGACTGACTAGTAAGATTTTGCTCAGCTGCTACCTTTTATTCACAGTATTCTAATGTCTTACCATAGAGTCAGTCTTGGTGATTCCTTAAAGTCTAATATCTAAGAACTCAATGTCTTTACCCAGACTTAGCTGACTATTAAGTTCTTTAATAGAAAATGATTATATTCTTACAATTATATTGAATTTATACTATATTAAATTTATATCATAAGATAATTTCTGCTAAGAATAAAAGTGCTGGACCAAAACTATCATGGCAGAAAAATATCCACAGGTGGGGCTAGGGAAAGCCAGTGTCTTGCTTAACTATGAACCCATAACAACAGGGCCTTTTGATGCACATCATCAATTTATTTTATTTTGATTTGCACTTTTTAAATCTAAATCTTCAGAATACTTATCCTAGTCAAAAATCAGAAAGAAGGATAGGGAGGGAGAAAGAGATGGAAGGGAAATAAAAGAGGAAAAGGGAGAGCAGAAGGGAAGGAGGGAGCAAGGGAGGGAGGGAGCAAGAGAGAAATTAACATATCAGCTGGGAAGAAGAAATTATGTTTTCCCAGAATATGTCCTTGCTTTACCAGTGACAAAAGGCTCCATAATCCAGTGCTACTGTTTTTTCAAAGTTTGAACTCCATAGTTGCTGGTCATAGCATTGTTTCTGAAGACCAAAGTAGGAAGGGAACAGAATTTTAAAAAGCATTAGTTGTTAAAATTTGGAGACTTTGAAAGAATCTGAAATCATTTGAAAAGAGTACTTCAATTACTGAATGGAATGAATTTCAACATGAAGAAATAGTTAATTGTGTCCTTATTAAAGATGAAGTCTGGTTTCCCTTAGTATTTTTTATATTAAAATACCCTTAACATTTGTAACTAAAATATATTTGCTTACATATACACTTGCTAGGTTTTAACTAGATTAAAAAAAAAAATCCCTGAAGCTGGACTCATGCCCATGATCCTACGTACTTGGGAGGCTGAAATTGAGAGGATCATGGTTTAAACAAAAATTGGTGAGACCCTATTTCAAAGGGAAAAAATCTGGTGGCACTTGCCTGCCATCACAACTACAGCAGTAAAATAGGAAGATTGCAGTCCAGGCCAGCCTGGACAAAAAGCCAAACCCTATCTAAAAAATCCAGAAAAATGTTATCATGGCACAAACAATATTAGTCAATAAGTTGAAAAGTGAGGACTGGAGGCATGGTTAAAAGGTAGAGTGCTTACTTGCAAGCACAAAGTCCTGAGTTCAAACCCCAGTACCACAAAAGAAAAATCATTGAAAAGTGAATAGTAATTCATAGATGATGATTATCTTTCCACATTATCAGTTGCAATTATTTGTTTGAATTATGTCTGTTCAGTTTACAACAGCCACAATTTCCTTTGTGTGCATGAGATGCTCCTGAGTTTCATAGGTGACTTGTATACACTGAACATATTCTTCTGTAAAATTTTTGTAATATATATGGTTAAAAATGGCAATACTTTAGTATATGACTATATTTGGCTAAATTCAAATACGCATTTGTTAATGCTGGTTGATATGTTGTAGATTACACAAAGATCTCAGAAATCCTTACTTCTTATCACCAATTACTGAAATGAAAATAATATCCTTTTGTTATTGATGTCCAGTTTCAATTTTAATATTGTTCCAAGTAACTGATACACTTTATCCCTGATGCACTTCACCCTACAACTTGTGACAACTGTTGTCCCTTCTTAAGTCATTGCTAATAGTTTGCTAATTTTCTACCACAGGTAATGGACTAGGAATCAGAATTGTGGGAGGTAAAGAAATCCCTGGCCATAGTGGAGAAATTGGAGCCTACATTGCCAAGATTCTTCCTGGAGGAAGTGCAGAGCAGACAGGGAGACTGATGGAAGGTAAGAATGAGAGATATCAAAGAAAAGTAAAATGAGTGTACTCATGTTGAATACATTTTAATTTAATATGCAAAGTTTCTCTCAATTACTGTGCAGGTAAGCCTCTCTTCTTGTGGTTGTGAGTTTTGGTGTAGCAATAGAAAGGAAGATATATCACAAACATGTTTATTTTACTATCAATTGCATTGTCCTTTTGGCAGTTGGTTAACTACAATAATACGTTCTTTCAAAAACACTAATTAATCATGATGTTTTTAGTGATACTAGTAATTTTACCTAAAATACTTTGTTTATCTGAATAATTCATTAAAAAGATGAAAATTATATTGAAATCAGCTATGAAAATTAAAAGAAGTTCCAGTACAAGGTAAGATCTGGTCAGCAAACTACAGAGAGCCACAAGCCAAATCCATCTTCCACCTGTTTTTATAATCAGAGTCTTTTTGAAAACAGCCATGTCATTAACTTACCATAGGGGCTTTCCTGCTCCAACAGCAAAACTCTATAGTCTGCCTCATCTAAAGGATTTACTCTTTAGCCTTTTAGATAAAAACTTTTGACACCCCCTATACTAGCTACTGTCTACTTTTAGATGTTATTTACCTCGTTTTTTTATAAAAAACTTAAAGTTATGAAATTTACTGATGTAGCCATTTGGCCAAAGGTATGTATTTCATTTTTTCAGTAAAATACTATAGCTGTCTCAAAATGATACTTTTCAGTTGTCAATCAGATGATCGAATATATAGAAATAGTGAACTTCCAGTGATATTGTTTACAATAAGCACTGTTTATCATAAATAAGATTTCTTTTCTAAATTAAATACTTTTTGTTTTTATTCTAAATAAAATACTTATTTGGAAAAGTGTATTTCTGTCACTTCATTGCTTAACTTTTGCCTGTTGTTTAAAACCTTTAACTATGTTAAAAATGATTCTCTGTCATCTTTTTAAATCAAATATATTGGAACTTACCAAAAATAGCCCTTGGATATTTTGATAAATTATTAGAATAAACACAAACTGTAGGCAGAACTTACTTATCACAATGTTGTGCTGGAAGAACTTAATCCAACTTATTAAAATATGCGGTATACATCCCTTCACAGCTTCAAGTTCATTGACATCACGTTGATAGCTTCAAATGGCCAAGCTGGAAGTATTTCTATTTATAATGTGGAAATAGGCAAATGCTATAAGTACTTTTTATTTGTCATTTGCTTACTTATTTGTTTTTAGAATGCCAGATTACAGTACAACAAACATGACTAACAGCATATTATTAAAAATATTTTTAGTGGCATTCAGGAAAAGGGAAAGTTGAAAGAGGAAGCCAGACAGTTAATAAAGAAAAATACTGTGTGAATCAAGAAATAACAATTATGAATGATACACCAGGTCTGTGTGAATTTTCTACTAGTGTTATCCTTTCATGGCCAAGAACTACTTTTTGAGGTTACCGAAAGTTAGGGCACATGAACTGAAACCCAGTTTTAAAAAGATGGGTAAAAGGATCACTTTCAATATGACATACTCTAGAAGGAGATTATTGTTTAAAATGAAGATTATAATAACCAATATCTGATATCACTCACTTCACAAAGATACTTGAATAGTTTATAGATAAAGTTTCATAACCCTCTTTGGACTAGCATACTCCATAGTAATAAGCATATGCTACAAATTAGGATGATTTTAAAGACAATATCAATGGAGTATATTATGATGAAGTGTTATTCTTTGCACTTGGTAGCTTATGTAGCCTTAAGTTCTTAAGTTCAATTTAAAAATAGACATAATACAAACTCATTCACATGAGAATACTGAAGTGTGAATCTAAAATTATACTTATGACTTTTCCAAGCTCTAAGATTGCTACTAAGGTCCTCTCATTTTGACTCTTTATTTTGGAACCTAGCTCCTTTATGTGAGAAATCATGAAAACTGTGCATATGATAGAAAAATTAGATTTTAAAATTTTATTCATTTATTCTCTCAAACTTTTGCCATGACGCCAATGCAGGCTTTTCTATGAGCACAGATCCTCAGCTTAGAGTTCAGTTTTCAGGAACCCACACCTATAACTTGTAATTTATCATTTTCAGTTTTATTTACTCCTAAATCATAGGTCCTTAATAAACACACTTGGTAATATTTATATTAGATTTGTGATATTCTTTTAACTGTCAATACCTAAATACTACTTGTAATGTTAAATATCCTGGGGAATGACTTTAACACAGGATAAATTGTGTTGTTTCTTCTACTCACAAGAGATATGCCTATGTTTTGTGCCACAAGCTGAGGATAATAAAGGTTCATTCCTTTTAAGTCCAAAGATTAGATTATCTAGCTAGAAGGCCACCACCCATATGGGAACCCATAGCGGAAATCCACAACAATTTGCCATCTTGACACCAGCATGTTTTCTGGTACTGTGTATGTATATGAGTGTGAGTGTGTGTTCATTGTTTAATCTAAAATCATTTATTTAATTTGTGCATATCCTGAACACTTAAGGACTTCAGCTCAACTCTTGATGTATTGTACATAAATTTAAAAGGAGTAGAGTAGTTGAGATACAACCTGAATTTTTTGTAAGGCATTACTATAATAACACCAATTACCTATCACTTGAAGTTTCATTTTATTGTAATTTAACATTTTTTATTACCAGTGATATTTAAAAATTATTAATTAAAGGCAATAAAGGTGGTTAATTTTTCATATTTTGAATTTATTTCTTTCCAAAGGTAAAATTTTCATTTATGAAGAGATAGGTAGTAGATAATTTAGATGATATGTGTGTTTGTTTATAATTGAATTTCTCTGTGTAATGAATGAAAGACTGACTTCAGAATTAATGATTTCTTCTAGGTATATTTTTGCTCTCTGTATTTCTGAATATATAGAAATATACAAGTATATAGACTGAGCTCTTCTAGATCATATATTATCTTTCAGGTGATTTAACACATGAATGACAATTCACTTGGCTATACAATATTTAAACTGTATTTTTTTCCCATTTTGAACACAAAGCTGTTGTGAAAAAAAGTTTGCCTGAGTTTAATGCTTTTTCTGAGTTTGTCCATCAATCATATGAAAGTCTTTTTAGACTCATCAGGGTTTGACATTTTAATGCTCAATGGCATAGATTCTGATCATGTTGACTTTGAGGAAAACAAAAGTGTTTTCAAATTTTCTCTAGCTTTTTGTTTTCTGTATTGATGCATTCAAAACAAATTGACCTATCATGGAGGTTTTCTGATGCTCATAAGCCAATGCTATTCTGAATGTACGTGCTTGTTTTTAAATGGCAAAAGATCTCCTAGCATATTTCCTGAGTCACTGCTGCAGTTATTTGTTTGAAAAAATATTTTGATTAAATCTTTTCTTGAAAACCATTTCTGAACAGGGTGATCTATATTGCTTAACAATGGAGGAAAATGTCTTTTAGATGCTGAGAATTAAGAATAATAAATAATAAAGAAACCCTTCTACAATAGCTTTTGTACAGGAGTCCATCAACCAAAATTTCCTGAATAAATCCTTTAGGTTTGCATCAAGTCTACAGTGATTTTCTTACATAATTCAGGCAATCAGGTACTTGCAGGATCTTAATCTTCCAAAATCTTAAAACTTATTTCCAAATAGCATTTAGTAAACATTCTTGAACAAATACCAAGCAGAGAATGAATTTGTTACCTATTATTCTCCTTTTTAAATTGCATAACATTAAGCTTTGTTGGGGATTTAACTACTAATCTAATGAAGTTTCTAAAGTGCTCCTTCTTGCTATTGGCTTTAGTATTAACATTTTAACAATTTTTAGAGCAACAGAGATTTGAAATATTCACCCATCTTGTTTTAAATGTTGTGTAATATTTTCTCCCATTTTGGTCTTTCTTATTGATAATTTGAATATCTGAAAGTACATTAGAATATATGAAAAATGTTTAATGATAACTTACCATTTATGTTTTAAATCTTTACCTTAGATAAATGATTGTGACCATTTTTACACCACAATATCAAATTCAGTATAATCAACAAGGTGACTAATAGGCTCAGCTCTCTTTTCTGTACTTTACTTAGAGAAGCTTACTCAATGTCATTTTAATTTTAGAAAATTTTGAAATCATGACATATTTATTCTCTCAAAAAATAGCACTTTATATATTCTGCTCAGTTGATGTTCCAACCTTCTCCCAAATGTGAGACATCCATAATAATTACAATTGTTAAATCATGAAAGCACAGACTTTATTTTGTTATCTGATAAATGCCACCTTTGATTCCTTTCTGTGTTCCATAGCCCTCTGTGCACACATCTATCATGGCCTTCAGCATCGTGAATTTTTTTACATGATCAGCATCCAGCATAATGCCTAATAAAACAAGAGTTCAAGCAATATAAGAAGAAATGTGATTTAAAATTCCTTTTTAACTACAAAAGTCAGATACTTAATAAAATGTGACTCCTTGTGGGATTATGAGAAACAAGTCAAATGTAACATGTAGAGTATAAACTCTACATCTGTGAAGAACTATGTTCACATGTACACTTAGGACATCATCAATATTTGGTAATATAACTTTTATATTTTCACAAAAGATGTGTAAAATGGAACACTTTTTCACAACATTGAACTTGACTACTCATCAGTTTACATAAATGTACTTTAAGATTGATTCCTGTTGTTTTTTCTCAGTGGCTTCTGCTTTGAATTTAAATTTAGACCTGTGGGTGTATAGGATTATTACTGACATATAAGAAAATAAATAGATAAATAAAAACCTCTAATCTGGAAACTGCAGCACCATCTTCCCTTGCAGTGTCTGTATGTAAGAAGGAGAATTTTTCTCCACCAGTTCTTCTCTAGCTCAGAAGCTCCAAACACTGTGGATGCTCTGTGGTTCAGAGAGGGTGAAAAGCCCAAAACAAGGAGTTTTAAATTTGAAATTGAAATCTCAACTCAAAATAGTAAGTACTATGTGAAATTGTTTGCTTCCTGATACATTTGTTTTTGATTCATTTGCACTTAAATGTTGAGTGTATTTTGCTTTCAATCTTACAAAGTTTTACTGAAACAATTCAGTGGTTGAATTTCTCATTACACAATCACTACAGAAAATAAGAAATTGAAGTTTAATGTACATTAAAAATAGCTATTATTCTTCATAGTCTGAGGCCCTTCCCAATTAGGGAAATCACCTTATAAGATTTATAGAGCATATTCTTCCTTCATCTTCCTCTCACCTACTGAGATGCCCAGCACAGCAGATCACATCTGTTATTCCTTCTCTGATTTAAGAGGAGGTTAGATTGAGCATGGGATTACCTTTTAGCATTCATGGTTTAATGTATGCAAGTTAATATTGAGTCAGGCACTGATCTGAAATTTTCATTACAAATATTTGAGTATGCACTAAATCTTTAGAGAATAATACAGCCAGCAGTTGCAAACCCACCGTAGAGTACTGTTGTCTTAATAGTTGACCATATTTTATTTGTATTTTTAAAAGGAGTAACTACTTCTAACTCATTTAAAGCCTCTCTCACAAGCCTACTAGTGACCCTCAAGTAAGCTCACAGATGTAATTTTTGGCACTGCATTTTTGCTTGCTTTTCTTCACTGTGCTACATATTCACAGCTATGTAACAATCCATCTTTTTTTTTTTACAAAATTGTTTATGAATAATGTCTTATTGTACATGTCTTTATGCTCCATCTTCTTAGCCACATGAAGTTTTGAGATTACCTAAACCAAAGGTACATGTCCATTTGTTTTAAGTACAGAGCAAAATTCTGTTCTTCAACTACAGGGTAGGAATCAATTTTATTGCATATTTCTACTATGATTTAATTTAAATATACTCTGACTATTTAGGTTATTTATAATTTTACTTACTATTTCAAATAATACCATATGTAATTTCTCAAACTACTGTTCTTGTGTACATATGCTGAGTTTCTTCTACAATACAAGTCAAATTTCTAGGTTTTAATGACTATAATCCTATTTAGTAATGTAGGAGAATATTATGTGGTTTTTTAAACCATGTTAAATTTTCTAAATTGTCTCAAGAGTATTGTACTCTTTAATGTTTTCATTGGTGGCAAATTGGTGTTCTTAATTCTTTAATCCCTATTCCTCTTTCTTTGAATGTCATTTCAACTATAATGCAAAATGTTATCTACTGTTCCTTGCACTTAAGTTTCTTGAATACTGCTGAGTATGCTCATGTTTTAGCAATCTTATTGGCTCTTCAGTTTTTCTCATCTGTGATTTACCTGTTCTTTATCTTTATTCTTTAATTCGGTTGCTTGTGCATCTTTTATTGATTTGGGGGTAATCATTATATATTTTTTATTATGATCCTTTGTCAGGCATGTAGGTTGTAAATACCTTCTCTTAGTATGCAGTTTATTTATTTGGTTTCTGCCTTTATTTTAAGGAAGGTAAAATTTTATTGTAGTCAAATTTGTAATTTTCTTTCCATACATTTATACATGTTTTATATTAGTTAAGAAATTCCCCATGCTCTAAAATCTTAAACATATTACATCCTTCTAAAATTTAAAGCCCTATGTTTTATAAATGTCTTTATAGTCATAGAATTAAGTTGTTTCTACTTTATCTGTGGTCTGGAGTAGAAACTTTATATTTTATGTTTCTCTTCAATATGCTTAATCAATTTTTGAATAGTGTATCATTACTCTGACTAATCAACAATACTGTATATCACTTATTGATTTTTTTATACATGCCTGGGTCTTTTCTGACTTCTATGTTCTATGCTACTGGTCTCTTTATCTATCTCTGTAACAATATCATGCTGCTTTAATTATGATATCTTTATATTAAGTCCTGACATATGATAGGAATATCCCCATACTGATGTTTTTTAAATCCTCTTGGAACAACTCTTGACCCGTTGATCTTGCATTTAAATTCTAGAATCAGCTTTCCAATTTTCATGAGCTTTGATGGTGACTACTGTAAAGACATAGATTAATATGCAAAAAAATCTCTTCATATAGTTATATCCATTATGTCTTTAATGGGTTCACAATGCAATCTTTGCTCTACTTGGAGATTTCATCATTTTATTCTGAATTAGTACAATAAAGTTAGAACATTTAAAAGAACTAAAAAATTAATATGCTGCAATTGTTTGATGTGTTAGCAAGCTGTATCTTTTATATCAACTTGTGAAAATATTGTACTTTCTTCAGAAAAGGCAGACTATAAAATATTGGGAAGGGAAATATAGTGGATAAATCTAATCTATTTTGTGTATATCATTTGTCCTAAACTTTATTTAATCACTTATTTCTTGGCTTGTTCTCCACATTAATTTTTTCTTAGTTTTATTTGTCATAACATCATAATTGTAAAATACATTATTGCATGATGCTTTTAAAATTTCAACAAATTTCATAAGATAATAAATCCGTAAAGGCAGAAAGTATCATCTGTCTAATGAACTAAAACAACTGTCTGTATGTACTGATACAGCGTCTGACTAAGTTTGTATCTGTAGAATTGCAATAGATAAATATTTCTAGAAAGTTGTTTGGAGCTACAGTAGGAATAGAGCATCAAAGTGTGAATACAGCTTGAAGAAACTTCTTAATGAATCAGTAAGCATACAGAAGAGGAGAGTGTTTGCATATGGATTCAGCCAGAGCTGTATGGCAAATTAGCATCTCCCTGACCTTTATAAAAATGAGAAAAAAATCTCTTTGCTTGCCCATGGGCCATTTTATGAAGAACTGTGCATGTGCACGAATCCTAATTCATGGATATTTTTAAATCCATAGTGTTTAGTTGTTTCAGCATAGGTGATTAATACTGACACAACTAGCTAACTCTTCTTAAAGATGAATTGATAGTTTCTGGCAAGAAAATACTGTTGGATTTATTGTTGAAAATTGATGATTGGAATGAGAAGACTGTTAGCTGTTTTGGGAGTGGTGATTTTGATTTTAGAGGATGGCCTCTGGAAGTCCCTGACATGCAGTCTATGATAGAAGAGTTATTTCCACTAGCATTATTAGAGGACACACTCCTGTGTAACTAAGGGAGAATATTCCTAGGCAAGAAAGTCTCTATTTCTGCTTATGCATTTTTGGCATATGTTACAGATGGCATGGCAGTGATCAAGGTTGGAGATCAAGAAACACAGAACACAGATGAGTGAGCTTCCAGGGGGATTACCAGGTACGGATTGGTCATTAGCATGAGATTTCTCCAAATTCTCTAAAGCTGGTATGTTAGGTACACCTGACAAAAGAGTATATTTCATGTTGACACAGATTTTTTTAATAAATATATGGAAAACTGTCCTCTGGGTATAAAAATACAAATTGTCAGTACCTGGATGGGTAGGCTGTAATATACTTTTAGGGTGCAATGACATACTTATCACATCAGAATTTTAGCTGTTAGCTACATTTCCAGGACAAAGAATGATATTTCTTTCTTTGGTCCATTTAATTTGACATTTATCAAAGGAAAATGATGTTTGAGTCATAATCTTTCTGAAACGGAGATCAAGAAAACTTAAGAGTTATTCTATTCTATACAGTATAATACTCCAAATCCTAATTTGAGAGCAATGAAAATATGCCCCAAATAATTATGAGTGTTCAGGTGATATTGCCTCTTTATTAACAATTCTTTCCATAGTTAGATTTCTGGATTTGTCTAATTAATATGACATAAAATAGGCTGCATTTTCATGAATTTGAGTAGATATTTTGGGCACCAAGATGCTAAACCCCTTAATATCCATACAAGATCTTTAAATATTCTATATTTTAGCATCTCCAATAATACAGAGAATGCATATTTTTAGAGCCAGATAGGTCAGGATTCAATTCCAGGACTAACACTTACTGCATGATTAAGTTGTTTTCCTTTTAGTAACTGTGTTCTCAGAAAATTAAGATAAGACTCAGGGCATGGCTCAAGTGGTAGAGCACTTGTCTAGCAAGTGGGAGACCCTGAGTTCAAACCAAGCACCATGTCAACAACTTATACATATATAAATATATATGCATGAAAATTAGGATAATAGTCTATGTATAATAGAGTTTGGTACCTTGTAAATGGTACAAAACTGTGCTTACATTCAACTTTGAAGATCTTTGATGGTAAAAAGAATATTTGCTGTATTAACTTTAAAGTCTATGTTCCGATATTTGTATATAGATCATTGACCATACTGTTTTGAACTCTGAGCTATAGGAATATACAATATTCCTAAAGGAAAAAGCATCAAACTTGGAGTCTGAGACTAAATGCATGCCATCTTTGTGACTTTAGGCCAATGACACATTATCTGAGTCTCTGTCTTTTTTTTTTTAATCTCATCTGTACAATTAAAAAGCTTTAAGCTCTAACTCACAGGGTTACAGCAAGAGAGCTCATGTCTTTTATAAATGTATGCAATAAGGAAATAGCCTTAGAGGCTATTTTGTTATGGATAGGTGAAATTATTGTCATGGATGATTACTAATAACAAAGTTCAGACTTCTGTAAGGAAATATCTAACTGACAGAGGTATCTGATTTAATGGTGTATATTATTTAAATACCATATCAGTATAATGAAATAAGCAAATTAAACTTATGTATAAATAAATAAATTATAAGTATAAATAAATTATAAATGCCTTATATAAAATGCCTAAAGTGATTGAACCATTTCTCATATAAATATATTAACTTCTAACTCTAAAAGCACAGTTTTGCCTACTCTTTTGAAACACTCCTGGATTTTTTCATCTTATCTACAATATGATAACCAGTAATCATGATGTTCTACTTAAAAGTCTATGGACATGAATATAATGAATATCTTTGATGTAAGGTTCTTTGTCACTGAAAACACATCTTTTTAATTAACCAGTCATAGCATAGGAGTCAGATAATTCAATGTCTGAAAAGACTTATCAGACATTTCACCTGTTGAAGAGATATGATGGGCAGATGGAACCTTAAGAAACATGGAGCTAAGGCCAGGTGCAGTGACTCAAGCATGTAATCCCACCTACTTGGGAGGCAGAGATCTGTAGGATAACAGTTTGCAGTCAGACCACATGAAAGTTCATGAGACCACATCTCAGCAAATAAGTCAGCTGTGATGTCACCCACCTATCATCCCAACTTTATGGAAAAGCACAAATAGAAGGATCACAGTCTAGGCATTCCCAAAATGAGACCCTTAAACTAAAAAAGGCTGGCAGAGTGGCTTAAGTCATAGTGTCTCCTTAGCAAGTGCAAGGCCTTGACTTCAAACTCCAGTATTGACAAAAAAAAAAAAAAAGTTGAAAATTTGGAGGTGGGAGATGAGGTAGTAGTATGTAAGCAAAAATAAGATGGATATGTTATCAAAGACAGAGATCCAAGAACTAGTATTAAGAATATGAGACTAACTGCATGGGACAAAAGAATATGTGAAATTTAAAACAGAGCAATCATTACTTATATTTAAGTCTCCCCTTACAAGAATCTCAGGTAATAAAGAAATCCTTCACAATTGAACCCTTAGCTTCCTTGCCCATAAAATGAATAGTTGATCTACACTAATGTTTCTTCCTGTATCTCCATGGCCAGGAACACAGAGACATCCCACTCAGTCCCAAATGGTTTAAGTTTGGGGCTCTCCCTGTCTGTTTTTCCCTCTGGATACACAGGGCACATTGACATAAGCTTGCAAATCTCAGAAATTCTGAGCTTTGTGACATTGAGAGTTTTTAATATTTATAATTTGTTGTGACTTTTTCTTCTTTTAACAACTATATATTTGTACTTAATTTTATATTCATAAGTTTATACTTTTTCCTAAACGTGTATAAGATAAATCAGGCTTTACACAAAACTTGGATTCACCTTTGAATTAAATGGTTTTTCTTCCTGGTGGAGGATGTTGAGGTATTTAATGCAGTATTATAAGAACCTACTGATGTGAAGTAGTAATATGCTGAAAATATGGATGGAGATGATAAGTAGGAAGTTCAGAGAGATGGTTGTTGTGAATGAGTAGAGGTAAGAATATTAGGAACACTGAAAATAACAAAGAATGCAAATAGTTCAGAATATTTACTGCGTAACTATTTATGTAAAAGTATATCAAGACTGAAATAGAAATGATATGGTTCTTCCTGCTTTCAGAGTGCCTACAACTTAGAAGGGCAAGTGGATACAAGAGTTTGAATGTGGAAAGAAAGTTTGATGAAAGTCTGAATGAATTAAAAAAATAAATTTAGAAAATAAATCTGAAAAATTATGGGAAGTACACCATTAAGAAAACTCTTTTCCTTATCTAAAGAATTTTGTGGGTTTTTTCATTGTAATATTTGCATTTCATTTTATTGAAAGCAATACCAAAATAGAAAGATGCAAAATCCATTGAACAGTTCTGCACGCATTAGAACAAGTATCATGACCAAGCAGAGCTTACAGGTTTGCATTCTTCCAGCCCAAAGAATAGTAGTAACTGTCAAGTAGTATCAAAGAGCAGATTATAAGCTCCTGAAGACAATACACTTCCGAAACTATACAAATCTTTCATGGGTTTCATTTACTCCATGTACTAATTTTAATACATCGACACAGTTATAAAGTGCTACTACATTCTGGATACGGTGATCAGAGCTGATGCAGAAACAGTATTGTACAGGAATACAGGTCTTCACTTCAACACTCAAAAAGTTCATATTAAAATTTGTTTATATATTTATTGTTTCACTGAATGTGTGGAAGGAACTAAGATTCCTTCGATTTTATCTAAACCACTTTTGTTTTCTTTTACTCTGTCTACTCATTCCAAAGATCTTCATCATTGTCGGCCACCATGGTGCTTGAATTTGCTGAGAGGCATCATTAATTCATTTATTCTTTTTTAAAAAAATATTTTAGAGCTGGGTGCTGGTGGCTCACACCTGTAATCCTAGCTATTCTAGGATTGCAGTTTGTGAGACCTTATCTCGAAAATATCCATTACAAAAAGGGCTGGAAGAGTGATTCAAGGCGAAAGCCCTGAGTTCAACCCCAGTACCACCAAAAGTAAAAATAAAAAAATGTTTCAGTTCCTGTTATACAGAGCAATCTCTTTTCATAATCCTGTAGGAACTTTATTCAATAATGCTTGGACCTTAACATTTCAAATAACTAATACAGAAAATAACAAAGCTTTTATAAATGTCATATGTTAAAGAGCAATAAGTGCTAAGGAGAAAAATATAGCATGCCTACCATATGGAAAGTAGGAGGATGGCAATGCATTTATAAAAGGATTGATTAAAGAATACTCCAATGAGGAAGGAAAAATTCTTCAAAGCCACCATGGAGAGAGGGTTAGTCATACTTTGTCACTGTGACAAAACACCTGAGAGAACAACTTAGAGAGGAATTATTTATTTTGAATCACAGTATGAGACATTCAGTTCATCATCCTTAGCTCCATGTTTCTGGGCCCAGATTGAAGTAGAATGTAATGGTGGCAGAAGCATGTAGCAAAGATTATGTGCTTTATGGTGAATAAAAAGCAGAGAAAGGGGAAAAGACTCCGGGAAACCTTCAAAGACATTCCTTCAGTGGCCTCCTTCCTCCAAGTAGGCCGCACATCTGAAAGTTTCCACTAACTCCTAAAATAGCACCACCAGGTGGGAACCAAGCATTCATCACATGAGCCTGTGGGGGACATTTCATATTCAAACCATAACAGAAAGGAGCCTATGTTATAGAGAGAAGGCTGACAAAAGGAAAGGCCCTGAGCAAGAACTTGTTTGTTGTATGTCAAGGAGAAGCAAGAAAAGAAAGAGGCCAGTATGACCGCTGCTAATTGAACACATGAAACAGAGGTTAGCAAGAGGATTGGGTAGAGAAGTAACAGAAGGTGAATCTTGTAGGTTATAACTTCTACTGATGTAGGAAGAGAAGCCATTGACCTGACATGAACTGAATGATATACAAAATAGGATCACTCTTACTGATCTAATAGTAATAAAAGGAGTAAAAGGTAAAAGCAAGGAAAGTAGGACACTGAGAAATAACCCAGGCATGAGATGTGACTGTTGAGAACAAGGTGAGAAAAGGGCAGATGTGAGAAATGGTTAGTTATTTTATATGTACATATGTATGTTAAATTTCAACTCCATGAAAAAGACCTCAATACGGTGAGTCATTTGTTCCAATACATAGCTTTCACATTTAGTAAGCCAAAAGTCACACCAATAATTTTTTTCAAACTTAAATCTGTACATAATATAGCAAACCTACAGAGATAGTATCTGGCTCCCAAGTATTATGCGTTGTTTTCAATAAACACAAATGAATACATACCTTTAACCAGAACCAAACCTCTTAAACGTTTGTGCTTACCTGTGTGTCTCCAGATGACAGCTCAGTCAGTACTTTTTATTCCTGCCACTGGCAATTCACATCTCAGTGGCCAAAGATGGCCATGAGCCATATTTTTTAACGTTCATGAAGAAAAATCACCATGTAGTATTTCTTTATGAAAATTATGCCTCTGTCAATATTGTCTAAAGTATTTGGGGGGAACAAAAATGAGCAAAATCTCTCAGTATTTTATACTGCTTAGAGAGTTTGCATTAATGAACTGAGAAAAATGGATTTAAGTTCCAAAATGATTTGAAGAAATGATTCACAGTAATCCCATTTTTTTCATCATGACAGCATTTCTGAAAATTTTTTTTAATGTAAAAATGTAAAATCAATTATTTTGAGTTCCTGTCTTCTTAACCACTCTCCTTGCTTCTAGTCTATCTCTGATTTTATTCACTCATTCAGTAAACATATGTACAATGAATATAGGAAGTCATAAAACAGCAGTGGAAACAATTACATAAGTAAATTTAAGTGTTCTGAGTGTGGCAATAGAAGTATGAACAGCATAGAAAACAATGAAGGGACTGACAGTGACCTGATAAAGTTGAAAGCAACATAGGAGAAAGGCAGAATGTTATTAAAATAATGATTGTATTATTGCCTTACTATTATTAAATGAACTAAATCTGAGGGTAATGTTATTTCACAATGTGTGCCAACCCATTTGAATTCATCATCCATCATTACTCCCACTTCCCTGATTCACATCCAACAACTTCACTCTAGCCCTGGAGCCACTGCCTCATTTACCTTCTGTGGTGTTTGTTCATAATGTCTCCTTATCCTTAGTAGGGGAAATCATAACTGATTGCTAATTGTAATCTATCTTATTAGATTTCTGTGAAGGTAAAATGAGAAAAAGTGAGCAAAATAACTTTTTTGTTATTTTTTAAAGCCCCGTATTGATGACTTTTACTAATACCACATGTTTTAACCCAAGTGAAATTGGAATAAATTTATTCATATTAACTAAAAAGCTTCTTATATGATAAACTGTATTATTCATTTAGAGCTATATTTCTATTTTTATAATTGTACTCATGTTTCCTTATGAGCAGAATTATTTCTCTACATGAATCTTAGAAAGCTGAAGGGAAAACAGTGAAGTTTGTTCTGTATCAGTTGACAGATATGCTGTTAAACTAGTTTCTTCTTAAACGATCCTTGTTATTCAATGGAAATTCAGTTATTGTAGGATGTCATATTTGCTGCAATATTGATTAACAGCATTTGAAATTGAATCATACTTATCAAAAGTGATTGAGAACTTTTTGAATGAATTCAACCATCAAATATCATTTGTTATTCATTGAACATCTATCAAGCCAAAGTTGATCATTTGCTAAACCTTCTTTATGATGTAAAGAACTAAATATTGAGACTTCTTATGAAGTAGTTTCTCTATATAGTTTGTATATTTTGATATTTCTAGTGATGCTTACCTCTTTATTTTTGATTTTACTATTCATAATAACCATACAGCATTAAACAAGAAAATACTTTAAAATTTCCTCAAAAACTGCTTTCACTTTATTACTTTCTTTTATTTCTGTATGTGTATTTATTATTCGGTAAATACCACAATCAAGCTAATTAACATTGCCTTTGTCTTACATATTTATTTATTGGTGAGAACACTTAATTTCTATTCTTTTTACAATTTCATGTAAAACACACACAATATTGCTAACTATGGTCATCATGAATATTCATCTTATAACTGAAAATTTCCAGGTGTCCACCAGCATTTTCCATTCACCAGCACCAGGCAACTATTTTAGATTCCACTTGTGAGATTATACAATATGTGTTATTTCACTTAGAATAATGCTCTCAGGTTTCATTAATGTCATTGCAAATAGCAGGATTTTTTTCTCTCTTTTTTTTTTATAACTCAATAGTGTGTGTGTGACACACTTTTTATCCATTCAGGCATCAGCAGACACAGGTTGTTTCCATGTCTTAGTTGCTTTATGATGTGATGAATAGGAGATTGTATTGCCTTCAGATGTAAACCCAGGCTGGGGAACCTGCCTAGCAAGTGTGTGGACCTGACTTCAATCACCAGAACCAAAAAAAAAAGCAAAAAACTCTTATCAGATATTTACCCTAGAAGTGAGATCGCTAGATACAAGATGACATTATTGTTCTATTTTTAATTTTTTGAGACCAGAATGGCTGTGTCATTTTAGATCCCACCAGCAGTGTTCAAGCATTCCCTTTTCCACTACATCCTGATTAACATTTTACTTTTTGGTAATAGCCATTCTCATGTAAATTAAAACCACATCCCAAAGGACTGTGGTTTCTATTTGCATCTCCCTGGTGATTAGTGTTACTGAAAACATTGTCATTTTCCTGTTGGTCACTTGTATGTCTTCTTTGAAAAGATGAAATATGTCTGTTCAGGTCATTTTACCCATTTTTAAGTCAGATTGTTTTGTTTTGGTTTTGCATATGAATTTCTTGCATACTTTAGATTTTAGCAATTTATCAGACACATTTGCAAAACTTGTCTTCCATTTTGTTGTTTCTTTTGCTATGCAGAAGCTTTTTAGTGTGATGTAGTTACATTTGATTGTTTCATTGTTTCTTGTACTTCTCGTGTCATAGCTAGAAATTATTGCCAAGATCAATGTTACGGAAATTTTTCTCTACATTTTCTTCCAGAAGTTTCATGGCTTCAGGAAAGTTTTAAATTTAAATCTTTAATCCATTTCAAGTTAGTTTTGTAAGTGGAATAAAATAAGTATACTATTTCATTCTTTTGCATATGGATGTCCAATTTTCCTACCACCACTTAAAGACACTATCTTTTCCCTATTGTGTATTGTTGATGCACTAATCTTTGTTAGCTGACCATGTATTTTTGGTTTTATTTCTAAGCCCTTCATTCTGTTCCTTTGGTCTATGTGTGTCCTTTTCTTTCTGATACTATATTGCTTTGATGACGACAGTTTGTAGTATAGTTTGAAATCAAAATTTGTTATTTCTCAAGATTGCTATGACTATTTTGGGTCTTTTATGATTTCACATGAATTTTAGAATAATTTTTTCTATATCTGTTAAAAGGCTGTGGACTTCTGATAGAGGTTACATTCAATCTGTAAATCACTTTGGTAGTATAGAAGTTTTAACAATATTAATTTCCCAATGAATAAGCACTGGACATCTTCCCATTTAATTGTGTCTTCTTTCTTTTTCATCAATGTTTTACAGTTTTCAGCACACAAATCTTTCACCTCCTTGTTTGGATTTATGACCTATTTTATTTACTTTTGTAATTATTGTAAATCAGATTTTTATTTTTTTATTTTTCTTTTTTGGATAGTTTATTGTAGTATATAGATATGCAACTGATTTTTGTATGTTGATTTTGTAATCTGCAACTTTACTGAATTTGTTTAGTAATTATAACAGTATTCCAATGGAGTCTTGATGGTTTCTACACATAAAATGATGTCATCTACAGAGACTATTTTACCTCTGCCTTTTAAAAATTGTTTTTTGTGGTAATTTGTCTCACTGGGATTTCCAGTACTATGCTGAATAGAAGTAGTGAGGATGGTTACCCATGTCAGATTATTATTACCATTGAATATCATGTTATCTCTGAGCTTGTGGTATATTGTCTTTATTATTTTGAGGTACATTCCTTGTGTACTCAATTTGTTGAGAGTTTATATCATAAAAAGATGTTGAATTTTTCTGGATGCTTTCTCTGTGCTTATTGAGCTGATCATTTGGTTATTATCCTTCATTCTGTTAATATGGTGTATCACATATATTATTTTATGTATTTTGAACCATCCTTGCATCTCAGGGACCAATCCTACTTGATCATGGTATGCTGTTGAATTAGATTCACGAATATATTGTGGATTTTTGTACCTATGTTCATAAAGTCCATTGGGCTTTAATTTTCTTTCCTTGTAGTATCCTTGTTTGTCCTTGGTATCAGTGTAATGTTGGCCTAAAAAAATGAGTTTAGAAGCTTTCCTCCTCCTCAAATACCTATAAAAATTCAATTAAACTTTTGTGAAAAGCAAATGATGACTTTGTAATATTTCTAGGGAAGAAACATATTTGGATTGCAATGAGACCTCCTTCCTCTTTTGTCAAGGGAAACATTTTATTTTCTTATGCTGTAAGATAAGAATATTTTAATTTTCCTTTTACTGATATATTTTGATTGGTAGATTCCTTTTTTATAACATCTCAAAAGCAAAATGCTCTTTTTGCCCCATTTATATATGATTTTAAGTTATATCTCAGCAACATAAGCAAAGTTCTGTGCATGTATAATCTTTCAAATAATGTTATGTAGTAGAATTTATATTGTCCTATGTGTAGGCTCAATGGCAATAATAATGATTTTGCTACTACTCCAGATGGTACCTGTTTTTATTAGGAAACAATTTTCCTGAAATAAAGTGGTGATATGTTATGTTAAAATGTACTGTGTGATAGTGGGATGCATTTAAGTAATATTCAAAAAGGAATTTCAAAAAAAGATTAAGAATGTAATTTAAATCAAACTCTTAAATATTCAGTAAGATATTTAAAACAGAGAAAACTGCTGAGGCAATAGTAGGTGGCTCTCTTAACTGTGCCCAAGTTTTTTGCAAGAGAAGTTCTGCTTATGTTGAAAATCATAAGATCTAGGGCTCAGTTTTCTAAAGGTACCCGTCAGCTATTTTTCTATGAAGCAATGCCATCTTCTCTAGACTACATGAGCAAGAAGGATGATGGTCCTTACTACTGTCAACAACTCCAACCACCATCTCCTTCCTAGAAGTGACTCTACACCTTCCATTTCATTAATTATTCCCGCATTATTTTCCTTTCCATCAGAGATCAGAATAATTTCCCATCAGTGTGCATAATGGAATGTGATATTGACTTCTTATCTATGAGTGGGCTGGGGGAGAGGGATGAGAACTCAATCAATGTTTCTTCATTCCCCATTTGTATTGCTACCCACCCTAAAATGGTATATTCCATAGCAACTTTCCCTTTGTTCAAAATATCTTCAATTTTACATGCCCATCATCCAATGATATTGTAATGTAAATAATACAATTTCTAAATTATCTTGGTTTATTGTTATTTAAATGACCTTATAAATAATTTATGAATCTTTTGTCCTGTTTTAATATTTGAACTTTGTATTCAGGTAAGCTATGATGTGGATTTATTTGACATAAATTAAATACATTTTCCTATTTACTGAGACTAATATTGGTTCAGGAGACACTTTGTTGGGGTTCATTTTTCCGTACTGTCATTAACTATATAATGATAGAGTTATGTGTCACTTTTTGAAAATACAGGATGGCAGATTAAACTAGAGTCTCTGTGAGAACTTAATTGCTTTATAACATTAGATTATAAAGTGGTGGTGATCTGTGGTTTTACAACACATTTGATTCACATAATTCTCCACCAAGATATTTGTAATATTAGCTATTATTGCAAAATAAGTGAGAATCTGTTTTTTTTCAATTTTTCTTTTTATGATTGAAACTAAATCCATTTTAGATATGTGAGTGCAGGAAGCTGTTGATTTTAAGTATTTTTTCAATGTACAAAAGACCTAGACCAAAGTATGGGCCAAAGTACGGACCAGCTCAGAAAGTTCAACTTCAGTCTTTGATATTTCATAAGGGATTTTTTTTTCTTCAAAACGGAATGAGATTTTTTTAATGCATAAAGTAATTTCCTTTCTGAGTTTACATATGCAAGATCTACTTTTCTGGTTTTAATTGCTTGTTCTTTCCAAAATGTGAGTGAAAGAAGAGATATGGAAAGTAAATTCCTCCAGATCACAGCCCAAATCAATAGCAATTTCAAATATAAAATTTAATTTCTCCCATTCTGAGCAACAATTTCAAAATTTACCTGAGCTGTGTAATGTTTCTGTACAGGATTCTTGCCAGTGGTCCTGGCCAGAATGGAAATACAGTATATCATCATAGCATTCATTTTTTCATCATAATGTTTCTTTCATCCTATGTCCAATACAATATAAAAATGCAGTAGTTAAATCAAAACAGTATAAAATTACTGCAAATCTCCTGTATGTGTATGTTTGATACTACTGAAATTTGAAAGAATGTGCACGTATAAGATTTGCATTAAAATTTCTAATGCACTTATGATTGATTCCATTATTTTCATACCATGGAGAGAAGAAATTGTGACATATCACATACTTTAAAAATGTACACCTTAATATAGTAAAATTTTACTCATTATTTATTTTAAAGCCATTTTTAATATAGTAAAATTTTACTGTTTATTTATTTTGAAGCATAGCTGGAGACCATTTAATGCAAATAACTAAAATTAATGAAATGCATTTGGGATTTATATTGACTTTATGTTTAAATAGTATTAGAACTAAATTATTTATTTGGCATGCAAATTTAAACCAAATTTAGATTGTGATTGCAGATTGGCTATTCCAAACTTTGAGTTAATCTATCTCAAAACAAATGTAGAAATAGTAAAGGGGGCTGAATGAACTAGTTATGCATGATACCATGGGAGCCTTGATGAGCCACAGAAAAATCAGAATACTTTGGAAAATTGCCACTAATATGGTAGAGAGAGGAAATCTGAGAGATGCAAAAAAGAAAAACTAGATAACATGATTTCTCTGTTTGAGGACATTTTAATGTACATGTGAACAAAAGTTGTCGATAGTGAAAATAATTTAAAATGATATCAAAATTTTAAGTTTCTAAAATATTTTTAAAATTTCTCATATATATCTACAACTCAAAAATTACATTTTCATAAGTTGCAAACAAACATTATTTTGTTTCTTATTCTTTCATGATCTTCACATTCTTCCCATTACAGAATAAAAATAAGCCAGTCATCTTGCAAGTTTAAGCTTCCTTGCATATTAATCAACTTGCTCAAGAGCATCAGCAGAATTTTATCATGATGAAGATAAAGTATAAACTGTCAGCTACTACCAGCAAAGTAGTTAATAAAACATATTTATAGTGAATAAATCATTAATGTTTCTTAAATGGTATACAGAGGCTGAATTTTTTTTTTTTTTGCCAAGAGGTGTGTTTTATTTTCATTAATCATACAAATTGGAAAATTTTTAAATTCTAAATATCACACGTGTATGTAGTTGTATGTGAAAGCATTATTAAATTATTTGGTAAAAAAAAATTACTGTTCTTCTCTAATCAATTCAAACTCTGTTTCCAATAAGCAAAGTTCAGATTATCTTCTTTCCATTATAGCTATAGAAATAGTGTCGTGGTTAACATACATTGTTCTTACACCCTTATTCAGTGTGACAGTTTAGATCTTGATTATCCTTCACAGCTCCATGTATTAAAGACTTGGTCCCAAGAGTGGCACTTTGGGAGGTAGGGCCTTGTGAGAAGTCCTTAAGTCATTATGGCAGTACCCTTGAAAGTGACTGTGAACTTCATGGCTCATGATGTAAATGGTTTTGCTCCATTACATTCTGTCACTGTTATGTGCTGTCTTGCCACAGGCCTACACCAACAGGGCCAGTCAACTGTGGACTGGAACCTCCAACAGTGTAAGCCAAAAATGAACCATTTTTTCCCTAAGTAAATTATCTCAGGTATTTGATTATAGTAATGGACAGCTGACTACCACATTCAAGTTGTTTGAAATTCATAACATATTCACATAGATGGGGAAAACATAGTTTCTTGTAAGTATGCCTAATTGTAGCAGTGGGGTTGGCATAGGAGAATGGTGATATTTCTCTTATATTAATATTGCAGAGCATAAAACTTAATGAGTAATTAGTATAATAGATGTGGATGGTGTATTGGACGCCCAAAGCCCACTTGCAGGGGATTTTTGCTATTTTAGGTCAGTGATTTTTTTGGTGCTGAACTAGCTTCTTTATAGAAGATTCCTGAGAGTGATTTCCAAGTTTAGGAAATTAATATGTGGTTATGGCTAATAATGTTAGTGTTAAGATGTAAAATAAATTACAAAATATTATTCACATATTTTTATTATTATCCTTATTATTTAGGTGTAGGCTTTTCTTTTCTGGGCTCCCTCTGTATCAAATCCTCTTTTCATAGCAGACCAGCCTCACAAGTTCATTCAAGATTCCTGTGTTTGTATCTTTTTCATTTGTTTATTAACTCATTCATTTTATTTCTCTCTCACATCCTTTTCTTCCCCTCTTGGACAAGTACTACAATTTATGTGATACCTATTACTTAATTGTAAAATATATAATGTTGTTTTATTGTGCATATCATTTAAATCCACATAAATAACATTGCCTTATAGTTTAGATCCTGTTTCACACTTGTTTTTTACCTGCCAAAGATTTCTTTAAGATGGAGTCACCTTCTGGTGTTAACACCTGGTATGGTCTGTTTTTTCCAACTTCTGCCATTTTTTTCCATCATTAGCATTTACTCTACTCCCAGTGCTATTTCTCCTGATACCTCCACAAATACATACTCAAGGAGAGGATTTCTGTATATATGTGTATTTAGTTTAACTAGTTTCTGCCAGATTGCAATCTGGAAAGGTTGCACTCATCTGCATTCTCATTAAGATAATTACTCCTTTGTAAATTTTTAACAAAAAGTTGCTTTATTTTTACATCCTGTCACAGTCATAGCAATTTCATGGCACAGAGTGGGGATCAACCAGGAAAAAAACATCTACCAAGTACAATTTCCTTTCATGAATTCAAGGTCTTCTGATGCCACATCCAGTCAACGTCACATATCCTGGCTTTCACACTTTTACACTTTTCCCAATATGACAAGAGTTAGATTATGCCATTCTTTCTTTCATTTACATTACCTAATCACTAGTGGATCTGGGCTTTTCTTAATATACTTGCAATAGTTTTGGACTTTCTCCCTTATGAATTGCTTTTATTTTACTGCTTGTTGAGATATTTCTAACTTTTTTCTAATAGAGTATCTCTTTTTAATTAACTTTTGCAAAAGCAACAAATGTCAGAAATAAACGAAATGATAACTTGTGTAGTACCTGCTACATACCAAATGCTGATAAATACTTATGGAAAGAACAAAATGAATGAAAGTCAAGAGCTTTGGTGTGACACATGTTTGTATATACAACAACCTGTAAGGTTTGACTGTTAACTGAATAATTCCCGTCAGTAAGATATTTTTCATTTAATGGTACATATTAAACATATACCAAATAATAACCTAGCATGAAGTTTTGTATTATAATGATAAGAATGGCTTTTCCTGGGAAGGAATCAATTAGGGTTATAATACATATTATATACATGGAAATGTCACAATAAAAACTCTCTGTACAGCTATCTTACACAAACAAAAATGTCTTTTTTCAAAAAACAGAACAGGAAGGTAAAACAGGTCCTGTCTAGGGGATGGTACCGGTGAGTGTAAGGAAGATATAAGGAAAAGGTATAGGAGGATGAGTATGGTAGAAATATGTACTCATGTATGAAAATGGAAAAATGAGACCTGTCGAAACTATTCCAAGAATAGGTGAAGGAGGGATAAAGAATGATGGAGAGGGTAAATTCAACTATGATATATTGTAAGAATTTTGGTAAATGTCATAGGGCACCCCCAGTGCAACAATAAAAAAAAAGAGGCAGGTTTTTAAAAAATGACTTTGCCATTTGAACAACATTCAAAATTAAGTAAAATGTAGAAGTTAAGGAAAGCATACATAAGAATGTTTTATGTTGATCACTTTTTTAAAAGTTCTAGAAGTACATAATAATTTTCTGGTGTTTAGTAACCTATTGAGTTTGAAATTTTGAAAAGCAACAAATCTTACTTTTGCTATTGCACATTTGTCAAAAATCCAGTATGTGTCTTGTCTTTCCTACTAGAAACTGTTATCATAGGCAATCTCTGTGGATATAATTGAACAATCATCTATGCACTCTCCAATTTGAAAAAATTGTTTAACATACATCTCAATATAATTTAAATATAGGGAAAATATGAATGTCTGCTCATAATAATAGTAAATATTCTGTGTATGCTATCTTCTAGGAAACATTTCTAAAAGTGTATAAAAAGTTATTTTAAGATTGAAAATACATTCGAATTGTTAAATGATGAAATATTACTTTAGTGAACATCCACAGAATATATAATAACTTGTAACAAATTTTTGCATGCATTTTAAACTAACTTATTGCACTTTACAACTAACAAATATATTTCAAATATTTTGAAGTGAGATAGTGTAATGCCTCCTACTTTGTTCTTTTGGCTCAGTATGGTTTGGGCTATTTGGAAGTTTTTGTGTTTCCATACAAATGTTAGGATTGTTTTTCTAGTTTTATGAAGAATGTCATTGTTATTTTAATAAGGATTGCGTTGAATCTTTAGACCACTTTGGGTACTATGGATATTTTAATAATATTGATTCTTGAAATCTATGAACAAAAGATTTCTTTCCACTTTTTTGTATCCTTATCAAATTATTTCATCAATGTTTTATGATCATTGTCAAGCTCTTTCACCTGTTTGGGTGAACTTATTCCTAGCCATATTTTTGAGTTATTATAAATGGAATTTCTTTCTTGATTTCTATTTCAGATAATGTAGCAATGCTACTGATTTTTTTGTATGTTGGTTTTGACTCCTACAAATTTTCTGAATTTGTATTTTTTTTGGTGGAGTCTTTGGGATTTTCTACGTATAAAATCATCTGCAAGTGAGAAACTGACTCCTTTCCCAATCTGGATACACTTTATTTCTTTCTTTTGCCTGATTGCTCTATTGAGGACTTCCAAAGCTATGTTTAATAAAGTGGTGAAAGTGAGCATCCTTGCTTTGTTCTAGATCTTAGGAAGAAACTTGCAGTTTTTCCCATCCTTATAATGTTAGCTATTGGCTTGTTATGTTAGATATGTTATTTATGTTCCTAGTTTTAATCATGAAGGGGCATTAAATGTTATCAAATGCCTTTTCCGTATCCATTGAGATTATCATATATTTTTGTCCTTCATTCTGTTGACGTAGTATAAAATATGTCCTTCTTGAAATCATATAATATTTAATTCTCCCAAATTCTAAAGCCACTCTGTGAAATGAATGCAGAGTGCTTCATTCCATTTACTGTTTAGTATGGTTGTTGTAGGATTTTTAGGAAGTTAGGGAAACAATTGAAAGGAGGGGTACAGAGTAGCTGTTTTCCAATAGTTCCTTTTCTATAGTGTATCTCGTCATGGGCAATATGCCAGGAAAAAGAACTGGCTGAATCTTTTTAACTGCAGCACTGTACCAACTTTGGTGAGTTGCCCATGGGACAGAGAAGATTATTTGGCTCAGACATGGTCTCATGGTCTCAGATGTGTATCTAGGCAAGACCCTGATTATCTGCATAATTTTTTCAGCAATTTTATTAACAATAATAGTTTTCCTGTTTATGAGGTGATGCATTTTGTTTCACTGCATTATTATCTTTTATCTATTTGCCCTTTATTTCGAATTTTCACAAGAATAAACAGGTAAATTCAATTGAAAAAGAATAAAGATGTGACTTTTTTCACAGAATATGCTGCTGCAGAAATGTGACAATGCAATTTCTGAATTATTACAGCATTAATTTGTTTTAATTCAAAATCATCTGTTTATAAATGTACATTTTCTCTTGAATTTAAAAGGTGCTTTGTTTTCCTCTTTTGATGTGATATGTATTTCTTTAGTGGTGTTGTCATTGTCTTTTACATAATTTTCTCATTTTGTGTGTACAACAGCCTGGGATTGTTGAAATAAACCTAAGGCCCATCTGAAGATAAAGGGTTTTTTGGAGTAAGTTATAGAAAAGTCATTTTTGTTTGTGTTACTTTGAACCTTTTTGTGGAACTCTTTTGGAATTTCATTATAGTGTAAAAGTATTTCCCTTACTTGCTTGCAACTGGTAATATGCTTTACAATGATATCATAATCATTAAAACAATGAAAGACACAATCATGCCATGTTTTCAACTTTCTATTGAAACCAATGGTGAGCAATTGAGAATTTTGTATAAGGTGAAGCTTATTAAAACCTAAGTGTTCCATAATTATTACTTTTATTTAAATTGTTATCACTTCCAAATATTTTTCTCAGGCAAATCTCACCACATTCATATATATTTGGGCACTACATTAGATGATTTCACCTGTTTATATTTAGCTCACACAGCCACACATTAGGACCATATAAGTCATGCCAAATAAGCATCCCTAAAGTATTATGACAGATCAAAAAATAGGACAAACAAACTAGACATACAGTGTGTAACCAATTAATATGTTGCTACTTTCTTTTTGTATAAAATTTTCTTTTTGATAGAAAAGATAGGTCATCTCCATAATTGATGGGACTCAGTGCAAAATAATCGATATCAGTTGGGCTCTTTGTTAAAACATTATAAAAAATTTAAATATGCCATTAGCCCAGTATTATATCAAGCATGGAGCCTTTCTGAGCACAGGACCTTGTACACAGCTCCCTTTATGCAACATTCCTGCTATTCTGGTCAGTAATGTCTGGCATGCAGTCAGAAAAAGACACAAAGTGCAATCTCTTTTTATTTGGGCAAAACCAAGGTACACTTGTTCCTATAGGGGCGCTTCATGAGCAAATCCTAATGACTTTTTCCACCACTCCCATTCCATCATAGAATATGGAAGTTTACACTCTTCTAGCAGCTTGCTGACCAATTATACTTGATGGTTATAATTGTTTGTTTTCTATACAAATTGGTCTAAGCAATATACATTCAATAATGTTTTTTATAGCAGTGTGAACAGAATGCATGTGTTTGACAATATTTAATTGGTTTGCAAAAGTAAAATTTTGCATGTTATAGTAAAGATATTTTATGTGTTCAGGTAAGTTTATGAGCTCAAATGACATAATGTTCCAGAGAACTTTGAACTAATGTTCTCTGAAATGGTGTGCTTTGACTTTTAAATACAAAGAAATGTCTTCTGTGCCTTATGGACCCAAACTAGAGATAGCACACATGTTTGATTTTATATTCGAATTTGTCTTTTTAGGGATGCAAGTATTGGAATGGAATGGAATTCCCTTAACTTCTAAAACATATGAAGAAGTACAGAGTATCATTAGTCAGCAAAGTGGGGAAGCAGAAATATGTGTAAGACTGTGAGTTTTTCCCCATCTTTCTGTTTCCATTTTTTGGCTATTCATGGCTCTTTTAATTCAAAATTGTTAAGGTGGAACCTTTGGCAGTCAGCAAGAGTTTCAGTAATAAGAAAATAATGTGAATACAAGGTTTATAGATTTCTTGTGTTCAGAATCAAAGTCTAAAGCATAGATAGAATTAAGTTAATTTAGTTTCTGATTACACCAATAGCTCTCCCTTCTCATGCTTTGATTAAAACCTGCTTCATTTAAATGAAAGTCTGAACTCATTTAGTTTTCATGAATGTGTATAGTATATCAAAACAAACTTGCATTTAACCCATAAAGATTTCACCTTAAATAATCATTTTTATCAGCTCTGACTTTTAACAGCATTGCAAATATATATTGGGTTAGAAGGGTAAGCATGCTTTGGAGTTGCTTTATATCATTAACCACTTCTCATTTACTTACTTGGGAAAAAATAATAACAGGGTAGTTGGAAAAAAGAAAAGTACCTTTTGTGTTGGGCTTCCTCCATTTCTTTCTTAATGTTTTGTCTTAATTTTCAGGGACCTCAATATGCTATCAGATTCTGAAAATCTCCAGCACCTGGAACTTCATGAGCCACCAAAAGCTGGTAGGTGGAAGCGATCTGCTGTCAACCATGAAAACACAGATGCAGAAACAGTTGTAGAGGCAGTTGTAGCCGTAGATGAAGACACAGACATAAACATAAGTACAGAAAAATTATAGACAGATTTTAATGTGTTAATATTTAGGAAAAACATGTTTACTTTAGACTTGATAAGAAATTCATATTAAATCCTTGCTATGTGAGTTCACATTTTCAGTTCTTGAAATATAAATTCATTCTATGAAAGTAACCCATGAAGCCATTTATTTCTCTCTCATTTTATGTAATTTTTAGTTAGTACTTATTTCTTTTCAGCATAACTTTTTTTTTTTTATGTTTTCATTGCTAGGAATTGAACCAAGAGCCTTTTGTATACAAGGCAAATGCTTACCACTGAGCAACATCTACAGCCCTGTGACTATGTTTTGAAACATTTCCTGGACCTATTGATTGCTTTTTTATAGTAAATAAACATCAACATGTAATTTCATAAGTACATGATGAAAATAACTTAATTCTTTCTTACATATCAAATATAATATACACATTTAACTTAAAATATCTTGTTTTTCTTTAACTTTTTTGAGTGCTTCTTATCCTTACCTTGATAATTCTAAAATTTAAGTTATTGAAATAAACAAAACAAACCAAGTCTTATAGGGATTTTAATACATCAATAAATGTAAATATTCCCTGTGAAATTTCCCCCTTAAAGAACAAAAACTGTAAGATTTAGAGAAGGAAAAATAGCCAGTCATACAAATGAGTTCCAGTGGATCAACAGGATTTCTATCATTCATACAAATCTCTGTACAAAATATTAAAAACACTTTTCTAAGATGTATTTGGAACCTCAGTTTCCCTTCATAATTCAGCATTGTGCCACTTTTCTCTGGGCCAGCTACACTTCCTTAGAAATGAATATATAAATGTACCATTAAGTTAATTTTAAAAGTTTAGCTTAGTTTATAAGTAACGTTTTACCATTGTCACCTGGAACTCAAAGAGGTTCCATGGTGTAAAGTACCTACGCAGTGAAGTAGCACATAAAGCCATTTCATTTTGTTGTAATGGACGAGATGCTGTTAAGTCCTATGAAATGAAGAAGTAGGTAAAGTCATGTCATCTTGTTGCAGTGGACAAGGCAAAATCCCCAGGGGTTGACCCCAAGCAGTTGGCAGCAGAGCTCCAGAAGGTTTCACTACAGCAGTCGCCACTGGTGCTGTCATCAGTCGAAAAAGGCTCTCACGTTCATTCAGGTCCTACGTCAGCAGGATCCAGTTCTGTTCCCAGCCCTGGGCAGCCAGGGTCACCCTCGGTGAGCAAAAAGAAGCATAGCAGCAGCAAGGTGAGAAGCGCTCGAGGTGACCTCTGAATCTTGTATTTTCTGGCTCTTTAATCATGTCAAGAAATAAGGGAATAGATACGATTTTTTTTTATTCATATGTGCATACAATGTTTGGGTCATTTCTCCCCCCTTCCCCCCATCCCCTTCCTCACCTACCTTACCCCTCCCTCTCCCCCCCACCCCCTTGCTGCCAGGCAGAAACTATTTTGCCCTTATCTGTAATTTTGTTGAAGAGAGAGAATAAGCAGTAATAGGAAGGACCAAGGGTTTTTGCTAGTTGAGATAAGGATAGCTATAGAAGGAGTTGACTCACATTGCTTTCCTAAACATGTGTGTTACCTTCTAAATTAATTCTTCTCGAACTAACCTTTTCTCTAGTTCCTGGTCCCCTTCTCCTATTGGCCTCTGTAGATATAATATTTTGAAGTATTTTCCTTTTAATGTCTCATTTCCTAATGATCTATTAAAACAAAAAAAATTTTTCCTCTTCTGACTGTATAACTAAGCAAGATTTATCAAGATGTATTTTCACATCTCTTAAAATATTTCAGTAGTTATTATTATAAGGAACTTGAAAAACATGTTCTGGTTATTTTTCTTCCATTTTTGTGAATTTGAGCTTCTTTGTAGAAAGAACTTTGTATCTTGGAAATAAAGATATACATTATATTAGAATATCTAACATAAGTAAAACATAAAAAATACATGAAGAGACTCTAAGACAGTAACAAAGAAAACCAGTATGTATTGTCAGCATTTTGAATTTTATTCCCAATTCCATGCTAATCAATTTTTCTTAATGCAGAATTTTGACTTGAAACAAATGCTTCCAATACCATTATTTTAAAGTTTCTTTAGAACTAAAAGAGAAAATAGGATTAAATTTTTAACCTTATAAAAGCAGATGACAACATAGACAATTTGTAAGTTATGTGTCACTCTCCTGTTTAAAATATTCTCGGTCCTATCTCTTTGTAGGGCCTCATTCTACCCATTCAAAAAGAGGCTGGTCAAATGGTTTTCTTTGGAAGATTACCATAATAAGCGTAATGTCAAATCTTCACCAATAACCTCACAATGCATACTCTATTTATTAGGGTTTTCAACTTAGTCCTATTTTCCACAGAAAATTTTCAATGCACTTCAATTGAGGAATAATGCCCTATTACCCAAAAGATGGAAATATGCAATCACTCCATAGAATGCAAAACAGTGGTACTTAAATTATGCTCCTAGTTCTGCATCAGCAGCTGGAAACTTGTTAGAAATGTAAATCTTACCACACTTGCTTGACAAACTACATCAGAAACTGTGGAGAGGGCCCAGCTCACTGGGTTTTAGTAAGATCTCCAACTGGGTGTGATGCCCCTTGAAGTTTGAAAAGTGATGATCTGTCAAATTCAGTGACCATCTAATGCTGGATACCATTAAGAAGTAGAGTGAGGGCACTGGGAGAATGCCAGTAAGAAAGATCATATTTAAAAATCAATTTTGGTAAAAGGTGCAAAGGACTCAACATTCCCAACAGTGAGTGCAGCATGAAAAAGTTTTCAGAAACAGAAAATAGTGTGCCTAGAACATAGGTGTACACAAGACCTGGGGGTGAGAAATAAAGTAGAAGCTTAGAAAGTTGAAAATTAGAGAACATTAGGGTTGTGCCTGATCTTTCCATGCAGTCTGCAGGTAATAATGAGCCAGTAATGGATTAAGTAAAAATGAAGAAGAGTAACAGGAAGGCTTCCTCCATGAAGTCTTTACAGATTGTAATCTTTCTCTAACATCAGAAATTTTCTTTCTTTCCTTCCTTCCAATTTTTCTTCCTCCTCCCTCGTTCCTTCCAAAGTACTAGATGCTTTACCCATCATAAGACATTTTTTAATCTTGATTGTAGTTACTTGTTTGTTTGTTTTATCTTCCCAATTGGGCTACGTGTTTCATAAGAACTAAGAACTGTTGATTTTTTTTCTCTATATTTTCCTGTGCATATAGTTGAATGACTTGTACAGAACAATAACAACATAAATATCTGTGAGTTAAACATCAGTTAATCACTTGTGAATCTCCACTCTATTATGAAGAGTAACTATCTGATTCAACATAGTATGTTAGCTTTCTGGACAATGACTTTAAGATGAAAACAGTTAAAGTGGGAAATTGTTAAGGAAATGGTATTAACAGGTTTTATGACATGCAGTAAATTCTGTTTGCCAAGAATATGAGACTATGTAGTTTTACAGTATATTTGCTAAACTACAAAGTTACAGTGCTACACTATCCAAAAGAATAGCTGCTAGCCACATGTAATCATTTCTGAATCTGATATATATGTGAATTACAAATTTCAAGGATTTACTATAAAAAATAAAATATTTCATTACAATTTTATACTTAAATTATGATGAAATGATAATATTTTAGATGAGTTGTGTTTTATAAAATACATGTTTAAAATAATTTTTAGTGTTTATTTTTAGTGTGAATATTCTTCCTGTGTGGCTTGCAATATAATCTGTTGGACAGTACTTGTATAAGATCACTAAATCTATTGGTAGTAACACTAATCAAACCTAGTTATCTTGGATATATATATACAATATATATGTATATTCCACAGTGAAAAATTATACTCAATAGTTGCTAACATTTGTGAAAAGAGGGAGTATTATTTATTCAACTTTTTTTCTTTTTGATTTATCTTTCACATTTAGCAGGTAGAGTTTCTTGAAGAATTTTTGCTAAATGAATGCATGGCTAAATAAACTTAATATTTTTGACCCATCAACATGTAGTATGCATAAAAGTCAATACTTCCTTTTATTTGTTCCCCAAGCCCTACAATGACAAAAAAATTATATTGAGATATTATAGGTTGGGAAATATGTCTCGAGTTGTAAAGATCCTGAGTTCAAACCCTAATACCACTAAAAAAAAGAGATTATATAAACATTAAGTATAATCAAAAACATACATATCCCTGTGTCAGATAGCCCCATATGTCCAAATATATCATATGTTCCTCAGTAACTTAAAGAATTTTATTTTTGTTTCATTAGGTATAGGACTAATTAAATTATGTAACACATTAATGTAATAGAATGTAGCTAAAGTATTTTAATTATAATTAACATAATTATATATTTAGATGTTTACAGCACATCTATTAAACATTTTATCTTTTTATTTTGTGCTTTTGATTGTCATATATACATATTTATTATCTTTTAATTCAAGAATATACTAAGCAATGACCAACTCAGGGTGATTAGCATGTTCATTACCTTTAGTCTATTTAATTCATTATTCATTTATTTACGGTGAATACATTCAATGTCCTCTTTTTAAAATATGCTGAGAGATCGAATACATTATTAAACATACTTATCCTGCTGTGCCATAGAACCCAGAACTTTCTCTTCCCGTCTAACTACAACAATGTTCTAGTTCTCCATCTCGCCCCTTCCTCCTCTACCGAGTCACTGACAAATCACCATTCTATCTCAGCTTCTCTGAGATCAGCTTTTTGTAGATTCCATATAAAAATGAAATTGTGTAGTACTTGTTTTTGTAGGCCTGGCTTTATTAATTAATTCAAAGATCTCCAGTTCCATCCATGTTGTTATAAATGATAGGATTTCATCCTTTTTTCTGACTCAAAAATATTCCATTGTTTCACATGGGATGTATCAATGTATCACATTGCCTTTATGAGTTGGTAGACACATAGTTTGATTCTGCCATTTCTTGGCTATTGATAGCTTCTTGACATCTGATTTCATTTTCTTTAGATGTATTTCCATTAATTGGTTTGCTGGATCATATTGTACATCTATTTTTCATTTTTTAGGAACTCTCATATTGGTTTTCACAATGGCAATACTAATTTACATTCTCACCAACAGTATCCAGGGATTCTCTTTTCCCACTTCTTTGCCAGCACTTGTTGATCTTTAATCTTACTCATAATAGCCATTCTTATTTGGGTGATATGATATTATATTGATTCACATTGACTAATGATGGGCTTTTTTTCATTATCTGGCCATTTATATGTCTCCTTTTTTCAGTTAAAAATGTAAAAGAAAATAGAAAATTAAAAGAAAGATGTAAGGACATCTCACATGATTGAGGAAACTACAAATCTTTACTCAAGATATAAATAGTTCCAGGAATTTGTGTAGATCTTTTGTTCTCTAAGTTAATTTTCCTCTTTTTTTTGAAATTTAAAAGTAAAATAATTTAAATGTTTATATTAAATAAATATAATTATTTACTAATTAATACTTTAGCCTTTGAAGCCAGAGCACAGCTTTGGTATTAATAAATGGTACTTTATCAACAATGAGCTGAACTAATAAAAGGTATGTGGCTTAAAGACTGTAACACCCCCCTTAACTTTACCAATGCTTACACTAATTTTATTCTTTAGTCATTTTATGAAACAACACTTAGAAGAAAGCTGTCTTCTTTTAAGCTACTCTCATTTCTAGAATAACAATATAAGGAAAGGGTAACTAATCAAGTGTATCAGTAAACATAACTCTGCTTTCCGTTTATTTACTGAAGTAAAGGCAAGATTCATTCATATGAGTAGGTCAGGTGTTAAGTGTAAGGAGACAAGGTGGCTGCCACTTTTATAAATATCTCCTCTATGTAAATGCCACATTTTCTGAAATTCTATTATAGATTTTAGAACCACGGACATTATCTCTCCTTTTGTATGAATATTTCCTGGAACTGTAACAACTCAATGAACAGTCATTTGTTTACCAGATCACTGTCTTAACTGTCTTAAAGGCCTTACTTGTGGAAGGAGCTTATTAAGGAAATGAGAACTTATCTGAAATGGAAGGAATTTTAATTAAGAATGTCCATTAATAGGAGGGGGTGACTTGAGTGCTTCACTCCAAGAGACCACTCCAGAAGGCAATAGGAAGGAAGTGAGCACCCAGCTAAGTATAGGAAAACATTTCACGATAACTTCTGTGCTCTTACCTGGAAGTTCTTGAATAAAAACACTTTTACATTACTATATGCCATCTTTAAAATCCAGAAATACTTCAACGAAGCACTTTAAACCAAAAGTGTTTATCTTCATAAGTAAGTAAAAATGCTGCTGGTATAAAATTATAGCTTCAAAACAAGTTTACCAAAATGAAAAATAGATTTATGTGCCTATAAAATTAAACACGTATTGAGAAGGATGTGTAGATGCTATTATTCTGAAGCAGCCAAATGGATAAAATATATTTTCCAGGCAATGTGCTCTGACCAAACGGAAATTAATTTAGGAAGAAAGTTAAAATGATAAATTCTATGAATAGTTTACTTATTAATGTAATATATGGTCTTTAATATTGCAGCCAACTGATGCAACAAAAGTTGTCTCTCATCCAATTACAGGAGAAATTCAGGTATGAAAGTTTTTAAAGTCACCATTTTACCTTTTTTTTGGCTGTTTTTGCTACTGGTCTATTGAAATTGTGAACGGACCATTAGATCTGCCCTATTTCCTGGCACATACAGAACTATAAAGTGTAATTGTATAGTGTAGTGTATTAATATAAATATGAGTTATATGAAATCTAGTCATAGATATGGAATTCCATACTTTTAATTTGCCTGATAACCTTAGCATTGCCAATATGTGTTATGGTGGCAGCTACTATGTAATTGTTGCATATGCTGTAAGCATAACAGCTTCTGCCAGAAATCTGAAGGTTCTTCTTTAAAAGTTTCATAGCTGTAATGCTGTCTTTTTAAATCTATAATTGCTGAATAATTATTATGGAGACGTGTTTTCCATATTGCAGATCATCACAACTTTGTAACTTATAAGACCAATTAAAGAATTTTGACCAGGAAAATAGAATAAACAGAGTATAGATCAATATGGCTTTTTAGTTTGGTTTTTATTTCTGTATTTGTCTATTGTAACACGGCATTTCTTGGGGTTGTCATAGTAAAAAGTATTAGAAAAACTGTATTTTAGGTGATAAAAATAAATTAGAGTAGATTTTTTTTAAAGTCACATAAAAAGAATTAATACAATATAAACGAACTACTTGGAGATAGTAAGTTTCAGAAAAGATAAAGAAGCACTCTTAGTTTTATCTCCAACACAATCTATAGGAAAATTCTCACAAAAGACTTCACAGAGGATAATAGGATCTGAACTAATTTGAGCGTAAAAAAGGTGGGGGAGTGAAATAAGAAAAGGTACTGTATGCAAAGAGCTAAGGAATGAGAAGATCTGCTTCAAGAGGTAGGTGAGATGACATTAACAAGAACTTGGATGCAAGCAGAAGGATACTAACTGCTATATAATATAATGATTACAAATATTTTGTAGTAAGAGAGAAACTAATAGAAAAAATATGTAATAAAGCTTCTTATGGCAGTAGCCTACAAAAACATTGTAAGGAGAGGACACAAAGTCAAAAAAATCAGTTAACTGATTATCTCAGCACACAGCGAGGAAAGCAAAAGTGGGGTGGGTGTGAGTGTGTAAATGGAAAAGTGCAGAACGACACATAGACATAGAAAGAACTGGCAGGACAAACTTGTTACCTAAGGACTCCAGATCTTGCTGTCTCTTCTGTTTCCCCCTCAGAGGAAGCATTTTCACCAGACTTGTCATTTCACAAGCAACAAAGAAAACACTAGAATTTCTGTTTGTTAATATCTTTCCCATTTTTAACTTCTTGCTTTTGTATTATTTGCTGTGTTTCCTTTTCATTGGTTATTGTTTTGTTGTTGCTGTTTGTTTTATTTTAGTAGTCTTTCCCTTGAATAGTAAGATTTCATTCTGTAGTTGAAATTTACCCTAATAGTATTTCACTTAACACTTGGGATATTCTAAAGGTAGTCATTTCAGTTACTTTTTTCTTTTTTTTTGGCCTTATTGCAAATGAAACTTTATATAGAAAACCAAACCATGAGTCTGCTGGCAGGGGAGCTATGGCAATTGAGGACTGATGGGGGCATCAGGTTCTCCCAGCACTGAGCCCTGAGCCACCCTAAGTGTTCTCTAAGGCCATAGTAGAGCAAAATATGAAGAGCATTGTCTCAGGGCAGACTAAGTTTTCATTTCAGTAAGAAATGGTTTGGTGCGTCATCATTTGAGAGTCAATTCCAAGTCTGGCAGAGAAAGGAGAGAACAATGAAGTAGTTCTCCTTAACTGAAGATTTGGAAGTTACTCCAAGTTTCGGTGAAATTAATTGTAGTATATGTCCAGCTCTGCATTTCAGTGGCTCTTCAGCACACACAGTTCTAAACTTCCTATTTCTTCTCTTTCTTTTTGGTTTCTTTGCTATTCACATTGCTTTCATGAGGATCAGATAGAATCTAGCCTTTTCCATATTGAGTCAGGCAATTAAAGATTCAATTTCTGCTAGAAAACATAATCAGATCAAAATTATGGTAGAAGGAAGATTTGTTTAAATATGGAATTTTAAACAAAGGTTGACTCATTTCAGTTACCTTATATTTTCAATATAAATACTGAATATCTAATATGTAAGGATTATAAAAATGTTAGTATTTTTGAAACCAGTGTTTTAGGTCCCAGATCCAAACTCCAGGGATTCTATCTGTCTGTTCCAGCCACTCACCCCAATATGCCAAATAAAGAGAGAAGTAATGATGAAGGGGAGAGAAAGACAGAGGCATGCCATGGAAAGAATGCACTTTTGTCCATCTTCAGCCATCTTTGGGGCACAGACATGAGCTCTAACTTTAAATAAACAAAGAATTTGGGTAGGGGTAGAGAAGTATTCATAATGATTAAACAGCCCCAGTTACAGCTGTGGCCCAGTGGCCCAGTTGATCCTTATCTGCATTTTTGTTTTGGGAGAGGTTCTGGAGAAGTTGTTATCCCTTTTATAGCAATAACAGGATATCTGGTTAGAATAAGCAAGTCACTGCTGCCTGGCAGGTAGTCTGTCCTCAGGAGGCTCTGCTGTTGGAAACACTTATGGATCAGTCCTGTACTTCCTGTATTCCAAGATAGCTGCAGGTGATTGTAGAGAGAATAGTTCAGAGCAAAGAAAACAGATAATCAATGAAGACAGGGATGCCAAGCTTTTCTTCTGCTTTTAATTAATTCATGTGTTCAAGTAAGGACTCAGAGCTTTTCAGCAAAAGCAGCTGAAGTTCTTGTTAAATTTTTATTTATGGATTTTCCCTTTAAAATATAGCTCATTCTTCCATTTTTTTTTGATAACCAAAATAAAAAATTGATGAGAATTAAGTCTTACTCTGAATGATGTCAAAAGAATCTTTCAATTTTGAAAGAGGAAAATCAGTTAATGCAATGATTTTGGATTATGCAGGCTTCTCAAATATTGACTTGAACTGTAAGTCTTTTACTATCTAATGCCGATGTGGAACAGCCAGTAAGAACCCATGTGACATGACTTTTCTTTCTTATAAGCTTCTAGAAAAATTAAGGAGAAAGGTCATATTATCCCAGTCTCTCATTTTATAAGAAAAGTAGGCAGACAAAAACATTGGAGAATGTAAAAGAGAAAGTGGGAAAACCTAAACATTTTGAAAAATTCTTACATTTCAGCACTGACAGATTTATCTTTACATAACTGTTCTACCCACTGCTAATTATTTGCTGAAATCCAAATGACATTTTATAATAAATTTTCCAATTATTTATTTTCAAAATCCTCATAATTTGTGCTATTTTCTTAAGAAAAGAAATTCAATGTAAAAATGCACCTAGCGCTCACTGTATGAGTTTCCTTCTAAATGAATCTTAGCAAGCAAGGCCAAGACATTTTACCATGGAACGACTGGACAGCGTGTTGATTAGAAATTAAAATGTGCCCAGGAGGTCCCAATTAAATTAGACATTAACTCTTCAGTTTAGTTTCAAATAAAATGGAAATGAGGGTGGATATTTCTTGTAAGATTTTTAAAAACTAGAAAATAAGAGTAATAGTGATGTAGCTCAGAGACACAGTGCTTGCCTAGCATGTGCAAGGTCATGGGTTTGATCCCCAGCACCACCACCAAAGAAACATTGAATGATATTGTATCACATGTTTTAAAAAATTTCATGGAATTATTTTCTATCCCCTAAAGCTTCAAATCAACTATGATCTTGGAAATCTCATAATCCATATTCTCCAAGCAAGAAACCTTGTCCCTCGAGATAACAATGGCTATTCTGACCCTTTTGTTAAAGTGTACCTTCTTCCAGGGCGAGGGTAAGTAAAGAATCAATGTCTTCCAAATATTTTCCAAAAGTGTTTTGAAAATAGTGACAATGTCTTCCAGTCTCAAACTTCAAAGCCTCACCTTAATTGACTTTATTATGACATATTTATTTATTTATAATTAGTAGATAAGGTAGAATTTAAATTATATAATTAAGCTTTAAAGGATTCTATAAGAGCAGCCTCAGTGAGAACAAATCAGCATCTCAATTTTGGGAACCAGTCCTGTGACGACCAGACAGGTTAACTGTGAAGTGAGTTAAATCTACTTGTGGCAGGTTTAAGGAATTTACTTACATTCCCAAATTTATTTAAAAAGTCAATGTTCACTTACTGTGTATTTTTATAGGATGTATATGTTTAACATTCATGTTCTCAAATCGATGTTTTAAAAATAATAGTAAATAAGAGTATTTGAGAGGCTCACTTTGGTAAACAAATGAAAAATACCTCTTTGAGTCTTCTTCTTGTTACATATGCTGTCGGTATAATACAATGCAAGTGCTCAGGGCGAGGAGTGCAAGTCAGTGATAAAGCCAGTGTGTAGCATGTGTGAGCGCCTGGGTTTATTCCCCAGCACCAAGGACAATTAATAAATAAAGGAAAAGTGCTTTTGGAGATGTTCAGTTTGCATATAATTAATGCTAATTGCTATGATCTATTATGTAAATCAGTACTCGAGGGTGGTTTCAAAATGGAGGTTTGGCCTCTACAAATCATTATTCTTTATCTGAACAATTTGTGCCAAATTAACATGATGAAACCATAAGTAATCAACAAATGGAGGTATAATTAAAAGAACTATAAATTGGTAATTTGAAGACACTAGATTATTTTTTGTTTATTTTTCTTTAATTTGAAGAGTGACTTTTGAATATTGTTTTTCTTGGAAATTTTCAACCATGGTACAGAAGCAGAGAGAATACTGTGTGAACCACCATGTACCCATTGCTCATCTTGAGCAGTTACCACTTAGTGGCTGATCACGTTTTATTTTTACCCTCATGTACTCCCTTCATCCATGATATTTTGAAGTCAGTCTCAGCTATTGCAACTTGCTAGTGCAAGCATTTTAGTGTGTATTTCTAGGAAATACTCACTCAAAAATAATCATACCATATATCACCATGAAAATTTTTAAATAATTCCTTAGTTTCCTCAGATGCTTTATACTATGCTCCTAGCTGGTTTGAGAATCTAATATTTATAAAACATGCTACCCATCAAGAGCAAATTCTTTTTAAGTACACACAGTACATTCAGCAAAACTGTGTTCTTGGGTACAAAACAAGCCTCAGTAAATTTAAAAGCATTGAAATCATACAAAGTCTGCCCTCTGGCTGTAGTTGACGCATCTGAATAGATCCACATTAGTTACAGGCTGCGTTTGAATCTGCTATTCACTGACTGTGTCACCTTGGCAGATTACCAATTTTTTTCAGTTTCAGTTTCCTTGTCAATATTGAGAGAGCTGATGTAGGCAGATCTGTAATTTTCAGTTTGTCAGAGGAAACAAATCAAATGATACTCAGAAAGTAATTTGAAAATTGCTAGGTACCATATGAAATTCAGTATATAGACTTTAATTTCATCCTCCCCAATAATTCCATTTGGAAACTTAGAGTTGTTGGTATAGTTGCTCTGGTTTCAATTTATTAAACGTTTTTGAAAACTTTCAGCAATTTTACATAATGATTACACACCAGCTACCGGTCTAGGAAAGGCAATCTTTTATTTTATGTTAATTAATTTATACATTTATATAGTTGTATATATGATTTGTCTACATCTTTTAAAGTGAATATATGGATAAACAATAAACTGAACTGTATTCTAATTGTGTATTTGGTCACTTGACCTTTAGTGTTCTTTACTAATATTATGAAATAAGGTGAAATCACTCCCAAGAGTTTGTCTTTAATTAATATTTTTTAAATGACTAGATGAAAATAAGCATTATCTTTTATTTTTCATCTTCCATAGCAATATTCAAATTATACTACAAATCAAATTAAGCGAGTGTCTTTTCTTTATACAGGATATGTTTGTTTGCAGTCTAGCAAACTTGCATAACCAGGACAGGCAGGTAACATGAATACGTCAGTTCATTCTGGTACAAGTACCAGGGAATGGTCCACCCAAGCTAACCTGGTGCAATTTCTCCATCAAAATATCCCTGATGAGTGAGATTTAGCTCAAAGGCAGCTACTATGCTACTCATATGCAATTCCTAGTTCTTTCACTAAATTATTCCTAATTACTACCATGGTAAAGGCATTGGAATTTATTACACTTATGACGAATTATTTTCATCATACTTCTAAGATTATCTTCTGCCTTATGTCATTTATATATTATGCTATAGCTTCTCTATTCGTTATTCACATATTTTCCTCCTTATTTCTGTTCCTAACTATTTTCTTCCTGTCTTTCTTACTTTCCTGTGGTGTCCTTCACTCCCGCTCTTGGAATATATGCAGTCAAGTCATGGTTGTCCAGAATGCAAGGTAGAGTTGATTACCTTACAGTGTCATACTAGGCTGTTATGACTAAGTTATTATACTCATGTATTTTTACATATATTGATCTGAACTTCAATTTGGGCCGTAAGTTTTATTTGGTGTCTTTCAGATTATGCATCAGCAAAACTTTTCTGACCATATTTCTAACTAGCTTTAGCAGATGTGTATAATCAGACAAAAAAGTAGAAAATATTAAAAACATAAATAAGGAAATATCACTCTGAAATTAGACATAACTAAAATTTTCATTTATAATCTGTTCACTAAATCTTATGTAGCTTTTCATGTGATAATCTTAAAACCCATCTTAAGTTCTCCTGAGTCTTCTATTACAAATAAAAATACCTAGAGTCACTGATCTTCTGCATATCATGTACTAGATATGTATCTCATCTTAAAGACAATATGTGCAGATCTGGTCTTTTCCCTCACTTGAACATGGTATTGGGACATTCCCATTTTTTTATACCCTTTATAGCACAAAATTACTGGTATGCAATTTAGAAACCATAATCTTACTGTAATATATTGCCAATGACATAAGAGTATTCTTGTTTGTTTCCAATATTAGGAGCCTGCTTTCTGATATAACTCTCAATAAATCACACATTATCAACAATACTGCCTCTTAATACACAGCACAAAGCATTATTTTGCACTTTTCTTATCACATTATAAATTACATGTGTTATTTAGCTGAGGAGACAAATCACGTACCATCTGTAGCAATAGGATGATGAGAAATTTAATCCCACCCAGATTATTAATGGTACAACATTTGCTTTGGCTGTGATATTAAAATGTGACATCTTTATCAATCCTGACAAGCTGTTGCCCAGAAGAGGCTGCTTGTGCTTTTTAAAGGCATAAGTATTTATGTCAAGCAATACAACTAGTGCCACAGCCTCACTGGTACCCAGAAACATGAAGCCACATAATTACAGCAAGCAGTGAACTTTGATACTGGGATGAGTTTCTTGTTATGCCTAGTTCTTTCATTCCAGAACACAATGTAGGTCTCTGAAACATAAAATTAGTTTTGTTTGAAAGAGATAATGTAATTTTTACAACAGACATTATTAATCATATTATTCAGAATTTCTCTTTCTTCTAGAGAAACTGGGGGAGCATTATCAGAGTAGTGATTTTATTTAAGTTAGAGGAGAGCATGTTTTGTAAATGTGAATAGTGGCTAGATTAGTATGGAATGTCTAAGGTTACAAATGGGAGATTCTAGCAGTTGATCTATCATCTAGAAGTTATTTCCATTATGTCTGGGAAAATTGTCAAAGTGAGAGGAAATTACAATGGCAAAGTACTGAATTTGGAAGCTAAGCAATGGAAGCCAATGAATGAAGTCCTTAGGAACTAGGGTTGCAAGTTCAGCCCTGACATCAGGAAGCTATGAGATTTATCTAAAACTGTTTTATATTGTGCTAACTAGGAGTAATAATAGCCTTCTTAATAGATTTTTTTTTGATGAATTACATTGAGTAATGAGCCAAAAGTGGTAAGCATAATGTCTGCCACATAATAAGCTCTTAATAAATGGCAGTTGTTGTTAGTATTGCATGTAGCAAAAAAAGAAATACCATGTGCTTGATCCACTCAAATTGTATCAAGTTATTTAACAATGTGACACAGAAAACCAAACAATGTTCCTTTGGTAACAAAATGTAGTACATTAAAACTAAAATAACAAAAGCCTGTTTAACTAATAAAAAATTGCACTGTTCCAGTTTACTTATCTTTTTTATTTCCTCTTCTTACCCTTTAGTCAATATACTCATAGGCTCTGAAAGGGCAAATGTCAGGCAAGATGAGGTGAGAGAATGACAAGCACAAATAGCCCATGAACTCAGTGCATGCCCAGATAATTAAAACATGGAAATAAATGCACCTGGTGTCTCCTTTCAACTTTCTCTCATCACACTTTGGGCAAAGTGCAAAGTTTTTCTCACTAATGATATTTTGCTATGATCGTAACTAGTTTTAACTATCATTCTACCTGTTAGCGCAATTAACAGCTAGACTTTCTCTGAATATCTTTGTTAGCATGTCAAACTATTTCCTCCAGGACAAGTATTGCATGTATTTACAATATGATGCCCAAAACTTATTTTATCTTAGTAAATTTTAAAGGAAAACAAGAAGTACAAATGTATTTTAACATGAAGATAAGCACCATGTTCATCTTTATGAGTTGACTTTTTGTTTTTCCATATTAATACATCTTTGATTATTATATATGGCCTGATTTTCATAATGTAATACCATTAATGTAATCTTCCCATGAAGGAATATATTGTAGTATGTTTACCAAACAAGAAAGAAACAGGAGAGTAAACTCAATTTTTTCTCATCCTGAATTTATACTCACATTCAAAAATCCCCCAGCTTAGCTGCTAATGTTCAATTTGTAATTCCACAGATTTGACATGACTTTGAGAATTGTGGCAAGTTTTCAGTTGTAGGATGTAATAATAAAGCCCACTGGAATCATACACTAGATGGTCGGAACATAGTTGTTGTAAAGAAGTGTTATGGAAGGGGTGGCTTCATATGGCCAACTCTGAATGTCAGGAAATGTAAATGCAAAAAAAGCTGTCATTGTGCATGGTGGTATATGGCTGTAATCTCAGCACTTGGGAGACTGAAGCAGGAAAATCACAAGTTTGAGACCAAACTGGACTACATAGTGAGACCCTATCTCAAAGAAAAAAAAGCCACAAAGGATTTCATTGGTATCTACACAGACCAGTCAGAGCTGGTGAAAAGGGGCTTGGGTATAGAGAAAATTGAAGAATCAAACTCATTAATAGAATTAAAATACTCTATTAAAGTGAACATCTTTATTTGTGACCAATCTATGTTACTTCTGATGGGATCTGTTCAAAAAATAAGTACTTATAATAATTATCCCTGATTGTTCCACAGCATTCACTTAAAATATATATTCAGAATACTTCCAGGCTAAAAGTGGCCTATTTTTATGACATGTGTGTACACATACATTATATATAATTTATATTGTATCTACTTAAAACAAATATTTAATTTGAGGTGTAGGAACATTAGACTATAAGTATGCTTCATATATACATGTGACAACTGCATAATGAAACCAACCAAATGCTGTTTGAAAGAAGGAAGGCAGAAGAAGAATGGAAATATAATGGAGGAAGTGAACTTGCTCAAAGTACACTGTGTGCCTGGATGGAATTATCACAATGAAATCCCTCCTATTATTACTATATGCTGATTCAAAAATTAAATAATTCTTTAAAAGCTCATTGCTTGGCTTCCAAATATTTAAAAAAGAAACAAGAAAGAAAACAGATGAATTAGTGGCATTTTGTGATGGGCTTAATTCACTTCATATAACACATTTAAAATCAAAGAATCTAATTTCTTATGCTTTAATCTTAATCCTACCATCTAATAACTGTACAACCTTGTCAAGATACTTTATTTCCTCTGAGTTTCTGTTGTTCTTACCTAATAAATGGGATAATTAATAGTAACTGTGTTTTAAGAATGCTTTGAGGGTTAAATGGGCTAACACATAAAAAGCATTCAGAACTCTGCCTAGGAAAAAGTCAGAATTTAACAAATGTTAGTTATTAGTATTTCAATGGGCTTACTTTATAAAATGTTTTTATGCTTGAGTTAAATATATGAATATATATCACTGCAACTAAATAAGGATTTTGCAGTTTTACATCTTGATAGCGATGCATAATTCCTGGTACAGACTTAGTATTCAATAATTTTTTTGCAAACTGTATAAGTGAAAAGAATGACTAACTGTGAATATAAAATTTTTAATAATAATTATTCATATTTATGGACTAGAAACAATGATGACTTATAAATTCTTTTGAAGACATTTCAACATAGCAGATAATTTTAATATACAGACATATACAGAATTTTAGTGAAAATATGAGTTCACATTTAACATTTATTCCCTTATTGTTAAATGATATAGACTCAATATCTTGGAATTTAAAACAAAAACTTTACTGCTGCTCACTGCATTACGACTCCTATCCTTTATATGCTTTTCCCATGATCTCACTACTTTGATAACTAAGTCCAAAACCAAGCAGAAATGTTAAAACTCATACTACTATGTTTTTCTTACATCCCTACCTAGAGGAATACCAACCTAAGTCTATTGTTAACTTAGAAGTGGCCACATTAATTCTATCTATGCCATTATTGAAAAAAAATGCCAGAAGTGAGTATAAAAGAACATAGCTTACCAAACTCTTTTGGATTTTTGTTACAAAATCTTTCTAACCTACTGAAAATTATATCTTAATGAGTACTTGTATGCTTGTTATTCCAGGTTTATCAAATATTAATATTTTGTGATTTTTACTTCAGATGTTTGTCCAATAAAATGTACTTTACAGTATACCTGAAGTCTTCTGAGATCGCATTCTTATATGCCAAAAATAACCACTAAATTGAATTTAATATTTATATTTCTCAGGTTTTTTATAGAATATAATATCTTATATTCAAGTTATTCAAGTGAACTAAATAATTTGTCCTATTACTTATATCACGATACCTTACTACATTTATCCTTTGGCAAATTTTTTGATAAATATTTTTTTCAAATTTTTTCTAATTTAATATGTGGAGATTTATTTAATTCACTTAATCTGCTGATTAGTATTACATTGGCTGAATAAATCCTAATGTATTTTTTCATTCTCTTATTGACATTATTAGGAATGATACTGCAATGAATATGAAAACATTTCCTGTACATGGTTGGGAGAAGTTCTCTAGGGTAGAAGTAGAATTAATAGAAATGTGGTATTCTGAGTTTGGGGGTTTATAAACTTATGCTTTACTAGAGACTGACAAAGTGACCTAAAAAGTTTGTGCACGAGCTTATACATTCCATCCACAGTCTATAACAGTTTCTTTAAATTATTGTCTTTGCAAAATCTTGGCAACACATTACATTTACCAGGGAGTTTTCAAAAAATCTTGTGTTGCCCAAGCGTTGCCCTAGGTTAACTTCAAATCAGACTCTCCTTGGAGGGGAAGTTGGATGAAGTGTTGACTGAGTCCCCCACAGACACACACACACACACACACACACACACACACACACACACACACACACACATACACTACTACCAATATTGGAAATTACTGTCCTTACATCTGACAGGTAAGAGAATAAAACCAGAGTGAGAAGGAAGATATGTAGCTATAGAGCCATCTCTACAAGTGGGTGTCAAATTGGAGTTTGAGTCTCAAGAGCTTTATCTGGAACACAGGCAAATAAATTCCTGGGGAAAACACTGGGCATCCCTTGGTATGGCAGTATTTGAGACCAAGAATGTACCAAGATGGATATAGCTAGAGTTCCAAATAGAACATATCCAGTGTCTTTAGGGAAAGTCATTTTTTAATGTCCAAACACATGTCAGGAACTCTGAACAAATCTGTTTTTTTCAGAACTGTGGTAATCACCAGAGAAAAAAAATGTTATTCAATTATTGAGATTCATTTGATTCAGAAAAAGGCAATGAAAGAGAAAGGCCTTGCCTGTGTGGACACCATTTGCAAATAGCATATTGCTGTAATGTAATTCCAACCCCAACCACTATTTGGTCCTGCTACAGAGAACTCCCAGACTTAGTTAGGGATAGTTTTTATATAAGTTGTTTTGAAATGTATAGGATATAAGATTCTAACTATTGCTCAAGGGGAATGGAAGAGTCAGAGATTAACACAAATACTCCAAGTTACAACGAATGGGGTTCAATAGTAACATAAGCCATTGGCATGAAGCAAGAGTTTATATTAAACTAAAACTGCTTTGTAACTACATTAAATACCATATGTCACCAAGAATGCCAAAATATACTGTAAATGTTAGATAAATTTTTATGAAATTTCAGATATAGCAAGGGCCATTTTTCATCATTTTCTCAGCTAATGCAATCATGACTATTTTGTTGAAAAATATGAATTGAAAGACCATTTAACTTTCTGACATGAATAAATGTAAAACATCTTGGAGTTTACTAGACCAAATTATTAATTATAGAGCATGAATGTATTGGTGTTACCATACAGTTCATGTAATTAGCTGCTACATTCAGGAAAGAATAAGATTTTTTAAATTATAACAAAGTTAGAATACTTACAGGCATTTCCTTTTGAAAAATATTCATTATGGGAGAAAGGTAAGGAAGAGTGGTAATAGAGGGGTTCAGACCAAATAAAATGCAGTATATTCACTGGTGAAATACCATGGCGAAACCCCTTTGAACAATGAGTATACACTTAAATAATGAAGGACAAGGATGTAAAACTGGTCCTGTAAAAGGGAGGGTACTGGAAGTAGGTGGGTGAATGGAGAAGATAAAGGTGGGTGAATATGGTCAATGTACTTTATGAAAATAGAACACTGATACCTGTCAAAATCATTTTAAGAAGAGGGAAGGGGAATGAGGGAGAATGGTGGTGTAGATGAACCTAACCAAGGTACACTGTAAGCATGTATGGAAATGTCACAATGAAACCCTCTGTACAAATAATACATGCAGGTAAAAATGTTTTTTAAAGTATTCATTAGGGAAAACAAAACTAAAGACATCCAACATATTTTTAAATTGTCATTTTGTATTCAGATTAAAATAAGGTTGAAGGCATGATGATGATGATGATGAGATAATTATATGGTGATTTGAAGCAAAATGTCCAGAAAAGTCTGCATGTCTTTCAGTTTAACTATGAAGTCATCACTTAATGTGAATAATCAAAGTAACCCTTTCTTTTTTTCCATTTCAGTGCTGAGTACAAGAGAAGGACTAAATATGTCCAGAAAAGTCTTAATCCCGAGTGGAATCAAACAGTAATTTATAAAAGTATTTCCATGGAACAGGTATGTTATGATGATTTTCCAGGTGACAGATTTAGGCTAATATCACTATAGTTATGACGAAATTATTGGAAGATTGGGACCCATATCAGTGTTTTCCATACAAACCAAACAGTTCAGTAAACTACATGTAGGAAATGTAGCCACTGAGAAGAAATGAGTGAAGTTCAAAGATAGGGGGAAAGTAGATGTGTGCTTTTTGACAAAGTGGCCAAAAATGAACAAATAAGTAAATGAAATAGGACTAGTGGATCCATTGATTATTTAAAAATTTCAACTTCAATAGAGTGAGTTGTATTTATAATTTGGGCAAGAATACTTTTCAACTGACCATCTTTTGACTTTCATCAATAATAAAAAGAAAAAATACATAGAAATGCATTACTCTAGGAAATAATATTTCTGAAATTCATCTCTTTTCTAAGTCAAGGTCTCCAAGAAGAGACATTATGAAACTAAACTGTACAGAAGGCATAATGATGAAAGTATAAAAGATTATCACCACAAACAAGTGATTCTAGACAATATTACATGATTGTGCTTTTGAAACTCTGAATTTCATAACTTTTCTTACATACCAGAAAATAACTGATAGTTCATGATGTTAAATTCAGAGAAGAGAATACAAATAAAACAGGAAGAAGGAATTCTAATTCATATTAGACAATTTATCAACAAGTTGTCCTTCAAAATGATGTTTCAATTTATCCACTAGTGGAATAATTTGATTTCAAAATTATAATCTGGGTTCTTATTTTAAAATAAGTGAAATTCACCTGTAGAGATAAGATAGTGCAACTATATTTTTGGAAATCGAAACAAAAATCTATAACCTAAATACTTTATCTAAATAACTCAGGAATTTTTTCAGTCTATGAATTCCTAATATTTAAAGAATGTAGATTCTGCTTTCTATTTTTAAAAAATTGGTGGGTGGAAGGGATAGAACAAATGGGAATAAGTAAGAGTTATTATTTTGATCACAAAATAATGAGCTATTTATGATCAAACACTAGATTGGTCTGCAAAATAATCATTGAAGTTTCACAGAATATTAGTATAAATCTACATAGTTTCAGATAAAATCTCAAGTATTTTTACACAAATGGACAAGATTCAAATATGAAAATAAATTAGTTTATTTTTAAAAAGGTAATGAAAAATTACGATGGGAAAATGGGGTTAATAACAATTTTATTTGGACTATAGCTCAAGAAGAAAACCCTGGAGGTGACAGTTTGGGATTATGATAGATTTTCTTCTAATGACTTCCTTGGGGAGGTAAGCCTCTGATTTGCTTTTCCTTAATGATTGCCATTATGAACCACCAATTAGAGCATGATGCAAAGTCTGTTTCCTAAGTTTATAAGACAGTTATTTAATAAAATCCTTTCACAGATAAAATTTATTTCCTGAGTTAGTCTTTGAATAAATTGAACAGCAACTTGAGAAATGGTTTTATTCTATCATTTGACATACTTGGTGACTAATTTGTAAGATTCAATATTAATTGTTCCAATAGGAAAATATACAATCTTTCTGTGAGTCCAAATGAAACTTGAGGTAACAAATTTATATTACTAATGAGCTTGTTTTGTTGACTGAAACAGATCCTCTCTGGGAGAGTTTACACCACTGAGAGGGGGGAGGATGTGGAGAAAGGGTGTAGAAGGGTGAGAATGGTGCAAATACTGTGTACACATGTATGTAAATGGAAAAATGAGACCTGTTGAAACTACTCCAGGAATGGAGGAAGGGGGTATAAAGGAGAATGATGGTGGGGGAGAATTCAAGTGTATATTTGATATATTGTAAGAACTTTTATAAATGTCACAATGTACCTCCATCCAGCACAACAATAAAAAAAGCAATTTCAGGTTCTTTAGTTCCTAGTCCTCACTGAATATATCACTGTAACATTTATATTACTATTTATGATTAAATATCCTGAGAAAAATTTCTCAAATACTTTCAAAAGCAAAACTAGAAACAGAAGAAGATAATTTATACAACTTTATATAAGTTTGCAAGGAATTAAAATAATCTAATCATGAAATCAGGTATGTGATAAGACCTTGTGGATTTGTTCGTACATGGTGTTCTGAAAGTACATGTTTTGTTTAGTTCTCTTTTCTAAGAGAAGAAGTTTGGCATATATGTTAAAAATAAGTTATCTGTAAGAAATGCAAAGCCTACAAAATGTGACATCCTTTGAGAAAGACTATATAAACAGTTATGTAGTCTAGGTGATAATTTAGGCTTGTTTAATTCTTAAGATTCTGTACCTCTTTTTCCTGCCCAAACCAGACCATTTAACTCTCATCTTCACAATGTATTTTAGTCCAGATTCCGGTACTAATTTTGATCTTAGACAGGACTACTCTAGGATGTAGTGTTACTTATGATTTATTATCTTGTTTCAAAACTGACTTACTGAAGTCCTTCTAATTTATTGTCTTATATTTATGTGAATGACCTGCATATATCCATGGTGCTAGAGTTTTATATATATACATATTCAAATCTAGGATACCAGCAATTGTAAATTGCATCATTATTTATATACCACTAAGGAAAAAAGTTAGCTAAATTATGACACAATGCTTTCTCATCATCAGTTGTCAGTCATATTTCTATTTCAAATATTAAAGTGTGTTTTTAAATTGAAGAAATAAGTTAGTAATTGCAAATTATTCATTTTTTCTTTTCATTTTGTCCCTCTGTGACTAAAATGATACCTTTTTTAAGTTGCTTGTCAAATTTAGGACTATTCATAGAACAAAAAAGTTTTGTGATAAGATTGATTTATACTACCTTCTTTCATAATATGCAAATAATTTAGTTAATAGTCAAAGACCTTAAATAGCTCAATTTAATCATACATTTACTAGGTATTCAGTATGCATGGAAACACTGTTCTCATTATCATGGCTGAAGAAAAATGAGAAAAAAATACAAATGAGGAAGATCCTATCATCATTGTCAAAGTTGATACCGAATCCTTTGATTTATGTCCTTGAATAATTAAATCACAGAAAAAACTAATGAATGCATTATAGTTTCATACGTAAGTTTCATTAACTTGTTATACTCTTTGCAGGTATTGATCGATTTGTCTAGCACATCTCACCTCGATAACACTCCTAGGTGGTATCCACTCAAAGAGCAGACTGAAAGCATTGATCATGGCAAGTCTCATTCCAGTCAGAGCAGCCAACACTCCCCAAAGCCATCTGTCATCAAAAGCAGAAGCCATGGTATCTTCCCTGACCCATCCAAGGGTAGGAGTGATTTCAAGAGCAAAAAGTGATTTGTACATTTGTTTACTCAGTAGCTTCTTGACCAGAGTGCCTCTAGAGTTAATGTATATTGCAAAGTCAGATTCTATTGAAAGAAATTAAAAGAATATCCTGTGGAGTTATATGGAATTTGGAAAAATGAACTTTAATCTCAGATTAGCACAAAATTGAGTAAATGACTTTGCAATTTTTGGTTTTCTGACTCCATTTTTCAATTTTTTAAAAGGATGAGTTTAGAGTATATGAACTTTGTCTTTTCTGTTTCTCAAAATCTATAATAAAATGATTTTTTAAAATGTGTTGACACGTTTCATAAAGAAATTATAAAATACCTTTTAGTACATTGACTAAACATAATCATTATCACTTAGGTATATTTCTTTTTATTGTTTGAATTTCTGATTTTTCATAAGTGTACTCTTAAACTATAAATAAAATTTTGCATCCTGCTTTTACCTATCATATCAAGAATACTTTTTGCATGTCATCAAAACAATCCACATGCTAAAATTTTCTTCAGTCTTTTCTGAATGTTGAACTGAAACAAATTTTTAATTATTGTTATTTTTTAAAACAACAGTGCCACGTATTAGATTATGTAACATACAAAGCATTCCCATTTAAATGATCTTTATGTTGGGAGGTTTATCACCAACTATCCTACAACACATTAATTTTCATTATAAATTGATTTCTTATCTGTATAGAATATATGTGATAACTTATCTAGATATAGTGAACTATTTGTAAGTATTAAATACTATGTTTATATTGGACTTGAGTATTGCTTCCTTATCTTTGCTACATTTCTCAGAAAGTACATCAAATTGAAAAGTACTTCTATGTACATTAAAAAGGAATTGGATTACAAATTTAAGTGTGCTAGGAGATGAGAAATGAAGACATATCCATCAGGTCATCCAGTAAATATAGTAAACCACTGACTACAGTGACTGTTGTAGATTATTTATGAATGGGTTTTATAGATCAATTATGGGTTCCATCCAACATCTCAACAGTGCCTTGTTTAACAGTCTCCAAGATGATTAGAATAAAGATCTCTCCTTCTATCTAACTATCCTAGCAAACGTGTGATCTGTGCATTTTCTAAAATTGCCTGAGACAATGGTTAACATTTAATACATTATGTGACTCTCACCACTCATCCCAAAATTCATGACATTGTTTCTTTAAAAGTCTGCATCAGTGTAAACTTACTGACCTCTTCTAGAATGAGCAGAGTTGCTGGGTGAAACTAGAAGTGAGCCTCATTACTTGAGGCTACTTAGATGTAGCTTTTTATGACTGTATCTCTTCTCAGGACTGCTATCCTTTTGCCTTTCATTCCCAAAATCATTTTCCAAATGTTTACTCACAATTAATATGGTAAAAAAATTTCATAAATAAGCCATAAAAAGCATTGTTAACATAAATCTTAGACAGTTTCAAATTATTTGCAGACCAAGCTTGATGGTAAGAAGACTGGAACAACTTTAACTCATGTTTTACCCTTTTGTAACCAGACATGCAGGTTCCTACCATTGAGAAATCCCACAGTAGTCCTGGTAGCTCAAAATCATCATCTGAAGGCCATCTCCGCTCTCATGGACCATCTCGCAGTCAAAGCAAGACCAGCGTCACTCAAACCCACCTGGAAGATGCAGGGGCTGCCATAGCTGCAGCCGAAGCTGCCGTGCAACAACTCCGCATTCAACCAAGTAAAAGACGCAAATAAATTCCTCAGCATGGCAGCTTAATGTTCATCTGTTGCCTTTCTCTCCTGCTGTCCTTCCCTGTTTGCTTTCTGTTTTTGGCATTCCCTGCTCACTTTGTTCTCTGTCCCTTTGTCTGTGTAAGAATAGTATCAATACATAAATATGCTCTTCCTTATTTAGTTTTTGTTTTTTAATTTATATAGACTGCAATAAAACTGGCTGTTTCTCCTTTGTTTCCCCCATCCATCCAACCTGGCTCATAGTATTTGGTAGCTGTGTCTATGATGTTTGCAGGTAAAGCAACGTTGTATGTCCTTTTTGTGTGTGCTTAAATATCCCTTAGAAGGCAGGAGTTAAAAGCACAAAGGGTTGCCAGTTTTCCAGGCATTACAGCAAAAAAGCACAAGCACACAAGTATATAGAGCAGATTAGCAATGAAATGGTTGCACCTAAAAACACTCAAAAAATTTTAGGCAGAAGCAAAATTAAACCAACAGTCAATTTCTAGAACCTAGAGGGAAAAAAGCCATTCAAGTCAATGCTTAAAAACACTAAGACATTGTGCATGTAAGATGATATAACTTTCCATGTATGAAGCCTCCTAGTCTCTTAAAAATTTTGTGATCAAAAATACGTATTATTAGTATAAGAATATGTGATGAGGAAATATAACCTCATTTAGGAGCACAATTAAGTCCATTCTATTGGATCACACTTTGTATAGGACAGCAGAGAGCTTACAGGCCACTTTTCCCCAACCATTGAAATCCTTCAAAATCCAAGGTATGCTATATGTAGTAGCTGTAAATTAATTAAAATATGATAATTCACCCATCTGAACTGTTGTATTTTCATTCTATTTGTGAAAATTTAGTCAACTGATATAATTATAGAAAAGCCTCAATGCAGATGTTTTGCAATTGTATGTGCACTGTTATCTCCAAGAAGTATCAGCCAGGCAATGGAGATACATTGTTGTTTTCCCCATCTCTCTAATCATTATTCCAAAGAAACAGCCAGTTTTAAACCCCTTTAGTGCTGTGCATGTGGTATCATTTTGGCATTTGAAAACACAATTTAAATAGAACAAAAGAGCACTTCTGTTTGCATGAATAACATTAAAGCTGGTTCCATCTGAGGATACATACTCTGGGTTTCCATTTCACCCACACTGCCACAGCAGCACATAAAAGCGGTCAGTCTAATCATGCCAGGAAGCATCACAGACACAGCATAGCAGGAGTCCTCCCCACTCAAAGGACTCAGTCTGATAATCTGCCTCCACCAGCCAATGGCAACCAAGACCAAAGCCAGCTAGCCCTCAGGAAGGTGGTGTCCGATGGACCAGTCAAGCCAGAAGGAGGTGAGCAGAAAGGCCCTGTTCAAAGCACACAGCAAGAAAATCCCCCACATTTAAAGCTCTCATCTTTAATGTTTAGAGATTGTCCGATAAATATGTTTATCCACTTTTTAATGTGCTTTTGTGGGCATGGCATTTTAGGACTTCATCATCACCATGTAAGTCCCAAGATCAGTCTCGTAATATACTGACTACAGTGATTTGTATTTTTCTATGCATTGGGCATCTTTGACCTTTGTTGGGAAATAGACTTTAACAGTATTCATATTGCAGAATGGAATGCATGCTACTAACCTAATCTGTTCAAGCATGACTATAAATATGTTGCATTGTGATAAAAGTTTAAATTGCTCACAATTCAAGTTAGTATACCAGTTGAAATGTAGTTCAGTTTTTGTTACATATTATTTGAAGTGTAACTTTTGGAAATTCTTAGAGGAAAGTAAAGGAAAAATGTTAATGCACTCACTCACCTTTACATAGTGAAAGTTCTTTCTTGATCCTACAAGCAGACATTTTCCATTCGTGTTTCCATAGTTGTTAAGTGTATCAGATGTGTTGGGCATGTGAATATCCAAGTGCCTGTGTAATAAATAAAGTATCTTTATTTCATTCATAAACTACTGGGTTCTGAGCCATTGTTATATGATGCAGCACAAAACCAGTGTGTCAGTTTTTGTTTTCTCATTTAATCCCTTTCAGTAGAGTATAGTCATTGCTCCATTACTAGTGAGAGCTGTGATGACAGAAACATTTGGGAGCAAACAAAGTTCCACACTGGAAACAAAAGACAGAAGGAAAGTCATTACCAAGTAAAAGCATCAGCGCTTAATAAAAAAGCAAATAAACAATGGGGTTGGACTAACCTAAGCAACATTTCCACTGTTTCTCTCTCCAGTGTCTGATCTACTTGGCAATCTTCTCAGGTTCCTGCGTAGAAGAAAGTAAATCCCATGAGCCCTGGCTTTGGAGATGCAGCTAACCTTGATCCCACAGCTATAGTAAAAAAGAAAAGCAAACTTATAACTATCCCTAACTTGACTCCCACATTTGTGGAGTTTTCCCCAAGAAACTGCCACTACCCAATGACATAAGTCAAACGACAGTGATCACAAAATTGTCTCCTAATTTAATTCAGACACACATATAAGGTGTTTTTTTTTAAATCAGGATAGCAGCGTTAGCTCTCTTAAGTACCTCCCAGCCCTAAAATACTCAATTTTATGATTGAGTATTTTGTATATTTGCTACAAAGTTAAAATGAAACCTTGTACTCTTGTATTGCCCCTTTATTCTCAGAAAATTAAAAACATTTAATGTCCTCTTCATCTAATTTATCAGATATTTGGGGACCAGTAGATGTATGTAGCAATGTGGAGGCAAACCATTGAGCTGTTTCTTTGGTTTGCCAGGTAGTTAAGGCAATTAGCTTAAAACATTATTATAATTCAAATACATATTTGGTCAGCCCAGTTAATAGATTGTCACCAGAACACAATTTCTCTTTCCTTGCTAGTCTTACTAGTACATTCCAAAAGTATTTAAAATTCCACCTCTCACCCTTTCTTCACAAGTAAGATCAGTTAATTTCTTTGTTACTCATTTTCTTACTTGAAATATTGCATTAATTATAAATGTCACAGTAACCAACTACTTCCCTTATCTCATGCTTTATTACTTAAGTATTCTGATGTAGGTGAATATGTAATTATTTTGTAAGATTTTCATCATAGCTGCAGTTCTTAAAATTTATATGAAAATACAAATTTCCTTTGAGTAAGGCTATAATAGATATCTCTTATATTTAAAGCACTAAAATTGAATCAAAAGTCATTCTTTACTGATGTCACAAAGGGAAAAATAGACAACACAGCATGCTTTCTTGTCTCATTTTGTCCTAATAGATGATAAATAAAATGCCCTATTTTCTAAAATGTAAATGTATTAGTTCTATAAATACAATTATATAATTGAACCATGCATCTTGCCAAATGCCTAATAATAAACATTCTGTAGGATTAAATTTACATAAAATTCAATGTAATTTGTTTAAAGCCTGGAGAGAAAAACTGATCAGAGATATAAACATATAAAGAGCCAGCAAGTCTCTGCTCATTACTTCACTTCCTGAAGTATTAGTAATAATTTTATGTGTTTGGACAAAAGTCTCCCATTTCAGTCCTCACAATAGAGTTCATATAATCCCATCTGCATTCTAAAAATACTCCACATTTGAACAGTTTTTCATATTGTATAAAGTGTTTTGTCATCCATTTTTCATTTTTTCACACAAAGTAGATGAGATAGTCATTCAGATATTCTTCTTCCTGTTTCATAAGGGAGCAATCAGAGAGTCAGAGGTGTAGGATGTCTGATGTAAGAACACACAGCTAGAAATTTTCAGCACCAGCAGTCAAAACCCTTATCTTAGGACTCTGAAGCCTTTGCATTTTTAATACACTGACTCTTCAAATCAAACTCTCCAATAAAAACAATGGTCATTTACTTATTTGTTATTTATCACTAAAATTCTTACAAATTATTATTGACAACTAGAAATGGTAGCAGAATGCAATTTAATTTCCCTGTCTACCTCATCCTCCTTTCTCTGGCTAGTGATTCAAGTTGTTGACAGCAAAGGAAGAAAACTTCCCCTTGCACAAGCTCAGTGAGGCAGGAGGCAGGTCTGTGGAGGATGCTGTACGTGCACCTCTTTCGGCGTTTCTGCCAAGGGTGACAAAATTGTCCCTGAAGTATTTTTCAAAGATTTCTTGTAAGCGTCTCAGCAGATTTCTGCTTGAAGTAACATAATATATAGGTCAAGCAAGAATTATGGAGTGAGGCAAAAGTCACTTCTCTCCCTCTGGGGTTTAGTTGCATGCTAGAAAATCTGAAGGGACAGATTAGACAGATTGTGCCAAATCACCCTGATGCCTAAACAACTCTGCTTGCATGTAGAGATCCCTGGAGGTGGTTTTTTTTTATTTGTTTGTTTTGTTTTGTTTTCATTTTTTTTTTTCCCCAAGTGCCTTAGTTGAACACAGGCCATGCCTGTGATACCAGCTAGGGAAGAAGCATTTATAAAGTAGTTTTTTTTTTTTTCAATTTTACTTTTTTGAAGATCATACCAAAACAAAAACAAATGGAAGTTTCTTAAAACTTTGAAGATTTTATTAACATCTAACATGTTAAATTTTAAATGCAATTTAAACATTCTTGTCTATGTTTGATACTAAGATTTTAGGTATGAGTTTTGAATTTAGAAACAGATCATACAAGATGAGTAAACCACTACTCCCTGGGCAATAAAACAAGAACAGCTGGGACAGGTTGAAGTGCTTAGATGAGAAGATTAATTATTAAATAAGTTGTTTGAGGGAATTAAAAATGCAAATCCCTTTGTATAGGCGAATTGTAGGAGAAAAGGCTGAAGCTACTTCCACAGACCACTGCTGGAAATTCGACTTTCAATAAAGCTTATTTGCGGCACCTATCAAAGACAAGATTCATGCCCATGTTTTGCCTTGGTGAACTCTTGCCAAGCCATCATTCTGTGGGAGTTGCTCTCTTGGGCAAGCGGTAGTGGGTGGCTGGGTTGGGAACGGGCGGGCACTGGGAGTGGAGGGAATTGTTGGTGATAGATCATAGTGGCTAATCAACATCTCATTTACTTCTAAAGTACATGGATCACTTCAGTCAGAAGGAATTAGCCTCTTGTTTATAGTAAGAACAGGGCCCATCAGAAGGGAAGGAAAGGTGAAATCTAAAGGAACTCAGAATGGGTTCATTTGGAGGTAAAGTCTTCTTCAACATTGTATGTACATGCTTAATAAAAACAAACTTTACATTCCTCATTTCAATGTATTTGTGTAAAAGCAAAAATTGCAACATACAAAAAATAAAAAGCCTAATCAGTTTAAAATTTAAAAACTATTGATATAATAGTGTTGTGAACATGGCAGACATCCAACAAAATCTAAAAATATCTGAATAATTTTTCAACTTTCAGAGTTCTGTGCCTATTTCCCAGGAGTGAGGGCATTCTTTCTTTGTTATCTATGAAAATCAAATGTTTCCTAAGAGTGTTCATATCTTTTTAGAATGGATGCATGTGCTTTTTTCGAATATTTCTGTAGTCATTTGAATTTATTGCCAGAAATATCTCTGCTGTGCATGCACAGTCACAGACAGGGAATCTGTAGCACTTCTCATGTGACACTTTCAATCCTCTGTCCTACTACCAATGGGTGCTTTTGTTCTTTTCCTACACTTCCACCAAGCCATCCACATCCTTTGATCTAATCCACCCTGGGGATTTTTATGTTCGTTTCCTCTGACATGAGCAACAAGATCAACTGATCCTAAATGTCAAACTAAATATCAAAACTTGACTTCAATATTGCTATATCTTAGTGAAATGATCTAACTAGGGGCCTGTATAATGAGATAGGCACTATCAAAACATGATCTAAGAAGAGGAAGTCCTAATTTTTAGTGTACCAAGATCCTTCAGATATGAAATGTCTTTACTTTAGCAAGTAATAGTCATGAAACCTAGTTTTTAAAGCAAATTATTTTCAAGAAGTTGTTTTATCAAATTGCTACCAGGGAGTAGGACCTGAGAAAATGAGGCAAGCAAGTCTCATGGAGAAAGGAAATGAGAAGCGTGGAGCTTGGGAAGGCTTATGGAGGCACAGTGAAACGCTGGGTAGTCAGAATACTAGGATGAGGCCAGTAACTTTCTCCTCTGGAGTAGGAGGGACCTTGGAATAGGGAAATGCCCCCTAAGGAGAGGTGGAGACATGTTTTTGGCTACTTAACAATATTGTCTAACTCCAGATGTGGAGCTATCCATGAATTACTTGATTATTCTACATTTCATCTACATACATTACACAAATTGTATAAAACCCATAAAAGTTAACCCATTCTCCATTATGCAAGATTTATTTGGGAGATGAAATGTGGGTATGGAATAGGATATAGGGGATCTTCATATGTACTGAACCAATCTGTGAAAATATACTTTTTATTTTTTATATAATTGCCAAGAAGCCAAAAACACATAGTCTGAAAAGAAAACACTTCAGAAGTATCAACTTTCAGTTGGGATGTTCAAATAGTTATATGTGTGAACAGAAACAACATAACCATAGCTTTATACCTTATTATGTTCAAAAATACTGTAAGATAATTAATAAAGGAATTTAATAGGTGATAATTTGAATAGAAACTAATCAAAAATTAATGTCACAAATCATAAAAGCTAGATAAATTTTTAAGAAAATGCTTGATAAAAACAGTGAAATAAAAATTTTGTTATATTTGTTTCTTAGAAAGAACATAGCAAAATATGCTTTTCTTCACTAAAACAATTCAAATTCAAAGCTATATGATTTCAAATTATATCAGTTACTACTTATTTTTAGCAAACTCTATATAAAAATGACTTAGTAGATGAACATAGAAAGTAGACATTTTGCAACTCCCTAATTAGTTGGTGCTAATTGATTTCTTTTCATTTTCATGTTATTCATTTCCATCACTGAAGTTCTTGACCAACAATTCTCAAAATATGTCCATTGAACACGGGGGGTTTCAGAAAACCTTTCATGGCTCTGCAAAGCCAAAAACTTCAATAATGAAATATTGTTTGCCTTTCTCACTGTCATTCTTCTCAAGTATACAGTGGAGTTTTCCAGTGGCTACATAAGGTGTGAGAACCTCATTTCTTTGATGGCTAATGGAATATCTGCCTGTCAATTGTTTTCTTAATTTTGAATATGACAAATATCAATAGATATAACCTATGTAAAGTAAATGTTTTTGGATTACTAAATATTTTTTTAATTTAGACCCATTAACCTAATTCTTATGAACAGTCATAATATTTACAATAGCCAAAGACTAGATAATGAAGGCTTTCCTCCAAGACATAGTTACCATTTTTGCATCTAAATTTTCTGTACCTTATACATCTCTCTAATTGCATTTTAGAGTCCCCTTTGCACTGTTATTTAATGTTAATTTCTAATTATTAAGGATTGACATATGAAAATTTTCAATTAATACAGTAAATTTAAAATTTTTCATTACCCATGATTTAGATTAAATTATATATTCACATCCATTATTTCTTCCTTTTGAAATATGACTGGTAAGTTGCTTATCAGCTTTCATCAAGCTGCCCCAAACCTAAGATGGAGTGATGGGAGTATTATAAAGAGAATAAATTTTATTTTTGTTCTTGCCTTGATGAAAAGTTTTTGGAAAAATAATTGATTGTACAGGATTCCTTTTCTACTGTACTGTATTATCTCACTGTATTATCTACATTACTTGCCCTATATATTACAAATTTGTTGTGTTGGCACAAACAGTAGAAAATCTGAAGATTATCACTTTGATTCAAATATGAGGAAATACTGAAAGTTTCTTACCTCTTATCTAACACTTGATGCTTAATTTCAGATATATAATTTAGTGAGCTTTTAAATATTTAATGCTAAAAATGAGACATATTCTGAAAATACTTTTAATTTGTCACTTATAGAGTATTATCTGAATTTTCTGTAACAGTGAATCATTTATTTGTTCATATTTATACATACATTTGTTTATTTCTTCAAGTGCACATTATATTCCAGAACCTCTTTGACTTATTGATAATACTACAATGAAAAAAAAACAGATGGGATCACTGTCCCTGTGAATCTTCCACCTTAGTAAATTGGTTATTAAATAACCAATTTAAAAGTATCTGAGAATTATGACATGTGAGTTTTATCCATCTTAACTGAGATGGAGAAAGAAATGCAGTCATTGGCTTAAGTTTATATGCAACCAAACATCATGTTTAGAAATATGTGCAAGTAGAATAAGTTATATTTAATTTGATCCAGCTCTACTTCTCTCTCATAATCGTTACAGTCTACTGGGATATAACCAACTATGAGAGGAGACAATGGTCTGTTTGGAAATTGACTAAAGCTAGAACTCGTGGATCTGCAGAGGCATTTCTCCAATAACAGTATAAGTTTCCTCTTCACTCTATGGCCATTGACCAAATTTTAATGATATAAAAAACAATATTCAGTGCTGTTGTAGCATTACCATATAAATCATTTTGCTATTATTAATTTATTATTGATTTATACTGGAAATGTGTTCAACTTTATTCTATTTGGGCAGAATTTCATTTAATGACAACATACTAGTTATCAAAGTATTGATGATCTAAGTTATTATAGCTTCAGAATTATGTTAGAACTTTTTTAAATGACTTTTTCTAGAATTTTTAAGTGACTTTTTCTATAATTATTTTCCAATCAGCATATTTTACAGTAGTCTTGATTCCTTCATGACTGATTTGTTGTTTTGTTTTGTTTTTCTCTGATTGTCAGGTATTGAAAGTACATGTCTAAACCTACTGCAAGGGCAAGCAAACCACAAGAGGGAGAATAGTTCTTCAAAAGAGAATAAAATTAATACTGAAAAATTAAGAATTGCCCATGAAAAATTGGTGTCCTCTTGAGTAGTATTGCTTTCAAATACGATCCTCCTTACTATTAATCTTTTTGTTTTGTTTTGTTTTGTTTTCATTTTTTTATTATTCATGTGTGCATACAAGGCTTGGGTCATTTCTCCCCCCTGCCCCCACCCCCTCCCTTACCACCCACTCTGCCCCCTCCCTCTCCCCCCCCTCAATACCCAGCAGAAACTATTTTGCCCTTATTTCTAATTTTGTTGTAGAGAGAGTATAAGCAATAATAGGGAGGAACAAGGGTTTTTGCTGGTTGAGATAAGGATAGCCATACAGGGAGTTGACTCACATTAATTTCCTGTGCATGGGTGTTACCTTCTAGGTTAATTCTTTTTGATCTCACCTTTTCTCTAGTTCCTGGTCCCCTTTTCCTATTGGCCTCAGTTGCTTTTAAGGTATCTGCTTTAGTTTCTCTGCGTTAAGGGCAACAAATGCTAGTTAATTTTTTTAGGTGTCTTACCTATCCTCACCCCTCCCTTGTGTGCTCTTGCTTTTATCATGTGCTCAAAGTCCAATCCCCTTGTCGTGTTTGCCCTTGATCTAATGTCCACATATGAGGGAGAACATACGATTTTTGGTCTTTTGGGTCAGGCTAACCTCACTCAGAATGATGTTCTCCAATTCCATCCATTTACCAGCGAATGATAACATTTCGTTCTTCTTCATGGCTGCATAAAATTCCATTGTTTATAGATACCACATTTTCTTAATCCATTCATCGGTGGTGGGACATCTTGGCTGTTTCCATAACTATTAATCTTTTAAAAATTAAAATCTTTTTTGTACTAGCGTACTTAACATAAAATCAAGACTTGTCACTTGGTAATTCTTTGTTCATTCTATTGAATTGAACATAGCTAAAATTACAGCCTACATTTATTAAAGATAAAGTAAAAGAAATTTAATTTATTGACTTTCATTTAGGACAATGTCATAATGACACTTTCTTGCACCATTCCCTATGAAATTTTTACACCAACTTAAATTATACTTAGGAGGCTTCTTCCAAAATCAGTTCTGAGCCAAAATCATTTCATAAAATGAAGGCATTTTTAAAAGGCAGTGGGATAAATGCAAACACCATAGTGTACTGAGCAGTCATGTATAAATTTTATGTAAGAAAAAATTCTCTTTACCATATTATTGGTTAAACTAATTTTACTCTCACTTACGCTGAAGTTTTATGCTATTACTTCAGTTTCCTGAAGTAAACACTGATTCTATTATCTATAATGGCAGAGTGATTAGTGAGTATGAGAAACACCTGCCAATTGCTGTAGCATTAGATAAAAGCAGAGTGAATTGTTCGTTAATAAGTCTTGAAAATGTCATCCTGAGACCAATATGCATGGAAAAGGAAAAGTATAAACATAATTAAGAGCCCTACCATGTTTTCTGGGATGTAACACGTTTTCCTCTCTGGAAAAAGCTATGTGAATATGGAATAACTTAATAGCTTGTTTTTATTTTTATGAGGAAAAGAGCAATATTTCATTTCCCATGATTTATAATACCTTACTAATAGTTGTGTGGTATATAAATATACATAATAATAACTAGAATAGTAGCTATAATAACTAATATATAGTTATTTATTTGTTAGTTTCAAAAGATTACATCCTTCCTTCAATTGCTCAATCCAAGGTTTACAAATGACTGATACAGATTTGAATAATTTTATCTGTGAAAACTTGCAATTTGAAAGTGTGTGAACACTTACCAGTAGCTATATTGAAGCTATCTATGCCATTTTTCTCTGTCTTGTTTCCTTGAAATTTTTCCAAAGTAGATAATAAATATACTGAAGTATATTTAGGAAAGAAAATTAAACTTGTAAACTACTTATAAAATGCAACATCTTTCTTTGAATTAATAACCCTGAACTCCAATGAGAAATACACAAAAAGATGTGATAACAAAATTCAAAGGAAAACATATCCAATAATCCTGGTCTTATAGGAATTTAAAACCTGATATTTCAGGTCCACATTCAAATGAGATTTAAAAATGTGATAAAACTATACAATCTCCTCAGCAAGATAATAGCAGGCAAGAAGGAAGGAGGAAGGAAGGAAAAAAAGATTCTCAAAGTTAAAGCTACTGAAAGAAAAAAAAGCACAACTTAACATGATTTCTAAAAACACTAGGTAGTTCAGTTTCATTGTTAAACTACTGGAATAAAAAAAGAATAATTTTATAATTTCTTAAAATCCTATAAGGCATGTCTATAAAGATAATGTTTAATATTGTATCAGCCAAGTGATCCAGGAAATTACAGGATACCCACACAATAAATTATATGTATAAATATCTCTGTGCTGGACCACAGTTACAAGCAAGTGATAGAACATCACAGGCAGCAAGGCTAAATCTATTTCAAGCACTGAAGTCTGAGGTAGATAGAGACCTTACCTTTTTAATTTGAGACAACTGGATGTGATATTAAAAAGTAAATTAACATTTCTTAAATTTTTTCTCATTAATAAGCATGTGACATGGAAAATTCACTTAATTTTGACAGGGCTTAATTTTTCTAAAAGCAGAATAATGGTTCTGGAGCAGGTTATCTTTAGAATTCTGATAAGATTTTGATTTCCATGCTTCCACAATTACAAAGTCAAAGCTACAATTTGATCTGAGGACTCTGAGCACAGTGCTGCCATCGTGTGGAAAGAATGGTGATAGTTTGGCATAGTTAGCTATAGTAGGTGGTGGAGAGAAAACAATAGAGCAAACTAATTGAAGACAGATGTGCAGTCAAAGAGGCACTACATGATTTAATTAAGGTTAGCCACAGTGGAATAATAAAACACAATGATGTCTAACCAACTAACAGCCAAAGAAAATGAAGAGGTCAAAGAATAATTTAAAGCAGATTGAATTGCCTCACAGAAGATAAAAAAAGTTTACCTGAAATGCCCCAAGCCTCAAAAATGATTATTCTGAGATTTACTCTTCTAGGCACAGGGTTCTTCTCCATAGTAGTGAGCTATTTTTCTTACATGCTTATCATACATCCTTCCCTCTAGTTGGTACTTAGAAGCGTAATTAGGACTTTAAAAAAGAAAGTAGAGATGAACACAAACACACAAATGTAGCTCATAAAGAAATGGACCCAAAACTATGTTTTTTAAATTTTAAAAACTTCAATCCTTCTGTAAAATTATCATTTTCATATAGAATATACTAGTACATAATTACATAGCATTGCATGATTTCTCAAACTGCTTAAAACTGTTAGAATAATAAAGCAGAAGTAGACTATTTTTAAATTGTTAATTCTGAGATTATAAAATTATGGGAGATCATACTTAGTCCTAATGTTTTAATATGTTATTTCCTTCAGAAACATGAAAAGACAGAAAGATATTACACTTAAATAAAGCCTAGAGCTCTCTTTGTACCAAAATAAGAGATGAACATAAATTTTAGCATTTATAGTAATGATGGCATCACACAATGGTACTATGCATATTATTTATCACCACAATTAAATATATATACTATTCTTGGACTTTATGAACTTTCTTGAATTTCATAAACGTGTGTTTCCCAGTATTTATATACTATTACTAAATATTTTCTTCAATCAAAAAGTTTTGAGAGGATTTGGGTCATTTTTGTCTACATGTATGACAGATTAACACCATTTCTGATATTAAAAGCTACAAATAATTTTGATTCCACAAAGGTTCTTTGGCAAAGAAAATGGAAAAAAAACCTTGCCATATCAAGTGTCCTTTTTGATGATTCATATGATTTGCTTAAAGCACAGAGTGGATAAAAAGTGACATACTACCTATCATTCAGATGTTTTGGTTGTTTGATTTAGGGAAAGAAGTATCACTGTGCTGTTATTTATTTATTCATTAAACAATGCTTGATCATGATCGCAGGACAAGCTTTTAAGGAAATTTGCCAAGGAGTGAACATAAGCTCTGCTTCCAATAATGTGACATTATGTACAAACTATAAACAAAATTAGAAAGTGATCATTTCTGTAGAAAATCCTCAGATCGTATGCTATAGAAAGTCCATGTTTAAGAGAGTCTCTTTTGACTGAGAGAACAAAGCAAAGGCATGAAGGAGGTGATATTTGAAAAATCACTAAATAAGCTAGATATAAGAAATCAATGAGGTGGGAGAGTACATAACAAAGTTGGGAAAAACAAAGACAAACCAAAGAGAACTAGAGCAAATGATATGAGTTGGCTTTGAAATAAGAAATATGAAAGAAAATTATGGGACACAAATTTGGAAAGGAGCAGACCAATAAATCACTTTTAGAGGCAAACGAGAATTTGACTGAAATCTTCAGGTATTTTGAAATTCCATAAGATTGAACCTCAGTGTTAAGTTCTAAAAGCACTTCATTCACTAAGAAGTTTGCACTAATACAGATTTAGCGCAATTTAATGGAACTGGTCTTTTCTTATTTGGGGTGTTTTTCAAGAGAAACTAGAAATAGCATATGCTGTTTCATATGTATGGGAAAACTACTAAAAATGCTTGCATTTTAGTATCATCTTACCAAAATTTGTCCATTTTCATATATTTTATAGAATGTTACACTACATAGGTATAGCCTGGTAAAAAAGGTAAGGTCCATTCTGCAATTTAACTTTTAGAAACTAACTAAATAGCTGGCTATCTATCTCTACACTACATCTACATACCAGGTTAGGAATAAATTCAATCAGGAACTGGTTGTTTTCTTAACAGTAATGCCAAACATTTATATTTTTAAAAAATATATACCTAGTTGCTCACAAATTTCTATACATTCAACCTTAGATGGAATCTCATTTTGTACAGATGCTACATAAACTTATAATTTCTCTGTTCATGTATATTACTTCTAAAATATTCATTTTCATTTAAATAGTGACAGCACTTTCATAGGCATTTCAAATGAGATTTCTGTTGAAGGAGATAGGCAAGATGAAAATACTATCTTCCTTTAAATTTATTTTTAGCCTTGTTCTTTCTTATTATGCTGCTTTATGTTCTGTATATATTTCTGAAATTTTCCCAAAGAAATTAGAAGCTAGAAATTACATCAGATAAAACTGAAGTTGACAAAAGATAAGGTTGTTTTTGAAATATAAATTGTAAGATAATATTTCTATAATGTTGCAATTCTGATGTTTTGTGAGGTTGCTTAGATGAAATGTTTTCTTTAGTAAGGATAAGTTGCTTAAAATTAATGTCTGTTAATATTTGTCTTTGAAAATAAGAGTTTTTGTGTTGATGAAATTAATGTTTTCCATTCTACTACACAATATTAATAATCTAGTTGGTTGGATTGTACAATGCCAATTAAAAAGTTGGGCTTGTGGAGTGGCTTAAGTAGTAGAATATCTGCCTAGCAAGTTTAAGATCCTGAGTTCAAACCTCAGTACCACCAAACAAATTAGAAAAAAGTGCAGCAGCTTTCCTTTACAGTCAATTGACTAATATGACTCATTATGTGTTTGGTTTTGAAGTTTAATCCACTTTATATATGGTCATAATTTTATATCCTAGTAGAATTACCTTTATATATATATATTAATTGTCCTTTTAGTTTTTTAAATTGTCCTTTTAATGAAAAAATTTTTTTCTTTAACACTAAATAACATCATCTCATTTCTTCTACATAAATTGAAGAAAATATTAAACAAATGATATAACTGTTCTTTTTCTATCTAGTCCTAGTAATTCATTGGTGATGGACTATTGAAACTTTTTCTATACCTGATAGACAAATGATTTATTACTAAAATTTTCTTCTTTATTCCGCTATGGGGGAGGCGGGAATCCTGGTTTCACTGGAATAGATAAGAAAATTTCTGGTGGCCCTAGAGAATCTGCTATTGCTGGAACAGAGGAAGGGAAGGGGTGAGGAGTGGGTAAAGCTAAATGCTTTGGAAGACCCAATCCTAGCTTACTCTAGTGGTGAATATCCTGTCTTCAAATGGTCTCCCACACAGGATCTAAATTTTTACCATTTTATTTGCTTATATTAGTTAAAGTTCCTCCAGATTAAGAATCATTGTGTTTTTATACATTCCCTTAAGAAATATGTAGTTAGCTATTTCAATATCATAAAATGATTATCCGCACTTTACTCATAGTATGAAACCATTCGACTAAAAGTCTTCTGGTGGAAAAGGGATGTATTTGTGGAGGAGGAGACAAAGTAGTTTTATAGTTCAGAACACACCTAGAGTTAGAAGAGAAATTCATTGCCAAAGACTTGGTAAGCTCAAAGATACTAGGAAGCAGCATGGGTAGCAAAGCCCTAAAGAAAAGAGGTTGGGGGGACTGGCAAATAATATCACAAGAGGAAGAAGAGTAAGCCAGCAGCTCCTTCCTTATCTTGTCCCTCCTTAATCTCAGTCCTATGAGGCACACATCCTGATCCCACTGTTTTCAAATGAAAAAAATTCAGACTTAGAGTTGTTAAGGTGGATTGGGACTCAAACCCAAATCGAGATGACCAGATATTAACAGTTTCAAAAACTTGCTAGAAAAACTTCTTCCTCACAAACTATGAGGAAATGCTGGTCTTCTCTTCCTTCTTTTTAGATAAATATTTCTTCCTAATTTCCTTTAAATCCGAACTCTGCTGGCAATATTAGTACCATACTCCTACTGAATAATTTGTAGCACAAATTTACAAGTTTCCATGAGAAGGTGGAGTCATATATCCAAAACTCAAACAAAATTTTTGAAATAAGTCCCTATCATAAACAATGATATGTCTAAGGGGTGACAAATATCTTTAATTTTTAAAAACCTCCTGAAGATAGTTGGTAGAGCCACATACAAACACATCACTCATTTCTTAAGATTATCTGTTCTGCCTTCACTTTTTTTGTGACACTGGGGTTTGAAGTCAGGCCTCAAGCTTGCTAGACAGGTGCTCTCGCACTTGAGCTGCACCTCCAGCCCCTTGTCTTTACTTTTAAGGAGAAAAATGAATTATTGATAACTAAAAGGGAAAATAATTAAGCAATCTCTGTTTTCTGCTATTTCTAGTTACTAAACTTTTCCTAAAGTGTTTTCTCAGTGAAATAGCCCAAAATTCTTATTTCTTTGCTCTATCAATATTGCAATATTGGACAAACTGCAGTCTAACATAGTCTAAACTCAGGTTAAACAATTGTGAGCATTTTTCCTAGAATAACTGAGGTTTTTTTTAATGTCCACTAAAAAAGTAAAGTAATTTAATGTTGACACTGCTTGTTACTGGTTAAGGAAATGAAGATGAAAGTCAGAGTGAGGAAGGTAGTGATCTTTCTTTATAAATGTGGATTAAGAAAGCACACAATTATGCATTTGGAGATCAAGGCGAGCTTCACTTATTGTCTGTGGTGTTGACTCTTCCCACATCATACAGCAAAGCCCACCAATCACCGTCCTGCAGAAAGCTCTGTGTCCACCGGCTCCTCGGGCAGCAGCTTTGGCAGTGGGTATAGTGTGGACAGTGAAGGAAGCAGCAGCACTGCAGGGGAGACTAATCTATTTCCTATCCCAAGGATGTAAGTGGTGCCTTTTTTCCTTTCTTTACTACAAAGATAACAGCATCATGAGTAAGACATTCTTAACAGTTAAAGAGTTAGATAATTATCCAATTCTGAATCATTGTCCCTGAAATTTTTGAACTGTTTACATCTACCTAAAAATAGACTATTCAGGAAAGATTAGATTCAGGTAGTTAATTCTAAGGATGAATGCTAGTCATTACCAGCACTACCTAATCTGTACAATCTGAATTTAATATAAAACTGTCAGAATCATAACCTAACCATGCCAGACCAAAGTTCAGCGGTACATTGGTGTTTTAATCTCATAATGACCAAATACGAACATTGATGTTTGAGATGAACATAGCTATATTAACTTACTTTGAATTAGGAGAGACTTAAACATATTCAAAGAACCCACATCATCTTTGAAATACTTGACACATGGAGGGTAATCACACGGACTTTTCACCTGTAAATCTCTCTACATTAGAATTGAAGGTTTTAAAATGTTTTCATATTTTCTAGAACAAATATCAAGCAGTTTCTCCTGGAATAAATCTCATTCACAGTACGTGAAGCCTCAAGAAATCATTTTGCAAATCAAATGTGAAACTAAAACAGATTGTGTTGAAAATGCGTTAGAAGAATTTTAGACATACTGATGGCAAAATTTAGCAGCATTCAAGATAAACATGTAGGTTATGTCTGCTCCAATATCCAAATCTAAACTTCTGGAACTTTCCTTCTACTCCCTATGAACTGGTCTTAAGGGTTTTGAAAACACCAAGAGGCTATCCAAATCCTAGGATCTAGGCCTGAACAAATATAGCCTGCTGCCTATTTTTGCTTTCTGTTTAAGACCTGGGAGCTGCAATGCTTTTTGCCTTTTAAGATGTTTTTTAAAATGAAAAGATATTTTGTGACATGTGAAAATTATATGCAAGTGAAATTCTAATGAGCACAGACTGAGTCGTCTCATTGCAACATAGCTATTCTCGTAAGCTTAGGTGTTGCCTGATGCTGCTCTTGTGCTGCCACGACAGAACTGAGAGGATGCCACAGAGACAGAAAATCATTACTGTCTGGCCTTCACAGAGCTTGCCCATCCTGTCAGCGACTTTCATTAAAGGTCATTTGCATTTTCTCCAGTGTTGAGTGAAGTCTTCTCTGAGTGATAGTTCTCATTATTTTAATACCAAAGATTTTATAAGCATTTCGTTTTGATCCCAGAATGGTGCTAATGATTTAGTTTACAAAAGAAAAGCAGGAAAATAGATTTTTACAGTGAGTAATGTGTTTATTTTATAGTTTTCACATTACATTTTTCCAGCTTAATATAAGGAAATTATCATTGTGTCCCCTATCCATCTAAGGGGTTTTTGTATTTGTTTTTTTGTTTTGGAGACTTTCGGCTGTGGAGTCAATAGAATTACTTGTACTTCATCAGTTCTATTTTACTGGAAATTATTCCTAAAAGGAATACCATCTCATTCATCTCTGGCCTCTGATAATCCAGTTTGACTGACTGAAAAGAATTTTACAAATTCATTGCATTTCTTTTTAGACTGGGAATATCATATGAATTTAGGAAGGGCCTGCACCACACATAATTTGATATCCTTCCAGTTTATCTGTACCTTCCAGAATATTTCATTTAACACTGATTGTATAGCTATAACTTCCAGAGAGCAACCTATGTTATTTCCTCAATGTTTGAATATCTGTTGTGAAATTAGATAAGTATTTTTTACATATGTATTATATTCTAATTTAGAGGATTTTTTCCTATTTCCTGTTTTTCTCTTAAAGCAAAATGTCTCAAAACTGTCTAGTTGAATATAGTTTCACTATATGAGCTCAAAGAAAAGTCACTTTTTTGAATTTATTACATGAGATATGTAAGAAACAGTATTTGCTAATTCTTTTAAATGCTTCATTATATCTCACACAATTGTTTCTTGGGCTATTAGCATTTGATAAATATTTGGTGATTTATTACAATATATAAACAATAATATATGTAGTCAGAATGTTCTGAGCTGAGTATTATTTATTGAGAATTCAGAATTGTGCATTCTTTGCACAACCCACAGAGACATTTCCTTTGTATTTCATTTAGTTTCACTATGCTGTATCATCTTCAACATGGACATACCACACATTTTGGATAAATATCTGATGTTACTCAAGTCTAAAAATCATAAAAATGTTTACTTACAATTGCCAAGAATTATAGCTCCTTTTATTGAGGTTTTACATAGTAGAAGGTTAGTAACTTTTCAGTTATCTGATTTTCTGGATTGGCAATGCTAAAGGAATCCTCACTTTCAATGTATTTGTCTCAGTAGCAAGATCTATTTTGGTTCATTTTACTAGCATGCACATTGTTGCTGTTACTAACATTTTCTTCCTCTCTAATTGCAACAAAAAGAGCAGAGTTCATTTTTAAACTCAATGAATCTTAGCGAAGCAATTACACAAGTTGAAGTTTGTGCATTATGTAAACAAGACTATATGTTCAGCTCTAAACCATACACACTAGACACATATGCACACACTTTAGAAATTGCATAATTTTCATGCACTTGATCCTCATGTGGTCACTTTTTATTCCCATGTGGTCACTTAATAGAAATTTCTGCTTAACTATTTGACTTAGAATTGTCATAATGGAACAATATAATAGCCTTCAAGATAAATAATTTCTAAATTTACATCTGTTCTTGTTTCACTATGTGCAGTAACACTTCAGCATTTTCTCTGGAGTAAAATAATAAGAGGATTTTTGTCAATTTTCAAGGAAGATATAATTAGATTCTTAAGAAATTAGTATTACATTTTCAGCAGGTTCAGCAAACCAAGTAATTATGCAAAAATCATAATTAATAAATTTTGCTGTTAGAATTATTGTCTAGAAAGACAGTGTCAAGACTTTCTTTTGTTTCAAGCATCCTTTATAGCATTTAAGAGTTTTAATTCTGTCATTTTAGAATGTCTCATGGAAGTACATAGAAAGGCAAATCCAAATCACTTGTGTTCTATGGAGCCTTTCCTCTGGCTGAAGCAATAAGAAGGTCTACAGTTATTTGTGTGTTGCATTGCCAACATTGTAAACTTGGTTTTTAAAGCCTATAAATTCTTCATCCAGTTGGCTTTCTCAGAACTATATGGCTGAATCTAAAATTGAGTAGCAGATTTTAGCTGAATTAAAGCTATTTTATATGTAGCTACGTATTAACCTGTTAATACACTATATTTATTGAATGCTTATAATTTCTCAAGCTCTGTGTTAAACCTTCATATACATTTTCCATTTGATTTTCTCATATGAAAAAGGTATGTAATATTACTACACTTCTGTTATAAAAGAAGAAAGAATCTTGACGAGGTACTTTGCCTTAAATTACACATAGCCACAGATAGCAAAGGCAGAAGCATAGATCAAACAGTTTGACTTGAAAATCCAACTTGCTCAAGACAGCCAGAAAAAACGGGTGGGCTTTGAAAAAGAAATCATGGGTTGAAATGAAGAAAATGAATATTATTACAATATTTTGAGGTATAGCTTTTTATTTTCATTTTGTAAATCACACAAAAACTGAAAATATTTTGCGATACATATGATGTTTCAATAAATGTACACATTGTGCAGTGTTCTTATAAGGGTAACCATATCGATTTCCTCAGCCATTTGCCATTTTTTTTTTTTTGGTGAAAGAATTCAGAATCCTTTCTTCTAGCCACTTTGAAATACATAGCACATTGTCATTATGTATAGCACTCTACAATGTAATAGCACACGAGAACTTATTTCTCCTAACTGTAACTTGATACCCATTGACCTACCTTTTCCTTGCCCTTCCCCACTCCCTACTTCCTCCAGCCTCTGATAACCAATATTCTACTCTCAATGTCCATAAGATCAACTTTTTCAGAGTCTACATATGAGTGTACAGCACCATATTTCCTTTATCCATTCATCAATTTATGGAACAGTTTGACACTGCCTTTTCTTGGTTTTTATAAATGTTGCTACAATAAACATGGTTGTGTATATACACAAAAGCAGTCATGGAGTTGCTTGATCATAAGGTAATTCTACTTTTAATTTTTATACTTTTCCTTTTTTTTTTTTTTGTTTTCCTTTGGTGGCACTGGGGTTTGAACTCAGGTCCTTACACCTGCTGAGCAGGCATCCTTACCACTTAAGCCACTCCACCAGCTCTTCTACTTTTAATTTTTGTCAAAGTTCCATACAGTTTTCTGTAATGACTGTACTAATTTGCATTCCCATCAACAGTGTGTAAGGGTTCCCTCTTCTCTACCACCTCAGCAGCACTTGTTATCAATTCACATGCCATTTTTACTGGCATTGTGGTTTTAATTTATATTTCCCTGATGATTAATGATGTTGAACATTTTTTCAGACAACTGTTGGTCATTTGTATGTTTTTTAAGAAACACCTATTAGGTTACAGTATTATTTCCATATGTTATTTAATTCAGTATTTTCCTTCTCACCAAAGAATCTATGTAACAAAACATTAATAGTATGAATACATAACAAGTCCTTCTTGAGTTAAAAATGAAAAAGGAATAAAAATGTTTGAGGACATGGATATGTTTGACCTGGTATGGATATCAACAAGGTATACATATATTGAACAATCACATGCTGTTCCATTAATATAAGCAACTTTTCTGTTTTTAAGTATCAGTTAAATGAAGAATTTTTAAGATGGGGAAAAAAATCTGAAAAAAATTTGAAATTTTCATGATGGTTTTATTTTTTGATAAATAAGTCTACAAAATAAAACTTGCTGAATTTTAGAATATTTAATAAGGTTGATCAAGAATAATAAACAAACTCCTTGCTAAAATTAAGGAAGTCAGATGTCATGGCACATGTCTGTAATCCCAAGACTCAGGAGGTTGAGGCAGGAAGATCAGGAATCTGAGGCTAGGGCTACACAGTGAGATCATGTATTAATTAATAATTAATTGAAATTAACATGACAAAATAGTTAATTGTAAATTTGCCATTGAAATAATTCATTGCAGGTCTGAATACATAATGTCATTTTACTTTTGGAAGCATAACCTTCTCATTTGCTTTTGGGAATCATAACTGAACATATCATATTTGCTTTATAAACAGAGGGAAGATGGGACAGAATGGACAAGAGTCTGTGAAACAGCCAGGAGTGGGAGGAGTAGGACTAGCAGACACTGACGGTAGGTTAAAACTTACAATGTTGGATTTGTGTAGAATCTATATGCTACATTATAACTTCTTTGTTTTTAAAATGAATTAAATATGCACTAATGGTAAAAAGCACTGGTTAGTAAATCATCGTTTTCCATTAAACAAAAGTGGCTTTGCATTCATTTAATAATTGCTCAATTTCCTCATTTATATTTAAAACTTGGACTATTGAAATTTTAAAAATAAGAAAGAATGAGAAGGTGACAGAAAAGAGATTCAGAAGACTTTCTCAGGGGAAAGTATATCTTCTTGAAATATAGAGAAATGGTTTGTTTAAAATATGCAAATAGAAAATCCATCATAAAGCCTCATTTAAGTCTCAAGTATGTGAAAAATCTTAAGTATATGAAGATCAGAAGAAACAAATGCTCTAAAAATAATTTTATAAAAAAATTAGCTATTGAACTTCTAAAGTAAAAGTCAAATGTAAAATTAAATTTGAAATTAAGTTTGTTTTAATTAAGCAAATTCTAAATTATTTCAAAATGAAAGACAATCTTTTAGTTTCAGCAAGCACATAATGTTTATGAGCTAAACAATATCATTTATTATATTGTGATCAAATTTGGTAGCTACTTAGCCTTCAGAATTAAATCAATCTCAGTTATTTTGACTATTCTAAGTATTTTACACTATTCTAAATGCACTTTTTGCATATTACCTTGTTTAATTTTTATGATGAGTTATGAGGTAAATGATAGCATATATTGGCATTTCATAGTAGAAAGCAAAGTATACAGAAAATGACACCAAATATCATATTGTTAAACAGAATAATTATAGGCATGGTATCACAAGGTCACTAAGGAGAACAAGTAGATGGATTTTAATTATTTTCTGTTTCCACATATGTGATGTTATTTCTCAGCTTTCAGAAACCTCACCTGATAAATGTAGAGTCTAAATAATACCTCAGTTTCTTCATGGACTAAGTGGATTACACTTTTTTTTGGTTCTTGCCAGTTTTTCTTTGGACTCACTCAAAAGTTGTTCTTCCTCTACTATAGCTATTTTCCTAAGAATTTCACTCTCAAACCCCAATCCTTTTCTTAATGTCTCTGTACAAACTCGACTCTTCTTTGTGTAGATTAGTCCCAAATCCACTGCTCGAATTTCTTGGAATCCAGATTCAGCCAGATACTTCCCTAGAGTTCACATTCATTCATGCATTTGTGTACAATCAAGAAAACAGAAGCCACTGTGAATATAAAAGTAGAAGAAATATATGGCTGGCTGTTGATTATATACTCATAGAAGAGTATAAGAAGACGATGGTGGGGAAACAGAAGGAAGCTAGAGGACAGTATGTGCTAAAATCAGGGCAAGCTTGTCTTACTAGGATCAGGAAAAGGAAGAAATACAACAAATGACGAAAGTACACACTGAGACAGACAAGGGTGGGGAGAAATATACTGGCTTCGCCCTTCCTCCAGTTCTACAATTTCTGCAAATGATCAAATCCAATTGAAAGCCATTTAACAAGGGAGTCTGGGAAACACCTAGGTGACAGCCATTGAAAAGAGAACAAGGGAAAGACCAAAGAATCTGTCTGGGAGCACAGGATTTACCTGGAGAGCCCATAAATGCATCAAACTATGTACACTCAGGACTCAGTTCACCCTCTTCCTCATTTTGCCTCTTTTTCCTTTTAAGCTTTCTTTCAGCTCTCAAAATTTACCTACTTATACCATAATTTGAATGTTTTATTACTTCTCTTTGATTTAAATTACCTACTTTTATACTTGTTTCCTCCATACAACTGAACAACTCTCAGGCAAGAGCCACGATCTGTTCATCGTGGTATTCCAGCACTTAGCAAAAAGGCTTAGCAAAAGCAAATAGGGTTGTTTAGAGAGTGGTTACTGAGAAGCAAAGTCCAAATTAATGGAAAAATCTGGAGAAATAGAAGGAAGGATTGGGTGTATGGAGGAGGAATGTAATTCAGTGAAGTTAGAGAATGGTTACAAGGGGAGAATAGAGCAACTGGAAATTCATACCAAGTTAGGTCAGGAATGTGAATTCAATGCTCTGTGCACAAAAGGAATGATTGATGTGAGAATTATTATATGCTAGTGAGGAGTTTAAAGGCATCAGCATTTATTTCTACACAAGTAAAAGATGGCCATCTTTATTTAAGTCTTTAAGATTTTTGAAAGTTTGAAGTATACAGGAGAGTTACAAGCAGAAAAATGCATTTTATGTAGTGAGACTACAGATCTAGAATTCAGGATATGTGTCTCAATTTGAATCTAGATTTCAGAGTCATGAGATAGAAACATTTATGGAAAAAATAACATAAAGCAGAAGCAGCAAGGAATATTATCTCTTTTAACTCCCATTCACCAGCAAAACAAAAACCTCAGTGATACCATCTAAGAGGCTTTATTTTCTTGCAATTCACAGATAGTAAAATTGTATATCAGATTTTAGTTTCTTTAAGAACGAAGTCAAAACATAAATTCAGTTTGTGTCCAATACTGAAGTCTGTGTTCTTAACTAGCCTCACCAGGATTTGTGATTGGCAATTGAAGTTTTAGGGAGTTACTGATAAGAATGGAAAGTTCAAAAGGTGACTGTTCACTCTGAGTGTCAGTGATTTAATATGCAAACAAAAGGTTGAGTCCAATGCTTTACAATGCTCATTAAATTCCTTCCTTTTGTGAGCTTAAATGTAGAAATCTAAGATCAAGTTTATAAATAATTTCTTCTATTATTTCTTCTTTAATTATTTGTGGATTCTTTACCTATATAGAAGATATTGCATAGACAATTCCTATGCAATTTTTCTTGTAGTACTTTTGTGATGTAAGCAGTAATATTTAATTCTTTAAATCAGTTTGTTTTTATTCCATGTGAAAAGGGAATACTCAACCAATTTTCCTGGAAATATTTGTGGAATAAACTTTTATGTCCTCATTAATAAGAAATACCATATTCATCACAGGGAAAATTCTCAAGGAGATTTATTCTGGTAATGAACTTTACAGATTATTTCACTGATTTGTCCACTCATACCCATCAGTGCCATGTTCAATTATTCTAACTTTATATTTGTTTTTTCTAAATTGGACTGATTTTATCTTTTTTATTTTTAAAATGCTTCTAAAGAAATTTTAAAATGCTCTTTGTTGAGAAGGTAAAGGAGTTCTACATAAAGATTTATTTAAATTATGTAATAACTCAAATTTTGAAGGAATTAACATCTTTATATATATGTATTTCCTTCTCATGAACATCATATGCCTCTCTATTACATAATATATTATTATTGCTGGGTAAAATTGTTCTCATTTTCTTCATATACATTTAAAACATTTTTGTTCATTTTATATGAAAGACGGCTGCTTGCTTCTTGCTATTATTTGATAAAATTATTTAATTTTTTAACTGATTGATGTATGTTACTTAATATAGTTGTTGAGATTTAATTTCATTTAAAGTCATTATATTATAAGAGAAAAGGTGGTAGCACTTACAATTAATGGATGGCAATAATTTATTTGTGTGTGTGTGTGTGTGTGTGTGTGTGTGTGTGTGTGTGTGTGTGTGTTTCCAAACACTCCATTTACAAGTAATTTGAGGGGGAACGAATAGATCGATTATTAGTTTTTGCTGTGCATGCTGACTAATCTCCTAAAGCAAACAGAATGCAATTAAGCACTGGTCATATAATGTAATACTTTGACTACTAAAGAGATTTAAATGACAGAGTTGCTAATAAGTAGTTTTATAAATTTTCCTAGCAATATTATGAGAGAAATTCTAGGTGAGGAGTATCTTGTAAGTGTCACCTTCTGTATCACCTCCAAATAAAAAGTAAAAACTTGCTGGAATGTTTTATTATTGGTAGGTGAAGACACAAGAGCAAACTCAAATGCAAATGTGAGGAATTTCCATTGTGAGATCTAAAGTGGAAAATTATGATTATTTAAACATCACTTTTAATGACAGTTTTATAAACATTCTATTAGACAAGTTACTTGAATTCTGCTAGTGTTTGCTTCCTAATCTACAGAAGCTAAGATTGCAATAGCTAAACCTACCATATTTTATTGCAAGGATTAATGAAAATAGTGAATGGAAAGGGCTTGACACTGTGATTGGTACATAGGATAAGTGTTCAATGTCATTGTCACAATCATTCCCCTTATCATGTACCTGATTTTCCTACCATAATTTTCTCAGGTCCCTTAAACATATATTCTCTAAAATGCTTTCTTTTTCTGTTCTTTGGCCTTCAGCCAAGAAGAGATGTTTTTAAAGAGTCCTACATTTGTCAGTTTAATTATTCCTATGTGACTCCCTGCACAGAAATGCCTCCTCTCTGTAGGCGATGGTTTCCCTAGAACTTACCATACTTTCTTAAATTTCTTCAGTTTAAAATTCAGCACCATTGATTTCCAGGCTTGGAACACCAGCTGGGAATTAAAAATTGAAGCATCTTCTGAAAAATAGCCCATTATGAAAATACAAAAGATTACAAGTCTTAACTCTGAGCCAGAAGCTCAGGCTATTAACTGACCACTGAAAAATTAAATGAATTCAATTTTTTGAACTTACTTTGAATTTTTCTTAATTTTTACACACACAGAAGAATTGTCAACTACTTAATTGAAAGCCCAGAGTGTTTCATTTTACTTTTTTATTATTATTGTCCTAGGGGTACATTGTGATATTTACAAAAGTTCTTACAATATGTCCTGGTTGAATTCACCCCCTCCATCATTCTTTATATCTCTCCCCTCATTCCTGGAGTAGTTTCAAAATTTCTTGAACTTATTTTGAAATTTTCTTAGCTTTTGCATGCATCAAAGAATTGTCGACTACTAAATTTAAAGCCCAGACTATTTTAGACTTAAAAAGATTAATTTCTAAAATGATAGTTTTCAATATTTTTTACTTTTTTACAAATTAAACATTAATATTTATTTTGAGTTACTGAAACATGAAAGATGACCAATTTCATTTGTGCAAGAAGAATACTCCAGTGCTCTGGTGAAATGCTAAGCAAACCATTAAAATGAGATGTGCAACTGTAAATTTAGAAACCACGAATTTAACATGCACTATAACCAGTTCACACCTACTCCTGGAACCTGCTGTATATTTTTTAATGTCTTCTTTGCTTAGAAGTCCCTGAAATAGTTGCACTGGGAGTTGGTGCTCTGACTTACTTATGAGAGAGTAGCTTTTGAATCAAGATAAGAACACTGAGACAAAGCAAAGTGAAGGGCACTTGAATAAAAGCTAAGATTATTTTTATCATAGATATACATAATTTTAAAAAGATGTATACATTTAAAAATATGTAGTGTTTATTTTGTTGTAAATGCCTTTACATTTGTCAAAAAACAATTCATTTGTCAAAAAAAGCTATGGAATAACCTAAATTATGATTTCTACCTGGTAGTTAAGGAAACAGAATCCCAGAACAGTGAAACCATTCAGTAGAGATACAAAGCAACTATTAAAAAGCCAAGGCTAAACTCTACATAAATAACTTAATATCATTCTACTCTGGCAATTGTACTAATCGATGCTATGATTTTAGTACCGATGGTTACAGTACTAGTCCATGGAAAGATAGCTTCAATTTATAAGACTGAGCTAATGGTTTGGGAAGTAAAACATCCAACACTGTTGATGATTATTGCCAAACAACTGTTATCCACACCATGTCCATTACAGGCACTTTGTAGCTTACCAAAGAAAAAAGCATCTTGCTTTATCATACATTAAAATTTTCCATAAAATCTCTGCAAAAACAACAATACAAACTAAACAAATATGTAAATGTAATAATCTATATGACTCTAAAATTATTATTAAAAATTCCAATAAAACAGACATTTCATTCAAAGATGATCTACTGGTTTATTTAGCAAATAGTTCTAACAATTTTATTTTGTGGGAAAAAAGCATATTCCTAGATCATAGCATATAGCAAGTGATTTAAGGTACAGTAAGGAGATAAATTTCAAAAATAAAATAACAAAAATGTTTGAAATTCAAGAGAATATTCATATAACTTTGGTGGAATGTGGCAGCTTCCTAAGCAAAATAAGAAACCGATATGTATCATAGAAGTGGTAAGTATTTTTGTCTATAAACAATGTTAAAATTTATATAGAAAAAGAACATAATCCAAAGGCAATAAACAAATAACAGATAAGCTAAAAATATTTCATACATAAATGCTAAATGATTACCATCCTAAATAAGTATCTCCTACATTTTGCTCAAAAAAAGATAATCAAGAAAAAAAATTGTCAAAGTGTATGAACTGGCATTTCAGTGAAAATGGTCTTTAACTGAAGAGATATTACCAAAAGAACTTACAATTTTTAAAACAAGAAAATTAACACATGATTAACACATGAAGTTCAAATTCTAACTAATAGTAATTCCATATACAGATTCAAGAAATGGAGAGAGATATTGTTAAACACTTGTACATTTTTCCTTATATGAAAGAGAATTTTTCCACTTTGGAGGGACTGTGAATTAAGAGACTAATATGGGACATCATCATAATTCAGAAAATCAGAGATCTAAAATTTCTAGAAGGAATTAATTAATTCATATACATTAAGTACAAAGAAAGAAAGAATTGAGTCTAACTTCTCAATGGCAATAATAGAAACTTAAAAATGAAAGGATATATTAGGTAATGCCTTTAAAATTCAAAATTGAAGGGACTACAAAATAACATTCTATTCAAACATGTCCATGAAGTATAAGGTTGCCAAGAAATTTTTTGAGCAAAGACTAGTATCAAAAATTTTTTCCATGCTAACTATCCCAGAAAACTGTTTAAAGATATCCTCCACCAAAATAGAGAATAAATCACACATAAAAATACAGTAACTCTCACACACAATTACTTGGACACCAAGAGAAAAGAAGGGTAGGGAACCTCCATAATGAAATAAGGAGAATCTAAAGCCAGCATTTAGGGCATACTGGGGAAAATCTGATCTAAATGTGGTGCTTTCATGATAAAAGCGAGAGCACACAAGGGAGGGGTGAGGATAGGTAAGACACCTTAAAAAATTAGCTAGCACTTGTTGCCCTTAATGCAGAGAAACTAAAGCAGATACCTTAAAAGCAACTGAGGCCAATAGGAAAAGGGGACCAGGAACTAGAGAAAAGGTGAGATCAAAAAGAATTAACCTAGAAGTTAACACACATGCACAGGAAATTAATGTGAGTCAACTCCCTGTATAGCTATCCTTATCTCAACCAGCAAAAACCCATGTTCCTTTCTATTATTGCTTATACTCTATAACAAAATTAGAAATAAGGGCAAAATAGTTTCTGCTGGGTATTGAGGGGGTGGGGGGGAAGAGGGAGGGGACAGCGTGGGTAGTAAAGGATGGGGTGGGGGCAGGGGGGAGAAATGACCCAAGCCTTGTATGCACATATGAATAATAAAATAAATAAATAAATAAATAAATAAATAAATAAACAAACAAATAAGAAATAAATAAATGAATGTGGTGCTTCATCACCAGCTTTCAAAACGATTTGATGTTGAATTTCATTCAAAGGTGTTTTGAGGTCTCAGATATGCTCAATAGCCCTGAAAAAAATTATCAGCCCCCAGGGAAAGCTTGAGACAGTGAGAAATTCATTTAGTACAACCTGTCACACAGTGGCCACCAAGCTCTATCAACAAGGCTCAGTTGTGGCTTTGCTTTGTCAATCCATGGGGGCAGTAACTGCAGAGTGCACATCCACTTGGCTGGAACTCAAAACCAGAGCTAATGATACTCTCCATTTTCAACTGACCCTCAGCCAACTTAAACAATCTCTTAAAGGACCCGGATAGGAAAATCGAAGATAGGGGTGATTAAGCATCATACTCTCATAGAAAGCAAACCTTTCTTCTTTTTGATATCTCCACCAGAATATGATTTGGTGATAGATAGATTGATAGGTAGATGTGTAATATCTAGAATGCAATAGAGACTAAAACAAAAGCTAAGGGAGCTGAGCTGTTATCTTACACAAACTCATTATACACTCTTAAAAATAATGTAAGAACTTTTATATCATCTGCATTTTGTGTGTGTGTGTGTGTGTGTGTGTGTGTGTATTCAAGGCTGTGAGAGGGAAGAGAGTGAGGTGTTTGGGGCAGGAAGGAACAAAAGAAATTGAAATACATAATGATGAAATTAAGAGGAGGTTTAGTATACATGGGAATATGAACAATTACAATTAGTACATAGAAATTAAAGGAAATTATAAAACAAAGTAATTAATAATTTGAGGAAAAAGTAAAAAAAAAAAAAATAAACAACTCCATGTAATATGTCAGTTGTCTCAGCAGAGAAAACAATCAGTCAAGTTTATATGAATGCTAAGGTTTAATTAAGATTATAACATAACTATATTTCAAGGATGAGGAAAGACAAGTGAAAGGCAGGAAGCTTCTCTTCATCTACTATAATAAAGTTTAAAATCCTTAAAATTATATTATATTATATTTATTTATATAAATAATATAAAATTATTTATATTATCCTTAAAACTTAAGGATAATATAAAATTATTCATATTATCCTTAAAATTTAAGGATAATATAAAATTATCTCGAAAATATGAATGTAAAGAATAAATGAAACTGCACTGGAGGTGTGGTTCAAGTGGTAGAGCGCCTGCTTTGCAAGTGTGAGGCCATGAGTTCAATCCCCAGTACCACAAAGAATAAATGAAACAAAAAAATGTTGACAATAGTTTTCTTGACAATTTTACTAAAGGTTAGACAAAATGAAGCATTGAGGTATGTGACATTAGACATTTTTTAAAAAATCATAAAATATATAGCATTCAATATTTTGATGTGTGAAGAAATTAAAGTGCATAATAGTGATCAAGGCACATTAATGAGTAACAAGGTGAAAAAGTTATTTGCCTTAAAGTTCTCTGGTAGTAGTCATTTAAATACTTTCTTCACCATACTCACTAAAGACTTTCTTATAGCCCCAATCTTGTATAGAGAGAGTTTTCACTTTTAAAAAGTCTGATTTTTAACAGATGACAACAAAAAGCAAACTCTCTGGGAGGAGAAGTCTATGGAATTCAAACTACCAGATTATTTTAAGTGTTTTTTTCACTTCACTCAAAATTTAAAATGAAATTTATAAATGTTCTGCAAGAAAAAAAATTCAGAATTTTGGAAAACATTAAAATTCATGTTTTGCTTTTCCATTTAGATTACTATTGTCTCAATTGAAACACATTCTTTCTTATCATATCCAGCAAGCCTTGGAAATTTACATAATTTCCTATGAAGGAAAACTTTTTATATCTGAGTTTAAAAAAGAAAGAACTGAAAAAAGTAACAGCTAGCACATTTTATAAAAGAAGCCTTTGAACAGCCAAGTATCCTATCCACCAAAGAACCAACTTTACAGATAAGAAAGTCACATAGGTGTATATAGACGTATACACCTATATAGAATATACTCTGAGGAAAGTGCTCACTGCTTGCTTATTAAGTGTTTGTTATTCTTTAAAGTAATCAATACTTTCTATTATTTGCTTTGTGTCATTAAAAGCTGTGGGGGGAATGAACATTCTGTTTAAATCTTTTCTTTTAAAAAGAATTGCTGACTACAGAAGTCATCTTTTGTCCTTGAGTATTTTCCAGCAATAAACAGATGTGATCTGGGACTGTTATCATTCAAAGCAGATGCTTACTTAACCAGGGAGCAGCACACCAGTGTGATTTCTGTAAGTTGCATGGCACTCAGGAGCCCTGACTGCTCTCACTGGTGTTTTGGAATACTAAGTAGCAAGAGCAGAGTTTTACCTTGCACAAGTTATTGTGACATTGTTGCAAGAGAATAAAGTAGATATTCATTCTCTTAATGATTCATTGTACCCCTTAATTACCATACCAACAACAACACAGCATTTCTTTGCCAAGCGCTCTGCTAGGATCTTTAAAAAAAATTTGGTGACCTCAATTCTCATGGCAATGTTATATAACCAGTATTGCATTTATGTTATCCTTGTGTCTAGCAAAGGGACTTACATAACATATCCACAAGAAAAATATTGCTGACCCAAAATTAAATCTAGAAATCAAAACTCAGATAAACCAGACCTACTAAGATAGCTATGAAACGGAAATGAATATTTATCCAGAAATAGTGAAAGAGAATTTTAAAACTTAATATTCTTTATATATGCTTGTCATACCTGAGCATATTAAAAAGCGATGTTATTCTATTGCTAATGTACTGCCTTTGAGGAGTTTACCACCCTATAACTGGACTGAGGGAGATGAAAGCCAAGGGTTGGAGATGTGGCTCAGTGGTAGAGCACTTGCCTAGCACGGATAAAGCACTGGGTTTGATCCCCAGCACTACAAAAAACAATTACATAAAAACCCCCTACATAAGCTATTTAAAAGGATATTTAAATCTGCATTTTTTGTTGATTGTACTTCTTTTTTAACAACTGGATCTTTAGATGATTAATACTGAGTTCCTGAACACTTGGGATGAGTTCCGATAGAGGTGGATTGTACATTGTTGTTAAGGTGCTTTAGGTTAGATTGGGAAAACTTTCCTGGAAGAATACTTTTTGAGATAGTCCTTGAAATAAAATTATAAATAGTCTAGCTGAAAGAGTACTGCAAGGGTTTCAATAGGGAGAAACTTCATGGTCAAAGCTTTTGCAACATGACAGGATATATGATATGGATGAACCTGCAGACACTTCTGTTTCACTGTGTCATGGTTTTGTGCTGGAGGGAGTAATGGAAGATAGGGCTTGAAAGGAAGTCAAAGAGCAAATAATGTATGTCATCAGGAAGAATTTAGACTCCACACCATAGATAAGCAACTGGAAGATATAGATGGATTTTAAAAAGGAAAATTACAGTGAAGGATCAACTACAAGGAAATATATCTGCATCAAGGAACCCACTAAGAGGTAATTCAATGGTCCAAAGAAGACAACATAAGGACTGGAAGTCAAGTAGAAGGAGAGGCAGGAAAAATGGAGACAGACAGGTCTGGCAGCTAGGTAGGAAGACAAATGGGAATACCTTTGTTCTAAAAATTATTGAGAATCAAAATGCAAATAATAAAACAGCTTTGGGCACTAACTTTGTACAGATGAAATGATGCGATAACAACCATTGTAGAACTGTCAGTAAATAAATTCGAGTATGATTTACCAAGGAGAAAACAAGAGAAAGTGTTAATAACTTAGGGTCATGTGAAAAACGAATATGAGGGGATCTGTGAAAAAATGATGAAATGCAAACCTATGCTTCCCAGAATTTTAAAGAAAGAAATTGGCTGTGCTTTACAAAGCCATCTGGCAGCACTTCAGAGCACATTTTAAAAGATGAATTAAAAGAGTAAAGTAGAACTTAAATTAGGCAGGATGCTTCAATGTTACTCTCTTAACTTTGACCCTATAAATGGTAACATTGATCTATTGTTCCATATACAGAATGCATGATGAACGCAACCCTTCCACCTATTGATCAGTGTGTGTGTGCCCACAGAGCACTGAGCGAAAGACAAGAATCTGTGGCAAACAAATTCAGATGAGTGATGTTCTTTTTATTAATATTGTATAAAAGCTTCCAGTCTGTGTCTGAAGACAGTGAGAGAATTAGCTCAATATTTCCTATTTTATGCCTCTATGGTATTATACAAAGAGATTAGAAGTTCAAAATGCTACCGTAAAGTACTGAAAGCAAATTTAATCAAAAGTTATAATTTTATATCTGGAAAGACATATGTTGATAAGTGTTCTTTACAAAGTTTTCTGGGAATATTGAATGATTGAATCAGAATTTATCAAAATACTTTATCTCCTAAAATAAGAAAGTTAACTAAGTGATTATTTTGCTTTTTAAAAAACATGACTTTTCCTGACTAATATTTCATTAAATGATGGAAACAGGCTTATTGGTTGAGCAATTTCAATCAACAGGCAGTATTTTAGTACTGATGTATCAGAGTCCATTTTATGTCCTATGCCTTTGAGTTGAATTAGGCAGAGATATCCTCAGTTTGGCTTCTAAATATTTTAATCAATAGAAAATATAGTTTAAAATGATTTCAGTTACCACAAGAGGCCAGAGAACAAGAGTCATTTTTCAACAATTTATTTTCAAGACAATTTTCTCTAAGTGCTTATTACTTTTCATGTTCTAATGGTTTGAATTCATTTCTTTTTAATTAATAATGAATTGGCTGGATCAAAACTTAGTCAATTTGTTCAATTTAGTTTGATTTTGAGACTTGTGTCACATTTCTCAGCCAACTTCAGTTTTCTTTTTTGTAGTTACCAATGAGGTTATTTGAGTAAAATTAGTGTGTGAGATGAGCTGTTGGTTTTTGGGTGTTTGAAGCTCTGAATATGACCTATTTTTAGAATGTGTTTTGTTGTGGCTTTAGGAACGTGGAAGTAGCAGTCTCAGATTCAAATTTCTATAGCTTGCACTTGATACTTTAAGCTCTAATATTACTAAATCATTTTCTTGTTCATAGATGTTTTCCTTAATAAGGTTTCTTGCAAATGTTAAAAGAGTCTAATGAAATATTTCTGAAAATAATTATGTCAAAAGAATAGAAAGATACAAAACACAATGGATTTTTTAAACAGTATTTCAAAGTTATTCCTATATTAAAGTGATTAATTTTTAAAAAACATGACTTTTCTTGTCAGAATATTGACTAGAATTCAGTCTAGATTGAATTGTTACCATGGCAAACATGGTAACATGGATAGCATTTTAAAGAAATTTACAATTTTGTTACTTGAAGGAATACAATCACTTAACTTATTAAGAATAATTGTAAGACTGTGCATGGTGGTTCTCATCTGTTATCCCAGATACATGGGAGGCTGAGATTGAAAGGATCACAGTTTAAGGCCCATCCAAACACAAAGTTAGCAAATCCCCCATCTCAACAAATAGTTCATTTCTTTAATCACAGCTACTGGGAGTCATAGGAAGGAGGATCACAGCCTGAGGCTGGTGTTGGGCAAAAACGTGATCCCATCCAAAAAATAACTAAAGCAAAAAGGGTTGGGGGAGTGACTTAGGAGGTAGAGCACCTGCCTACTGAGTGTGAGGCCCTGTTTCAAACCCCAATACTGCTAAAAAAAAAAGGGGGGGGAGGCGGGAGGGGAGGGAAAGAACAATAATTCTCTGCTGTTTTCCAGCTTGTTTCTTGAAACAGGGTCTCGCTAGCTTTTTTGCCTGGGCAGACCTCGATCCACTATACTCCTACATCCACTTCCTGTGCAGCTAAGATTACAGACATGTGGTGAACTACATAAGATTTTAGTTTGTGATTTGTTTGTTTTACCAGGGGACAGAGGACTTGGTCTCTTAACCTTTAAACTTTCTTCTTATATTTTAAATCTGAAGGCATGATTCAGTGGTATAGCACTTTCTTAGCAAGCATGAGGCCCTGAGCTCAAAACCACAAGAAAAAAAAGTTTATCCCTTGTATTTTTTTACATCCGAGGCTGGGTTGCATTATTTGTCCAATCATTATCTCATTTACACAGCTGGGCAACTGAAAGATCTCACCTCTCAGGTGTTTCTTGAATCTCCTCCTTCTTTTCTACTCCAACTATTTGCCCATGTTTTGGTTTTCATTCTGTCTCACCAAAATAATTGCTCCCTTCACCTACATTTAACATTTGAAGGTGAAGTGCCATATTCAAATCCATCTTTTGCAGTTATTCTGTATCCTGACCTTGTGAGTCTCTAGCATAAAACATTTCTATAGGCCCCTGTCAATAACATGACTCTAGCCATGTTTTATTTCAAGACAACCTTCTACTTCTTCAGTTTGTCTTTTCTCCTACTTTATTTACGTCCTGGTTATATAAAAAAGGCTCTGAACTCCATTCTCCTTACATTTGCTTAGGCTGTTCTCTGCCTAATATGATCACCACTTCCCAAATGATCCTGTCCTGGAAAACACCTACCCTTGAAACCTACTCCTCAGCCTACCTCTTCCAGGAAGCTGTCCATTCGGCCACTGCCCCTGGCAGCACCCAGACCACTTTTTTCTTTTTTTTTTTTTTTTGCTAGACTCAATGCCTCTCTCATTCCACCAACCTCATTTATTATAATCATCTTTTTAAGTTGTATCTTCTTTGTCATAGTGTGAGCTAAACTCATTCAGAGACGGGGAGATAGAATGCTACAGGAATATTTGGAATGACCTCTTAGCTTCTATCATTGAAGACTTTCTGATAGGACAATAAAAAATAATTGTTTTTGTAAGCTGAAAGCAAAAATGAAATATAACATGATACTGAAGAAACTTAAAATCCTTGGCCAGTAAGATTTTCAAATGCATTAGTATACAGATATTTTCTAAGTTGTTTTTCCCAGAAATATAGTATTCTACTCTTTTCTTTCAGCTTCTTCAGGGTATGTATATTTTGCTATAGTAGATTTGCAATCTTGAAAGAATTGCAAAATCAGTCTTCTAAAACTGACATCCCAAGTCCCTGTGGTTAAGTAAAATGAATAAAAATAATGAAAAACAAAATGTTAATGGCCTGCATGATATAATTGAGCATTCTTTCCACAAGAGAGAAAATATAATTACAAGCAGTTATAGAAATGACAGTTCCTTCATATAAAAAAAATTAATGACAATGTAACAAACATGTTTGCATTTTTGCATCAGCAAAGGAAAAGGTAATGGGTATCTCATCAACCTGAGATTTGGTGACAATAAAGATCAGAGATCCTATTAATTTTGAGTGAACCGGTATTTGTGTGAGACAAAAAGGAACAATGCCAGAATATATAAAGCTTGGAAATAGATCCAGGAATATGTGGGGACTAAAAGTGACATCACAAATCAAAAATACATAGTCTATGTCTCCCTGTGAGGAAAAGAACACCCTGGGTCCTTATCTAATTTCAAATGCAAGAATAGATGCCACATAATGTCCTAGTAGGCATCAGTTGACACGTTCAAGAAGGTAGTTAAAAAGACTTACGGAAATTTCTCTTTCAAAGTGAAGAGAACCAAGAAAGGAAGGTGAAGCACACAGGAACAAACCATACAAGGAAGCCTTTGCCATCCCTTGGTCTAATGAAGCAGAAGGAGGGAGGCTGTTATCAGAACCCTACAAAAGCTAGAACACGGGAGCAGGGAAAACATAGATGCCGTGAACAATGTTCCTGCAGAAAGAACTGAGTGAGAGAAGGAAGTAAATATCCATAGCTCTTCTGCTACCCTCAGTCTGCTGGTGCCTATTACTAAAACCCCACTAGAAGTCGCATGATAAGGAAACACAGATGACGAAGTTCTAGTGAACGTTGTGTGCAAAGCAAGCTGAAGCTAATGAAGAGGGGAACTGGAGAGGAAAAGACTATGGCTGACACACATGTGTTAAGAATAAATGTGGGGCAATTTTACTTCACTTTTATCTAGCATGGCAGCTAAAGAAAAGACAATAAAATGATAGCTGAAAAAATAAAGTTGAAGACGTGTTTTATAGAATAGAACAGTAAAATATTCCTATAGGTTGCATCTGATAGATGTGCAAGGGGAATCAGATTGTTGTTCTTTAAGAGTGGTAGAAAAAGTCAGAGAACAGAGAGGAAAGAATGATAGAAATAACCCCATGGGCCAGTATAGACATTTGGCACCCACCATCTGTTCCACTTGAGAGTGTTCACCCAGAGGTTATGTGGCTCCCTGTTCTCCTTCCCCTCCTGTGAGAGGGTGCAGTTGTTCTGTCATTACTCTCACACAGACAGTTTTCCTCACAGGAGCTCCCACTTTCCCTAAATTATACTATCATAAAAGTTTTATTTTTTCTATTTCTTTTACATTATATTTTACACTATCATAATTTTATTTTTTGAATTATTATGGGATGATGCTAACATTCCTCCATATTAAGAGAATATAAGTAGATCCCCCACACCTCCTACGTGGGTGGCCTGCCTTTCTGTATGTGGAAAGTCAACAGGACTACATGAGGGTTCCACCCAAAACTAGCTGCACTCAGGAAGCTGGCCTGGTCTTCTTTTTCTTCCCTTATAGCTGGGGTAGGATTTTATTAGCATATTGGTTATAATACCAGCTCTCCTACCTGATTCCTGGGCTTTGTTTTCTAGAGGTTCTTGAGAGTCATTTAAAAATTCATGCACATTTAAGTTTTCAGTTTCTCTTTTTGTGAGAATTTTCTGTTGTTGTTTCATGCCAGATAATAAAATTCTTTTAATTAAATTTTTTTACAAAGAAGCCTGGATATTTTTAGTCACAATCAAATGAATGCTATAAAAGCATGTACTAAAAGGATTTTTTTTTAAAGTCAAAAATGTGGAAGGAGATCAATCAGAAAAAAATCTATTTTTCCTCCTAAAATTGTGTTCTTTTTGGCTTTATCTCAGAAAGAAAAGATTTCTTTATATGACAGAGTATAGAAAAAATGTTCAGGCTTGTCCTATTTGCACAGAAATCTTAAATTATATCAGTCTAGTATGTTGGTCTTATTGTATGATATATCTCCTTAACTGTGGGTTACTTCAAATAGTGAGCTTCATAAAAACTTACAGAACTCTTCTCCCTTAGAAAAAAGTAATAAAAACATAACAAAATACCTCCTTCCTCAGTCCCCAATCAGCTCAAGACATGAAAATTTACTAGAATGCCACTCTACAGATTTAAACAACGGAGCCTCTGATATATACTACATAAAATGAAATTAATAAGAAAACATGTACTCACTTGTTTTCCATAGGCTTCAAAAGAATTCTGTCATGTCTCTCATCTGTGGCCTCATTGTGGTTGAAGAGCGGAGACTAGACTTTTGAGTGAAATCTGAAAAATCACTCTTCAGATCTAAGTGGAAATAATTACCTTATAGGTTTGCAATTAGAGAAATTATACACAATCATTCATTAATATCTAATACAGACTAAGTGTTTTTTTCTATGGCATGAAAAGTCAAGGAAAAACAAAGCTTAGTCTTTACACTATAAAGGCTATGGAGCAATACATAAAGTGTCCAGAACACAAGACCTGTTCAATACACTATATATTGTCATTGCTATTCAAGTCAATCATAACTTCCTACATATAACATATAAAGTACACTTTCATAAATTGATGCTTTGGAAGGGAAATGGGTAATCATTTATTCCTTGTCTTGATTGGACCTAGTCTTTCCAGGACAACCTCCCCACAAATCCTGAGCCCCATAATCCATATACACACACAAATGCTGACCTCTCCCCAAATTGCAACCCCTCCTCAACACATGTATACACAAAGGCACCCCATGAACTTGGCACAGAATTAATATCACATAATAGATAACCACAATTTTGCCAATAACTCTGACCTGTCTCTCTGGAAACATCTAATCTAGTTTTGCAAATTTAGTTAATCTAAAATGTACAGTATTGTTTCTTGAATGTGAGGGCAGAAATACCTACTCTATTTCACATGGTTGAGGAAAAATGAGATAATATTGCAGAAGTTTACGTACTTATTTTTAAATGATTTAGCTGTATTTATCATTCATAATAACATAATATTATTTAGTTACTGTGTTAGACTTTTCCTTGCATTGACAAAACACCTGACATAACAACTTAAGGGAAGAGAGATTCTTTTTGGCTCACAGTTGCAGTCCAGAGTTGCTTGGTCCATGTGACTGGCAGAACATCATGGTGGAGTGATCATGTGTGGAAGGAGGCTTTTTACCTCATGGCCATGGGGAAGCAAAGAGTGAGAGAGACAGCGAGGGGCCTGAGACAAGATACAGCCACTGAGGACACTTGCCCTCTGACCTAATTCCTCCAGCTAGACCCCACCTCCAAAAGTTTTCAGCTGTTCCCAAAATTGTGCCACCAGTTGGGGACCAAGCCTTTAGTACCTGAGTCTGGTGGGGACATTTCATATTCAAAACATAACAGTTGCACTTGAATATATACTATGAAAGAGTAGAAAATTAAATTTCTTGATATATTTTAGGATGAATATTATTTTTAATCTTGTAGTCAAATCCAGTGAATTGCATTCTAAAGAATATTCCTATCTGATCTCTTAGTTTTTAATAAATCCTATCTTAAGAATTCTCTTTCTAACTCTTTATTCATAGTATGTCTTAATAACGTGTTATACCCAGTAGTCATCTCTCTTAAATACCTAGATAGAAAAAGAGCAGGATAACATAGCTAGTCACATAGTGTCTTTTTCGTTGAATAAGCAAGCTGATTTGTCCAGAACCAACCTCATTAGATCTCACCACAAGGGTATCTAGGATAGGATAAGATAGGATATTGAATTAAGTAAATTACTTGTATTCTGCATCCCCCTTTCAAACATAAAACAACTAGGATAAACATTTAAAAATGTAGTTCTTCATTCCTTTTATTTTGTCTTATATATAAATTATTCTATATAGGCAAGAAACTTTGTTCAGAAAACAGGCTTCTGGGAATTAAATTTAGAAACATGTCAGTGGCTTTACTATACCTTCCAGGAGAAGATATTCAATACAAATAAGATTGCCAGACTTGTTTTAAAAATCTAGTAGCTTTTCTTGTTATTCAAGGATATGGTATAAAGAAAAGATAAGTGCTAATTTTAGATAATTATTGAGATCCACAGTCTAAAAGCCTTTGAACTTTTGGAAGAGAGAAATGCAATTTCACCATGGAAAGTAAAATTATTACAGACTCCAATGTAGCGCTCATCCACCTGGTAGGAAATTATATAGAGAGATTAGAACAAATTATAGTGAGCTTCCTTCCTCCCTCTGACAGGCTCAGAGGAACAGAAAATGTCCCTTTTCTTTTTAAAAATAAATTTCTAGTTTTAAGTGTATTGACATCTGAATATTTCAAGGCATGATTTTCTTGTGTTGTTTTGTTTATTCTAAGTTGATGACCAATTTACCTAATAGTATGGACCTCTTTGCTTGCAGTAAATCATTAATTAGTTCTAGAACTAATTTTCCATTGCATCTAGAATGCTGAAAAAAAGTATGTGCAATAATCATAACTCCACAGTTTTAACAGATATCAAAGCATTACATTTTACCACACAAATATGTATAATTTTTCCCATTAAGAATAAAATTTAAAAATTTTAAAGAATGTTGAAAATAAAAAGAATTACTGCTTGTTGACATTTGAAAAAGAAAAATCATTACATATACATGAAACTGGTAGAGTACAAACGATAAAAGGAAAGAAAATAAAATTATACATGGGTGAATATACATTACTACTTTGGCTACTAACTAGTATCAGAATAGTAATAAAAATTTCCATAACAATAGGATTTGGTAAACAGAAAAATTATTCAGAACAGAAAATGTTCAGTTAGTAGAGGACCAAAACTAAACAATATAAGAAAATGTACCAAAACTTTATTATCCTATAAAGCTGAAACAGACATTATTTATAATATACTTTAAAATATTTTAAGTACTTATAATACTTTAAAAAGCATTTTTGCTTTAAATATCAGGAACTGCAAACCAGAGAGATCTAATGACTTGCCTCCTGCCATTTCATAGGGCTAAGAACTCAGAGTTTTTTGTTTTTTTAAGATGTTTATCTTAATTCTACATTAGACTATCCTTATCTTTGTGACAAGTGGTGGGAACCAGGTCGCAGATGATGTGGTGAGAGACTGCCAAGGATAAATACACTTAGAATACACCAAATCTGACTTTGCTAGCCAGCACTAGTGAGTCACCTCATTGCTGATTGGCCTTTATTAATGAAATAAATGCAAAGAAATCTAAGTGTTGGAGAGAATTTTAGTGACTATACTTTTTTAGACTTCCCTGTACAAAGCACTGTTCTCTCCTTGTTTTCAACATTTTACTCACTTTCAATTAAGTAGGCATTACCATTGAGGAGAATTTTGTCTAAAATGATCTTACATTGGGAAATGTACCTGAGGTTGCAATAGTATTCTTAGAATTCTGAGATAAGACTCAATTTACACGATGTCCAGTTAAATATTACAGATTTTAATAATGCAATAAAAAAGAAATACATTCTCAATCACTATTCAGCTTTTTAAAATTACTTTGCATATTTAAGCAATTTCATATAGGATCTCATATAACTGAGTCTTTCAGAAAAATTTTATTGTTTTTGTTGTTTAAATAGCCTTCATAGTTCTCCTAAGGTGTACTTGTAGGTAATGACTTGTGGAAGATAGCTTGCACTTGTTAAATCATTTCAAGAAATTGTTGGCTGCATCTTCTCTGCTTTTTAAAATCCATCGTGTGGCTAAAATAAAGCCAAAAAAATAGCCTTTAAAAACCCTTTCAAAGTGAATATTCCCATAAATGAGTTAATGTTTTAACAACCTTACCCTTAGCAAATATAAGATGTTTATGAGAGAACAGAGCCTGAACATAAAATCAGAAGATCTAGGTGAAAGTTCTGCCTGAGCCTCTTTATGACTTGTCAAGTTACTTAAAATTCCCAAACCATTGTTTTCCACTCTGTAAAATGGATACTATACAAACCTTAGTTTCTGAAATAATGATTACTGTTTTGCTAGCTTCAATGCTTTCTTAAAATCTGTTTTTCTATAATATAAATTAGATGGAGTTGGAAGTATTTATATAAATGAGGTCAGATAAAGATGATACCACGTTTTTCAAAGGTAAAATATGCATAACTTTTTTTTTCTGAGAAAAAAAGTGGGAAGACCACTGCATATTTTAATGAGAAAAAAACACCAGAAAGTGTTAAAAGAAAAAAAAAGAAAGGTGTTGAAAGTAAAAATAAGACAATTTGACAATTGCATTAGTTGGAAGCTTTTAGCAAGTTAAAGAAATAATGAAATCCAATTTTGTCAAATGGAGTTTTTCATAGTCTTTATAAAAAATAATTTTTTTGTACTGGGTGTTTGAACTCAGGACCTCTTGCTTTCCAGGCAGGTGTTGTATTACTTGATCCACTCTGCAGCCCTTGTTTTTTAATTTAATGAAGAAAACATATCAAAGTAAAAATAAAGGAATGAGTTAATTTTAATCAATATTTTAGCTGTAATAGCTTATAAAATTTCACTGTTTAAGAAATAAATTTTAAGAAGTTCAGTAATTATGATTTTAATATCATATTTTAATTTAAAATTCTATTGTCTACTTTAAAATATAAAAAAATCAGTGTTCTTTTTCTTTCTTCCACTTCCTTCTTTCATAATTCCTTTTTTCCTTTTTTCCTTCCTTCCTTGCTTCCTGCATTTCTTTATCACTCTTTGCTTTATTTTCTTAAGTGGTCTTTATCCCATTAAATATACATTCTGTTAAATATTTATGAATGACCATTTCTTTTATATATCAGTGCTCTCTTTCAAAGAATTTATTCTTTTCCCCCATGGATCTTTTAAGAATGTTTCTATAGCTGTGAATCACAGTATTAAATGTGATATATTAATGTATCAATTTATCAGTATTTCCAGGAATATGGGAAGATCTTTTAATCTACAGATTTTCTTTCTTTTATATGGGAGAAATATTTTTATATTTTATAAAATTTGTTACTTATTATTCTCTTAAATTTACTTTTTCTGAGAAACCAGTTATAGTATCAGAGCTTTCTGTTCTACATATCTCATTGTTCTATAACTTCTTTGCTATTTTTTTCTTTATATTATTTTAAGCCTTCTTTCCTTTGTAACAGTCATATTCCTTTCTGTTGTACCTAATTTTGTTCACTGATGTTTCTAATTCTTAATATTTTGAAGCCCCATTTTAACCTCATATATTATTTTGACATTTTATTTTGAAATATGTTCTCTACCTTCCTCTATCACTTCCTCTTCTCCTTCTTTCTATTAAGTAATATTTTTATGCCACATTGCAGGAAAAATGTAATCTCTAGATCAAAATTAACTTTATGCTTTTTAATTGACATGTTAAAACTGTGTATGCTTATGGAATGATGTGATGTTTAGATACATGTGTACATTGTTTTATGCTTAAATCAGATTAAACATATGTATTACCTTGAACATTTTTCATTTCTTTGCAGTGAAAACACATAAAATTTTTCTTCTAGCTTTTAAATTTTACTATTTTGGTGCAACCAAAGAAGCATACTTAAGTTTGGAGACATCAAAAGACCTGCAGACTGGTTGAAGCATTTTCTACTGCCATTTCTTCTTTATTCCAAAACATAATCACATATCTTCTGTGTAGGTAACATTTTTCTGGTTCAAAGTCTCAAGCAGATCAGGAGCTACTGCCCACCATGTGGAGACGGTGGACACTGGATTTTGTCTCCATTCATACATCTGCTTCAAAAGACAGAGTCACTCAGAACTTATGAAAGGGCAGATGTGATTTATATGATGATCCATAATTAACAAAATCAGCTGTTTTAAGACAACTCAGTCAATGTGTCTAATATTTAGTAGAAATATTAAGGAGCAAGCTGGGGAAAAAAACCTTTGAACACAGTTGAAGCTTATCAAAAGCTTCACAAGTATCACACTATAAAGCATGTGATGTTAAAATTCCAAAAAAGAAACAGGCAATGAGTTGACTTGAGAACTTTAATTAACAAGTTTTTAATCTACCTTTCTTCCCAAGGGAGAAGGTGGGAAACAACAACAAATTTCCCATGGTCAATGTATTGGAGTTTTAGGCCCAGAAACAAAGAGTAAAAGTGCATTTTTACCAAAAAAAAATTCATCATACTTACGAGTGTAATCGATTCTCCCCACAATTTCCCTATTACTTGGCTCCAAGTAGTAGGTGTGACTGTTCCTTGACTTCTTCCCTTTCAGTGAGAATTCTCTTTCTCCCAGGAAGGAGATAAGGGAGGAAGGATTGGGACAAGATAGGATAAGGGGCAGGGTGAATATAATCAAATTATATTATATGAATATGTGAATGTGTCACAATGAAATCCATTACTTTGTACAACTAATAATAGTAATTTTAAAATTTTTTTTAAAATTCTGTTTTCCCCTCTATTCCAGTAATGGAATGAGAGATGGGGAATACTTCTGTCTACTTTTCTATGATTTTGGAGAAAAGAGATGTTGTTGCCTGATAGCTATGCCAACCTACTTGACTAGGTTTTGCTCTCTCTTTTGAGAGTTGACCAAATGGTTTTTGCCAGTGTTTATTCCAATAAGCACAGGTGTGTCTTTATCCTATGAAGAGATATTCTAAGCTTTGTGTGTTTCTTCTACATCATCTTGGAACCCTACTAATAGGGCACCTTGGTTGTTTTTTTCTAATTCTACAGAGACTTTCAGAGGAGCCAAGCTGCCACTCTTAAAGGTTTAGCTTGACTTTGCCTAGGGCTGGCTGTGCTCATTGTTCATCTACTTCTCAATGGTGGGGATTTAGAGATAGACTCAGGGTTTGGTCAACTCACTCCATTCCTGTCAAGCTTCTATTATGGTGTGGTCAGGAGTGCTCTAAGCTTTGCCTTATTGGAATTAGCCTTTCTATTCCTAGATATCAGGTTTCAGGTTTCTGGTGGGACACTAAAGCTTGTTCCTTGTCTGGTTGTTACTAGTTGATACTTTTCTGAATTTTTGCTTATTTTCTAATTTCACTAGCTGTTAAAGAAGGTTGATTCTAAGATCTATTTTTTAATTTTTGCTTTAGAGATTCTTTACTTTCCTGGGAAAGTGCTTAAACAGAAAACAGATGGCTTGGAATGGATTTTTCATTTTTATTTGAAGTGTCTGACTAACTTGTGGTAGCTCACATCTATAATTCCAATACTCACACTTAGGAGTCTGAGACAGGAGAATTGTAAGTTAGAAGCCAACCGGAGCTATATAATGAAACCCTGTCTTTTTTTTTTATTATTATTATTGTACTTGGGGTACATTGTGACATTTACAAAAGTTCTTACAATATATCATAGTTGATTTCACCACCTCCATCATTCCTCCCATCCCCTCCCCCATTCCCAGAATAGTTTCAACAGGTCTCATTTTCCATTTACATACACATGTACAAAATGTTTCTGCCATATTCACCCTCCTACACCCTGTCCTTATATTCCTTCCTCACACTGGTACCAACCCCCAGACAGGACCTGACCAGCCTTTCTCTATTTTTTGTAAATAAAATAAAATAAAAAACATTTTTTGTTTGTTTAAAATAGCTATACAGAGTGTTTCATTGTGATATTTCCATGTATACATGTATCATATTCCGAACTGGTTCATTCCCTCTATTTTTCTCCTTTCAATTTTAGTCTCCTTCTTATGGTAATTTCAACAGGTTTAAAAATTCTATATTCATTCTTATATACGAAGTACATCAACCATATTCACCTCCTTAACTTCTTTCTTTTACCCTCCCTCTCTTCCATGTGATCTTCCCTTAGTGTGACTTGTTTTTTATAATATTGCTTGTATTTGTATTAGGTTTATATTGCACATATGAGAGAAAACATGCAGTCTTTGCCTTTCTGAACCTGACCGATTTCACTTAAGATGATGTTCTCCAGTTTCATCCATTTACTTGCAAACAACAAAATTTTATTCTTCTTTATGGCTGAATAAAATAAAATAAAATAAAAAAGGTCAATTAACCAGAACTAGATTCTTGCTTGCAAGTAAAAATAAATATTATTAGATGAGATTTGTGGTTTCCTATCTGTGAAGAAAATGTGGAGATAAACCAATAGGATTTATAATAATACATATATACTTAGAAACAGCTCAAGGAAACTCCCCGTGTAACTACCTTTATCTCAAACAAGCAAAAGCGTCATGTATTTCTTTTTATCTTTTCCCTTTTTTCTTCTACAAAATTGGAGAACAGAAGGGCAGAAAAGGTCCTGTTGGGGGTGGGGGGCAGAGAGTGGCAGTAGTGGGAGGGGGAGGTAGCGGGGAAAAGGGACAGGGAAAGGGGGTAGGGAAATGGGGTAGGAAGGTAAATATGGTGCAAAAAAATGTGTACACATGTATGTAAATACAAAAATTATACTTGTTCAAACTATTCCAGGAATCAGTTAGGAAGGTGAATTCAAGTATAATATTTGATACATTGTAAGAATCTTTATAAATGCCACACTATAACCCTGCCCAGCACAACAATAAAGGAAAAACAAAAAAAGTGCAAACAGGATGTGAATCAATTAGAGTATTTTTATGACACCAAAACTTTTATACTAAATCATTGAAAGGAGAATCCACCTATAGTTAAAGGGTTGCATATCATTAAGTTCACTATTAGCTTTTCCATTTTGTTGATATTTTCCAAATTAACAAAATTTTTATGTTAATTTACCTACTTTTTTAATAATCTACCTCATTGATTTTAGTGGTTATCTTTATTATTTCCGTCCTTATTCTTTCTTTTATTTTCTATGTTGGTGTTATTTTTTAGCTTTTAGAGTTAGAATTTCAATGAAATTTTAATTTTTTTTTTACTGATAGCAGAATTACATATGCATATTTTTCTTATTGTTGCTTTAAATGAGATTATAGATGCAGTGAGACTGATTTCCCTTTCATGACTAGCTCTCACAAATTTTGATGCACAGTGCACTTGTTATGATTATTTTTCAGAGCTTCTTTATTTTCTCATATTATTTCATTATCCACCCAAGAGTTGTTTTTGTATGTGATTAGGTAATTTTTATATTAGCTTTATTTTATAAAACTTATTGATGTCTAATCCAGAAATGGTGGCTCATGCCTACTTCTACCTACTCAGAAGGCAGAGATTGGGAGGATTTCAGGTCAAGGCCAGCCTAAGCAAAAAGTTTATGAGACTCCATATTAACCAATATCTGGGTGCTATGATACATGCCTGTCATCCTAGCTATGGCAGGAATTGTGAAATAGGAGGATCATGGTCCAAGCTGGCCAGTGAGACCCTGTATCAAAAATAACCACAACAGAAAGGACTGGAGGCATGGCTCAAGTGGTAGAGTACCTGTCTAGCAAGTGTAAAGCACTGAGTTCAAACCACAGTGCTGCAAAAAGAAAAAAAATCACTGATATCTTCTTTGTAGTGCAATATATGATCAATTAGAAAAAACATACAGTCTTTATCATCTCTGATATGATGTAGACTCAGAGATGATAGAGACTAAATATGTCCATGAAATTTACTTTGTCTCAATGTTCTGTCTACTTATTTTACTCCACTTAGCTTGTCATGTTCTGCTAATATTAAAGACCTTTATTATTATTGTCTTTATTCCTCCTTACATGTCTTATAACCTCTCATTTTTTATTTTCAATTTTATATGTGGTGCATATTCATAATTATTGTATTTTCATTAGTATTTATGGATTTTAGCTTTATATAGAGCTTTCCTTTGTCTTGTTTACTGAATTTTGACCTCAAAACTATTGTATCTGACAGTAATATCTCAACTCCGAGTCACTAATTGATTTCATATACCTGACAAAAGTACCAATCCTTATATTTTCGACTGTTGGAACAAACTAGATTTTGCTTTTGTTAGGCTTTGCTTTATGAGCCAATGTCAAAATGCTAACTAAAACTTGGCCTGTACACCAAATATATCATAAAATATGAAAAAAAGAAATTATATCAACTTCTATGATATGTATCAAAGTGATTTTTTCCTAGTTGTTAGCTATATTTTTCAACAAATAAATTAGAGTACTCTCTTTATTATCAACTTAGAGTTGAAAGATGCAAAGTACAATGTGGACTGATAGATTTTTAAATAATAGTACAAAAGCTCATTGATTTGGTTTGGGATTCCTCATTGCCACTAACCTTTAAGAAATAACTCTTGTCAAGTTGTAGTATCAAATATTATCTACAATTTTCTGAAAAGGATAGAAAAATACTCCTCCATTTTCAAACTTTTTATCTGTGTAAAACTGAGCTTCATGTACTTCTATTAAATAATATTACAATGTATTTAATCTAGAAATAAATCTGAGAATACCATCTGTCCTTTATTAAACCAGGACTATGGAATTTGAAAAATATAGAACAATACTCCTCATTTTATTTTTGTTTTAGAAAATATGGTTATTTTCATTAAAACACTTATTTGTAGATGGGTATTTTTATTTTAACTGGATTAGTAAATATTTAAAATTATCTGAACTTACATTTTATTTTAGAATGAAGCCCACCAAACGCTGTTTGAAAAGGGAGAAGGAGGGGAGAGGATTAATGAAATATATAATGTATGGAATGAACTTTTTCAAAGTACTCTGTGTATTCATGAAATTTCCATACTGCATTTCCTTTGTACTATTAATGATTCCAAAAATAAAATAAGGTACAATTAGAATTTTAAAATTTCTAATGTTGATAGCTATAATCCATCTAAGCAAGTTCTTTGAAGACTGTCAGTTTTTGTGAGAATTCAAAAAAATTTTAAGATCAAAATATTTGAGAACAAATTATTGGCAGCCACATTTGGAGACCTTCAATAGATTCCTGTGCTCTAAAGGTAAAAAATCAAGTTTTTAACATAGTCTCAATTAACAATACTTACAATCACGTGGGCTTATATTTCCCAAATGACTTAGCTCAACAATGTATTCATTCTCTATAGAAGAGTGCCCAGCATAGAGTAGGTTGGGAAGCAAAATATTGGTGACTGAGCCCATGGAAGACTATATGAATTGATAAGAGGTAAGAGTAGATTAATAAGGGATTTGACATAGCATGAACTACTTCTTCAATAATGTAAAACCAGTGATAAAACACTGGAAGAAAATATGCAGTATTCAGTTTACTTCATCATATTTTGCGTTATGCGATTTTCTTACTACATATTTTTGCTGGCTATTTTACAAAGGAAACAGAAAGGAAGTCCAAATAATATACAATGACATTTAGTTGTGTTACCAAGTGTTCTTGAACAAGCCTGGCAACAAACGTTTGTTGGCAAACAACATGTATTTCACGACTCCTTATTATTTCCTATAAATTATGTGAGAATTCTGTTATTTTTGTGTATGTCTTTTTACCTATAATCTCATCTGTTACCTCTGGATCAAAAGGAATCCACAGATGAGTAATACGTCTGCTTATAATTCCTTTTACTTCCTCTCTTAATAGCTTGTTGTTGTATTTACAATACTTCTACTCATTCTTGTATCAACATAATGTAATAAAGTGCTAAGCACTCAATAAATATTCAATAAATGATTTGTATGAAGTAATTGAAGTAATCATTTAATAAATAGCATTGCATAATCCTCAACTATTTTATTAAATTCTTTCAGCAAAAGCTCAGGTAATGGGAGAAATCAAGATTGCATTGAAAAAGGAAATGAAAACAGATGGTGAACAACTAATAGTTGAAATTCTCCAGTGCAGAAATATTACCTACAAATTTAAGTCTCCTGACCATTTGCCAGGTATCTAATTTTATGACATTTTCAATATAAGATACGTATAGGAATTTATTTGAAGTATATCTTAAATATTATGAGAAATCCTAGCTAAAATTTGGTCTGCATACAAAATATAAGGAAAAAAATGAAAAAAGAATTTATTTTAATTTCTACTATGTGGGTCAAATTTTTCCTAGATTTTGGTTAAGATTATCAGTGAATAGAGTGCTGTGTTTATTAAACAACAAGAAAACTACTGGAAATGTGACTCAAATGGTAGAGCACCTGCCCAGCAAGCATGATGTCCTGAATTCAAACTCCACTGCCACCAAAAAATAAAAAATTTAAAAATAAAACACTTTAAATAAAAATGAAAAATAGGAAGACAAATTATTTTTTTCACTTTGTAAGGTTGTCTGAAATACGTTGTATACAATCAACTTCTCAAATATAGGGAAAACTGTCAACAGGCAGTTGTTAATTCTTTCAATAGACAATTGTATGACTGATGGATATTTAATGAGCCGAATTCTTATTTTCAGATTTATATGTGAAATTATATGTGATGAACATCTCTACCCAAAAAAAGGTGATCAAGAAAAAAACAAGAGTATGTAGACATGATCGAGAGCCCTCATTTAATGAAACGTTTAGATTCAGCCTAAGTCCTTCGGAGCATTCTCTTCAGGTAACTCTATATTAGACATTTAGTATTTTAAATTTTTATTCATATTGTATTTATTTTCCATTCAATTATTCTGTATTTATGTACTGATCATACACTATATAACATTTTAAAAAAATAATCAAACTTTGCAGGTAGCTCCCCAGTATCTCTATAATACTGCTACTTCCCACTCACACCATTTAATCAGCTACCAAGACTTTCTCTTACTTCTGTGGTCATGGCCACTAGTCCTCTTTGTGTCCCCATATTTGTTATTCACATCATTTTGGTAGTTTACTTGGCCAATTTATCATTTGTGTCCTACCACTTTGATTCACTTCATCTCACAACTGCCAGAGTTATCTTAAAAACACTGGTTGAGTTACATTAAAGCCCTTCAATTACTCACTATCATGAATCATTCTGAGTCCTCCAATGTGTGGTTTAATTGTATTGATTTAGTCTCAACTCCTTGTATACTTTTCTGCTTACTCAATACTCTAGTTGCACCAGAATCTTTTTAAATCAGGTAAAGCCTCCAATCCTTTGATGGTATTTTTCTTCCCTTTCAAAACTCCCTTCTCATTTCTCTTCATCCATCATCACACTCCACATCTTTCAATATAAACTCAGTGCTTTTACTGATGACCCTGGATAAAACACATCACACATTAGCCACAAATTATTTTGCTTATTTTATTGTACTTTCAACTCCAATCTGCCTTCTATAATAAATCATATATGTACCTCTCACTGATTTGCTAGGTCAAGGTCTCATTTTTATTGCTTTTTGTTTTGTTTTATTTTTTGTTCTATAGCTTAGCACAACATTTTCCACATAGTGTGCCTCAGTAGACATAGAAACAAGGAATAAAAAAGAAATGTAGGGAGCATAGAGATAAGAAATATAAAAAGACTTCATGATACAGGTATAAGAAGCCTGTCAGTAGAGATAAATAATGAGACATCACAAAGTAAAAATTGATTGAGAGAATTAACTCATGTTTAGGTGGAATGGAATAAAAAGTCTAAAGTCTGTGTGAACAAACATGCCATTCAGAGATTAAACAATCAGAAAGAGGAGCTATGAAGGAGGAAGATCATGAGTTTAAAATTAATTTGATAAGAAGGCAGGGATTCAAGTCATGATACAAAAGCATTTGAAATCCTCCCAACCAAAACCAGAAGAGATAGTCATATCTAGAAATTATTATTTTTAAAGTCAGAAATTAAAGTTTTAGACAGGAAAGAAATTGAGTTATGAGTCAAATTCTGAAGAGAAAAGAGAGAAGGGGAAGAGAGAATTGTCAAGGATTAATGGTTAGATCAACCTATTGCTACCTACAGATCTTTCAACCACAATCTATTTTTTTTAAAAAAAAGGTTTTTTGGTCTGGGATCCTGTGAATTCATGCAGGTTTTACAAATAATTTAAGAAACCATGTTTTAAGTCTATACTCCAGCAAAACCATCAGTAAAAATATTAAGGAGAAGTATTTGGTAAAGTATTATTTATTTACTCAGCATTTAAATAATTTTGTATTTGATTTAGCAAAAAATAATTATATCTAGTAAAGTTATTTTGTGAAACTACAATTTAAGCATATGACTAGTTAGAATTAGCTAGTTTTACCTGCCTTTTCTTATCTAGTATTCTCATACTCTTTGGGATTTGTCTTTTCCTTTGTGGGGGATAACAAAAAAAATGTTGTGAGTTTAGTTACATTCACAAATCTTTGAGGACATGTTCATTATTAGTTCTCTTGAAATTGTACCAGCTCCCTCTTCTCACCCTCACCTTCTCTTTCTGTGCTTTTTTAAATGATTAAATGTTTTTTAAAAAGTTGAAAAATGTTTATATGTGTGTTCAAATGTGTAGTAATTTATATAATTTCAACTATTTTTTCTAGATTTTACTTTTCTCCAATGGAGGGAAGTTTATGAAAAAGACCTTGATTGGAGAAGCCTGTATTTGGCTTGATAAAGTGGATCTCAGAAAAAGAATAGTCAACTGGCATAAACTTTTGGTCAGTCCTACTCAAACACATTGAAGAAATATATCAGCTCAGGGTATAGAAATGGACCTAAATAATCTCAAATCAAGATTATCATTCGATACTTTTGTACCAAGTATGTGTTCAAGGGAAAACCTGAGAAAGAACAACTAGCAAAAATCATACATTAATGCTGTGTGATTTTCTTGTGTGGAGCTAGAAAAGGACTTGAAAAAGTTCCTGTGTTGAAAACACAACAACAAAAAATAGAGCTCTAAGACCTTGAATTCTCGAGAGCGTAAAAAGAAACTGAGAAGAATTTTGATTAATTAAAACAAAAATCTTTGAGCAAAATTGACCTGTAGAGACAGAGCCTCAAAGATTAAATCAGTTTTCAAAGGCAGAGCAAAAGTAATCCTTTATGCAAAGAAACCTTGATTGAAAGAACTGATGTAATGACTCTGTTTTCAAAATTTCAAACATCCCTTTTCATCTTCTGTTCTTAGACAACTTACTGTTTTGAGATTCTGATATGAGATACACCTGCAACATGTATACCAGACTGGAAGTGAGGTGGCTATGTCCATAGGGAAAATTAATCAGGAGATAGAGAAATCATAGATTTTAGACCATATTATACAGGTTTTCCCTGTGTCTGTTACAGGGTATACAATGCAGTTTTGGAATCTATGTAGAAAAAGCACACTTGTTTCAGTATAATTTGGAATAATGTAGAGTGAATCTAATACTAGGTAGAAATGAAATTACATTTATTTAGACATAAAAACAAGACTGGTTAATGAAGAATTTTGACACACAAAAATACCGGAATCTTTGTTGAAAACATTGAAATCTCCATAATTTACCATTAAACCAAGGCATTTTCAATCTGTATGCCAAATGACCTAGCTTAAATTGGTACATTCTGTGAAATAAGATCATTTGTTCTTTGTGAAATTTGCAACTACATGTACTATCCTGCATATTTCCTTTCTCTTGAGTAATGCATTGTCAGAGAGAGAAAATTCTTCCTCTGGTAAACAAATTATATTAATCTATGATGTTGAGTAATTAATTGGTGTCATTCCCTGTGTTTCCATAAAGTTTTCCCCCAAACTTATTAATTCATTATACTAATAATAGTATAATGAAACCTCTGACACCAAACTCAAATTTTCTCCAGTGCTCTACTCTCCTCCATTAGTGATGGTATAAGTGGTAACGTTCATCAATGTTGAGAAAATATGTTAAAAGTAAACATTTGCAGTTAAAATATGCTTTGAACTATTTTAATAATAGAAAATGAAACAATGTCTGAATCATTAAAGTGAAGCATCCTCTTTTCCACCAGCCAACCTTAGAAAAGAATGTAGCAGAGAGGTATAGAAAACATACTTTAACCAGGATTAAAGTTCTGGCTTCTGGTCTTAATTCTGCTGTTGACATTGCACGTGTCACCTTGCAAATGTCACTAAAACTCACCTTCCCCCAGTTTTCTTTTCTGCAGCATAAAACTAGTGATATATTCCTAGCCTTCTTCACAGGATGTTGGGATGCTTAAATCAAGACATCTATAAAAGATGAAAGCACATTTCCAAATATGGTTTTATAAATAAAAGTGAGGGATAACTATTATTTTGCCTTTTTAATTCTCAAATTTTAAATATGAAAACCATCTTCCAAACCAATAAGCATTAGCATAGATAAAAGCAGTAAATTAGCTCCCAAACTAATTTTTATTTAAAATTAAACTTTCATTTAACCTGAAAAAGATAAAGAATTAAATGAAAATGATTTGCGTATTTGTTAAACTAAATTTAATAAATTATATTGGTCTTATCCCATTCCCAGAATAAATTAAATTGCTTCTCAGAGCATTTTAAATCTAAAGGCTGCTGCTTTATTCAAGGTGACGTTTTAGTGGGATTAGAGGAAACCGTCTCTAAAATTCTGGTTGTATATTGAATTTGTTCATTTTTAGAGAGAAATACTTTAAATTCAAAAGGATTATAAAACACTAGATATGAAGAAATTTCTAAGATATCCCAACAATCTGTCTTTTTATGTTCATAAGGAAATGCAAATTTACTTTTCCCCAACTTAATATAACCATCACTGTCCTTTCCTCTATTTTTTACCCCCCTCCTCTGACAATGCAATGTCCTTATCACTAATGTTGCTCTAAGTGAGCATGGGGGAAAGAATTATCAAAGATGTGATGCTATTTTTAGAGACTACTAGATCTGCTGAGGGTTGCCATGGATATTTCCAGCAAAAGCTAGCACTTGAGGAAGCCTCTAATCACCAGTTATAATTGAGGGAGGTAAGGGTCTGGGAAGAACTCCTTTTCACATAAAAAGGCTCTGCTATTTATTATTAAAAGGAAACTGTGGCTCATCTCTGGTCCTCTTCAGTAGCCACTTGCATCCAAGGTATGCATGAGAGGTTGTGTGACCAGTAAGCTTACTTCATTCTAGTTGCAGTTTCTTTTCGAATAATACAAATGAAGGGACCACCAAAACAAGATCATCCCTGAGTAGCTATTTAACCTGAAAAAGTGAGAGCCTTTCTATTATAGGTGCCTCACCATTCCAAGGAATTCGTGATGGGGTTAGGTCACTCAAGAGAGTCAATGATAGGGCTTCTTTTTGTGCACCAGCATCCCCCTTGGAGAGTATAAGATGCTGACAGCGTGCCAAGTTTGCAGCTGACCAAACTCCTGGGTTGTACTGGAATAATTCTATGCAACACTGATCCTTATATGAATTCATTTCTTCTGAGTGAGAGTAATTACCCTTCTTACAACAAAACAATTTCTTTTTAAATTGCAAATAGGGCTCTTGGTGTTTTTTTTACTTTTTTGTATATACCACAGTACATGATTTTCCATATATTATATTATTTCATTTTATTTTATTAGAATTAGCTTTTTTAATCTTAATAGCAGCAAAGTTTGTAATCTCTAATTAATATGGTATTGGTCCAATTATAGCACATTTATACCTTGAAAAACATCTCAATTTCATTGAATCATCAAAGATTGAAACTGCTTGTTAGTTTAAAATTTGGTCCTAAAAAAACTTAGAGCCATAGAAGAAAAAGCACAGAGTGAATTTTTACAAAAGAAAGGGAAATACAAAATCATCATTACAGACACAAATAACACTCATAGCAAGATGTTGGTGTTTCCCCTGTTTTTACTTATTATTGAGGAAAATTTTTGTGACTTCGAGTTCTTCATTTACCATGTCAGTTTAAAAGAACAATATCCAAGACTAAAGGGTAATAATTATCTTTGTTCCTCAATATTGCCCATATTTTAATAAATCACACTAATTAAATGCATATTTTAAGTATATTGGTGAGATTAATTTTGTGGATCACACACATTAAAATGGTCATATTGTGGATATATTATAGCTGGTAACCAGCTGATACTGACTACTATAGGAACAGTTGTGATGGCAGTGGTGGTGGTAGTAGCAATGCTAGTGGTGGTGGTGACATGAAGTAAAACAAATTATAGATTATTATATTGTGCCCAATTTATTAGAAATTCTTTGATCAGTGCTACATTTCATTGAGATATCATAAAGATGTTTATAATATTTTTTTACTTTATTTAAATCATAACTGACAATATTTTTAAAAACTTATTTTCATTGCTATAATGTCTAATATTCCAAAATCAGCCAACTACATGTGTTGATAACTATATGTATGACAGAAATAATTTTCCCTCTTTTTGAGCTCGAGATGAAAATGAACGAAAGTTCAATGAATAATTATGAGCTGTTTCTTCAATAATTACTTGCCTTTAATGTAATACAAGAATGAATGAGTGATGCAGATATTCTCATTTAATCTGACACATTGATGTTTTCTGTACGTCCCATGTTGTTACTATTGAAGGTACCATTAAACCAAACTCATTTAATCAAATTCCTTATCTGATAAATAGATTGAGAACATTTTCTTAATTTGTTACCCTGTACATAAGTATACATTTGGTAAAATAGGCAAAGTTGAACTGTTCATTTCATTTGGAAATCAGCATGTGAATATAATTATCATTTGATTGTGTCTGTCTCTTTGTTTAGTGATGTGCTCAGGTGCTCCCACCACTGATAAACTTGTGTGCTAATATTCTAAAAACATACCTGATAGTAAAGAAAAAATTCCTTGTCTGAAAGATTAAATCATAATAAAATTTATTTCAAATAAAAAATAAAATACTTGGAGATATGTCTTGTTTCTGACTATATGTTGCATGCCGTGTTGGTAATTTGCCATGTGTGTGGTTTTGGGGTTTTTTGTTTCATTGGTTGGTTGGTTGGTTTTATTGGTTTACCTAAATCCCTCTAGAAAAATCTAATAAGCAAAAGCAAATTCTTGGGCTAAAGATTTGTAAATTGACCTTAAAATACATGAGAATTGTGTAAAAATAATGCTTGTAAATCTGTCTTGAGTTTTACTCCATGTAAAAATATGTCTTGGTTTTGTGATTGTATACAAGATATATCTTGATAATTTATGTAAATTGTGTTGTATAAAGGCTGTTGTCTCAGCCTCACTAATAAATATTGAAAATACCAACTTTGATGTGTTTATCTAGTTTTTGGGCCTGGGCATAAGTATATTTTTAAAGCTCCCCACATGTTGTCAACGTGCATTCAAAGTTTAAAACTACTACCTTAATGAGACAATGATAAGAAGAGAATGAAAAGAAAAAGGAAAAGAGATGATTGGTACAGGCACAGTTTTATATGAAGTTTTATATGAAGAAGTTAAAAGAGATTCTTTTTGATGGCTACTATTTTCTTGGTGAGATAAAGTATGAGTGGACAGGAAGCTCATCCTTATTAGCTTAACTATTGGAAGATAGTCAGGGAAGCTTAAAATAGTCCCAGAGTAAAGTGGGAGAACAGGTAGACTGGAAGAGAAAGATGCTATGCCTATCAAGAGCTCCTATGAGTTTAGTGACAATGAGCACTGACATCAATCTGCCTTGCTGTCACCTGTGACATTTCCCAGCCTGGACATAAAGTTTAAATGTAATAACAGAGAAAGGATATACTAAATTTTTTGTGTAATGGGGTAGCAGGGAAACATGGTAAATTTTAATTAATGCAGGATTTGTCCAATGGATTAAACAACAAAAAGATGTGCAAGTGCGGGAAGGGTGATTTTTATTTCAAATTGCTGGACGATTAAATATATATTAGCTAAAGCAGAAAATAAAGGTAAAGATAGTGAATTGGAAATAGAAACACATTTAAAAATTAAACAACAGGACAGAATAATAACTCATCATCCCTGGACAAATCTGGAAAATCACAAGGGTCTGTGAGTCGAGGCCTACAAGGTGAATAGAGTTTTATTAGTTGAACTAAGAAAATAACAGTTAAAGCTGGGGGAATATTGCTAACAAGCAAACAGGTGGTGGAAATGTATTTCAGAAATGCTGAAACTTTCCCAAGCATAGTTTATAATGGGAAGATCTGGAAAGGGAGGTTCGTTAGGTGTTTGGATCAGATTGCCATGAATTCTGGTTTTTTTTTTTTTGAATGATGATATTGTAATAAAATAAGCAATATGATTTAGCAGGGGCCAGATATGATTCTATCCTTCATTTATGAATAAAATTTTGCAAATAAAATATTTCTAGACATATGTAAGTATCTATCCTTCACATGTTTTGAAAAATGAGACTGCCATTTTCTTTAATATACTCAGAATTGCACCTGAACACTTGGAAAAAGATAGCTGAGCCTGAGACAATAACTTATTATTAACAAAATTGACCAATTTCATTCATTTTCTATAATATTTTACTCAGCTCATCCTGACCCCAAGATGTTCAGATGACATTTGTGCTTTTAGTGGTGGAAAGTTTCCATTGTAGGGACAGACTTTATTCTGTTAAGCTGGAGAATTTTCTTTCAATTTTTTGCTCTACCTATGAAAATCAAAGAACTGTTAATGTTGATTAATTGATTAGCATTTTTATATGGCTCAAATACTTCCTTAGAAGGGGTTACTCAACTCTGCTGTTTTAGACATTTAAAAGAAAGCCATACACTATTGAATTACTTCCTTATACTTCCTTATACTTATAGTTAGGACTTGCTAACAGGATGAATTATTTCTGCCTACAATATTTAATGCATTTATGCCTGATTCAGTTCCTATCAACTCTTACTTGAACTTCTCCAGCAACCTCTTAGTAGTATTGCTGTCTTGCCTCCTTCAAATGCATCTTCCTCACAGTAAATGCACATCTGACCCTAACATGTCTCTGCTTAAAGTTATTCAGTGGTTCACATTGCCAAAACCACAGCAAGAAACTGGGCATCACCCTTGACATAAACTTTCTATCACCAGCCCCCTAAATTCTCTTTAATCCAGGTCTCTCCCCCCCCACTCCCTCCCCTTCTCTCTCATATTTCCTCTGCAATTGGACAAATTTGTTTTATCATTCTCTGCCTTCATGGTTCTCCCATAACTTTATATGTTTTGATTGTGTGACACTGTTTTTTTAATATAAAAGACTCAAAACCCTTGTATAACCCATGCCATCTGTTCCAGCTTCGCCTCACACAATTCTGTCCAGAGCTTGCCCATCTATTCACAAGTCAGTCTCACATGCTGTGTACTGTAGTCACATACAGTACTATGTACTATACTACATATAGTACGCTATATTTTTCATCTTGGGACTTATCACAAATTACTGTGATTTTTGTTATTAGTTGACTAATGCAAGATTATAAACTTTACAAAAACAAGAATTGTGGGGTCTTTGCTGATCATTATAAGCTTACTTCCTAGCATTGTATTTGGGAAAGTAGGTATTCAATAAATCTTGCTTGAATTAAAGGATTATTGCTTCTCACACAGTTTTAACCCTAGAAGAAAATCAGAGAACATATTCATGATACCTTAAACTTTCCCAATATAAAATAACTTAAAATAGTTTATTTTATAAAAACAACCCAGTAATATACAATGAAGAAAAAGAGCCATCAGTAGAAAGGAAGAAAAATGGGAGGAAGAATGGTAAAGAAAGGAAAGGAGGGGAAGAGAAGGGAAAGCATAAATACTTAAATTCAGGCTCTAAGCAAATCTTCCTCTCTTTCTCTCCCACAAAGAACATACTTCTCGTGACAAGATGTAGTTTTGCAACTTAGAGCAAGGCATCCATCCACTAGGTCCTACCCTCCCACAGAGACTGGGAGAGGGGCACTATCTTCTTGATGATTACGTTTCAAAGACATGGCTCTCGGGTTATTGAGAAGGACATTCCTGGGTTGTAAATCAACCTGAGGCCTGAAATAGGAAAAGTCTAGAGTCTAGAAGAAGTCCTTCTAAAATTTGGTCAATCTGAGGGACATTCTGAGACTATCTTGGTCATCGGTTCAGTTCTCATCCACTTCCCTCTCCCATCTCCAGCAAGCAGCCACATACATGCACATGCACATAACACACATACACAGGTACACTTTTCTTTTCTGTGGAAAGAAATAAGAAAAAAAAAACAGTCAAGATCAAAGTCATGAGAAACACTGAGAGAACAAAGAACTACATCCCCTCAGAACTTTATAAGGAGGTGGGCCAAGAGTGAAGTGATGGCATGTCAGGAAGTGTGGTGTGGAAAGAAGAGGAAGAAGGACTGAAACCAGAAAGATGCTGGTACAATAGTAAAAGACTTTTATGAATTTCAACATTCTACAGAATAAGAGCAATGAAAAATCAATTAAACTTTCTTGGCCATATGTAAGATTTCTTTCCAGATTCTAGAATTCAGTTAAGTCTTAGACAAGTGAATATTTTTCCTTACAAATTCTGACAGAACATTTCTTGCAATGAAATGCCTGTAAAATATTTGCAAAATGATCACTATTACATAAAATACATTTTGCATAGTAAAAAACATTTCACAGTTAAAGACTAAATTGGAAAATAAATAGGATAAAAAGTAATCTCGGGTGAGACTTTAACATGCTGTGATTGTACAATTATTGCCCAAGTGATGAAAGCACTTGCAGGAATCTGGGAAAGAAAAAGCAAGAAAATAGGCATGAAATAATGTAAGAAGAGGTTTTCCTTTTAAAAAGGAAAATGGAAGTTTATGGGTTTTTTAAGTGCCCAGAAGTGGTTTGTTTGCTAACATTTTCTAAAACATCTTCACTACAAAATCTGTGAGCAAATAGGTTGAACAAATTAGTAATTTTGGATTTTTCAATACATCCCAACTTTTCACACTTTTCACCATTGCCTCCATTTTGTCAATTTGTGTTTTTATTTATTTATTTATATTGAAAGAACTGCACACAAGGGTTATTCAAGACCATTAACCATCATTAAGGTAAATTAAGAATGTTCCAGCAGGCAATTAAAAGATAAATCAATAAGCACAAGTATAATCTAGCCTTTGCTTATGACCAAGAAATATCACTATTAGGTAGGGCTATTACATTCATGTGTCCTCATGCCATCCCTGGACTGTCAATGACAAAGGTGGCAAATGTCATTTGACCATGTTATTCTGTGTCTTTTCTTTGGTGGCCACTTTCTACCAGGCATTAGCATTATTCACATAATATCCCACTCTGTGCCAGCCCTCATTTGTCCATCCAAATGCTATCCTGTAGCCTTCTTATTTCTGATCCTTCATTCTTTCCTTGTAGGCTGTCTTATAACCATTATCAAATGTCAAGAAATCTGTATGTATTCTCCCCTCAGACCACTTTTCCTTCACAGAGTGGATGACCAGGTTCTCGGCTTGCACACCCATTTCTCTGGAAGATTTTCTTCTCCCAATGGTTATCAAATAATATTATGATCTACTGTCATCTGTTTTCAGTTTGAACTGATACAGTGAGCCTACCTCTCCATAATCAAACCTGAATTTTTTTCTCTTTCTTCACTGGGTAATAAGGAATTCACCTGGGAAAAAAACACTGGTACAACCATCCCGATTGACACAGGGGTCTGGACCAATGCAATGCAGCTTGCCTGTGCCCTCTGCCATGGCTCAGACTTGATCTCAAATGTACCACTTCTAATTTACAATGAACTGTTGTTAAGCCTGCTGAAACCCAGTTCATTACGGGCAATTCCAGACACATGCTCACTTGTTGACCCATGGTCAAGGGTTCCATCTGTACTATGACCAAGTCTCATGCTGCAGATGGCATGGCCTTGCCCCACCATTCCAATTCAAATATGTGGTTCACACACTGGAGTTCACCATATGCTCACATTCCATCTTCTGTCTCTATGTTCCCTTAACTCTCCTCCCTCATCCCTCCTATTTAAAAATAATATTTGGTGGGTTTCTTTATGCCATCTCTACTCATAAATAAGCAACATGTTTTGATTCTCCTCACCCCCTCATACCCTCTGCATTTCTACTCCCCCTCCTGTTGAACACCCCACAGTGTCCCTTTTGCACTCATTACATTATTATTGTTTTTTTATCATTATAAAGCTAGATTCCACACATGAGTGAAAACATACAATATTTGATTTTTAGAGCTTAGCTTATTTCACTCAATTCAGTAATCTCCAGTTCCAGCCATTTTCCTGCATTCACCATAATTTCATTTTTCTTTATGGCTGAATAATATTTTTTATTATTATTTTATTATTCATATGTGCATACAACACTTGGGTCATTTCTCCCCCCTGCCCCCACCCCCTCCCTTACCACCCACTCTGCCCCCTCCCTCTCCCCCCCCTCAATACCCAGCAGAAGCTATTTTGCCCTTATTTCTAATTTTGTTGTAGAGAGAGTATAAACAATAATAGGAAGGAACAAGGGTTTTTGCTGGTTGAGATAAGGATAGCTATACAGGGAGTTGACTCACATTAATTTCCTGTGTGTGTGTGCTACCTTCTAGGTTAATTCTTTTTGATCTAACTTTTCTCTAGTTCCTGGTCCCCTTCTCCTATTGGCCTCAGTTGCTTTTAAGGTATCTGCTTTAGTTTCTCTGTGTTAAGGGCAACAAATGCTAGCTAATTTTTTAGGTGTCTTACCTATCCTCACTCCTCCCTTTTGTGCTCTCGCTTTTATCATGTGCTCAAAGTCCAATTCCACTGTTGTGTTTGCCCTTGATCTAATGTCCCCATATGAGGGAGAACATATGATTTTTGGTCTTTTGGGCCAGGCTAACCTCACTCAGAATGATGTTCTCCAATTCCATTCATTTACCAGCGAATGATAACATTTCGTTCTTCTTCATGGCTGCATAAAATTCCATTGTGTATAGATACCACATTTTCTTAATCCATTCATCAGTGGTGGGGCATCTTGACTGTTTCCATAACTTGGCTATTGAGAATAGTATGGCTGAATAATATTGCATTGTGTATATATATACATACCACATTTTTTTTCTGACAAATTGATTTTTTCCCCTTGTACTTCTCATTATTTTCTTTCTTTTTTTTCCTTTATTGTTGTGCTGGGTGGGGATACATTGTAGCACTTACAAAGGTTCTTATAATGTCTCAATTTTATCATAGTTGAATTCACCCCCTCCACTGCTCCCCTTTATCCCCCTTCCCCCGATTCATGGAATAGATACAAAAGGTACCATTATTGCAGCAACATACACGTATACACATTTTTTGCACTGTATTCGCCCTCGTACCCCCTTTCTCTCTACTTCCCCCCTCCCACTGGTGCCAACCCTCCCCTGGGCAAGACCTGTTCCACTGATTTTGCAGAAGAGAAAAGATAAAAAAGAAAAACATGACATTTTTGTTTGTTTGAGTTAAGGTAGCTATATAAGAAGTTTCTTTGTGGTATTTGCATATATATGTGTGTGTGTATGTGTGTGTGTGTGTGTGTGTGTGCTATTCCTTGTGAAGAGCAAAGTAGGAGAAGCTTATGAGGACATGAGATGCAGAGCAGCTACTTTTCCTAATATATTTATGTCAAATAATCTGTAGGCTGAAATTTGGCACAGCCCCAGCCACAGAAGAGAATGAGAAGGCAAGATGCAGCTCAGCTGCTTTTTCTAAGTTGTTTAAAGCAAGTTTCTCCAGTTACAATGTCATGCCCCTCCCTGAGAAATGTTGCTCTACTTCCTTGTTTATCACTGGGTATAAAAGACTCACTGAAGGAGGATGGGAGGCTTTTTGATGAAGGGAGACTTTTTGATGAGGGGAGGATTGCTGAAGGGAAATGAATTGCTGAAGGAGAACTGCTAAAGGGGAATTGCTAAAGCTAAAGAGAGAACACAGGACAGTGCAAGTCTGAGGGCGAAGACTTTAAGAGAGATTATGCTAAAGAAAAGCTAAGAGAAAACATGGGACACAGCGAGTCTAAGGAAAGAGACTTTAAAGAATAGAAAAGAAGACTTTTAGAAGCAAGGTTTTAAAGAATTGTAAAGGAGCAAGGCCTTAAAGAATAAAGATAGAGAAAAGACACAGAGTAAAGAGAAGAGATTAATAGAGATAAAAAGCAATGAGGCTGTTGTGTATCTCCACCTGAGTTCCCAACACACCTGGCCCCAATTTTCTGTCTGTCTATCCTGTGTCCTTTCTGCATCTCTCATTGCCCCCAGTTAGGCCCAGTAAGGTTAGTAATAACCAGGAACAAGAAAAGGCTTGCTTCAATACCCTCAATTGGTTTATCTTCTCAAATTATCTGCATTCTACTTTAGTCCCTTTCTTATGATGGTTTCAGCCAGTTTAAGATTTCTATGTTCATTCTTGAATAGAGTACATAAACCGTATTCAAGTTCTTAGTTTCCTTCTTTTACCCTACACCTCCCATGCATGATGTCCCCTTAGTGTAACCAGTGTTTCATAACATTGCTGCAATTGTTTAGGTTCTATATTCTACATATGAAAGAGAACATGTGACTTTTGGCCTCTGAGTCTGGCTAACTTCACCTAAGATGACATTTTCCAGTTCCAATCATTTACCTGCAAATGACAAAATTTCATTTTGTGGCTGAGTAAAATTCCATTGTATATAAATACCAAATTTTTTAATCCATTTGTCAGTATTGGGGCATCTTGGCTGTTTCCATAGCTTGGCTATTGTGAATAGTGTGCAGTAAACACAGGTATGCAGTTGTTTTTGTTGTAAGCTGATTCACAATCCTTTTGGTACATCCCTAGGAGTGGTATTGCTGGCTTCTTATATGGCAGGTCTGTTTTTTGTTTCTTAAGGAGCCTCCATACTGTTTTCCATAGTGGTTGTACTAGCTTCCATTCCCACCAGCAGTGTATGAGGGCTCCTTTTACCCATGTCCTCACCAACATTTGTTGTTTGTGTTCTTGATGGTAGCCATTCTAACAGGTGAGAGGTGGAATCTTGATTTGCATTTCCTTTATGGCCAGGGATGGTGAGCATTTTTTTCATGTGTTTTTTTAGCCATTTGAACTTCTTCCTTTGAAAAGTCTCTGTTCAGTTCAGTTGCCCATTTCTTCACTGGATCATTGATTTGGGGGGAGTTTAGTTTTTTGAGCTCCCTGTATATTTTGATTATCAGTCCCTTGTCTGATGTATAGCTCCCATTCTGTGGGTGGTCTCTTCAATTTAGAAACCATTTCTTTTGTTGTGAAGAAGCTTTTTACCTTAATGTAGTCCCATTTGTTCATCCTTTCTCTTATATGCCGAGCCAATTGAGTTCTATTTAAGAAGTCATTGTCTATGCCTATTGTTTCCAGAGTATTCCTGCTCTTTCCTGTACTAGCTTCAAGGTTTCAGGTCTTATATTAAGGTCCTTAATTCACATTGAGTTGATCCTTGATAAACATGGATTTAGTTTCACTTTTCTTCAGGCAGATATCCTGTTTTCCCTGACAAATTGATTTTAATGACACAAATGTTTTCACATCTACTACTCAAACATTATCATTGGGTAAAATATTCGTTGAATTTAGAACAATAATCAATCCCCAGCTACACATGTGAAGAAAGAATTGCTTTGATACCAATTCCTTTTATTTTTCTAATTTTTCTGTTTAACAGAAGTTCAATAATTAAAAGTACTTTTACTTATAAACAAAAAATTCACTATGATCTGGGATATGTTTATACTTTTAACAATTATCACGGCTACCACATAATCTTTATATATGCATTGGTTGTTGAGCACCTAGGCTTATTCCATTACTTGGCTAATGTAAATCATGCTATAATAAATATGGATTTGCAGTTTTCTCTATTATATATTGATTTACATCCCTTCCTTCAGAATATGCTCAAGAGTAATATGGCAGGGTCATAATGTAGGGCTATTTTTAGTTTTTTGATGAACCTCCATACTGATTCCCATAGTGGTTGCACTGATTTATATTCCCACCAATAATAGATGAGTGTTCCCATCCTCTATATCCTTCTTCACATTTGCTGCTGTTGTTTTCTTGATGATAGCCATTCTGGCAGGGGTGAGATAGGATCTCAGTGTGGTTTTGACTTCCATTTCCTTTATGGCTAAAAATATTGAACATTTCTTCTTGAAGATTTCTTCATGTATTTTATTAGCCATTTGTACTTCTTCTGAAAGCTGTCTATATAACTCAGTTGCCCAAATATTAATTGGATTGCTTTCACATATTAAGTGGCAAACCCATCAGAATAACTGTAGCTTTTTCAACAAAAACTCTAAAAACAAGACAGGTGCCAGTGGCTCATACCTATAATCCTAGCTACTCAGGAGGCAGAGATCAGGTGGATCACGGTTTGAAGCCAACCCTGGACAAATAGTTCATGAGACTCTATCTCAAAAAAGAACACCACAAAAAAGGGCTGGTGGAGTGGCTCAAGGTGAAGACCCTGAGTTCAAATCCAGTACTGAAAAAAAAAAAAGCCTCTTAAAAGGCATGAAATATTTTCCAACCCTGAAGGAAAATAACTGTTAACTTAGATTACTATATCTGCAAAGCTCTCCTTCATAATTGAAGGAGAAATTAAAAAAAAAAAAACTTCCATGATAAAAACCAAAGGAATTCATGACCACTGAACCAGAACTGCAGAAGATGCTTAAAGGAGTACTATTACATGATCATCTCAAGAGATGCAGAAAAAGTCTGACAAAATTCAACATCCTTTCCTGATAAAAGCTGTCAAAAAAAAAAAAAACAGGAATAGAAGGTGCATACCTCAGCATAATGAAGTCCATATGTGACAAAACTATAGCCTTTATAATACTAAATGGGGAAAAACTGAAATTTTTTCCTCTAAACTCAGGAACAATACAAAAGTGTCCACTCTCCTTGCTCAGTACTAGAACTCTTAGGCAGAGCAATAAGGCAAGAGAAAGAAATAAAAGCCATTCAAATAGGGAAGAAAAATGTAAAATTATGCCTATTTGAAGATAATATGATTCTATACTCAAGATCCTAAAGATTCCAATAAAACTCCTAGATCTGATAAACTGTAGCTTTACTGTATCAACAGTGAACAGACAATTGGGAAAATAAACAAGAAATCAGGGGAAAAAACTCCATTCAAAAAATTAAAAAATAATAATTTTTGTTTTATTTCAAAAAATAAACAAACAGGGATGGGCTTAAAAGATATAGCGCATGCCTAGAAAGCACAAGGGCCTGAGCTCAAACCTCAGCATTGCAAAAAACAAAAAAAAATACCAGGAATAAATGTAATGAAACAGGTGAAGAAACTCTACAATGAAAGCTCTAAAACCTTGAGGAAGGAATTGGAAGAATACACCAGAAGATGGAAAAAGACCTCCCATATTCATGGATTGGCAGAAATAGTAGTGTGAAAATTATTAAGCAATTGAAAGTTATCTACAGATTCAATGCAATACTCATCCAAGTTCCAATGCCATTCTTTGCAGAAATAAAAAAAATCAATATTAAAATGCATATAGAAGATGCATATAGAAACTTAAAAAAGTGAAAAGCAAAAATAATCCTGAGTAAAAAGAGAAAAGCTGTAGGTATCACAATACCAGACTTCAAATTGTACTTCAGAGTTATAGTAACAAAAGAGTGTAGTACTGGGACAAAAACAGACATGAAACTTTGAAATTACTAAAAGTCAATATAGGGAAAACACTGGGAGATATTGACATAGGTAATTGTTTTTTAAATAAGACTCCAATTGCCCAGAAAATAAGAACAATAGACAAATGGTGTTGAATCAAATTAAAAAGATTCTGCACATCAAAGGAAAAATTACCAGAATCATGAGACAACCTAGCTATTTAACAGATAAAGGGCTAATATCCAGAATATACAAAAAGCTCAAAAAAAAACCAAACAACAAAAGAACATATAATCTAGTTAATAAATAAGCAAATGAATTAAATAGACAGTTCTCAGAAGATGTATAAATGGCTAACATCCTTGGCCATAAAAGAAATGCAAATCAAAACTACACTAAGATTCTATCTTATCCCAATAAGATAGCTATATCATGAAAACAAACAACAAATGCTGGCAAGGATGCAAGGTGGCAAAAAAGAATACTTTACACTGTTCGTGGGAATGTAAACTAGTGCAACCATTATTGAAATCAGTATGGAGTTTCATACAAAAACTAAAAATAGTACTAACTTATAACCCTGCCATACCACTCTTTGGTATGTATATGATGTAAATTAGCATACAATAAAGATAACTGCCAATCCATGTTTATTGCACTCTGTTTGCTATAGCTAAGCTGTAGAATCAGTCAAGATACCCAACAACTGATAAATGGATAAAGAAAATTATACATATATATATAATGTATATATATATAATATATATATACACCCATATATGTGTGTGGGTGAATATGTATAAGCAAATATATATGTGAATATTGCTCATTTTGCAACAGTGCAACTTTTTTCTCAGGTTTTCTGATCAGAATTTTGAAGTTTGCATTTGCAAATAGACATTTAAAAAAAAAAGCTTAACCTTAGAGGTATTGCTTTGCCTACTGCTGTAGAGTGTAGCTAATTCTTGAAGCATCTTCAATGGATAACCTCATTTCCCCCTTATCAGTCCCAGTGTGATGTAGTTAGATTATGCTAGAATTTAATCATAGCTAGCCTGGAAGACAGGATGAGGAAGAGAAGCAATTTTCGAGAAGGACATCTGTTCTGCAGAGGCCAGGTCTCTCTGCAGCTTCTCTCTGTGTGGGAGAAGTGTTAGGTCTCATGAAGAATGGCCTTTTCCCCTCCACAAAATCTGAGTCTGAGGAGTGTGAAGAACCACAATTCTCAGGGACTATCAAAGCAAAATTTGCACTGGAAAATAAGAAATATCTTATTCACCACTCCTGAAGAAAGGGTGAGAATCCAAAACTCAGTCTGTGTGCAACTCCACTGAAACAAAGGGCTAGAGGATGTGGGAATGAGAAGGTGAAGCTGGTTCATGTGATACGCTATTCCTGAGTTTGCAAACACTCTCAGTGTTCAGACCATTCACATTTGCCACTTGATGCCTGTGAAGTTTGGTTTCTATTCTCACACGGCCCCTCACGACCGGTAAATGACCTCGCTCATGATTATATTGGGAAGGACGGCTTCCAAGTCTTCACAAAAACTTTCCTGGGTTGTAAAACTGATTTTTCTTCTTTTTGTTTTGTTTAAGGATTTACACCTCAAAAAACCAAAGAAAGAATTTACAATGATAGTGTTTGTTTTGTTTTGTTATTTGGTGGTACTAGGATTTCAACTTAAAGTCTTCTTGCCCTTGCCAGACAGGGGCTCTATCACCAGGTCCGCACACCCTAGACGCACATTGACAGGTTTCTAAAGCAATAAAACAGAGGTTTGGGGCCTTAGGCAGGAACAAGGCTGTCCACAGTTCAGTCAAGCTGAAGGAGCATTAAGACCGTGTTGGTCAGCATTCACTCAGGTGCTCCAATCCTATGCGGTAGGATTTCAGAACTTCGCAGCCAGAACTGTAAACTTACGGGGAGCCAGTACTGTGTGTCGAACATTTAAATGTCTCAGAGCTGGCAATCCTGGATCTGTTCTTCAACGTATCTGCTCTTCCACTGCAGCCAGCAAGGGCTTCTATACAAACTTGTACTTAGAGTCTCAGAGACACTCTCACTTAGCTCTGACTATTGTCAGCTGCCCTCAATTTTTCAACCTCTGTAACATCTCAATTCAACTGTCATACAGGCATTTTTCACTCTATGTCTTTCACATGCTTTATTCATCACACCCACAAGGACAGTCCTCTCCATAGGGACCTTTCCCAAGTCACCACTCCAGAAATCATCAATGATTGGGCTGACATCCCATGCAGAGATTCTCACACCTCACATTTCCCAGGATGATGTTTTACTTTCCAGCCAGACAGTGAGGGATCTGGTCTCTAAACCTCATATTGCTACCTACTTTCTCAGACTACCCTCTGTATCATTTGCTGCAGTTTGGGGACTCCAAAAAGAAGACACCACAAGAGGATTGAGGGTGCGAGGCATTTGTGGGCATGTTGTCTGTGAAAGATAAAGGAACAGGAAGGAAGAGAAGGCAGGGAAAATCTTCAGACTGAGATGAAAAGAAGACAAGTGTGAAGTGTGAGGAAAAACAAAAAAACCAGAAGGACAGTACAGAGAGCCTCAGACCAGAGAACAACTGTAAGGAAATCTCAGACAGGCTGAAGAGGCTCTTGGGAAACATCACTTCTGATGGATGTGGACTGGCTGTGCTGAGCCATTTCCTGGTACCTGCTATGGGATTCAGGGTTTCAGTGCTCATGAGCAGCTAGACATTACTGGGTGATCATACTCCCCACAGCAGGCTTTCATGATAATCTGGGTAGGCACTTCCATACCCAACACTATTTATAATAATTGAGTATAAGATATGGAAATATATGCTAGAGAAATGTAATGAAAATTAAAATTTAAGACTATAGAACAAATTGGGGTTAGGTTTAAAATTAGAAAATAGTGTCTGTTCTATTCCATTCCATTTTGGAGAGTACTGAACACTGGTTTTGTTCCTGTTTGTCTTAAGTAAGAGTTTGTTTTCCTCAAATAGAGTATTTCTTATGTCAAATGGAATATTATGTGTTTAAGGTCTGCCCTATAAAAATTATACAAAGAAAGCACTAAAAATATTAATATGAATAAAAAATGTTTGCTAAACAAGAAGAGACCTTTTGCACTAAGTTGTTTTGGATAATTTGATGTTCTTTTAATGTGAAAAAATGTCTTACCATTATATAAACATACTTTGGCTTCCTGAATTTTAATATTGATTTTTAATGATGACATAACCTACTTTTAATAGTGTGGAAAAGCCTCCTTATTATATGCTTCAAAGGAATGCACAGAGCTACTGCACTTGCAATTTCTCAGTATTCCCCTAAAGTGCAATATGAAAGTATGTTTGCTCCCAAGGAAGAATTAAATCCTGAGACCTAGATACAGAGATGTGTAATTGAGACAGAAATTACTCTGTTTTCATTGAGGTCTCAGATGAACTATATGTAGCCTATGGTCATTTCTATTGTTTTCTATATTCTTTCCTGTACTTCTCCTACTTGCAAAGTACTATTCATCATCATTATCACTACCATCAACAACATCAGAAGTCACTATTACAAGTATCACTTTGTCTTCAATATGCTAAACATTACCCCATCGGGGATGATGCTTTCACCCTCTTATATACAATAAGAGTCAGGACTGGGGGGCCAAATATAAGTTAAAGCTAAAAACTCAAACATACTGAATATAGAAACATATTCTCAGAAACAATATGACTAAATGTTGGGCGCTCAAGTTAGAAGGTGAAAGAGAAGGAAGGCTTATGGAATTTTTTTTCTTCCAATCATCATGAACCTTAGCCAGACTTGAACATGGCAAGCCCTGATAGCCACTCAAAATTTTCATGAAAGCTGTTCTGACATGAGGGAGAGGCCAAGCAGTTCTAATGACGTTTGTAGATTGATTCCTTGGCTCCTCAGCCAGTTTCTCCATAACCCCTGAATATTTTTTATTTATTCATTTATTCATATGTGCATACATTGTTTGGGCTATTTCTCCCTCCTGTCACCCACCCCCTCCTTCTCCCCTCAACCCCCCTTGCTTCCAGGCAGAACCTGTTCTGCCCTTTTTTCCAATTTTGTTGAAGAGAAGACATAAGCAAGAAAGTGTTTTTGCTAGTTGAGATACAGACAGATTCCTAGCATTGCTTCCATGTACAAATGTGTTATAACCCAAATTGATTCATCTCTACCTGACCTTTTCACTAGTTCCTGATCACCTTCCCATATTGACCTCTGTCACTTTAAGATTACTGTATTAGTTCCTCTGCAGTGGGGACATCAAACACCTTCAAGTTTTGGGTTTCCTACCTATCCCCATACCTCCCGTATGTGTTCTCCCCTAAGCATGTGACCCAAGTCCTACAACATTGCTGTATTTGCCCTAGATCTAAAGTCCGCACATGAGGAAGAACATACGATTTTTGGTCTTCTGAGGCTGGCTAAACTTGCTCAGAATGGTGTTCTCCAGTTCCATCCATTTATTTGAGAATTATAAGATTTCATTCTTCTTCATTTGATGTCAGTAATATTTTTTAAGTATCATATATTTTAAGACACTCATCTAATGAGCCAAGTTCAATATTATTCAGTGGTGTTTTATTTAGTGATGTTTAGAACTCAATATTGAGAACTTCTATAAAGCTGAAGGTGCTTCTCACAGGTCACCCTTCCTCTCTATTAACTTGGCATTTAAAAATGTGCTCTTTTTTCCTTCTTTCAGATTTCAGTCTCAGTCAGGCAGCTCATATTGACAAAGGAAGATATGTTCCTAATTATTTTAAAGAAAAAATGAAATTTTATTTTTGAAATGCTTTTTCAGTAAATATTCTAGAATATTTTATTCAATAATCTCTCCAGATAAGTTTCTGTTTCTCATTGTTTTTCTTAAGCATAAAAAACATGAATTCTGTTATATTAGTTTGAACTACTGACTGTCTGAATCCAGACCACTGCAAAAGGAAAAAGAATTGAGATTGAAATAGGCTGGAAATTCCAGACTCATCTTTGTTTCTTTTACATAAACTGCCAAAGCTTTCCCTGCTCCAATATTTGTGAATCATGCCCTCTGCTGGTGTCCCACGAGTTCAGTTTAATAGATGTTACATGATTTGACCAAACACACTAGGAACTGTTTAATCAGTGGTTATCCCTGCTAATGGAGAAAGTATACAAACTGTATTCTCAGCAGTCTCTCAGAGATGAGAACCTTTCTGCTGGACTCTATGTGTTATTTTGTAGTGACCTTTGTAGTCCATGAAAGTTTTTTTTTTATGCAAAAAAGCACAGTAGTGTGGTAGAATCAGGAAGGAGTTTCCTATATAAAGAAAATTATGTTTGTTATCAACACCACCAATATCCAACTCAGGCTGTCTTAAAAGTATTTCCAAAGCAGTTCCTATAGAAAATAGAAATTAAGCTGTTTACCATTTGTGAATTCATAACAATAAAACTCTTCTGCCTTTGTCTCAAAAAATGCATAATTTCTATCAATATAAGATATCTGGTTTTAGAAAACTTGAATCTACTAAAATCCATTTCATTTCCTTTCAAACTTCCATTATTCTGTATCTCCAGAGAAACAGAGCCAATAAGAGAAGAGAGTGAGAAAGACAGACTTACCTTAAAGAATTTCTTAACACAATTATTGAGGCTAAGCAGTGCAAGATCTGAAAATATGTATAAAATCATAGTGTTCATATCATTAATGTTTTGGTTATAGGAACAGCCAGATACAGCAACTTATTCTTTACTTTAAATATGCCTCACCCCACTGTATGCCCTAGAAATTTCATTAATGTAAAAGGTCCCTGAATTTCTGCTATACTAACACTAAATATTTTTAAAGTGTGCCAGAGTCTTTCCCTTAGGAAACTAGAGTTCTGTGCCCGGAAAGTAGTTCAAGACTAGCATTGACTGAGAGACTATTGCTCTCTGTTTTTATGATTTAGGTTAGAATTATGTGCACTTTACTTAGAAAGTGTCTGCTTATACAGATCAAGTATAGAAGGCTTCGTATTTTAGTTCTGGGAGCACCATGATTAAGTAGCAAGCAACATAGATCTGAACAAGTTGGGTGCTCTGATTGCTGCTTTGACAATCCTGTCCATCGTGTGGTCAGGATTGGCCATGTGGTACGTGAGTTCTGCCACTTGGCTCCTGCCAGTCCAGTAATCAGCTGCTCCCATTTCATAATCTCTCATACAGTGACTGCAATCCCCACAAAAAGACCTGGCCAACAGGGAAAAGTACTTTTTTATTTCTTTTTCTAAAATTGAAATTGGGTCTCCTGGACTATTTCTCTGTTTATTCTCACTATTTTCCACTTCTTTACCTTTTTCTTCACTTATGAGAGAATTACTATTACAAATCTTGCTTTTCATTCTTCATGTCTGCTATCAAATTTTTAATTTTTTTGTCAGTACTGGGGTTTGAACTCAAAGCCCTATGCTTGCTAGGCAGGCATTCTACCATTTGAGCCATGCCTCAAAACATTCTCTGTTTTTTCCCTTTTTATTGTCATGCTAGGGGTACTTTGTGGCATTTACAAAAGCTCTTAGACTATATCAAATATATTAGCCCCTCCATCATTCTCCTTTATCCCACCTCCCCCCATTCTTGGAATAGTTTCAACAGGCCTCGGTTTTCCCTTTACATACATGCATACATACATACAAGTATTTGCACCATATTCACCCTCCCATGCCCTTTCCCCACCTCCTCCTCCCCTCCAAATGGTGCTAATCCCCCCACAGGACCTGTTCTGCCCTCCTGTTCTCCGATTTTATAAAAAATAGTAATAATAATACATTTTTGTTTGTTTAAGATATCTACACAGGGAGTTTCCTTGTGACATTTCCATGTATATATGTATTATAACCTGAATTGGTTCATCTCCTCTATTTTTCTCCTTTCTACATTAGTCCCCATCTGTCTCCATCTGGTGATCTCAACAGATTTAAAAATTCTATATTTGCTCTTGTATAAGAAGTATATCAACCGTATTCATCTTCTTAACTTCCTTCTTTTATCTTCCCTCTATCTTATTGACCTCCCCTTAGCGTGACCTGTTTTTCATAATATCGCTGTATTTGTATTAGGTCTATATTCCACATAGAAAGAAAACATGTGGCCTTTGGCCTTCTAAGTCTGGCTAGCTTTACTTAAGATGATGTTCTCCAGTTCCATCTACTTACCTACGAATGACAAAATTTCATTCTTCTTTGTGGCTGAATAAAATTCCATTGTATATAAATACAACATTTTCTTAATCCAGTCATCAGTAGCAGGGCATCTTGGCTCTTTCCATAGCTTAGCTATTGTGAATAATGCTGCAATAAACATGGGATGCAAGTGCCTCTATTGTAACCTGACTTACATTCCTTCAGGTATACCCTTAGGAATGGTATTGCTGGCTCATGTGGCAGATCTATTTTTAGTTTTTTCCATAGTGGTTTCACTAACAGTGTATGAGGGTTCCTTTTACCTCACATCCTTGCCAACATTTGTTATTGTTTATTCTAACAGGTGTGAGGTGAAATATTAATGTGGTTTTGATTTGCATTACCTTTATGGCCAGGAATGTTGAGCATTTCTTCATATGTTTTTTGGCCATTTGAACTTCTTCCTTTGAAAAAACTCTGTTCAGTGCATTTGCTCATTTCCTCTTTGGGTCATTGATTTTGGAGTGGGTTAGTTTTTGAGCTACCTGTGTATATTATGTCATTAATCCTTTGTCAGATGTATAGCTGGCAAAGGTTTTCTCCCATTCTGCAGGCAATCTTTTCATTTTGGTGACCATTTCCTTTGTTGTGCAGAAGTTTTTTAATTTCATGTAGTCCCATTTGTCCATCCTTTTTCTTAGTTGCTGAGCTATTTCAATTCTATTCAGGAAGTCATTGCCTATGCCTATTAATTCCAGTGTATTCCCTACTCTTTCCTGCACTAGCTTCAAAGTTTCAGGTCTTATAGTAAGGTCCTTAATCCACTTTGAGTTGATGCTTGTATAGGGTGAAAGACATGGATCTAGTTTCAGTTTCATGTATGCAGATATCAGTTTTCCCAACAACATTTGTTAAAGAGGCTGTCTTTTTCCATTATATGTTTTTAGCATCTTTGTGAAAAATTAGGTGGGCATAGCTATGTGGATTTAAATCCAGATCCTCTATTCTATTCCACTGGTCTTCATATCTGTTTTTGTGCCAGTATCATGCTGTTTTTATTGCTATGACTCTGTAGTATAGTTTGAAGTCAAGTGTTGTGATACCTCCAGTGTTGCTCTTTTTCCTCAGCATTGCCTTGGCTATTTGCAGTCTTTTGTGCTTCCAGATGAACTTTAGGGATTGATTTTTCAATCTCTGTAATGAATGTCATTGGAATTTTAATGAGGATTGCTTTGAACATGTAGATTGCTTTTGGTAATACAGCCATTTTCACAATATTGATTCTGCCAATCCATGAGTAGTGAGATCTTTCCATCATCTGTAGTTTTCTTTGATTTCTTTCTTCAATAGGTTATAATTTTCCTTGTATCTTTCACATCCTTTGTTGAGTTTATTCCTAGGTATTGAGGCTATTATGAATGGAATTGTTTTCCATATTCTTTCTCAGTCTGTTCATTGTTGGAGTATAGAAAGAATACTGATTTTTGTAAATTGATTTTGTATTCTGCTACTTTGCTAAAGCTGTTTATGAAATCCAGCAGGTTTTTTGGTGGAGTTTTTCAGGTATTTTAGGTATAAGGTCATGTCATCTGCAAATAGGAGTAGTTTGACTTTTTCCTTTCCAATTTGTATTCTTTTTCTTTCTTCTTCCTGTCTTATTGCTCTCCTCCAGCACTTTTTGCCCTGATTATTTTGAAGATAGGGTCTCACTTTTTGCCCATTCTGACTTGGAATCCTGATCTTCCCAATCTTAGCCTTTCTTATAGTTTGAGATGGCAAGTGAGCACCACAGCACTCAATATGAGTTGAGATGGCTCTCGAGATTTCTGCCTGAACAGCTGTCCTCTCAATCTCAGCTTCCCAAGTGGCTAGGATTACAGGCATGAGTCATCACACCCAGTTTCTATTTGTTCTTTGAATGTCACTTTTCCAGTGTATCTATTTTGGTTATCTTCTTACTTCTGTATGGATATTAATGCTATTTATGATGTCTTCCTTCTCTCCACATATTTCAGGTTTTCTCTTTTTTTCCTCTTTGTTTTGTCTCCTTATTTTTTTGACATTAGAAATCCAAATGGAAATTCTGAGTTTAGATGAAGTTTTTCTTTTTTAACTTATATTTTATTTTTTTGTTTAGGTGCTGGGGATTATTTTTTGTTGTTTTTGTGCTGGGTGGAGATACATTGTAGCATTTTCAAAGGTTCCTATTGATAAGAACTGCCCCTTGCCACCATATTGCAGCCTGAGCAGCAGCTGGTTTCATCCCTTGCAGAACAAAGCCCCACTGTCCTTTATCTCCAGCCATGTCTCTTTGCCAGTCCCTAGCCCTTGCTTTCTCCCAAATGCAACTTAAGGCCAGATCCGCTGAGAGAAGCTGCTGCACCATTTTTTCTTGGCCAACCAGCCTGCTTATTAAACTTTTGGACATGAGATAACTTTCGTGAGCCTCCTTTGTGTGCGACGTGTGGCGTTTTCCTAACACCTACAATGTATCAAATATATTAGATGAACTTTTTCAACTATGATCCTGCTGTAGAATGATTTGGGGACACTCCCTTTTCAAACTCTGGCTGATGTTAGAATCATGAGCACTTTCTTCTTCACCAGGGAAGACTTGAAGGAAATTCTTCTGGCTTTGAGAGCTGTTATGAGGAAAAAGTTGAGGTCACATATTTCGCATGTAAATAGTTACTAGTTTTTTTCTTGCTCTTCATGTTTTCAGAATGATGCTGTCTCCCTCTTCTAGTGTTTGAGTCCCTCAGCAAGCCACAATTACATCCTTTCCAGGGTGTAAACTTCTAAGCTTTTCCTGACTGGTTGCCTTGGATCTTTCGAGCTGATCTAATAAAAAACCATAAATGGAATGGATTACAAATAAAATAAATTTATTTCTCACATTTATGGAGACTGAAAAGTGTAAGATCAAGTCACTGGCAGACTCAGTACCTAATGTGGGTCCATTTCATCATAGACAGCTTCTCACTGTGTCTTTTCATGGTGAAAAGGGAAGACAGCTCTCTTGGGTTATTTTTATGAGGGCACTAATCCTATTCATTATGGTACCCTCCTGACATAATCTGACATAAACACTACCCAAATACCCCACTTTCCAATACCAACACCTTGGGGTTGAGATTTCAGCATATGAATGTAAGGGGTTGGGCATAAACATTCAGTTCTCTACAGTGGGAAAATGATGATCTCTCACCTGTACTGGAGAAGAAGTATGGAAACTAGCTTTTGCCTAAACATAATTTCATCAAATGCTACTTTTTCTGTTGTTTTTCTTTATTTCCCACTATCAGAAGTATTCATGACCACAAAATTCTGAGCTATTTGGCAGTTCTGCAGTATAAATATTATTATTTTAAGGATCTCTCCATAGACATTCTGGAGCTTAGCTCTTCAGGGTCTCTTCCCCACTTCTAAAATTTTGTTACTATTATCTTTTTTTCTTGTACTTATCATGCTAGATCTCTAAAAATACATTTTACTTTCATTCTAATGAGCCTTAGGAAGATAGCAGAGCTATGTCTGTGTGTCCAATCTGCCATCTTTAACTGGAAATCTTACTGCTAGATTTCAGGTGGAAATACATGATGACTTGGCACCATTAGAATGTCTATGCTATGATGTATACTAGTCTTCCAAAATTTTTCCTTTTCTAACTAATATGTAAATCCTTACTGCAAAGCAAAGAGAGCATGGCATAAGACAAATTTTATTCTGTAGGTATGTGGCTTGTTTTCTCTCTTCTCAAAGAGCAAAAAAATTACAAATTCAGAGTGGAGGTTCTTCCTCCCTTTCTGTAGTTAAAGAAGACCCTTACATTATTGAGCCACTAGAGATCATGGCTGCCAAATATCACTTGCTGTCCCCAGTCTTGAGGTCAGGGGTAGGAAGAGGCAAAAAGACATGGGTAAAATTGAATATTCTCAGAAAAAGATTCATTGTTTAGGCATATGGTAATAAGACAACATTTCAGTGGTCTCCTGACACAATGAAACATCTACCTCCATTACAGAATTACCAACAGAATAGACCACCTCTTCTGAAATTCTTAAAATGTAATGAGACAGCTCAATATGTTTTGGAAATGTCTTATTTTATTGTCTTCTTTCATTAGCCCAGAAGATACAGGGAAGTAGATCTTAAACATTTTTGTTATTTAACAATTATAAAACTATGACTGCACAAGAAGGTTGGCCACAGTTGAATTGTATAGGTTATAATTTTGGCCCATTGTAGAATGATTTATTTTACTGCCTGATTTAGACATCTGAATCCATTATTTTGCAAATTTACCTTAAATTTTTTTTTAAAGATCAGTATTCTGACTTTTGTCTACATTCTGTCTTACCTAAGTCTGGCATCTTTTCTCTTTGCTTATCTCTCTGAAACCAGGGCCCCTGCCCATGCACTACTTTTGAGAGTCTATGCCATTGATCTGCCTTTTAGATAAGTCTCAGAACATTCTAATCAATTGAGTGGTGATTGTGGAGGAAGGGGAGAATCCCAGTCCATGGATACATTTTCCACACTACTGGTCTAAAACAATCAGGAATGTATGAAAATGTTTTTTGCCAATTTAAATTTTATAAAACAATGATCACAAAGGGAAAACTTCAAAGTAAACTAGGTACTTTAATTTCTAAACTTGCAAAATATATCTCTGAACATAATAATCTTTCTTTAATGTCCTTTGCTATTATTTGCATACCATAACTGGTCACTGAGGATAGAGAAATGAAATGTATCACTACTTACTTTCTTCTGGAGCTGGTACTTGTCTGTTTGACCTCAGAATTCTGTGAGCTCTCTTCATACAATAATATGTATAAGTAACAGACAATGGAACTGTCAGCAAATTTTCAGGTTATCAGACTGCAGCTGAGTTTGGTGCCCTGAAGATTTGTTCCTCTCATTTCTGGGGTGAATTCTAGTAGAACATTTCCTTTTGATCTGAGTGCTTTAAGCAGCTGCCATTTTGGCTTTGACAGATAAGTTCTAGCCATCTTCCTTCTCTCTTAACTCCACTGGCAGTAGCTAAAGGTCATCATATTAAGTGTATCCCTGAAATATTTTCAGTAGTTGAAGATAACTAAGCAGAATAGAAGAAGACAAGGAGACTTGTTTACTTCGTGCAAAACTCAGTGGTCTAGCATAATATAAGAAAAACAAAATACCATGCCTCCTTAGGAAATTGGCATAAAGTAAGGGAAGTTGTCATTGCAATATTATTAAAAAGGTAATTTCCATTAAGCCTTCAGAAATGTATCTGAAATTACTCTGCTTTATGTACCTGAAATGAACCCATTTGACTTGTCTCTTTACTGCTGAGTGAATCATTTGAGATGGTGTCTAAAAACCCTCTGGATCTCTAAGCACTTTGAGATTGTGAAAATGTTGAAGGCTACATTTACTCTGTGTGGATGTGTCCATAGTGTAGCTAACTGTAGTCTGTTTCAAAACACACAGGTATCAATATATTAGCACGTTTAAGAAGCACACAGCAAAGGACTCAAAATTACTTTATTTCCAAGTCAAAAATCTATTATAATTTTATGAATATCCGAATTCATGGCCTCTCTAGATAAATCCTCAGCTTTATTATTATATAGTATACGTTATTATATCTTTTCACAACTGGCATATTATTTTCATATATTAGTTTAAATTACCAAGACAGTGGATCAGATTGGCCTAGCTAACATTATTAAACATGGCAACACAGTTCATCTGTAAAGGTTTCCTGCTACCTTTGTTCCTTCTTCCCAGGAAGTCAGTCACATGCCTACACCTGATCCATGAATGATAGAGGAGATAGCAATGGAAGTCATGAATGCTAGGCAATAAGGATATAATTCTAGGAGACTTTCACTTGAAAGAGAAATGTGATCATCTCATCCCTGCCAAGGTTTGAATGGCTGTGTCAACCCAAAATTCAAAGGTTGAAGTCTTAGTCCATAAGAAGATACTATTTGGAAATTGGACATTTGGGAAAGTAATTAGGTCATGAGAGCAGAGTCTTATGACAAGGATGACATGCCTTTGTAAAAGAGACCCCAGAGAACTGCCTTGTCTCTTCCACCATGTGAGGACACAGCAAGTAGGTACCATCTATGAACAAGGAAATAGGCTCTCACCAGATACCAGATTTGCTGCAGTATTATTCTTGGACTTCTCTCTCCAGAATTGGAGAAATAAAAGTCTTTTGTTTAAAAGTCACCCATCAGTATTTTTGTTATAGCAACCTGCATGAACTAAATTTCCCAGCTTAAAGTTTTGCTGGTCTTCCATTGGTTTTAGCATAGATCCTCCAAAGGTTGATGGGATTAAGCCCCTTCCAAGACCCTTCTTTTATTATATTACCTTTTGCTATCTGCTACAGTAACATCAACTTTCTAATTTCTAAAAACATCCTGGTTCTCTCCTGCCCCAGGACATCTTCCCAGGCTATTCTTTTTGCACATCTAATACCCACACTGTAGATCTCATTTCAAGTATCACCTTTGCTTTATCTTTGAAGAAGCCTAAATAATAATTCACTTTTGCAGCTTCAAACCAAGTATATGCCATTTTATTAAGTGATTAATTGTGGTTGTCTAAATTACAGCGCATAAGCCTTAAATATATAAAGGACTTATGTTATATGATCATGATTCAATATGTTGAATTTCTGACTGCTGATATGTTAGAAATGTAAAAATGTAAAAAGAATAGGACAAATTTTCTCTCTGGGAAAGTCATAGTCAACATGATACAAAATGTGTCATTTCTATCATGTTTGATAATATTTCTTCTGACTTCCTAAGAATTTATGTTTTCACAAGTAAAATGGGGAGGGATGAACTGTGGTATAAAATCTTATGGAACCACATATTTGATGAGTTCAAGTTTCTCAAGGAAATAGAAGACCAGGGAGAGGGAGACAGTAGTGGAATTTCTGTATGGGGCATGAAGAGAGTGGTGACTTTTGAAATAATTGCCCAAAAGTATGGAACAAGATTTGAATAGAACCAAAAAAAGCTGACAGTGATTCTGTTTCAGAAGTATGAATAAAAGCTATGAAACTTTGTGGCATTATGCAACATTGGTTTTTCTGATTTTTCTCTGTCAGAGTTGAACTAGTTAATTGAGTGTATGGGCTGAGGAAGTAGATTTGGGAAATGACTTCTGGTTGGCACTTAGATGGGACTTAGATGGATTACACAGGAGGATAAAAGAGTGAAGGACTGAAGGATACTGATGAGAGAACAGTTCTTATTACTGGCAAGCAATACTGCTGACAGAGAAACCTCTCTTGGCTCTGTAATCTCATAGTTGTTACCATTATGTGGTATGCTTGTTCTCATACTTATTCCTTTGTCTCCTTATCCTATAAGTTCATTGGGCACTATATATCTAATGCACAGTTTGAAGAATGTGTATGGAATCTGTGGTGCATTGAATGTAAAAAAGACTTTTAATAATCAATGATTAACAAATAAACATTTTTGAAGCCTTGTATCATAACATTAACAAACACAATAAAGATCTTTAATGTTCTTGTTATTCTTAGCCTTTCCACATTCTCTTTTTCAAAGATGCATATTTTTTAAATAATAAAGTTCTTATGACTTCTGTTATTCTAAGGACTATCAAGCAATGCTGCTGGGTGCCAGTGACCCACACTTATAATCCTGGCTACTCAGAAGGCAGAGATCAAGATAGCCTGAGCACACAGTTCAAGAGACCCTATCTTGAAAATACTCAACATATGCAAAAAAGGGGAGGGGCTGGTAGAGTGGTCCAAGTGGTAGAGCACCTGCCTAGCAAATGTAAGGATCTGAGTTCAAATCCCAGTGCTATTTTTTTTTAAAAAGACAGTATTCCAGAAAGAAAGAGAGAGAGAGGAAGAAGCAGAGAGGAGCAGGCAGGAAGAGAGAGAGGGAAAGAAAGGAAGGAAGGAAGAAAGAAAGAAAGGAGGGAGGGGGAAGGAAGAAAGGTGGAAGGGAGAGAGAAAGATGGAGGGAAGAAGGAAGGAAGGAAAGAAAGTAGGAGGGAGGGGGGAAGGAGGAAAGAAAGAAAGAAAGAAAGAAAGAAAGAAAGAAAGAAAGAAAGAAAGAAAGAAAAAGAATGACAGAAAGAAATGTCCTTTTCCCCCCACATATTCAGAGGTGATGTCCTTGTAATTGCTAGCACAGTGAAGTAGATTAAGGAAGCCATTTTGGTGTATATGTTAATAAAGTGATAATTGAATACCTGTGGGTGAGAATTAAATAGAGAATGTCAAAGTGTGTTTAGAAGAGTTTCATTAAACTCAAAACAGGAAAATGCAGAGGAGCTTACTAAAAATTAATTGTGTTACATGAGATGGTTTTTTAAAACTAATTTTAAGTGGTCAGTGCTGCTAACCTGTCAGAAAAATAAGTCAATATGTAGTAAAATCTACACTTAAACTCATGAGAGGGAAATAATTCAGTGTACCATTGACAGGTCATATCATTGTGTTTCACAATGAAAGACAGATTAAATAAATGATTAACTTTTGAAGTTTGTGCTGGCATTCTAAAGGAATGGTGTGATCACTTTGAAAAATGTCAGGATCAAAACGGGAGGTGGAAAGGCAGGATTCCATGAGTTGCCATGGGGATGGCCTGAAGGCCAAACACTTAGCACTGACTTTTCAGGGCCAGAAGTTTGGCTGCTCAACTGGCTTTCTGAGCCCAGGGTGACTTGTCCAACTGGCAGGTCATTAACAGGTCAGGTTCCTGCTGCTGCATGATTTTCAATTCTCTAATGAGAATTTTATTTATAAATTTTACTTCTGTACTTAGGAATTTATTTTTTTATTCATTCACTCATTTACATGTATTGGCAAGTTTTTGTAGAGTTGAATTCATTTCCTCACTTGTATAAATAATCTTTTCATCCATGATACCTAAGGAACAGCCTGGTAAATTGTCTTTGCGCTACAGTCTTTTTGCCACAAGGTGGTGCTATAACTTTTAAAGTTAAAACCTCAAAAGTGTATACTTAATTTCAAAGTTTATAAAAACAAAACATAAGTAGATCATGTTTTTGATTCACAATATAACTTATCTACAGATTTAATAATTGTGGAAGTTTTCTATTGGGAATACAGCTTTATTGAACACCTATTAATCATCAGAATTGAAATCACTTTATAAGAATGATGATACAGCTATAATCACAGCACCCTTTTCACAGATTAAAAAAAACAACAAGGCATAGGTTAACTAAGGCATGTATTTGAAGTTAGAAATGTAAGATCAAGTATTCTCATTTTTTTGCCTTTTAAGATTGTGTCCTATTCTAGGTTTATATTTGAATTGGTGATGTGTTTTATAACAGCATGACACAATAGTCAGAGGTGCATTTCACAGAAGCAAAATATTCAGACTTCTCTGAAGATTCTGAAGTACCAGGTCCAGGACAGAGCCTAGGAAATGGTATTTTGAACAGGTGCCCCTTGTGAAACAAGTGTAAACCATAGATTTGTTGCTCTCTTTAGGTCTAACTGATCTACTTATCACTGGTGTTTAAAATCACCTATTTTTAGAACTGTACCTCTTAGCCCTAATTTTAAAAATCAAGATTATAAAATTAAAATTATGTGAGTTGGGGCTCTTCAAGACTGTAAAACACACTGAACTGTAAGAATTCAAGTAAACAATGATTGCAGAAAAGGTGATATGCATGTGTGCTTTTTATAAAACATTCCATTGAAACTCATACAACACAACATAGTAAAATCAGATTCAGAAGTTTTTTGCCTATCTAAAAGTATTTAAAATACCTAATGGGCATTTTCCCAGAGTACATGAAGTATTAACAATTGAAATGTGATATAGCAAGGGTGATTTAGTAAAATCTCTTGTAAAATTCAGACATTTACACCTGCACTTGTCATGTGTGAACTAAGTTCACAGAGACAGTGATGGAGCTGGATTTGAAGGCAGGACTCATGCCTACAAGAACAGTGCTCCATCAGAAATACCCTTAACGTACCCAAACAATTGCACATTGATGCTTTAGAAAACAATGCATGATTCAGGAACTTGGGATGAAGCTCAGAGGCAAAGTGCTTGCCTAACATGCATGAGTTCTGGGTTTGATTCCTTTCATCACACACACACACACACACACAATCAATAAATGAGCAAATACACTTGAGAATTGGGCTAGACATGGTGGCTTAGTGCAACTCTAGCCACTTTGGAGGTGGAGACGGGAGGATCACTGTTCAAGACCAGTCCAGCAGAAAATTAGCAAAGCCCTATCTAAAAAAAAAATCAAAACTCACGGGCACAGCTCAAATGGTAGAGTACTTTTCTAGCAAGTGTTAATTTAACAATTAGCAAAATAAATTTTTAAATAAATAAATTATAAAATAAGTAATATAGTAATTTAAAAATAAACAATATGTTTATAAAACGATATTTCAATAGAAAGAATTGTATCAACAAAAGTTGAGGCACTAACGGAGGAAATTGTCAACCAAGATTTTAGGAATAAATGGTTAAACTAGACTATGCTGTAAATTAAGTTAATTTTTAATGTTATGAAACTAAATATTTTGAGGCATGCACTTTGCTGAACTTACACTTTCACACATTGAAATGATTGCTGTTTATAGTTTCTGTGTGGCTTGAGAAATTTCAGAAATTTCTTAGCTTTGATAAAACCAAAAAAAGACAAAATTCTTATTCTAAAACTACCCTGCAGTGTCTGGTCATTGCCAGCTGTGTCAGTATGGAAACTGCAGTCCTTATTAATTATTCTTGTTTCTCCCACATCACTGATTTAACAACCTTTACTATGTTATTGGTTAATACCACAGTATTTTCATTTATTTATTTATTTTTATTGTTGTGCTGGGTGTGGGTTCACTGTGACATTTACAAATGTTCTTACAATATATCAGATAAATCATATTTGATTCACCCCCTTCATCATTCTCCCTTATCCTCCTACCACCCATTCCTGGAATTCAACAGGTATCATTTTTCCACTTTCATACAAGTGTACATAGTATTTGCCTGTATTCACCCTCCCATTCCCCTTCCCCACCTCCTCCCCCTTCCAGTGGTACCAACTGCTCTCTCCCCAGGCAGGACCTGTTCCTGTCTCCTGTTCTCTGATTTGGAAAAGAAAAAAAATGACATTTTTATAGTTTAGGATAGCTACACAGGGAGTTGCTCGTGACATTTCTATGTATATTGTATGGTAACCTAAATTGGTTCATCTCTTCTATTTTCTTTCTACCTTAGTCCCCTTCTTATGGTGGTTTCAACAGGTTTAAAAATTCCACATTCATTCTTGTCTAGAGAGTGCATCAACCACATTCACCTTCTTAACTTCCTTCTTTTACCTCCCTCTCTCATATGTGACCTCCCCCTTCACGTGACCTGTTTTTCATACCTGTATTAGGTCTATATTCCACATATGAGAGAAAACATGGCTTTTGGCCTTCTGAACCTGGCTAACTTCACTTAAGATGATGTTCTTCAGCTCCATCCATTCACCTGAAAAAATGACAAAATTTTATTCCCTTTTGTGGCCAAGTAAAATATCACAGTACTTTCAATGCCACCTATAATTTCTACTCCTTTCATACCAATTTGACAAATGAGATAAGGAAATAATTTTTAAACTTTTTTTGCTTGTTATACCAAAAAGCACCACTAGGTGATACTAAGAGACCAAACTTCTGAATTTCTGGGGAAAAAAATCTTCTAAATTAGGAAGTCTTCAACATTACTGAAAATTCTGCATTTGCAACAAATACTTTAGTAGGATTTATGTCTACTTGTATGTGTTGCCCAGTTGCCTTTACCTTTGCTTTTATAGCCTGGCTGTCTGTTGAAAACCTATTCCAAAGTTGGATTTTTAACATAATTTTTTTATTTGTCTCATAACTCTGAATGAGATCCATTTGTCACAGAATAATATATTTAATAATGCAAATGCCAGTTATCATCAACATTATAATGGAGCATAATAAATATAAAAATATTTTCCATATCCATTTAGCTGTTTCTATTCATGGAAATAATTTTTGAAAAGAGAAATTTAATCAAATAAATCATTGTAAATCCTGGACTTACATAAATGAAGACATCACTTTTCTGACTTCATGTGTCATGCTGCTATTCTCTCTATGCTCACTCTATTTTTGTTGGCCACAGTGGCTTTCTTGTAAGTTTTTTTTTAAATGCTAGAGACACTACCCCTTTCTTATAGGAGCTGAGCTGTTCTCACATAGTGACATCTTCCCTACTACCTTCTTCCATCTCATCCCTCAAAGAACCTGAAGCTGATAGTAATTATCACCTTCTAACGCATGATGTCATCTAATTATCTGGTAATACTTATTAGAATAATAAGTGGCTCATGCTTGCAATCCTATAGCAGTTGTGACCTGCACATTCCTTTGGATTTTCCATTCAATATTTTTAGGCTGTGGTTGGCTTTGGATAACTAAAAACTGCAGAAAGTGAGACCACAGATTTTCTGTATTTTCTCCCAGTGAATTACAATGTTTACGTTCTTCAAATTTGTGACTTGAGTTACACATAGCTGTTCTTGGGATTTGGTTTGCTTTTAAATTTTGGTCAATATAAACTTCCAGTTATGACAGTTTGTGTTCACCCCACAACCATGATAGATATGTAGCTTACACTTTGTACCCTTGCCCTTAGTTTCCTTATAAAACTAGTGAGGGAAGAAACTGCCTTTCTGTGTTCAGACAACAAATACAAAGAAGTTCCAAAGGACACTGCTCAGGAGATGGTTTGACCTGAAAGCTGTAAGACAAGAAAGGTGAGTCCTAACTGAAGGCCACATGACATACCATGAAGAAAACGTAACTTCGACACTTTAGTACAAGGCAATGAATCTTACAGGCTTTCATTCTTTTCTAGGATTGTATAGCTTGAAGTTTTGATTTGTAGAAATTATCAAATGGGCTGTTACTTCAGTATTGGAATGTTTCAGTGTAGGAGAGAATGTGAGACTTTCAAATACTAAAATTCTCAGATCCTATGCCCAAGAAGGATTCTTAGTAATATTGCTCAGAAGAGTCAAGGTGTACATGCTGGGTCCAGAAAGGAGTGTGTTTTTAATTTGGGCCTGACACTGAGACCAATGCCAAAAATGCTGAGTTACGAACTACTTAGTGTTTCAATTTGGTATGTTTTCTAGGACCCTATCATTGAAATATAGAATAAGATAAGCTGGAGAAAGATATAAATAAATATTAAGTATGGAATAACTAATGTTAGGCTAACCCTCCTTAACAGAAGATCAAATACAATCTAAATGTTTAGAGAAATTTGATCTATGCCATTGGACAGGTCATTACTTACAGATAGCAACAGGGGTGATGACATCACAACATGAAACAGAAACCAGACTAATGCCCATCTTAAACTAAACAACACCAGTTCAAAATTTACTTTTTAATGTCACAATGTTAAACAATGCTAAAGGCAAGGAAAAAATAGCAACTTGATCTAAGAAAAACTACTCCTAGAAAATTAACACTGAATAAATAAAATATCTTAATTATCAAGACAAAAGTCTTTGTTCATCAAATCCCATTTCAAGATCCCCACCTAGTTTTACTCCTCCAGAATTATTATATCATTAATTTAGTCCAGACACAACCAGGTTGCCTGCTTTATATTAACCACTTTAAAATCACTTAACCAAGGTCTGAAAGCCTCAAAAGTATCATTTACATTCTGTATTTGAAGACACTATTGTAACCTGGATTCTGCAGTAGGTCTAAGAAACTTAGTTGTGCTTTTGTTGACCTCTTGGAAGGTCAGTGGTCAACAGACAGAACTCACTCACTATTTAAAGAAGTGTCAATACCCAACAGCCTATAAACACCACAAATACAGCAGCTAGAGTTGAACAAATTGGAAGGATCTCTGATTGCAGCAAAGGGAAAATGCATACCATGGCAAATGTGGATGTGTCTCAAAAAGCAGGTGCTAGGAAGGCATTTTAAAACTGAGTTTTTGCTGGATAATTTGGGTCAGCTTAAAGGAAGTCACACTTTGATACAGAGTGACCATTGGCAGGAATTGGGGGCAATTCTATAATTGGCTGTTGTATTACTTATCTTTTACTGTATAACATATAGCCACAAACTTAACAATTGAAAACTAGTCATACTTATCATTTCTGTGGGTAAAGGCTACTGTAGACATAGATTTCTGTTTCAGAGATTTTCACAAAGTCACAATCAGGATGTCAACTCTGGCTGTCCTGTCATCTCATGGCTTTACTGGGAAAGGATCCACTTCCATGTTCATATAGTTGTCGACAGGATTCTGTTCCTTGTATGGTTTGTCTTACTGGGGGCACCTACAACTGGAAGCTGTCCTGAGTTCCTAGCTATGTGGGCCTCTCCATATTGCAGCTTACTTGAACAAAGTCAGAAAGGCAGAGCGTCAAAGAGTCTGCTGGAATGGTGGGTGTTGACAATATATTTTGATATAATCCCATAAGTGAAACTTCATCATCTTTGCCTTAATCCACTGGTTGAAGGCAAATCAGAAGTCCTGTCTGCATTCAAGAGAAGGTGGGAATAATTTGGGATATCTTAGAGTAAGTCTGTTAAAGATATCTTAACTTCTTACCTAGAATGAGGGAAGAACAAAACAAGGCTAAAGCTGTGATTAGTAAAGAAACAGCACTTGTGCTAATCAAGATGGGGGAAATTTGGTCATTTTTTTGTTTTGATGTTCATGTTTTGTATGTGTTTAAGGGTGATTATGGAATGATATTGTTTGGATCTTCACCTATTATCTGTCACAGACGTTGGTGCCATCTCTGGCATAGTATGATATTGAGATCCTATGAAATTGTCTGTGTTTGACAATAGGACACTGAAGTGCCGGATGAGCTGCTCACCAGACTAAGGTCTAATTGACAGTTTAAGAACAGTTTTTGCTGTTGGGGCTATATTTCTTCCTCATAAAAAATAAATTTGGTCATATAGTAGAGAATAACAAATCTTGGAAAATAAAGGAGAAAGAAAAATTACAAATAAGAGCAGGGATAATTTTTATACAAACAAGACTAACCATTAAAGGCAACTCTTTAGTTGAAGTGGATTTTAAATGCTCCTTCAGGACTTTATTATATTTAATTTAGAGACTATTATGTGTGCTTATGTAAAAGCTACCATTTTTAATGAAAACCATTTTATTCAATAACCTGGCTATACATCCTTTTAAGTTATTTTTTATTTAGTTTCCTAAGGTCCTGGGTTAAAAGATACTGAGAGAGATTTAGAACTGGAGACCTTTGCAATGAACTTAGGGTTTTGCTCAAAATTGATGTAATGGAAAGTTCAACAAGGTTTTTATCTTAAATTTTAGAAAAAAGACTTACAAAAATCACATATGGATCTGCAAGTAAATTAAAGATGTGATGATTTGAAAATAATTAAATAAATGATTTTATCATGCCAATGGTAATACCAAGGTTATTGATTTAATCCTCCAATGATGTGCAGTCAAGTGGGATAATGAAGCTGTGTCAGTCTGTGACTGAGCATAGTTATAGAGATGAAAAGAAGCCCCTATGGAATCTACAGTCAAGATCTGAAACTGTGAGCACTACTTCTACAGAGAATCTTGACCAGAGATGAATAAATAGCACCAACACGATTACCTTACAAAATGACAAGAAAGCCATGGTCGAGATATAAGAATTACTCTCCAGTAAGTTGTCTTTCAAGATAATGAAAGATTTTTACTGACACCAAAGCTTGTTTTAGGATTTAGGATTTGGACAATTTCATTTGCCCAAACTCTTGAGTCAGATTAACTCTTCAAAAACAGCAATCAAAAAGCTTTTCCACCACTGCATTTGCTCATTCATCAGATTATTTCTTTGCTGATTCTTTGTTGTATATGATCCACATTCCACATAATAGTAGAATGAAGATTCAGGCAGAGTCCTCCCTTCATGTCCTGTTTTCCCTCCTCTACTCCCTAGTTACCTGTTCTTCAGGTCTCAGGAGAAATATTATTAAGATTTTATAACATTTTCCTTGAAGATATTCCCCCTCTTATTCATAGTATGCAATAGTGTTCTGCTGTAATTTTATAATACCCTAGCTCCTGCCTATATCAAAGAACTTATACCTAAATCACTGAATTACTGATCTTTCTCTCTACTAAGAAAAATATACAAAAATTATTTTAAATACAATTATAGAAAGCCATTGTTTTAGATTAAGATCCTGCACTGGCCCCAACAGATCAGATGAAAAATCAAAATGCAGTCACCCATGCTAAATCAACTGAATCTGAGTTTTTATCTCATCTTCTCAAAATCATGAGAATAAGGGTCAGATTTTTGAAACAGGGCAGTCAGTATGAGAATGAAGTTCCCTCTGCTTTAATTTCTATATCTTTTAATCCTTACAAAAATAATCTAAAATAAAGTGATGAAAGTGATGCGATGCTAATCAATCAAGTATTTTTATTTGTGCTTTGAGACAGAGTCTCACTATGTAGCCCAGACTGGCCTCAAACTTGTGACCCTCCAGCCTCAGCCTCCCAAATTTTGGGATTGCAGGCATACACCACCACTCCTAGCAGTTATTTTTTTATAGTTCTGTTTCCCTCCCCACACCTTGATGGAGAGCTCAATCACTGGCCTCGCTAACTGCATTTTTTTCCTTCTCTGGCTGTCTTTTCCCTCTTTTAACTTTCTTTTTTGCTCCGGAGTCACTCTTTTCTAAAGTTGTCTTGGATTCCAAGATTGATAAACATCTTTTATCGATCAATCAATTAAACAAGGGACTGAAATGATCACCATGCTACATAGGATACATCACCCCATAATGAGAACATCCCCTAAGTGGAAGAAATTACTCCATCATGGGAACTGACGCACAGTAGTACCGGGAGCAATTTTATCATGGGAACCAGATCGCTCCCCTCAAGCGATGACAGTGACAAGCACTTCTCTGGAACCACCTTGCAGAAGCAGGCCTGAGATAATGATCAACCAGAACATTGGCCTGACAAGATTACCTGCTCTGTCAGCTCTGCAAACATCCAGCCTTCACTTTTGTTTCCCTTTCCTGTAAAAAAAATTCTTATCAGATCTGGAGTCACTGAACATTTTTATCTGTTCTTCCCAAAGTGGCCCCATTGGTTAACGCTCCTTTCTCTGCCCTTTGCCACTGTTTTCTTTTTAATGGGATTGAGACAGGTGGTCTCATCAAGTCCATTGGAAACCCAGAATGGGGTTTTGCCCTAAAACTTCAGTAACAACCTTATAATAGCTTAGAAATTATCAATCTATTTCTTATTCATTGTTTCTACTTTTTCAACTTTTCTTCATCTATAAAATTAATCTTTTCTGCTCAGACCTTCAGAAAGCTTATTTCTTTGTGGAGTAAACTGTTGTCTGAGTCTATAATCACAAAATAAAGCTAATTAAGATCTTTAAGCTAAATTTGTTGTGATTTTGTTTTTGACACTTGCAAATAAGCAAAAATGATTGCTATGATTTTTCTCAGTGTTTTTGTCAAACATGGTCAAGTCCAGCTAGAGATTATCTAAATCCTAAGGGTATATGCTTCTGTTTAACTTTCTATTTTACTATTGATTTAGACAATTTGTACTTCTGTAAGGATAGTCATTAACCTTGTAAGTTCAACTAATTTTTGTCTAAATTAGCAATCTTATTGTAGGTAAGGAAAAAATCTTTTCCTCTCTACCTTCTTAGTTACAATGCTTCACGTTTACAAATGAAACAGTTAAAAGACAGGTTAATAAGACAAAAAAATAAAATTTTAGTCTGGTACTATGCAAAGAAATGAGGTTCAAGCCAGATATGGTTACACCGGTAACCCCTGCACTCTGGAGGTTGAGACAAGAAGATTGAGTTGAGGCCAACCTAGACTATGTATGGCAAAGAAGAGTTGTTTCATTGTGTAGATAAGATCTCTTAAATGAAGAGTTATCTCTGATAGGAGACATATTTATCAATATAAATTTCCTTCACAAAATGGAATTTTATACTCTCTTTTAGGTATTGGGGAAATGTAATCTGAATATTTCCAATTGCCTTTGGCTCCAAAAAACCTATGCCAGAGAGACATGCAATGGGGTGGTATGCTTTGGTAACCATCATTATTAAACATTGTTTCTTTCAGTCACTCTAAATATTTCCTTCTTTCCAATTCTCTTTGAACCTTCTGTGATGTTTAATTCTGTCAACCTGATTGGATTAGTATGCCTAGGAGTTTGGTAAGTACATCTCTTGTGTATCTATGAAGGCTTTTCTAAAAAGGATTAGACTATGAGGACTCTGACCTAAAGAACGGTTTAATTAATTGATGGATTCAAAATCTGAATAGGTTATTGAAAGGAAGTAGAACTGATTGCCCTGTTGGAGAAGGTAGGTCACTGGGGCCATAATGTTGGGTCTAGGCCCCTCCCTGTTACTGCTCTCTGCTTCAATCTGCCATGAGATGAACAGCTCTCCTCTACCACACACTCTCACTGCCATAATGTTCAGTCCAACCACATGCACATGAGGCCAAGCAACCATGAAAACATGAGTGAAAATAAGTAATTCCTCCCCTTAGGTTGTATTTGGTATTTGGTCTCAGGAGCAAAAAATCTATCTAATACACAATCCTTACCATGTTATAGAGTCTATCTTTAATAAGTGAAATAAGTCCTTGACACATATTTATCTCATGTTCCTATGACAGTTATGCACTTAAATAATAATAATAATTATTATTATTGTCATTATTGCAGTATTGGGGTTTGAGTACGGGGCTGACACCTTGAGCTACTCCACCAGCCCTTTTCTGTGACAGACTTTTTTTTTTCTTTTTAATTTATTTTTTATTCATATGTGCATACAATGTTTGGGTCATTTCTCCCTCCTCCCCTCATCCCCTCCCTTTACCCCCACCCCCTCCCTCTCCCTCCTCACCCCCTCGATACCAGGCAGAAACTGTTTTGCCCTTATCTCTAATTTTGTTGTAGAGAGAGTATAAGCAATAATAGGAAAGACCAAGAGTTTTTGCTAGTTGAGATAAGGATAGCTATACAGGGAGTTGACTCACATTGATTTCCTGTGCATGTGTGTTACCTTCTAGATTAATTCTTCTTGATCTAACCTTTTCTCTAGTTCCTGGTCCCTTCTCCTACTGGCCTCAGTTGCTTTAAAGTATCTGACTTTTTCATGATAGGGTTTTATGAACTATTTGCCCACGCTGGTTTTGAACCATGATCCTGCTGATTTCTGCCTCTTGAGTAGCTAGAATTACAGGCGTGAGCCACCAGTGCCTAGCTAGTACTTAAATTATTGAAAATTATACTTCCACATTTCTAGTCTCTTAGAGTCTGTGCCTTTCAACCCTATATTCACAGTGTTTAGAATACAGCAAGATCTTGGGAATGTTTACTGCATGAACTGAATATTACAAAAAAAAGAAAGGAGACTTAGGATATGAACTTGTTTTAAAAAAATTCATGTACTTTCTGGTGTAATGTGAAATTCAATTGAAAACCCAGTTTTTAAGTTTCTAATCCAAGGACATTTCTAATGAAACATGAAAGCCTGAACACCATATATAGGGCTAGATCTTCAAATACTATGGTTACCACATGCTTGGAACAAAATATTCTGTTACCTGAAATAAAACTGAAAAATGGCATAACCGCTTTAAACTTTATTACAATATTCAATCACCTTTATGGATGTCAAAAATTATGTATAACTATAATATAAAGTAGGTAGTTAACATAACAGTATCACCCATTACATATTTAGTGAACAGTTTTATTACTATAATACCCAGATATTAAAATTTCAAAAAGAAAATGTAATAAATACAAGTTATTTTTAGAAAAAGGAAGCACAGCAGGTCAAAATAGTGCCATATTTTTAACATTTGTGAATCATAATATTTATAACAATTTCCACAGTGTGCATTTGTAGAGCAAGAGAGAACATCACATGGTCTGACCAAAAACTTGCATTTTCTTTCTGAAAATAAATCTCAAAATATGGACAAAAATAATTTCCCTCATTTTTCTTATTGAGAGAGGCAGAGAGAGAAAAAAAGAGAGAAAGACAAATGAAAGAAAACTAATAGTTGTCACAAAAGAGTCTCAAGAAAGTGACTTTTTAATTCTGATTTTTAGATGTTTCTTAAATAAATGCACACACCATCATAATCACAAAAATGATCTGAAGTATTGGGCTATAACAAAATAAAATGCAAAAGAACAACCTTTTCCTTCTCTAAATATGTAAATTCTGCAGGGGAGGAAATGATCTTATCTTTTTCTTCAACCTTTCTAAATTCCCAGTTGGGCCCCTGTAACAAAATATAGGTTAATAAGAGAAAAGAATGCATCTTTATCAAATACGAGTTTTATATGACATGGGAGGCTTCATAAGAAACTGAAGGCCCCAAAAAATGGCCTGTTTGTTCACATTCCTCGTCATGTCCCTCTGTTTTAGGAGGAAAGCATGTTCCTCTCCTCCAGCTACATGGAGAGCACCTCTCACCTGAGGATCTTATGATCTTATGATCTCCAGGAAAGGTCAGAACATCCTTCCTGCACATGGTATTTCTCAAGTTCTTTCAGCTTAAAAATTTGCTATGCCAAGGTGCCACATTTTAGGGTAGTATATTCTAAATGTCTTCACTTCTGAATATATATAAATGTCATACCAAGAAATCTTTACAAAATTTCCTCTAATAATGAAGAAATCAAATAGTTATGCTTATTTTATGACTTTTTTTCTAGATAAGTTCATGGGGAGGAAGTGATTACTCACAATAAAAGTAATGTGTTTGAGTCACTATTTTCTTTATTAAAAGGATTTGATAGGTCACTGCTGTGGTTTAAATGCCTCCACCAAAACACCTGTTGGGGACTGGCGATGTAGCTCAGTGGCAGAGCACTTGTCGAGCATGAATGAGACTCTGAGTTCATTCTCAAGCACTTGAAAGAACTTGGTAAGTAAGAAACTATTAATGCTAGGACAAATTACATTCAGATATACATATGTGCATGCAAAATGCTACTTAAAAAATTCAAATCCTTTGACTGATTCATCGTATTTTTCAAGGAGTACTAGTTGGAGCTAAGGGAAATAAAAAATATTTAGCAATTCTTGATGCATGCAGGTACTTTTATTATATTTCTACTCAAGGGATTATTATAAAATGGGAAACACTCAAATTTGAAAGGTGTTCAGGTATTATTTTGGAGACAAAATATTTGCATCTTAAAAGATTTATAAAATTATCATATATATGAATATACTATTATGGCAATTATTGATATACTTAGAATATTATGCAATTATTACTGTTTTGCATAGAAAATTTGGAATAATCTAGATTTCAACTGTGTCAATGATATTTAGCTAAGAAATATTCTTAAATGTTCTTATGCTCTTTTTGTCCTCTTAGTATCTTAAATAATATTTTATGATGTTTACAAATCTGTGAGAGTTACAGCAAAAACAGTAACAGCCCCAATAAAAGTATGATATATGATGAATATATATTGATCCCAAACTTACTTTTCAAAGTGCATGCTTGGAAGGTAGAAGGAAAATTATTTTTAGAATTTGAACAAGAAAAATCACAAAGAAGGTGGCAAAGTTTCAAAGTCCACTAATTTAGCTGGTCTGAAAGATTTAAATTCAGTTGAACAAAGAATGATCTAAAAGTTAAAGAAGAAATACATGCTACTGACTTTTGAAACCTTTCATGCTTAAGTTTAAATACTTTAAAAAGTCTTTCTTTAAGTGGTTCTGTTATTCTATTTACATCATGTCCTTATAATTCTCACAATATTTCTATATACTATTTCATGTACTATCTGAACCACCAAAGTCTAACAATCATCTAAGAACCTGCTTATTGGTAGCAGTCTACTTTCATGTGACAGTCTTTCAAGTTGATTACTATGGAATTGATCTTAAAGTATCCCCAACAAACCTTTAACTTCTTCATATCTATTTACTAGCAATTACCAAACCTCTCTGAGCCTCAGTGACACACATATATAATTGGGCTCATTCCAGTCAACAAGAGTCGTACTGATAACTGAATTGAGGCAATTTTTTAAACATGTTTTCAAAAACATAGTGTGTCATACAAATGATAGTATTATAAACAACCTGAGTTTTCCAAACTCAATCTACTCTATTTATTGTGCATTTGAATTAGAAGGGAAAGGTAATAAATAATTTTTCTCAACTTTAATTTTGCCTCTATTGCTTGAGCAGTTATGCCTTATTTGTTAGCAGTGGCTAGGGTGCAGAAAAGTATATTTAAAACAAGGATGCATACATTAAGATCAGTGAGTGTCCAAAAAGATCTGAGAACAGCAACATTTTAATAAGAAACCTGATAATATTAATTTATATAAAGTTTAACCATGAAGTTAATTAGTTAAACAAAAATTCAGGCCAAAAGAAGGAAATAGTTTGATCTACATGAAAACCTACAACAAAGAGGGTAAAGACAACATATAAAATTATTGATGACTGTTCCAGGAAGAAGTTCTCAAGAATAAATTTTACCATCATCAACCCTTAGGCCAGGTGTGGTGGCACATACACATTCTCTCAGCTATTCAAGATGTTGAGTCAGGAGGATGGCAAATGCAATGCCAGTCTGGGCAACTTAGTGAGACGCTATCTTAAAGTTCAAAAGGGCTGGGTTTGTTTGTACCTTCCTGGTACAACATTAGAAAAAGGGGTGGGGAGTAACACACCCCCTCCATCAAAAAAGAGCCCCAGTTTATAGCTAATATTCACCAACTACAAATCAAAGTATAGTTTTATGTCCCATACAGCACACACACACACACACACACACACACACACTTCTCTGAATTTGGTTACTATGATTTAACCACTGAGTCTAACTATGTGACAAAGTTTGCTTTTGCTTTTTTTTTTTTTTTTTTTGCTTTGGTAGGGTTGGGGTTTGAACTTAGGGCTTTATGCTTGCAAAACAAGTGCTCAATCACTTGAGCCACACACCTCTAGTCCATTTTGCTCTGGATACTTTGGAGATGGGGGTCTCATATACTATTTGCCCAGGCTGTCCTTGAACCATGATGCTCACTATCTCAGCCTCCCAAGTATTTAGGATTACTGGCCTGAACTACTAACACCCAGCTACAATGTAAGTTTTGAAGTCTAGACAAACTAAAGACCAACCCTGGACTTAGTGACAAACAAGGCATCCCTGAAGAATATGCTAAATTATATAAGGATGAAATTCATAGAAAGATAATATAACACAGACATACATAATAAATTAGAATACAGCAGTCATCTTCGCTCAAATTTTGAGTGGTTAAAGACCATTCCAAAAACTTAATGATGATCCAGACTTTGATCTTGAGCATTTCAATACAACTACACTAAGTGTAATAATTTAGTTCAGGAAATACTGATTACATAATTTAATGGGCTGGTAGTAACTTAAGTGATACAAATACAATGGTAAAAAAAAAAAAAGGTGAAAAATAACACCACTAGCCCTGAAATTGGTATTCAATTATTGAGGTGCTACTCTCTGCAGAGTGCCAAACTACACACTATAAATGCATATATAAATATATAAGTGAATGTTCAGCAAAGAGCTACATAGCACAATAATAAAACTGATCATTTTGGGGAAAAATGTAGGTTACCAAGCATTAAATGATTATTTACTTTGTGGGATGTTGAATTTGTAACCACTCAATTTAATCCCTATTTAAACCATATGATTCATCATAAAGGCTCCTCATCTCCTGCAGCTCAAAGCTAGTTAAGGGCAGTTAAGTACTTAGTGTTCCCTTAAGATTCAATGACTATTGCTTTTATTGGACCCATTTATGTACCATTATTGCAGTGATTAATTGTCCTTTACTTCCTTTTTATTTGGTTAAAAAATGTTTGCCCAGCTGTTCAAATATTTTATAAGTTGTACTAGGACATTGACTCATAAATTACTTTCTTTTTCCAACTAAACTAGTGTTTATTACAACAAGTTAAGTCAAATATCCCAAGGTTCTTAACTATTTTATAAGTGGGAGCAGGTAAAATAATACCCAAGGAACAGCCATTGAGCTTTACCACAGCCTTTGAGTTTCTCCACACTTTTTATTAAAGATGAACCATAAAAAATGTGAAAGAGCTTCTGGCTTCCTGCCAACCTGGGCAAGACTGTTATGGAGCAGCTCTACAGCAACACACAGACAAGACTGAAGCCAAGGAGTGAGCATGCAAAGACTGTAATCTATATTTGTGCACAGATATTGACTGAATTGCATTCAGAAACTGCAGATCTCAGATTCAAGCAGTTTGTGAGATCCTATTATCAATATAAGGTTTACTTGGAAAGTCCTACAACTTTTAATTGTAGGTACCCATACTTTTTTTAACCAGGTTCTTATCTGTTAATGTTTATGGAAATCATTAAGAAAATTTAATGTGTGCCAAAATACATCCTAGTTGTCATTTGCCAGTTCAGCCAGCCTCCTGCTTGCAGTAACTGTTGTACAATCTTGTGAATCTCCTGTCATCCAGAGATTTGCTTTTGTCAAGAGAGCTTACATCACTTTTCCACAGTCCTCATTCCATACAGCACATCACTGCTTCAATCCTCCTGTACACTTTCTCTAGTCTTCTATTTTTTATCCTTGGCTTTCCATATTCTTTATCCTCCCTCTATTGTTAACTGAAAACCTTAACTTTCTTCACTGATGAGAACTTTCTCTAGTCTTCTATTTTCTAATCCTTGGCTTTATCCTTTCTCTACTGTTCACTGACAACCTTGACTTACTTCACAGATGGGAACTTCTATTCCTCCCATGAAAGGGGAGTTTGTCTTCATCTATATATATCTTCCTTCTTATTATAACAGAGTACTTTTACTTCCATCAAAGACTAATTGCTCCATATTTGTCCAGGATCTCACTTCTTATTCACATATGAATAACTTGCTTTTCTCAATGTGGCTGCTGCTTTTCTGAAAGTAATCTATCCTTTAAAAAGCCTAAATTCTTTTAGAATATTCTATTTGTCTCCACCTCCCTTCCCTCCTCCTGTTTCTTTGTCATATGTCTATGAGGAGAATTCATTATTTGTCTGGATTTGTATTATTTTAGTCACCTGAATTTTCAAGTTAAGGTTCTTCATTGGTTCTGGCAAGTTCTTTATTTTAAACTGCCCCACTCCATTCTTTCTTTCTGAGATAATGATTGAATTTATAATGTGCTTTCTCACTATGTTCTCTATCACTCCTCTGCTCCTCTGTATTTTCATTTCTTTCTCTTTGTAAAATACTCTGAATATTTTGTTCTGAAATACATCATAGTTCACTAATTCTCTCTTCAACTATGTCTAGTATGATTATTATGTTGATGTAATGATATTTTAAATTAGTTTGGTCAAGGAAGAAAAAAATAGAGAAGCATTAGTTCAGGGCACTTAAAATGGAGTCAGGAGGCCAATGTTTCTAGTCACATCCATATTGGAACCTTTGAACTGGATTGCAGAGATACCTAACTACCCCACCTTCCTACCCACTGCTTCATCCAACCCGAGCCCCATGTAAGCTAACTTTTGAACTGGAGCAAACCACAGCTTCCTGAAGCACTGTTAGCATTACTCTGCTGACCTGTGCAATGGGTCCGCTGCTCCAAACTAGCAACAGACTTAGACCCTATCCAGTCCCATTCTCAAAAGACAGCTTCGCTCCTGCCAGCACCAATCAATTCCTCAGTAACATGTAATTTCCAAGCCTCCAGTGGTTCAAATTATAAATATAGTCACCATTTAAAACCTCAGAGCACATTTTCAGAACTACTTATACCTGTGTTTTCCCAGAATTACAACCCTAATTAACTTCAAATAAATATAATTTTCTTTGTTCTCAACTAGTTTAATTTCATTTTCAGTCAACAGTTGTAATTTATTTCTATTCTTAGGAGATTTGAGATTCATTTTCAATATGTCACTTTGCTTATGTTCCTGTTTCCAGCAGATATATTCAAGTTTGTCTGTTGCTTCTTAAACATAGATGACAGATTACAATATCTGAAACATTTGAGGAGCTATTTCTGTTCCTGTTGCTCATCTTGTCATTATTTCTCCTTTCTGAGATCTACTTAGATGTTGATTTTAATTTCCTATGGGTTTTGCTAGTATTGTGCCTTAAAAGTTGTATAATTAAACATAATTTTTAAACCATCTAAAGCCCACAATATGGTAACCACAGTATTCTCCTAGTTTTCTTCTGCCACATAAATGAGTGCAGTCATGATCAGCATAAAACTACCATCAAATCAAATTATAAATTTTCTTTTTTATTATTACAAATTTTTATTAGGATATATTCATTATATGGGGGGTTCATAGTGACAATTCCAGTTGCACTTATATTGTACCTTATTTACACTGATCCCATCTTCTCTCCCCCTCAGTCTCCTCCCCACCCCACATAAAACAATTGCAAGAGATTTTTAGTTCTGTCTCATATAGGTGTATGAAGTCCATCAACCATATACCATCACCTTAATCTCCTTCCTTCACTAGTATCCCACCCCACACACACACACATGCTGCATATTTTACAATGCTGGTTTTTGTAATTAATATTTGAGTAGATGTTCAAAGGGATGTCTCAATTACATGTCCACTGTGGGTGTGCTTTACTTTGGTCTGTTCAATCTGTTCAGATGCTCTCCCTGACCCCTCTACCTCCCACTCCCCATTTTTCAACAGCTTTCAATACATATCCTTAGATCCTCTACCTTTACATCTTATGGTACGTGACATTGCCGATCATTTGCAATCATTCTCTTTTCCTGTCCCTCGTTCCCTGAGTTCCGTAGAGCAGTTCCACTGTTACAAACATGTTCTACATCTGTGTTTGTATATGATCATGCCTGTTTTTGCATATATGTTTATCTTTGGATCTAGCTTCCCTGAATGAGGGAAAACATGAGTCTTTTGTGTTTCTGGTCCTGGCTAACTTAGCATGATGTCCTCCAATGCATCCGTTTACCTTCAAACCCCATGCCATTATTCCTTGTGGCTGAGTAATAATACATTGTGTACACATACCACAGTTTCATGATTCATTCATCAATCATAGGGAATCTGGGTTATTTCCAGAGCTTGGCTGTTGTGAATAGTGCTGCAATGAACATTGCTGTACAGGTGTCTCTACTGTATCCTGTCTTATGTTCTTTTTGGTAGATGCCTAGGAGCAATATGACTGCACCATATGGCAGTTCCATCTCTAGTTTTTTGAGGAATCTCTGTACTTCTTTCCATAGTGGTTGTACTAATTTTCATTCCCACGAGCAGTGTATAAGGGTTCCTGTTTTGCCACATCCTGGCCAACATTTGTTGTTATTACTACCTTTGATTGTGGCCATTCTAACTGGGGTTGTTTTGATTTGCATCTCTTTTATAACCAGGAAAGCTGAACACTTCTTCATGTATTTACTGGCCATTTGTACCTCTTCCTTTGAGAATTCCCTTTTTAATTCATGTCCCCATTTGTTCATTGGTGTGTTGATTCTTTAGGGGCTGAGATTCCGGATATTAGTCCCCTATCAGATAAGTAGCTGGCAAAGATTTTCATCCATTCTGTGGACTGTCTTGAATCTGGTGACTGTTTCCTTTGCTGTGCAGAAGCTCTGTAGTTTGATGCAGTGCCATTTGTTCATTGTTTCTCTTGAGTTCTGTTTAGAAAGGCATTCACTATACCTATCTGTTCCAGTGTATTTCCTACTGCTTCTTGGAGGTGTTTCAAAGTTTCAGGCCTTATATTAATGTCTTTGATCTACTTTGAGTTGGTTTTGGTACAGGATGAAATGCAGGCATCCAGTTTCAGTCTTCTACATGTGGATATCCAGTTTTCCCAGCAGCATTTGTTAAAGAGGATGCCTTTATTCATTGTGTGTTTTGGGCTCCTTTGTCAAAGAACAGTTGGCTGTAGATGTATGGGTTTATGTCTGGATCTTCTATTCTGATCCATTGGTCTTCCTGTCTGTTTTGTGGCAATACCATGCTGTTGTTTATTGTTATGGCTCTGTAATATATATTGAAGTAGGGTATTGTGATGCCTCCAGCACTGGACTCTTTTGCTCAGAATTGCTTTGGCTATTTGTGTTTCTGTATGTATTTCATGGTTGTATTTTCTATTTCTATGCAGAATGTCATTGGAATTTTGATAGGGATTGCATTGAACATGTAGATTGCTATTGATAGTATGGCCATTTTCACAATGTTGATTCTACCAATCCACAAGCATGAAAGTTCTTTCCATCTTCTGATGTCTTCTTCCATTTCTCTCTTCAGTGGTTTATAGTTACCATTAAAACAGTCTTTGGTTTCTTTCCTTAAATTTATTCCAAGGTACTTTACTGTTTTTGAGGCTATTGTAAATGAGATTGTTTCCCTGGTGTCTTTCTCAGTCTGTGCATTGGTGGTATATAGAAAAGCTACTGATTTCTGTATGTTAATTTTTGTATCCTGCTGCTTTGCCAAAAGAGTTTATGATTTCTAGTAGCTTTTTTGGTAGAAATTTTGGAGTCTTTTAGGTATAGGATCATGCCAACTGCAAATAGGGATAGTTTGATTTCTTCCTTTCCTATTTGAATCCCTTTTATTTCTTTCTCTTGTTCTATTGCTCTGGCTAGGAATTCCAAAACTATATTGAATAAGAGTGGGGAAAGTGGACAACCCTGTCTCCTTCCTCTTATGTTGGCTCTAGGATTGTCATATAGAGCCTTTATTATGTTGAGGAACATTCCTTCTATTCCTATTTTCTTCAGGGCTTTTATCATGAAAGGGTGTTGGATTTTGTCAATGGCTTTTTCTGTGTCTCTTGAGAAGATCATGTGATTTTTCTCCTTGCTTCTATTTATAAGCTATATTACATTTATTGGTTTATGTATGTTGAACTATTCTTGCATCCCTGGAATGAAAATGACTTGGTCGTGGCATATGATCTTTTTGAAATTTGTTGAGTTCTATTTGTCAGTATTTTGTTGAGAATCTTTGTAAGTATATTCATTAAAGATATTGGTCTATAATTCTCTTTTCTGGTTACTTTTTATTGGGTTTTGGAATGAGTATAATGCTGACTTTGCACAATGAGTTTGGTAGTACTCTTTTCCTTTCTGTTTCTTAGAAAATTTGAGAAGTATCAGTGTGAGCTCTTCTTTAAATGTTTGGTAAAATTCAGTTGTGTATCCATCAGGACCTGGGTTCTTCTTTGTAGGGATACTATGTATTACTGCTTCAATTTCATGGCATGTAATAGGAGTATTTAGATGGTTAATATCTTCTTGGTTCAATTTTTGTTAGTTATATACTTCTAGGAATGTATCCATTTCATCTTGATTTTCCAGTTTACTTGAATATAAGTTTTCAAAGTACTCTCTAATGATTCTCTGGATTTTGTTGGTATTTGTGGTTATGCCCCCTTTTTCATCTCTGACTTCATTAATTTGGGTCTTCTCCTCCATTTGGTCATGTTGGCTAAAGGTTTTTTGATCTTGTTAATCATTTCAAAGAACCAATTTTTGTTTCATTGATTCTTTGTATAGTTTATTATATTGTTTATTATAGTTATTCTTTGTATAGTTTATTCTCATTGATCTCAGCCCTGATCTTTATTATTTTTCTTCTTCAGTGGGTTTGCAGTTTTGTTTGTTCTTGTTTTGCTAAGAGCTTAAGGTACATCATTAGATTGTTTATTTGAGAGGTCTCTTTTTTTATGTAGGCACTTATAGCTATAGACTTTCCTCTTATCACAGCCTTTTCTGTGTACCACAGATTCTGATAGGTTATATTTCATTTTCTTTGGATTGTAGGAACTTTATTTCTACCCTTATTACTTCAGTCACTCATTGGTTTCTCAGCAGTGTGTTGTTCATCTCCATGTGTTTGAATATTTTCTAGGGATTTTTTTTGTTGAGGTCTAGTTTTAGTCCATTGTGATCTGATATGACACAGGTGGTTATTTTGATTTTCTTGAATTTGTTAAGGCTTGCTTTGTTTTTGTTTTTTTTTTTAATTTTTAATTCATTTATTCACATGTGTATAGATTGTTTGGGCCATTTCCCCACATCCTCACCAACACCTATTGTTGGTGATGTTTTTCATGATGGCTATTCTAACAGGGGTGAGGTGGAATCTTAGTGTGGTTTTGATTTGCATTTCCTTTATGGCTAGAGATGGTGAGCATTTTTTCATGTGTTTTTTGGCCATTTGAATTTCTTCTTTTGAGAAAGTTCTGTTTAGTTCAGTTGCCCATTTCTTTATTGGTTCATTAGTTTTGGGGGAGTTTAGTTTGTTAAGTTCCCTGTATACTGTGGTTATCAGTCCTTTGTCTGATGTACAGCTGGCAAATATTTTCTCCCACTCTGTGGGTGGTCTCTTCAGCTTAGAGATCATATCTTTTGTTGTGCATAAGCTTTTTAATTTTATGAGGTCCCATTTGTCCATCCTTTCTCTTCACTGCTGAGCTGATGGGGTTCTACTGAGAAAGTCCTTGCCTATACCTATTATTTTCAGGGTATTCCCTGCTTTTTCCTGTACTAACTTCAGAGTTTCAGGTCTGATATTAAGGTCCTTGATCCATTTTGAGTTGATACTAGTACAGGGTGATAAACATGGATCTAGTTTCAGTTTTTTGCAGATGGATAACCACTTCTCCCTGAACCATTTGTTGAAGATACTGTCTTTTCTCCATCATATATTTTTGGTGCCTTTGTCAAAAATAAGGTGGGCATAATTGTGTGGATTAATATCTGGGTCCTCTATTCTGTTCCACTAGTCTTCATGTCTGTTTTTATGCCAGTACCATGCTATTTTTATTGCTGTTGCTTTGTAATGTAGTTTGAAGTTGGGTATTGTGATACCTCCAGCATTGCTCTTTTTGCTGAGTATTGCCTTGGCTATTCATGGTCTCTTGTGTTTCCAAATGAACTTTAGGGTAGATTTTTCAACCTCTGTGATGAAAATCATTGGGATTTTGATGGGAATTGCATTAAACATGTAGATTGCTTTTGGTAGGATAGCCATTTTTACTATGTTGATTTTACCAATCCATGAGCATGAGAGATCTCTACACCTTCTGTAGTCTTCCTAGATCTCTGTCTTCAGGGATTTGTAGTTCTCCTTGTAGAGGTCATTCACGTCCTTTGTTAAGTTTACTCCTAGGTATTTGATTTTTTTTTGAGACTATTGTAAATGGAATCATTTCACATATTCTTTTTCAGTTTGTTTGTTATTGGTGTATAGAAAAGCTAATGTTTTTTTAAGTTGATTTTGTATCCTGTCACCTTGCTGTAGCTGTTTATGGTGTCTAGGAGTTTTGGGGTAGAGTTTTTTGGGTCTTTAAGGTATAGGATCATATTATCTGCAAACAAGGATATTTTGACAGTTTCTTCACCTATTTGTATTCCTTTTATTTCTTCTTCTTGCTTAATTGCTCTAACTAGAAATTCCAGTACTATGTTGAATAAGAGTGGGGATAGTGGGCACCCTTGCCTCATTCCTGATTTTAGGGGAAATGGTTTCAGTTTTTCACCATTAAGTATGATGTTGGCTGTAGGTTTGTCATATATAGTCTTTACAATGCTGAGGTACTTTCCTCTATTGCTAGTTTTCTTAGACTTTTTATTATGAAGTGGTGCTGAATCTTGTCAAAGGCTTTTTCTGGATCTATTGAGATCATCTTGAGATGATCAAGTAGTTTTTGTCCTTGCTTCTATTAATGTACTGTGTTACATTTACAGATTTGTGCATGTTGAACCACCCCTGCATCACTGGGATGAATATGACTTGGTTGTTGTGGATGATCTTTCTGATGTGTTGTTGGATTTGATTTGCCATTATTTTATTGAGGATTTTTGCATTGATGTTCATTAAGGAGATTGGCCTATAGTTCTCCCTTTTGGAGGTGTCCTTTTCTGGTTTTGGGATGAGTGTAATACTGGCTTCATTAAATGAGTTAGGCAGTATTCCTTCCCTTTCAATTTCATGGAACTGTTTAAGGAGAGTTGGTATTAGCTCTTCTTTAAAAATCTGATAGAATTTAGCAGAGAATCCATCAGGTCCTGGACTTTTCTTTTTTGGCAGACTCTTAATTGTTGCTTCAATTTCATTTTGTGTTATAGGTCTATTCAGGTGATTAATACCCTCTTGGTTCAATTTGGTCATAAGTATCTAGAAATCTGTCCATTTCTTCAAAATTTTCAATTTATTAGAATACACTTTCTCAAAATAGTCTGATGAGTTCCTGGATTTCCATAGTGTTTGTTGTTATCTCCCTTTTCGCATTTCTGATTTTACTTATTTGGGTTTTTTCTCTCCTCATTTTAGTCAAGTTTGCCAGTGGTCTGTCAATCTTATTAATTTTTTCAATGAACAGCTTTTTATTTCATTGATTCTTTGTATGGATTTTTTTGTTTCTATTTCATTGATTGCTGCCCTTTTTTAAAAATATTATTTCTCTCCATCTGCTTGCTTTGAGATTTGTTTGTTCTTGTTTTTCTAGGAGTTTGAGATGTAGCATTAGGTTGTTTATTTGAGATCTTTTTGTCCTTTTAATATATGCACTCATGGCTGTAAACTTTCCTCTTAGGACTGCCTTTGCTGTGTCCCATAGGTTCTGGTAGGTCGTGTTTTCATTTTCATTAACTTCCAGGAAACTTTTACTTCATCAATGTTCTAATTTTAATACATTGTGGTCAGATAGAATGCATGGGATTATTTCTATTTTCTTATATTTGCTGAGGCTTGCTTTGTGCCCTAAGATATTGTCAATTTTGGAGAAGGTTCCACAGGCTGCTGAAAAGAATGTATATTGTGTAGAAGTTGGATGAAATATTCTGTAGACATCAGGCTAGGTCTATTTGATCTATGCCATGTTTTAGATCTAGGATTTTTTGTTTGGATGATGTATCTATTGATGATAGTGGGATTTTAAAGTCTCCCATGACTACTGTGTTGGAGTTAATACATGCTTTTAGGTCCTTCAGGGTGTGTTTGGTGAAATTGGGTACATTGATGTTGGGTGCATATAGGTTGATAACTGTTATTTCCATTTGGTGTATTTTCCCTTTTATTAGTATGGAGTGTCCTTCTTTATCTCATTTGATCAATGTAGGTTTGAGGTCTACTTTGTCCGAGATAAGTATTGCTACTCCTGCCTCTTTTTGGGGACCATTGGCTTGGCAAATCTTCTTCGAGCCTTTCACCTTAAGCCAGTGTTTGTTTCTGATGATGAGATGGGTCTCCTATAAGCAACAGATTGTTGAATCTTCCTTTTTAATCCAGTTTTCCACACAGTGTCTTTTGATGGGGGAATTAAGTCTGTTAACATTCAGTGTTAGTACTGATAGGTATGTGGTGATTCCTGTCATTTAGTTGTTTTTGTTGTTTAAGGGTTTGATTGTGTGCAGCTGAATCAATGTTACTCTCTACTTTCTTGCCTTTTCTTCTGCTGTGGTTTGGTACTGCCTATCCTTTCATGGTTTTGTTTGCTTTCATTTTCTGTGTGCAGAATTCCTTGAAGAATCTTTTGTAGTGGTGGCTTGGTGGTCATATATTGTTTTATTTTCTGCTTATCATGGAAGATTTTTATTGCTTCATCTATTTTGAGTGATAGTTGTACTGGGTAGAGTATCCTAGAGTTGAAGTTATTTTCATTCAGTGTCTAGAAGATCTCACTCCATGCTTTTCTAGCTATTAAGGTTTCTGTTGAGAAATCTTCTGCGATTTTGATGGGGTGTACCTTTGTATGTTATTTGTTTTTTCTTTCTTACAGCCTTCAATATTCTTTCTCTATTCTCTGTGCTTATTGTTTTAATAATAATATGTCATGGGGATGTTCTATTTTGTTCAAGTCTGTTTAGAGTCATGGAGGCTTCCTGTACCTGAATGGGCATAGTTTTCTTCAGATTTGGGAAATTTTCTGTTATTATGTTGTTGAATATATTATGAAATCCTTTGGCTTGCACCTCTTCTCCTTCTTCAATGCCTATGATTCTCAGGTTTGGTCTTCTGATGGACTTGGTGAGTTCTTGCATATTCCTTTTTCAGGACTTGAGTTGTTTGACTAATAGCTCTTCAGTTTTTCCTTTGATTTCCATTTCATCTTCAAGTTCCAAGATTCTGTCTTCTGCTTATTCTAGTCTACTGGTGTGGCCTTCCATTGTATTTTGTATTTCTGTTTCATTCTTTTTTCTGAGGTTTTCCATATCATGGGTCACTTCCTCTTTAATATTGTCAATTTTCATCCTTAATTAATTTATGTCTCTATGGTGTTCTCTGTTTCATTTTGGTATTTTTTTTTAGGGATCCTATAAGTTCATTTATTTGTTTTTGTGTCTTTTCATATTCTTTGTTTTTGTTGTCTTGGAATTTCTTGAGTGCCTCCTATACATTTTGGTTGACCATATCTAATAACATCTCCATGAAATTCTCAGTGATTACTTGCAGGATTTGTTCTTCCAGGGTGTTCTTGTGGGCTTTGTTGGGTTCCTTGGCATCATTTATCTTTGTTTTGTTGGAGTCTGGATGTGGGTATCTGTTTTCTTCATTTCCCTCTGAATCCTGTACTAATTTATTTTTGAGGGGAGAATGGTTTCCATCCCTTTTTCATCTTTCCACTTCTCCATTTGGTACCGTTTCTGTCCCTAGTCTGTGTGTAATTTGGTATTAGCTAACTTATAATAGTAAAACTAACAAAACAAAGGAAGAAAGAAAAGAAAGAAAAAAAAAGAGAGAGAACCAAAGAAATCAACAGGGAGAGGTGTTGGACAAACAAACACATTAAAAAAAAAAAAATTCCAGGTTCAGGAACAATAGAATTTCAGTCTTACTAGTTCTGGTGTTACTCTTTCAGCATGCAGTCCTGGTTTTGCTATTTAAGCAGAAGCTCTGTCTTAGTCTTGACAGGTGGTGGGAGAGACTCACCATTTTTTTTTTCCTGTATTTCAGTGGCAGCTGCTTAGACGGTTCCTCCCTCAGTGAGGTGTGGCTTGTCCTCAGGTTCTGGAGATCAGCTCTGTGTACCACTAGCCATCCTGCTTTGGAGTTGGGTTTTTGCTGTGTTGGTTTACTGGGGGCTTATTTCTTTGCCTCATGCCTTTTCTCTGGGGCAAGGTCAGAGATCCATCAGCTGGCTCTGCTGTCAGCGTGTTATGCTGGTTTGCTGACTGCTTTTCAATTTTGCATCATTGTTTGACTTTTGATGTTGCTCACTGGCTCAGGAGATGAGTTTTGTGGACTGCTATCTGCCCTATTTCAGGCAGCAGCTTATCACTGGCCCACTGTTGGCCCTTCTGCCTTTCTAGTCTTTGTTTACTGAAAGCTTGCATGCAGATCAGTTCCTTTCCCCTTCCCCCTTCTCCAGTGCATTTAGAGCACCCCGCCTCCTGCCTGTGTGTCCTTTTCAGTTCCTTGTTTATTATTAAGGGTTTTTTTGTTTTTTTGTGTTCTTTTTTTGTTTTTTTTTTTTTTTTTGCGGGGTGGAGTTCAGTCTGTCCAGGGAGCTATGCTGGTTTATCTCAAGGGTAGCTGTGGGAATATGGTGTGTCACTTATTTGCTCACCTGTTGATCTGCGTCTCCCAAGAAGGTTTGGAGCTGGCATCTGGTGGTGTGAGAGCCCTCCTGGTTTCTCAGTGTAATGTGGTGTGGAGAAGCTTTTACAGTCTGGAGGTTCAGGGTATCAGAGTTTTGATTCTTCTTGGTGGTTTTTTTTCTGCCAACTGTGGCTCCAGCACCTCAGCAAAATTTTTTATTTACAGAACTCAGGCTGTCTGCTTCTTTCCTCTAGTCACCATCTTGGATCCTCCCTGAGACTTGCTTTGTGTCTTAAAATATGATCTAATTTGGAGAAAGTTCTATGAGCTGCAGAAAAGAATGTATATTGCTTAGTTGTTGGGTGCAATACTCTGTAAATATCAACCATGTCTATTTGCTCTAATGTGTGGAGTAGCTCTGCAGTTTCTTTGTTCAACTTTTGTCAGGATGACCAATCTATTGGTGATAGTGGGGGATTCAGGTCTCCCACTACCACTGTGTTAGTGTCTATCTGTGCTCATAGGGCCATTAGTTTTTTGTTGTTGTTGTTTTAAATGTAGATGGGTGCCCCTGTGTTTGGATCATACATGTTAAGGATTGATATTTCTCCTTGATTAATTGTTCTTTCATTAATATGAAGTCACCTTCTTTGTCTCTTCTGATTGATTTTAGTCTGAAGTCTACTTTATCAGATATGCGTATAGCTACTCAACCTGTTTATGGGGTCCATTTATGTGGAAAACTTTTTTCCACCCTTTGACTCTAAGTCAGTGTTTATTTTTTTTCAGTGAGATGAGTCTTTGTAAGCATTATATGGTTGGGTCTTGTTTTTTAACCAAATGTGCTACTCTGTGTCTTTTGAGTGGGGCACTGAGGCCATTTACATTCTGTGTTAATATTGAGAGGTACCTGGTATTTCCAATCATTCTTGTTCTCCTGTTGTTTAGCTTCATTTATTCCTTGTTTATTGGTCTGCTTATAAACAAGGGTTTATTTTTTTCTTTCATCTTCCTGTCTCACTCTAGTTTCTTCTGTATGTAAAAGTCCTTAAAATATCTTCTTCAGTGCTGTCTTGTGGTTGCAAATTCTTTTAGCTTTTTCTTGTTGTGGAAGGTTTTAATTTGTCCTTCAATCAGGAAGGACAGTTTTTCTGGATAGACTAGTCTAGGTTGACAGTTGCTTTGTTTCAGGGCCTGAGTTATATTTTCCATGACCTTCTTGTGTTTAGAGTTGAGAAATGCTGTTATTCTAAAAGATTTGCCTTTATATGTGACTTGTTTTTTCTTTTTTGTAGCTTTCAGAATTCTTTCTTTGTTCTGTGTGCTGAAGGCTTTGATTATGATGTGTCTGGTGGTGTTTCTTTCTTGGTCCTGACAGTTTGGTGTTCTGTAGGCTTCCTGCAGCTGGGTGATTCACTTTCTTGAGGTTAGGGAAGTTTTCTGTTATTATTCTATTGAATAAGTTGTCATTGCCTTTGGCTTGTGTCTCCTCTCCTTCTTCTCTGCCCATGATTCATAGGTTTGGTCTTTTCATGGTGTCCCAGATATCTTGCATGTTCCATTTGTATTTTCTTAGCATTCTTTCATAACCTTTTACCATTTGGTCTAATTCCTCTACTTTGTCTTCTGTTCCTGATACTCTGTTTTCAACTTGCTCCACTCTGTTCCCAAGCTTTTAATTGTGATATTTATTTGGGATATGGAGCTGATTATTTTCAGGGTTTCCATATCTTTATTGGTTTCCTCTTTCATATCTTGGATAGTCTTCTTAATTTCATTCATCTGCTTGTATTCTTTTTGAGCTCATTTAATTGTTTATTCATATTCTCTTTGAGTTCAAATACTAACTTTTGTGTTTCTTCTTTGAAGTTGTTAATCATTTTTACTATTGTTTTTAGGAATTCATTATTTGATAGCTCTTCCTCTAAGCAGATGTTTGGATCTTTGGTGGTGGAATTGGCTTTTGATGGAGAGCAGTTGTCTTGTTTCATTCTGTATTGAGATTTATCTGGAATTGATTTTTTGGTTAGGGTTTTAATCCCTTGTGCTCCTACAGTTGGGGTTCTCCTGGAACTCCAGCAGTGTTCCTCAGAGAGGGGTGTGCTGAATATGTTACCCCTTTCAGCACCCTTATTATGGTGCTGATTACCTCTTTTCTCCCCTCAGCAAGGGGACTGGAGTTCCTACTCTCGATGGGAGTGCAAGGGCTCTCCTGTGGTCACAGTGGGGAGCACTGGGTCTCTGTGCACTGTGTGGAGGGAGTACGCCTCCTAGCACCAACAGAGTAGTGGATTGCCACTCAGTGGAGGGGCTGGGATTCCAACTCTTGGACAGGAGAGACATGACTCTCCTGCCACGAGGTGCAGCATGAAGTGCTGGGCTTCTGTGTACCTTGGGGGAATGGGGCTTCTGGTGCTGCCTACAGAGTAGCAGGCTACAGTTTTCCTTCCCTCAGTGGGAAATCTGGCATTCCCGCACTTTGGCGGGGGAGCAAGCACTCTCCTGCTGTCAGGGACAATGGGGAGTGCTGGGCCTCTGTGTTCTGTGGGGAGGGAAGCCTCCTGGCATCAGCAGAATAGCAAAACCTAGAGACTGGGATTCACTTAGGTGTATGGAGGCAGTCCCCTGGCACTGTGTAGCAAGTTGAGGGTACCCATGGGGCAGCAAAGCAAGCAGGCTTATATCATTGGGTGCCCACAAGGCAGTGGAGGTCCTGGGGTGTACTTGCATTGGGGCATGGGCTTCCAGTAGCCACAGCAGTTGCTGCAGGAACAGAGGAACCAAGCCTTTGGATAGTGGGAGTTCTGGGGCTTGATTTCCTACACAGGCTGCAGGGAGCACAGTTCAGTGGCACTGCTGCCAGCTTGAGGGAACCAAGCCTTAGCACAACAGGAGTTCCAGGGCCTGATTTCTCACACAGGCTTCAGGGAGTGCAGTTCAGTGACACTGCTGCTGGGGGAACCAAGCCTGATGGCTTGCACATTCTGTTACTTGTGGAGCAGCAAGAGCCATTGGTCCTGCTTACACAGGGGCACCAGTTTCCCTGGTGTTTCATGGTGAATGCAGCAGGTCATGTAGTAAGGGGGAACATGATGTTCCAAGTCCTTGTGTGTGCTGGGAAGCAGGACTTACAGCTAAGCACAGAGTAATGGAGCCCTGGAGCTGCAAGGTGACTTCAGGGACACAGGATCAGGAGTGTTGAACTGTGAGCCATTCTTCCCATTCTTCCTGTGATTAATTGATTCTCTATTTGTGGATTCAAAAAGGACTTTGCTTCTCGCTAGTTATGGGACCACATGGATGCCTTTGTGGTCCTCTGATCTTCCTTTTTCAGGGAAGTAAATCACTGCTGGGCTATAGGGATGTCAACAACCTGTCATCTTGACCTCCTCCAAACTATAAATTTTCCAGATAGGAGATTTAATAGGCATGATTCAATATAATCACAATGAGCCACTTATGATTTACTGAGGTATGACTTTAAGTGATCTACCTAATATTACAAAGTTTACTTTTTATTATGAGTCATATAAAACATTTCATTTTTTAAACTAAAGATGAAACTATTTGTGTCTAGTTTGAATAACATACAGTTCCATTAAAGAAAAGAATTCCAAACTAATACTTTTTTTTAAAAAATAAGCAATGAATAAACTACATCCTAAATTACACTGATAATGGACCTCCCAATAAATATACTTTATATTTAAAACCCATTTTTAAATTCTAAATAGCCATCTGTCTGCATTTTTATTTCTGAAAAAAGGAATAGAAGATGATGGGCATATCATAAAAGCATTGGAACTAAAGAAATACTGCCTTACTGTTCTGTGGCAAATACCTACTGGGATTTTCTATAATCCTACTTTCTCTTGTAAGTTTAAAAATCAGAGAGAAAAGTTAAGTACTAATACTAAAAGATACAATTCTTTTAAACAATTTATATTCTTGACATAATTTAACAACTGGTAAGAGGTACAAAAGTGTCTTATATAGCTTTCAATTTTAGATGATGATGTCTAAAATAGGCTTCTGGAGATTAGATGGACAGGAGGAAGGAGAGGATGCTCTCTTTGGAAGGTCAGGAAGCTAATTAGTGAGGATTCTTGATCTATGACATTACACCAGGAATCAATTCTAACCCTTTCTGCTTCCACTTGGATCTTGATTCCATTGTATTTCCATAAAGAAGATGAAGAATTCAAGACAAGATTTGACCAGGACCACCTTGCTTCCAATACTCTACTGTAAAAATTCCAAAGCCTAATGCATAAGCTGTGAAAAGCATTCTCTCACTTCCCATAGTGAGCTACCTTTATGAGCTGCCTGTATGGTGTTATGCCTTGAGGCACTGCTTGAAGCACAATTGTTACCAGAGTCCTAGGCCAGAGATCAGACTGGGAGTCTCAACAGACCAGATTTGGTCACCTGACACCTCAAGAGTCCAATAAGCAGAGGGAGAGAAGTGGTGGTAAAACAGGAAAGGAGTCTATTTTGGTATTGCCATACTGGGAAGGCAGTTTTCTGTTGTCTTCTCAGTACTGGCAATAGCTCCAGTATTATATCAGGATTGGACAAGGGGGGGATAGGGAAAGAGCCAAGATTCAACTATGCATAGCAATCCCAGACAAGTAGTGATCTGGTTGCAAGTCTGATTCTGTAAAGTCCTGCTGGAGTTCTGCTGGAGGCAAGATTTGGGAGAAGGGGGTGTAGTTTTAGTTCCCAGCATGACATGACATGGCATAACTGCCTGCAGGGATTATATTTTCTAGAATTTGAGCTAAGTTGCAAAGAGGAGAAAAATTTAAAAGAGAGACAGGTTAGGGACAAAATGGAGTCATTTAAGATACAGATAGGTCCTTCCTCAGGGGGAAAAAGGACAATTTCAATGGAACCCTGCCTACTCAGTGAGTCACTAAAACTGAGTTAGTTTTATATAATACACATAATTTTATTGGAAATGGTGTTTCCACACACTTGTTTGCTAATGAAACTAGAAGAAACTTGACCTTTTATAAGAAAGGAAAGCATATAAAGAAACTCATCTTCCTTCCAAAACATACATATTTTTGGAGATGGCAGATTTACTCTTACTAAAGCAAGACCTAGATTATGTTAGAAGAGAAAGGGGAATCTCTTATTGCATGTAGGCCAAGGGAAAGTTTCAGTGGAAAAATAATTTGTTGACTCCAAGACATGTCCACTGTTTTGGAAAAGTGCTTGAGAAAAAAAAATGATAGCTGGAGAGAGTGCCAAATCCAGCATAATTTCTCTCTTTTCTCAGTTACCTGAATATCATCTGTCCTACTTCCTAGCAAGAGAAAACTTAGTTTACCATATTTTAGAAGATTTTTCTAAAACACAGAAGGGAACTTAGAATCATTTTCATGGACAGGTTAAATATTACTTAATAAATCATTGTTTTACCAAGAATGTATTTGAAAAATGGGAGAATTCCTCCACCAGAAGAAGGGGAACTGTCTACTTGATTTTTTAGTCCCACAGTGACTCTCCTCTCTGCCCACAAGGATCTTAAAATAATGACAAAATGAATTTTGAAGTAATCCACAAAGAGGTACACTAGATAGCAGGCCAGCAGGGATTTATTTAACATAGAAAGAAAAAGTAAGGTGCAAAGAAAGGGGGAGAGTAGGCTATAGCACCTTCTGACAAAGTTGAAGAAGAAAGTGGGAACAAATGATTCAGTAGGCAGTCTTCATCCCAGGATATTTATGTCTCTAACTGGGCAGGGATTTCCAGTTCAGAACTGGTCACGTGAATGCGTGGTTACCTAGCCACTTTCCAATTATCCTGTTTTGATACCATTACTGAAGCCTGAAGGCAAATGGTCTGGGTTGGCCTTTTGACATGGATGTCTACCTAAATGATGTATTTTTTTTAAAAAAGACTTTTCTTCTATCATCACAAATTTACAAAAATCAGGCATTTTCTGGTCCTGGTCCTAATTACTCCTCTGAGGCAGTATATCTTATTTAACATATAAAAAAGAAGGAAGTGTGATGGTGGAAGGTAGCCAAGTCTATACATTCTTGAACTATTGAATCAATTTCTTGCTGTTCTAGTGATTTTTCAGACTTATTTCCTGGTTCTGTCTCAGTTTCTGAACCCAGCTTTATAATGTTTATAGAAATCTTAAAATGCAGTTCTTATCCCTTAAGTATTAAGCATGTCCTGAGATTTTGCACTTCTGACAATGTTACCAATGGTGCTCATAACATTGGTTTTGGCCAGTACTTTTGCTAGCAAAGTCTCCATGCAAGATGCACCCTAAAAACAATGATGTTCAGTAGCAATAAGGAAGTGGCACCAGGAAGGTAAGTCCTGATCCCCCACTGAATGATCCAGTTCCATTTGGATTTATTAAAGAAAGACTTTTCTGAGGGTCTTTGAGAATTGTCCTCAGTGAGACCAACATTTCTAGTATAGCAAACATCAAGCAGGAATGTTTGTTAGTAGTTAGCCTTGAATGATGGATGAGGCAGGATAGATAGATGAGGAGACAGGGAAATTACATTATTTTAATAAATATTGATAGGACCAGACTCAGACATTAAAACTTAAAAGTAAAAACTAAAAGCCAGAGTAGCTAGCCACACCCTCCCATCTCCTTTTATAACAGATGCTTAAACTGTTTTTACTGAAAAGCACTGACTCCTTACTTGGGCCTATGAATTAACTAAAAACAAGAGAAAAGCTTGGCATCTCTGTCTCCATTTTGTACCCATTGTTTTTTGTTTAGAGCCATTCTCTCCTGCAGCCACCTTGGAATTAAAGAAGGACAGGAATGATCAATAACATCTTTATGACAAGAGACTGAAACTACCCCCAACAGTAGAGCCTCCTCAAGATGAGCCAACCTTCTGATAACAACTCTCCCTCTCCCAGAACATGGACTAAGATAATGGCCAACCAGACCACACCTGTGACTGAAACTATTTAACCATGTATACCTTTGTTCCCAGCCCCTAATTCTTTGTCTATTTAAACCTATAGCTCATGTCTTTACCCAAAGATGGCTGAAAATGGGCTGAGTGCCCATCTCTCTGCGCCTTCTCACGGCATGTCCTGAGATGTGTTATAAACCTCCTTTCTCTGCCTTTACCATCCGTCTTTATTTGACAGATAGGGGCAAGTAGCTGGATCTGGTATAGGGAATCCCAGAAACTTGGGCCTTGGGTCCAAAACTCCAGTTTCACTTTTAGATCTTTAAGTTACAAGAACAGGGCCATCTGTGTTGCATGGCTGTTTGCATTTACCTTTCTGTCTTTGAGATGTTAGAAAGATCCAAGGCTTCTTGGATGAGTGGAGGGCCAAAAAGCATGGAAGACATGTCTAGCAAGTGAAAATTCTAAAGCATACCTTTTGTCCTTGTGATTTGAGAAGGTCTGGATGACACCTCCCTGTTTTAGCATCCATTCTAGACATCCAGATTCCATATCATAATGACCACATGTATTCCTTCAACTCAGAAGGGACATGACTAAGCAATGGGGCCCTGCATGAGGAGCAGGAAATATTTCTCCCTTTTTTCCCGTGTCTCCTCACTTTGATCCTGTTATACTAAATTTCTTTCCTGATAAGCTTTACTATAACTTTTACTACATTTTGATGTCTTGCTAGAATTTGTCTCTTTCTGCACTCAAGAACAGAGGTATTTATTCTGGTAACATGTATAAAGGTTTCATATACATTTATATATGAAAGAAATTTTAATATATACATTAAAATTTGAATTTATTTTTTATCTCTTGGCCTCAAAAATGTTTTTATATATAAATATGATTCTATTATAAATATAATCTTGGTGAGGGGGGAAAAACAGACCCTGTTTATTTCAGGACTTTGTCAATCTTTCGAATCTGGTGTTGAGCATCTTTTCCTGTGTGGCTTCCTAATCTCCAAAGAGGCTTGGGGCTATGATTGTGACTAAGTATTTAACACTGAATGATGAAGAAATGAGAGACATCTTGTTCCCCTGAAGCACAATGTAAATTCTTTCCTAATAGAAATCATGGCTTTTAATTTCAAAGTGCCTTATGAATTCATAAAAGGATATTCCTAGCATGTCAATATTTGAAGTCATTTAGGAAGTATTTTCCATAGTAACCAACCTACTTGTCAGAAACAGAGTTATTTAATTTTTAATGTTTAATATGGAATTTTGAATGTTTAAGTTTTTGTTTTTGTCATTTTGATATATTTTTATTAAAAACTCTTTAAAAATTAGCACATCCATTTAGTTGTAACTTCCAATGAAAGTTGTCCAGAGTATAGCTGAAATCAAAGCTAAGTATCTTAAAGACAAAAAAATGCATGCATCAGTGCAGTTCACCCTAGACCCAACCCTGTAGCATAATTTTTCCTGAACAAAAGAATTATCTTTTCAATTAAACTTCTGCCTCTGTATGCTAGAGCAGAACGTTCACTATATTGTTGACTTTATATTTGCTTGAGTCACCTAGAAAAAATGTATTAGAAACTATACAAAACACTAAATCATCTCCCTAAATAATTTCAAAAATTATTACTATTTCATTTATAGTTAACAGCTCTAGAGAATGTGTTGTTAGACAATTGTTACTAAATATGTGATCTTGTGATTTTTAAACATTCTCTCTATAAAACTGGATTTCTTTCATTTTTTTCCCCTAGGTTACAATGTGGGTATTTACCTATTATTAACTATGTTTGAAAGTATATTTGGTATGTTTATATAATGTCACTGCAAGGATGTTTTATATTTAGGTTGAATGGTTAGGAATTTTTTCCCCAGTTTTTCACTAACCTGAGCAATAATTTCTTTCTGCTCGATCCTGCAGTTTCTTAAATGGGTAAGGATCCATTTATGTGTTTTATTTTTCTTTATTCTTCTACTGTTGTAGTTATCAATAAACAGAAAATCCAGATTCTCATATCCCACATGTATGCATCAGGCAGAATATATATATGTAGTGAGGGTGAAAATAAAAGTTTGTTAAAGTTAGGGGAAAAAGTTACAAAGGCCACAATGGGCCAGGTATGAGGCAGAAGCAGAGACAGAGCTCTTCCTGTATCCAGGTGATTTTAAAACCTGTGGTAATCTATGGCAGGGGAAACACCTGTGCAATTCTTGATAACCAATAATTAATGAGTGGAAAGGAATTGGGTGATCACCTGACTAGGGTGGTGATTTGAACTGTTCCCAGGCTAGTTTGATGGTTTGGGCTTAGGAGTGAACAATCTGCAGATATTTGGTAAGTGTTAAAATTTTTTCAGCTGAAAGAGAGGTTCAGAGAGAGAAAAAATATTCAATCTAAAATATAATATTCAGTCATCATGTTGGTAGCTGATGGTAGAGTCTGTGATCAGAAGATTTCCAAGTTCTTTGTGTCCCACCAGGAAGAATCCATGGCAGGACACGTGGGTGTAAATAGAGTTTATTAAAAGTTAGGGAAAGGAAATGCAAAAGGGATCATGGTAGGGGACAGGAGGCAGACAGTGTGCGTTTCTCTTCTCCAAGTGCTTTTAAAACTTATGCTGACCTATGAGAAGGGAGAAGACAGGTGATTTCCATCTCTTGGGGAGTGGCATGGGCAGTTCCCAGGCCAGGTGAGGGCAGTTCCTGAGCTAGAGCATGGTCAATCTGAAAAGCAATATTTTTCTATGAGTCCCAAAATTTCCCTAACTCTAGCCCGCCTCAGTAAGAGTCCAGGTTTTTGTATGTCCTGTCCTGCCTCACTGCTATATTACTAGGTTGATTGTTGTTGCCTTAAGAACCTTGTTTTACTTTCTTAAGAATGTCATAAAATACCAAAATTTTCTATTTTTTAGCAATTTATTTTGGAAATACTGCTTCTCTTAAAGCAACATGGAGACTTTCTTCTTATTCTGTCCATGTATTTTGGAAGGAAGAAAAGTTAACTTATTCTTATGTCCTTATTGGTTGTGTTTCAAGGACAGACTATTTCAAAAGATACATGGAACTTCCCATTTTTATTCTAATTACCCTTTTAATGATGTTTAATGTTATCACATACAGCGAGGCCATAAAACACTATACACTGAGGAGGAAGCTATTAATGACTGCTTCAAAAGAGCATAGTTTGGGGAATGTACAGTATTGCAGACAGGATTTTTTTCTTATCTCTGAAGGGATTTTCAATACAGCAGTACTCAGAGGAACTGCATCTATGATTTTGCTGAGTTTACCTCAAAGGCTTTTTCTGTTTTATCCCTCCTTTATTTGCCAGGCAGCCTTCAAGCAACAAATTTACATGAGAAACCATAGTGAACTGACTTTTAATTAAAACTTCTCACTGAAAATGCATTGGGATTTAATTTAAATATTTAATTGGCCATAATTTTTAAATGAAAATAGAAATGAGAGGTTTGAGAATAAGTGGTTGCACTTCTAAGAGTCACTCTGATTTAACCATGACAAGTATACTGATGGTTCATTGTCCAGAGCTGTGGACCACTAGATTTCTCTTGCTAATGAACAGCTCCTCTATGTATTTTGCAGGTACCTAAGACTCAAATTAACCAATGCTGAAAATATCATCTCCTTATTCTCTTGTATTATCTATTGTGATAAATGACTATTATGTCCATCTAGTTCCCCAAAATTTGAAGTTCAGCTTTTTCCTGCTCCTTCTTTCTCCATGGTGTCCTTCATGAAGATGAATTGGCATGAAGCTCTACTTACAATTCTAATTGGCTAGGTTAATCTCAATTTCTCTTACAACAGCTTGACTACAAGTTACATATATGCCTTTTCCTTCTATGTTAAAGGAATACTACAGTAGCATTTTCAGTTTGGTGCAATAAAAACTGAAGTTTATTTTCCACTTTCAGTTAAAAGATGAATTGCAATTATTTCAATCATGTCATCAATGGCTTGAAATTGATTGTTCCATTCACTGGCTTTGCTAAAGCCAATGACGATGGCTTCTTCAACCCAAAGTTAACTGTCAGGAATTTGTGAACATGTTTGCGGCACATTGGTGACTTGGAAATTGGAAATGGTTGAAACATTTGCACCAAGGAAATAAAAAAAATCTACAAATCATTTCTCCTTTTTTTCAGAGAACTGATTTTCCAACATTTCCCAGCATGCCACTGATAGCATTTGTCCATCACCCCATATTTCTCCTGTTTCAAAATAAAATGACCCTTTCAAATCCAAAAATCAATACGCTAAATAGTTGGCTGTGATACTCTTTCCATGGCAAGAATATCCAGATTTATGAAAGAATCCTCACATTCTCTGTCCTTTGTAGAAAATAGGAACATAAATCCTGCCTGTCCAGAATACAAGCAGAGTAAAAAATGTCCTGTATTCCTTATCCCATCTGTCATCATAGGTAAAATTTCATCTAAATCTTTTGAGAAGTCTAATAGAATATTTATAAAGTTTTATATTATGGGTTGTACTCAGCAATTTCAGTTTTAGAAAAATAGGTTTTAAACTAGAGAAAAACAAGAGTGATTTTTTTAAATTACCTTGCCCAAATATGCAGTTCAAAAAATATTAGCTACTAATTCCATACAAACTGACTTTAAGAGAATTAATTAGATTCTCTTATTCTGGTAGTAATATTCTTTAGTTCATAAAAAAACTTATATATGTTTACCTTTATTTTATGTTTGATGGGGAGACTTCTTATGAAAAAAATTAGCATAATGTGAAGCTATAAATGCAACTCACACAACTTTCTAGAATTCTTGTCATACACATAAAATCCTCAAAATAGCTTTACCAAATGTGGTATAAGAGTTGAATGAGCCCCTTTCAGAATTTCCAGTGTATCTAAGTTCATAGTATTTAGAAGAAGAATATCAACAAAAAAGCATACTTAGTCACATGTGCTAGAACATACATGTGTACAGATTATAGTTTGAAAGAAATAAGCCCTATTAGTCTAATCTGTATATATTTAATAATTGCTAAGTATAATGTATTTTACTAAGTATTGTTGAAGTGGTAAGACATGACCAGAGACATGAACAACAAATGCAAGATAGAGAACATTCCCATTACCACAGAAAGATCCCAAAGTTCCCTTAGAAATCAATTCCTTGGAATTCCAAGATGGCAGCTAGAGGGAGGAAGCAGAAAGCGTGTCTCCTACAGTGAAATCTTAGAGAGATGCTGGAGACACACCTTGCAGGCAAAACCACCGAGAAGAGGCAAAACTTTGACCCCTCCACACCTCCAGCCCGCACAGAGCATCTCCATTTCACATTAAATGGAGAAACCAGGAGGGCCCACGGGCCGCCAGTCGCCCATGCCCAGATGGCTTGGAAGACGCGGACAAGTTTTGTCCTACTTTATGGTGTCCCCTTTGATGAGACAACTACAGAACAACATCTGAGGCACCATCTCCAGGATTGGAGGCTGAGATGGATACCAAAATTATTAAGACTGAAACTTCATTGCATTTGAACTTGGAGGTTTTTTAAAATTATTTTCTATTTTTCATTTTGTTTCATTTTATTTTATTTATAAATATATATATTTTTTCTTTCATTTACTTATTCTTTATTTTTATTCTTATCTTTATGTTTTTTATTTTTTATTTTCAATCTTCTGTCTCTCTAATGCCTGTTCAGCTTACTGTTGATTAGTACACTAACGCTCCCTGTTTATATCTTTGAAACTTTTTGGTTTGATTCTTTGTTTTGTTTTTTCCTACTTGTTTATTTATTTGTTTTTCCCTTTTTCTTTAACATCTTTGCTTTCCCTCTCCTCTCACCTTTCCATTCTAAATATCACCATTGTTATTATTACAAGCTAGAAAATACTTAATTGCACACAGTACAGGGACAATAACAACACCAAAGACAATGACGGGAAGACAGAAAAAACAGGGAAACCAGTTTCCCCACAGCAAAAAATTAGTACAGGAACCAGAGGGAAATGAAGAAAACAGGTACTCAGATCCAGACTCCAACAAAATGAAGATAAACTATGCCAAAGAACCCAATGAAGCCCACAAGAATAATTTAAAAGAAGACATACTACAGGTACTCAATGAGAATTTTATAGAGATGATACTGGATATGGTCAACCAAAATGTACAGGAGACACTCAAGAATTCCAAGACAACAAAAATAGAGAATTTGAAAAAACAAAAGAAGAAATAAAGGAAACCATAGAAGCACTGTATAAACACCAAAGTGAAACATAGAACACGATTAACAAAGAGATAAATGAACTCAGAACAAAAATAGACAACATTAAAGAGGAAACCACCCAGGATATGGAAAACCTCAGAAAAAAGAACGAAACAGAACTGCAAAACAAAACGGAAGGCCAATGCAGCAGAATAGAACAAACAGAAGACAGAATCTCAGAACTTGAAGATGAAATGGTAATTAAAGGAAAAACCAAAGAACTATTAATTAAACAACTCAAGACCTGTGAAAAGAAAATGCAAGAACTCACCGACTCCATCAAAAGACCAAACTTGAGAATCATGGGCATCGAAGAAGAAGAGGTGCAAGCAAAGGGAATGTGTAATATATTCAACAAAATGATAACAGAAAATTTCCCAAATCTAGAGAAAGATATTCCCATACAGATGCAAGAGGCCTCCAGGACACCAAGCAGACCAGATCAAAATACAACTACCCACGACATATCATCATTAAAACAACAAGTTCAGAAACTAGGGAAAGAATATTGAAGGCTGTAAGAGAGAAAAAACAAGTAACATACAAAGGTAAACCCATCAAAATCACAGCAGACTTCTCAACAGAAACATTAAAAGCAAGAAGAGCATGGGGTGAGATCTTCCAGGCACTGAATGAAAATAACTTCAACACCAGGATATTCTACCCAGCAAAACTATCATTCAAAATAGATGGAACAAAAAAAGTCTTCCACGATAAGCAGAAACTAAAACAATACATGACCACAAAGCCACCACTACAAAAGATTCTTCAAGGGATTCTGCACACAGAAAGTGAAACCCAACTTAACCATGAAAAGACAGGCAGCACCAAACCACAGGACAAGAAAAAGCAAGAAAGTAGAGAATAACCTCAACTTAGGTACACACAATCAAACCTTCAAACAACTAAGACAACTAAATGACAGGAATCACCACATACCTATCAGTACTAACACTTAATGTTAATGGACTTAATTCACCCATCAAAAGGCACCGCTTGACGAAATGGATTAAAAAGGAAGATCCAACAATTTTTTGCTTACAGGAGACCCATCTCACTGACAGAAATAAGCATAAGCTTAGGATGAAAGGCTGGAAGAAGATTTACCAAGCCAATGGTCCCCGAAAACAGGCAGGAGTAGCAATTCTTATCTCTGACAAAGTAGACTTCAAACCTACATTGATCAAATGAGATAAAGAAGGACATTCCATACTAATAAAAGGGGAAATAGACCAAAAGGAAATAATAATTATCAACCTGTAGGCACCCAATGTCAACGCACCCAATTTCATCAAACATACCCTGAAAGACCTAAAAGCATATATTAACTCCAACACAGTGGTTGTGGGAGACTTTAACACCCCATTACCATTAATAGATAGGCCATGCAAACAAAAAATCAATAAAAAAATCCAAGATCTAAAATATACAATAGATCAAATGGACCTAGTTGATGTACAGAACATTTCATCCAACTTCTACACAATATACATTCTTCTCAGCAGCCAATGGAACCTTCTCCAAAATAGATCATATCCTAGGGCACAAAGCAAGCCTCAGCAAATACAAGAAAATAGAAATTATACCATGCATACTGTCTGATCACAATACAGTAAAACTAGAACTCAACAACAAAAGTCAAGACAAAAAACATGCAAACAGCTGGAGACTAAATAACTGATTACTTAATGAACAATGGATCATTGGTGAAATAAAAGAGTAAATTAAAAAGTTCCTGGAAGTCTATGAAAATGAAAACACAACCTACCAAAACCTATGGGACACAGCAAAGGCAGTCCTGAGAGGAAAGTTTATAGCCATGAGTGCATATATTAAAAAGACTGAAAGATCCCAAATCAATGACCTAATGATACACCTCAAACTCCTAGAAAAACAAGAACAAGCAAATCCTAAAACAAATAGTAGAGAAATAATAAAAATAAGAGCTGAAATCAATGAAATAGAAACCCATCAAAATTCCAATGACATTCATTAAAGCAATTGAAAAATCTACCATTAAATTTATATGGAAACACAAGAGGCCACAAATAGCCAAGGCAATACTCAGTCAGAACAATGCTGGAGGTATCACGATACCTAACTTCAAACTATATTACAAAGCAATAATGATAAAAACAGCATGGTACTGGCACAAAAACAGACACAAAGACCAGTGGAACAGAATAGAGGACCCAGATATGAAGCCACACAAGTATAACCAACTTGTCTTTGACAAAGGAGCTAAAAATATACGATGGAGAAATAGCAGCCTCTTCAAAAAAAATGCTGGGAAAACTGGTTAGCAGTCTGCAAAAAACTAAAACTAGATCCATGTATATCACCCTATACCAATATTAACTCAAAATGGATCAAGGATCTTAATACCAGACCCCAAACTCTAAAGTTGATACAGGAAAGAGTAGGAAATACTCTGGAGTTAGTAGGCATAGGTAAGAACTTTCTCAACGAAACCCCAGCAGCACAGCAACTAAGAGATAGCATAGATAAATGGGACCTCATAAAACTAAAAAGCTTCTGTTCATCAAAAGAAATGGTCTCTAAACTGAAGAGAACACCCATAGAGTGGGAGAAAATATTTGTTAGCTACACATCAGACAAAGGACTGATAACCAGAATATATAGGGAACTTAAAAAAAACTAAATTCTCCCAAAATTAATGAACCAATAAAGAAATGGGCAAGTGAACTAAACAGAACTTTCTCAAAAGAAGAAATTCAAATGGCCAAAAAACACATGAAAAAATGCTCACCATCTCTAGCAATAAAGGAAATGCAAATTAAAACCATACTAAGATTCCACCTCACCCCTGTTACAATAGCCATCATCACCAATACCACGAACAACAGGTGTTAGCAAGGATGCAGGGAAAAAGGAACCCTCTTACACTGTTGGTGGGAACGTAGACTAGTACAACCACTCTGGAAAAAAATTTGGAGGCCACTTAAAAAGTTAGACATTGATCTACCCAAAAGACTCTGACACAGGTTACTCCAGAGGCACCTGCACACCCATGTTTATTGCAGCACTATTCACAATAGCCAAGTTATGGAAACATCCAAGATGCCCCACCACTGACGAATGGATCAAGAAAATGTGGTATTTATACACAATGGAATTTTATGCAGCCATGAAGAAGAACGAAATGTTATCATTCGCTGGTAAATGGATGGAATTGGAGAACATCATTCTGAGTGAGGTTAGCCTGGCTCAAAAAACCAAAAATCGTATGTTCTCCCTCGTATGTGGACATTAGATCAAGGGCAAACACAACAAGGGGATTGGACTATGAGCACAGGATAAAAGCGAGAGCACACAAGGGAGGGATGAGGATAGGTAAGACACCTAAAAAACTAGCTAGCATTTGTTGCCCTTAACGCAGAGAAACTAAAGCAGATACCTTAAAGCAACTGAGGCCAATAGGAAAAGGGGAACAGGTACTAGAGAAAAGGTTAGATCAAAAAGAATTAACCTAAAATGTAACACCCATGCACAGGAAATCAATGTGAGTCAATACCCTGTATAGCTATCCTTATCTCAACCAGCAAAAACCCTTGTTCCTTCCTATTATTGCTTATACTCTCTCTACAACAAAATTAGAAATAAGGGCAAAATAGTTTCTGCTGGGTATTGGGGGGGGGAGAGGGAGGGGGTGGAGTGGGTGGTAAGGGAGGTGGTGGGGGCAGGGGGGAGAAATGAACCAATCCTTGTATGCACATATGAATAATAAAAGAAAAATGAAAAAAAAAATTAACTTAGAAGGTAACGCACACGCACAGGAAATTAATGTGAGTCAACTCCCTGTATAGCTATCCTTATCTCAACTAGCAAAAACCCTTGTTCCTTCCTATTATTGCTTATATTCTCTCTTCAACAAAATTATAGATAAGGGCAAAATAGTTTCTGCTAGGTATTGAGGGGGTGAGGGGGAGAGGGAGGGGGCAGAGTGGGTGGTAAGTGAGGGGGTGGGGGCAGGGAGGAGAAATGATCCAAGCGTTGTATGCACATATGAATAATAAAACAATAAAAAAAAAAAGACCAAATGAGTGAAACACTCAAAAAAAAAAAAATCAATTCCTCTTTTCTCTGTCCCAATGATCTCGTTTGCTTTCTGACACCATAGATAAGTTTGCCTTTACATGACACTCAGCAAATGTACCGCAATGTACAGTCTTTTGCTTCTAGAAGTCTTCTTTCACTTAGCATAATGATTTCAAGATTCATAGATTGTTATGTATATCAAGAGTTCGTTGCTTAATGGATATTGAGTTGCTCCCATTTGGAGGCTGTTTGAATACAAGGCTTTGGTTGGGCATGTTTTTTTGTTTCTCTTGGGTAAATACATAGGATTGTATCACTCAATTATGCAGTAAATATATGTTTAACTTTGTAAGAAACTACAAAACTGTTTCCCAGAGAAAAACTTTGTAGTTTTGTACTCCCAGTAGCTATGTGAGAATTCTAATTACTCCATATACTCATTAACACTTGATGTTGTCTAATTTTTTTTGATATTCAAGTCTGTAGGAACTTCTTTGGATAGTTTTAGTTGGCGTTTCTCTCATGACCAGTGATGTTGAGCATCTTTTTCTTATTCATATTCTACTTTCCTTTTCCCACTAAATTTTCTTATCATTTGTTTATCACTTTTATATCAAGAGGTAATGTTTAAGCTTCCTTCAAATGCAAGCAATTGAAACTCACTAAATTATTTTGATTTTTAAAAACAGCACTTTAGCCAGGTGCCAGAGGCTCAAACCTGTAATCCTAGCTACTTTGGAGGGTAAGATCAGGAGGATGGCAGTTTATGGTCACAAAAAGTTTCAGAGATCCCCATCTCAACAAATAGTTGGGTGTGGTGACATGCCCTTATTATCTTAGCTACATGGGAAGCTGAGATCTGGTGGATTGTGATTCCAGACCATCCTGAGGGGAAAAGTTTGTGAACCCTCCTCTCAACAGAAAAAAAAATCCATTCATAATGGCACATGCCTGTCATCCCAGTTAAGGCAGGAATTTAAAATAGGAGGATCATACTCCAGGCCAGCCTGGGCAAAAAGTGAGATCCTATGTCAAAAATAGACAGAAGTAAAAAAGTGGAGGCATGGCTTAAGTGGCAGAGAGCCTGGTTAGCAAATGTGAAGCCCTGAGTTCTAACCCCAGTATCACCAAATGCCAACCACCCAACCAAACAGACAAGCAAAATAATAACACTTTATTGGAAGAAATTAAAAAAATGTGGAATCAAGCCTTGGGCAATGATGAAGCCAAAGCAGGTACAGGGATTCATTAGTATAAATGTGCAAAGAGATATTTTTCATTACAGAGCTGGCATCAGAGTGACTCAGTTTTAACCTGTATTATGTCACAGTTCCACATTTTGAATTTCTGCTGGAGCTTTATTGCTTCCATTCAAATTAGCACTTTCTTTACAAAAACTGTTTTTTCATACATGATTTCCCATTGTGAAGGGAAAGTCATATTTGACCAAATTTCCTCTTCCATGTTCTAGTCTCTTCTCATTAGCTAGATCTTTCTTTCAAGAGTAGATTATCCTCATATTCAATTTTATGTGGTAAGGATAAAGATTGTAAATGCACAGGACAGGAAAGAGAAAGAATAGTCAGCCTCACATTCACCTCTGTGGGCTTTGTTTATCTTGTTGAGTTTAGTTGGTTGTTTACTTATTTTTTTGTTTTGTTTCTTGGAGAGAGGATCTTGCTATATAGCCTAGACTAGCCTCAAACTCAAAATGCTTCTGTCTCCATCTTCCAAGTTCTGGGATTACAGGTGTGTACCAACTTTCCCAATTCTGATGATTCTTACAGAAAGAAAAGCAGACTTTCTAGGGGAATGTATAATATGACTATGCAAAATGATAAATAATTCAAGAAAATGACTTTTTGTCAAAATGAAAGCTAGAAAATCAAGGTTTTGATGACCTAACTATTATTTTCTTTCCTATATCCTTATACCTAAAGTTACCATCTTCAAATATATAAACATTTCTAATCAATCTAGTGAGCTTACAGTGAGAAAACTACTTGCAGAGAAAGTTAAGACTTTGTGAGGACCGTCTTACTGTAGGAGTGAATATAGAGTTAGGCTTCCATCTGTGTGACCTTGAGAAAGTATTTTTGACATCTTTGTGTTTATATCTATTGTCTATGAAAATTGGATGATAAAAGTACTTGCCTCATATATTTGAAGATTAAATGATAATAAATACAAGTACAATACATAGAATAGAGATCAGTGCAAAAGAAACCCTACATGAATGTTTTGAGGGGAAATTCATTTAATTTACAAAGGTACTGTGATGATTTCAAACACAAAGAACTTTGGATGAGTAAGACCGCTCAACTTTCTGAAACTCACTGAGCCAAAACTCATTTTCTTCTTGTTCTGGACATACTCTCAAGAGAAAACAATATTCCTGTCACGTAGATGGTATCCAGGTTCCTTCCCTACGCCAAATTTTCTTCCTCTCCTCTGCTCACCTTCACGATTACTTGGTTTCTTGAGACAGGGTCTCACTATGAAGGCCAGGCTGGCCTGGAACTTACTATGTAGCATATGTTGTCTCAAACCTGTGAACCTCTGGCCTCAGGGACCCAAGTGCTGAGATTACAAGCATGTCACGTCATGGCAGGCCCAGCTAAACATTACCTATATATTAAACATACTTTGACCCTTCCTGATCCATGTACATTTCTTAACATTTTGTAAAAATTTTGTGATTTATGAATATAAATCACATTTTTTGGTATTTTTGGCACGTATATATTTCTATTTCTTTTACAAGTAATTGAGCACTTCCAGAATAGCAGCTCATCTTTCTCTTGTTCTTACCTTAACACACAGGGCTTAAAGTATTGGTTTCTGTAAATGAAAAATTTGGAGAATCAAGACATCAAGTAGTCCATCAGTCAGTCAAGCTACATGTTTTAGAGTAATGCTTTATAGATTTATTGAGTGCTTACAACATGACATACTCTGCTTCTGAGCACTTCATTTCTCATTACATCTTCCTAACAACTCATGAAATGGTGATATGATATGATATGATATGATATGATATGGGGAAATGAGTTAAGTCAAGCAGCACAATCAAATGTATATAGCTACTGAGTGTAATGCTAACAATGGAAGCCAGGAAATCTGCCACAGAGTTGAGTAATTAACCCAATATCATTTTTTTCATTATATTGGTGACAAATATAAAAGTCATTCATGGATACGTGGCATGCAACTGTACAAAATCATGAGTGTATTTCAATATATGCAAAACTTTGTGAACTATTTCCTAATCTGTGTTTTCTATTTACCCCTAGAATTATAACCCTTAGGGAACATGCTTGCTTTGATTCACTAATGAAAATTGCCTGGTCCTAATATAATGGTTAATTACATTTTACTAATTTACAGTGATTGATTGCTTTCTATTTCAAATTAATTTTTGTGTGGAGACACACTTTTCCCAATAGCTTTGTAAGTTCCTAACATTCAGTTCCATACTTTCCCACTCTTGTGTTATTCATTCACTAATTATTAACTCATTTTCTTGATAAGAATGAGTAAATACTGGCTAGGTTTCTAACTACCGATCTAAACATGAAAAAACCCTCAGAAATCATTGGACAAATCTATTTGTTTTTGAAAAAATATACATTTGTAGTTAAAAACAAACACTTATTCCTGAAGAAGCTTAATGTAAACATACTGTAAAGATGAATTTTCTCCTCTTATTAAATCTTAGATAGACTTGGCACCCACATTGTTTCAGTGAACTGGAATTGACTCACAGTTTTAGTTTTGTTTTGCTTTCACGTAAATGCTATAGATTTGTCAATATTTGAAGTTCAGGAGAATTCATGAATACTCTATATTTCTGTTTTCTCTTTTAAAAATCAGATCTGGCCAGCATGGGTCCACCTTTCGTCATGACAATTATTCATTCCTCCTGAGCAGTCTCAGCCCTTGTAGACCCCAAGCACAATCTTATCTCCTCAGTCCTCCTCCCCCAAATGTTCATTCTAGCCCAGTTCACTTGTTCCAAAACCTGCCCTTTTGTGCACACATTTAATTTTGTACCCCGATTCCAAACTATGTTTCATATAAGCACTACTCAGCGTCATTCTCAGCTTAGCATTTATAATTACTAACCATAGCTATGTTATTTTTCAAAAATCTCTCTTTGCTTTCTATCTCTTAAACTTTAAAATAAATGACACACAAGATGCTAAAAGAGCCAAGCTATTTTGACAAGCCCTGCAATATCTCTGGATTTTCATACTCAGGTCATGCTGCTTAATGAAAGTGACTAGTCATCCTTGACATGCTAAGAACCACAGAGGAATACAAACAAGAAATTACCTGGCCTTCAGTTTGACAGCATCAATGTATCTTAAGGTTATAACTTTATAACTTCGATTTCTATTTCCAAGTGCAACAAAGAAAATGAAATCATGCATGAAAACTTCTAGGACAAAAATCAAAGTAGTTTCCTTGATCAAAGAAAATTTGGAAATTATATATGACTATTAAAGAAAAATGTAAGTCTAGGGAAATAATTTCTATTATTAAAAGATATTTTAGCATCCTGAGTTGAAGTCACACTTTCATTAATATTTTAAGCATAATTTTATTTAGTCTTATAGCTCCCAAAGGAAAGGGTAGTTACTGTGATGTTATCTTTGATGTCACATACCGTTTATTTGTAAATTCATTCAATTTATAAATATTGAATACCATGTTTATACAACAGAGATATTGTCCTCAAATACTCACAGTCAAATTAAATAAACTGACTTTCCAATAATAAAAAGATATGATGGAAGCTCACCAGTGTTGTCATAGGAAAATTATATTGGAAATCTGTGTTAGTTTGGATCCAGTTGCAGAGAAGATTCTGATACAGTTAAATTTAGGAGCAAGAGGTTTGCTATGGTCTAACAGGATAATGTGGAAAGCCGTAACTACAGGCTCTAACTGAACTTTTAGAAAAACTTCCCAAGGATACACCACAAAACCAAGCTGCTTAGGGAGCAATTGTCTCACCTGCTGAGTGGGGATGGTGCCAATTGCACCACCATTACCAAAGCTAAGATGGGGATTAAGGAGATATTTTAAAGATGGATGCTTGCCAGACCTGGAAAGACATCTGCAAATGATAGGTAAGGGAAAAGAGGAGTAACAATTTGAGAAGAAAAGTTCAATTTTAAGCAGATTTGGAAAAGAATTTTCAGTTTTGAAGCAGATTTGCAAAGGTGATGTTCAGTTTTGATTGTGTGGAGTTTGACAAATGTACTGGACATCTGATATAGATTGAATGTGTCCCCTCAAAAATCATATGTTGACCCCTCTCACATACACACACACACACACACACACACACACACACACGCACACACACACAGTGTGATGGTATTAGGAAGTGATAGTATTGCCTTTGGGAGGCAACTAGATAAGGTAATAAAGATGGACCCCTCATGAATTGGATTAGTGCCTGTAGAAGAGCTATGAGAAAAAGCTTGATTTCTCTCTCTACTCTTTGTTACATGAGATTACAAAAAAAAGTTGGATCTCTGCAACTCAGAGGAGGGCCCTTACCAGAACTGGACCCTGATCTCAGACTTCCTACCTCCAGAATCTGAGAAGTAAATTTCTGTTGTTTATAAGATACAAGGTCTACAGTACTTTGTCATAGCAGCCAGACTGACCCAGAGAGTATATAGTACAATTAGCCCCAAGGAAATTGAATATATGAGCTCTAAAACTGAGGAAAGTCAGATTTCAAATCATAGGTTTAGGACTTGTGGAAGTAGAAGTTGTGAACCTAGTTCAGGTTGCTCTGAGAGAAACAGAGGAGAGAAGAGGGAGGAGAACACTGGCAAGGACCATGTTTACAGATCATGTGGTAATGGGAAAATACAGTGAAGACAACTGTGATGAGAACTCTAAAAGAGACCTCACAGCATAAGATAGATTTTTTTCAAAAATTAAGAAATGTGAGAGAACAGCTTCATTTTTTAGTACTATATAAACGGTAAGTGAAAAAATAAATGAAGATCGTCAGTTGATTTTTAGTGTTGGCAAGTCACAAAGTGCTTTGACACAAGCTGGCCCTTGAGAGTGATAATCAGAGAAAATAGACTATAATGGATGAGAAGTGAGCCTTAGGTAATGGATCCATGTCACAATGCAAGAATGTACTTCTCTAAACTGCTTTACCCTTAAAATAAGAGTAATATAGTCTGGTAACCAGAAGAAAAGAAGATGAAGGCAGGAAAGTTTTACTTTGTTTATCTATAAAATGAAAAGGATAAAAATGAGTATATTTATATGCACAAAAGAAGGATCAGGGAGAGAGCTAAAAGTTGAACAAAACAAAGAAACTTGGAATACTTAATAAACTGAGTTTCATCAATACTTAAGAGTGAAGACCCTTCGAAGGAATAACTCCTCCCACTAAGACTGAGAAAGGGGGTCAGAAAGGTTCTGCTATAGAAATTTTGTTGTAGGGAAGAAGAGTAAAGACACTCACACATTAAAGCCTCACATTTCTGAGAAGCAGGCTACCAGGGATCTAGGGGTGTCTATGGCTTGTGGTCACTGAGGAGGAGCACAGCACTGGCTGAACTGTCCAGTGGAATCGTGTTCTCTCTCTTCAGAGGTTCATCTGCAATCCAGGACAGGGTTCTGTTTAGTACACAGCCTTGAACATAGGAGGTCAGTGTCACAATAAGAGTTTACCTGGATCAAGTCTCTCCATCTTGCAAGACCTCTTACAACTTCTTTTATTCCCCTTCTCTGCTACCTCTGTAAGAACCAGAATCTAAAGAGGAATTCTGGGCCAATATCAGGAATCTAAAAAAATCAGTTTGTGTTTGATGTCAAGAACTCATCTGATGATGCTAATTTACCCTTTGAGCCCTTTATGTGTTGAAACACCCTTTGAAAAGACCCATCTAAATTAGTGTTCTCTAAAATCCTGATAACAAAGTAACAGACATGTATCCTGAACACTTCTGGAGATCTAATTGTGACATAAGGACTAAAGTTAATAACATTGTATTGAAGACTTGTTAAGTAAATAGATTTTAGCTGTTCTTGTCACAAAAAAGTAACTGTGAGAAAATAGATATGTTAATATACTTCACTATAGCAACTACTTTGCTATCACATAACATCATGTCATAAACTTCACATACACACCATTAAATTTATTTTATAATCCTTATAATAAATTATTGTTAAAAACCATACTTATGTTCAATAAAGTTTAATACCCATGAGTGAAAAATAAGCTAATATTAACTTGTGTAAGGCCAATTATAGCAAATATGGTAAATTAAAAAAATTAGTCTAACTTGGGCTACTCCCTAACGGGAAAAAAAAAGACAATAAAATTATAGAGATAAATGGAATATAATATTTAACTAGGTGATATGTGAAGCATATTTGAGACATTCAATGTCAGATATGCAGATGAATCATCATATAAATTTTATCTAGTCTTACCCTTCTCCAGCTACATTTTAAGTTTCCATGACAGAAACTTGCTCATTTTCCATAAAAAAAAGAATACTGTTTATATACAAGGATTTGAGAAGTCTAATGGCCATTTATAAAAGCTGGTATGGAAAATGGGAAAAGAAAATGATTTGAGATAGATACAATAGTTGAGGTGCAGCTAAGTGAGGAAAGATATGAGTAGTAGGCTTCTGTTTTTACATCACTAGAAACTATACAATTAGCCTTTCAAAATATTTGAAGATAATACAATCCATGATAAAATGGATTAAATAGAGGCAGATTCATAAAGAATTACATTTTGAGAATCTCCATATTCAAAATACCTACCTGAAGGTTTGAATTATCCACTCTACTTATTGTCTAAAAATATTGATTATTGGTACTATGCCCATTAGCAAACAAGTTATTTCTATTGTTATAATAATTAGTGAGTTTAACATGTATATATTCAAAAAGGTATAATCTAGAGCTAGTGATTGCTCAAGAATATACATGTAGGATATCATAAATATTTTAAGAAGTTGTGGTTAAAAGCAGAAAAACTGACAGAAACCAAAGAACCGAGATATATTTACCCACAAGCTGTACAATCATTTCCTCGTTCTTTAGCATTTTGTTCATTCCATATCCACCTTATATTTAACACTCTGCTCCAAAGCACATCATTTAGAGAAATTTTCTTGGGAATGGTTCACTTTTAAAAACATATCTGCTCCTGGGTCTGTATTTATATTTAAAATGTTGATTTTTTTCTTAAAATACCCCTAATCTTACTACCCATTTGACTTCTGTGACAAATACTAAAAATAATGTAAAATACTGAATAATGCTAGGAAAAATATAGCCCAAAAAATTTAAAATGCTTACCACCTGTCCCCTTCCTACCTGTATATTAACCTCTACACTAAAGTACTCACTGTTAACAATTTCTTGTGATTTTTCCCTTCACTGAGATACATAATTTTCCACTATATTTTGCGAATTCTAAATTTAGTTTCTCAAAAGAGATTTTAACATAGTACTCTGCATCATTCTGTTTTCCATTAAAATATGTTTTAGACTTTAGAGATATTTTTATACTAGCACACGTGTCAGTATTTCAGTGTTTGCCATTATGGCATAGTATATCATATTAATTTGCTATAAAGTGCTAAACTGTACTTTTGTGTAAATATTTTTGGTTATTTTCTGCATTTTTCTCTTACAAAAATTTCTGTAGTGAATACCCTTGTACATAAATTTGACAAAGTTTTATAAGTACATGGATAGGTAAAATTTTTAGCAATGGGCAAAGGGCATAAGTATTTTAAATTATGATAGATATTGTCAAATTGTCTTCCAGCAAAGATGCAACAATTTATACTCTCAACAACAATGTGTGAGACAGCACATTTATCCACACCATGACCAGAAACTAGGAAAATCAAATTCTTCTAATTTTGACAGTCTAATAGGAGAGAAATGCAATTTGATTTTCATGGTTTGCATTTCTTCACTTGTTACCAAGATTAAACATAATTCTCATGCAATTTATTGTCATTTGTAGTTTTTGAAAAATGGCTGGTGCTTTTAAGAAATTGGTTTATTCATATTTTCTCATTGATTTGCATAAGCTTTTATAAATTAAGAAAATTACCATTTTGTCATATGCACAAAACTTTTTTCCAAGTTGTTATCAATTTTTGAATTTTGTTTTGCAATTTACTTATTGTCATGTAGAAGTTTTATTGTTAATCTTATAAGGTCAAGATTTTTAATCTTGTAATAATGGCTAATCAAAAGGTCAGTCCATTTTCCAATATTGTAAATATATTCACTCATACTTTCTTTAGTTTCTTTATGGCCTAATGTTTTTAACTCTTTGAATTATGTTTTGGAATGTCCCCAAAAGGCCCTTATGTTAAAGCTTAGCTCCCAGCGTCTGGTGCTATTTGGAGGTGGTGAAAACTTTTAAGAGGTGGGCCTTTTGGCAAGTCTTACAAACAGTAAGCCAAAATAATCTTTTCCTCTTTGTATTTACCTCAAGTATTTGTTAGAGCAATGGAAAGCTGGCTAACACACTTTTTCTACCCCAAAATTGGACATACCATATCCCCTAAGTGCCTGGGTGTGTGTGTATATATATATATATATACATACATATATATATATATAAATGTCTTTTTTGTTTGATTACCATGACTCTTTGGTATCATATAAGTGTTTTCAATAAGAACAGAAAAGTTTTACTGGGTGACTGCCTTGAAACACTTCATTTACTTGTTTACTTACTTACTTGATGCATTTAATGAATTTGACTCCATAAAGGTGAAAAAAGGTAGATGATACGTGGCATTTACGGTGCACTTATATTTGTTATCTCATTGAATAAGCTAGGTTTTTTTTGCCAATTATTGGACTTTTATGCAAGTGTTTATTATATAATACTGCAGATGAAAAAAAATAAACTTCAATGAAGTCAAGTATCTTCTGCAAAGTCACATAACTAACAAGTGACAGAGCTGAGAGGCAAACCTGTATGTGTCTGACCCTAAACCCTGTGCTTTTTTCACAATCCTACAGTTGCCATGTCCTATCTTAGATGCAAGAAATTACTTGACAGGGTCAAAGAGAAATCATATCAGCATCACTCTCCAGCATTAAGCATTTTATACAGATCTGGAATTTAAGGTAGAATATTAACTATTACAAGGTAAATATAGAGATAGCAGGCATGGAATTCATAAATCCTACATGGAGAATAGGAGAATGATTGATTGTGAGGTATTTAAAGGAATCAGAAAAGAAAAGCTGAGAGAAGAATATAGGTCACAGGGTAGAGAGTTTTGATTACTCAGCTTTAGAGTTTGTGGAGTAGTTATGTTCTCATTAGAAGGAAAGTTTTCTTCTTTGTCTGCAGTTGTGAATGCTTTTTAGTTTGACTAGGGTAAGGGTCAGTCAAGTACTTCCTGAAAGGCAAATTCCACTGGCTGCTTTATTTTTATTTATACATAAATTTCATGGGAAAAGAGCAACCTTTAACCATTCACATATTGTCTGTGGCTATTTTTGTGCTACAAAGTTTGCATATGGCTCACAAAGTCTAAAAATTTGTCCTTTACAGAAAAACCTTGCAGACCCTTATAAAGTGGTATTTTCTCAAAACATTACCATAGTTTACTTGCAAACAGATCGATTTCACTTATGTGACCAAATGCCAAGTAAAGATTTCAGCATTGATCATTTGATTCTCTGAACTATTTTATTGTTTGTCTTAGTCTATCTTCTGCTGCAATAACAGAATTCCACAGAGTGCACAAATTATAAACAATAGAAGTTTTTTGGTTCACAGGTCTAGAGGACAGAAAGTTCAAGAATGGGGGACTTCACCAGTCAAGGGCATTCTCGTGTTGTAAAATGATGTGAGGCATCACATGGCAAGATGGAGGAAGCATCAAAGCTCAGGTCTATTTTCTTATGAAGCTACTAATCTCATCTTGGCGGCCCCACCCTTCTGACCTCATCTATTCCTAATTATTTCCCAAAGGCTCTACATCCAAATATTATCATCAGATGAAAGTGGGGGTCAAGTTTCCAACATATGAACTTTTAGGGCACTTATTCAAACAGTAGCACCATCTGAAAATGCTTGAAGCAAGTTTATATTAAAATTTGAACTTATTTAATCTTGTTATATAATGACAACTTTTCAATCATTTAATGTGATTCAAAACAGTAAATAGAAGAGCAGAACATAAATTGACCAGAAAGTTGGCAAGCTGTAAAAATTAACTGCCTTGGAAATCACTCTTTCAAACCTTCAGTAATATAAAAAATTTGAGAAATAATCCAAGGGATATCAAGGAAACAAAGTAAACTTATGGGAAAATAATTCTACCTATCACATGCAAATTAAGTTATTCTTGTTCAACTCAAGAAGCGATAGGATAGACATTAATGGTACTAATTATTTACTTGATTTTTCATTATCAAAACACTTGAGTCATTAGCTAATTAATATAAAGTGCATTTGTAGAAATGTGGGAGAGGAAAATGTCACTAGAGGGCATGGAAACGTGATTCGGTTCCAAGAGCTCCCTGAGCTTGTAGCAGTTTCTGCCTCTTCAGCTCCTTGACTGGCGACCACATCCTGTGCTGCTCAGAGCCTCTGCTCCAAATGTCACCTTCTGAAGGAATTACATCATCCTTCTAAACTTACAGAGCGCCTCCATTTCTTCTAAATAAATAGTGGATAAATTTTAGCATATATGAACACATCAAAAGTTTGGGAGTATTGTAAATCTATATGGAGTAAGTATCAATGGCATTATTCTAATCAAGGTGGAAAAAGACTTCCTATAATTATTTACTTTAAGAATAAAGTCTCATCCAAAGGTGACTTGAATATATTGTCCATGTATTAGACCATGGTTTCTCAACCTTGATGCTGTTGACATTTTGGACCACATAATTCTTGGTTGTAGGATTGTCCTGGGGATGTAGGATATTTTGCGGCATACCCACTAGATGGCAGTAACAAACAATTAGCCCTCCCACCCCCTGCAAGTAGCAACAATCAAAAATGTCTCTGTACTTTGTCAAATGATTCCTGCAGGGCAAAATTGGCCTTGGTAAAAACAACAGCTCCAGATAAAGATTTGTGACAGACTGTGAGAGCATGTTACTTTATCGTCTAGTTAGTAACCAAAACTTTGGCTTTAAAAAGCAGCCTACTGCTAGTGGTTCTGCTCTTTTCTTGCAAATTGTATCTATTTAGTAAATCTTTCTTGGGGAAGCAATATGAAGATCCAAGTGGTTAGTCTTCAAATTAAACTGTACTTGTCACTAGCCCATGTCATTTACTAGCTTCATGACTTAGTCTTGACCTCTCAGAACCTATAGCTCCTTGCAATGAGAAAAATTTATGTAATTTATTTAGCACCATGCCTGTTATACTTATTAATCTCTTATTAGTGATTAATAGTTCTGAGTTATTACTAAATTGCATTATGATTTAAAATATGTGCTATTTTTGTGTATATAAAGATTTTGTACTTCCATCTCATGGATATGCTACATGATTTCCTTTGGCCAATAAATGGAAAGACAAAGTGGCCACTTCCAAGAAGAAATTTTAAGAACATGCTAATTAGCTTTTCATTATTGTAACAAAATACTTGAGAAACACAATTTAAGGGAAGAAAAACATTTTGCCACACAGTTTCAAGGGTTTTAGTCCATGGTCAGCTGACTTTTAGGCCTACAGCAAGACATAAACATCAAGGTGGAAAGGCATGGTGGAAAAAAAGTGCTCACCTCATAGTGAGCAGAAAGAAGAAAGAAAGATAGGAAGGAGCCACAGAAAGATACACACACCCTTCAGAACCATGCTCCCAATAACCTACTTCCTCCAACTAGGCCCACCTCCTAATAACCCATTTAATATAAACTCATCAATTGATTAACTCTTGATAAAGTCAACACCTTCATGGGGACCAGGAACTAGAGAAAAGGTTAGTTTGAGAAGAATCAATTTAGAATGTAACACATATGTACAGGAAAGCAATGCGAGGAATCTCCCTGTATAGCTACCCTCATCTCAACTAGCAAAAAACCTGGGTCCTCCTTATTAATGTTTATACTCTCTCTTCAACAAAATTAGAGATAAGGGCAAAACAGTTTCTGCTTGGAAATGAGGGGGGAGGGAGGGAAAGGGTTGGGGGAAGGGGGAAGAAATGACCCAAACATTGTATGCACATATGAATAAAAGAAATAAAATTTAAAAAAAACCACCTTCATAATTCAATTACCTCTCAAACATATCACCAGCTGGGGACCAAACCTTTAAAAATGAGTCTTTTGGGGTCACTTTATATTCAAGCCATTGCAAGAACCATTCTGTGGTTCCACCATTCTTTCTCTTTGCTCTCTCTTGAAACCAACAAAGTCTCTGATAGGAGCTACACCTTCAGCCTGGGACCTGAAATGAAGAAGACCTAAAGTAGAATCAAAGCTGGCCTGTAATAAGCATGTATTTTGTCCAGAAGCACTTAATACTAAGCCAGGCTTTTGTTTTTGTCTCAACTGCAGCATAACTACCTAATCTAATTAGTGAAATAATTTATTAAACAATTTTGGGGGGGGCTGGGGATCAAACCCAGGGCCTCATGCATGCTAGGCAAGGACTCTACCACTCTATCTGCAGACCAATTTATCAAACATTTCTTGAACACTTATTACATGCCAGACCTTACAATATGAGATCAATAAAAGCTTCCATGCTGTTTTAAAATATAGATTCTAGTGCCATGGAAAAGAATGATAATAGACATAATTTCTTTCTCAGAACAAACTCAAAGAACACATCTTATTCTAATCAGCTAACATTCAACTTTTCTAATACTGAATTGATTGCTTTCAGAGTCTATGATCCCCAAATTAGAGCAAACTAGAGAATTGACTACTTATTGAGTATCATTAGATTTTTGCTTCTTATTGTCAGTGATGGAGTTCTAAGACAGCATTTCAGGGAGAAGGAATATAGCAACAAGAAACACAATAATAACAACAATGACACAATAGTGAGTGAATTCAAAATAGAAATAGAAAGTAGTCATTGAAAAGGATTTTGGAAATGGTTGACCCATCTCTTCATTATTTGCATTCTTCCTATTTTTAATTCATCAGAAATCATTGTCATCTTTTCATTGGGTCTGGGTAAATCTATTCTATGGATAAATAGCTGGTACTGCCCCCCAAAATATTTGTTAGCCACTTAAACGTCTTATCAAATGGGATATTTACATTGTGCAGTTTGTGAATCATCTTCATACTTTCTAGGGTAGAAAAAGGTATATTATGATTCTGGATTATTTCTAAGAAGTCTGAATTTTGAAACTTGACAATAGTGCTGGTAGTTAGCCACCTTTTTTGTGGGATAGAAAAAGCCAGAAGATGAAGCAGCCAAAGTCAGATATTGGCCACAAACACTCCTGAGGGGAGACTGGGACAAAACTTCTATACCTGGTGCCAAGCAGGCTCAGCCAAAGTCTAGAGTTTCCAGGGTTTTGGGGGAGAGGATTTAAGGAAGGCAGAGTTCCCAGATTCTTTGACAGAAGCCTAAAGGAGGAAAAACTATTTTTACTAATACGTTATCTTATACTGTCACAAATTCTCACTGTATGGATATAAAACTTGACTGTTCTCTAGTATATTGTCAAGTTTTGTGAATGACTTTGGAATTCTTTTACTCCTATAATTGACAAGATGAAAATCACCTTGTTTACAAAGTTGTATATGTGTTTTATACTAATTAAATTTCTACCATTCCAAATCATACACTTTCCCACATTCTTGCATTTTTCAAATCACATTACACATAAAACTTTTTCCTTTACTACCCACAAAGAAAATTTTAATACACAAGGATCCTTCTTATAGGTAGAGTCTGCTTCTTTTACAATGTTCCAGGTGATACCAAGGCTTCTGGTCCTTAAATCCCAATTTGAATAATAAAGATTTGGAAGAGATGTCATATTTTTTGGTATAGTCTTTCAGGAAATTATAAGTTGAAGCCCAAACTGTTATATAATCTTTTTTTAAAAAGCATGAAGCTCAAAAATAAAGTTGGTTCACTGTGATTTCAAAAACATCTTTTAAAGCCAAATTGATATTTTAATTTTTACATTGCCTTATCAAATATTTAGTGAATGAAGAAAAAAAGGGGGAAATACCAAGGGAGAGGTTTAGTTATGGAGTGGACAGAAGGAAGAGAAAGAGGAAGAAAAGAAAGATCAGACAAAAAAGATAGAAGGAACAAACCTGAAGTGATTGCCAGAATGGCAACCGATGATTAATAAAATTGTTAAATGTGAACTCTTTCTTAGGAAGAAATGAAGCCTTGTTATTTTCATAGTTTCCTTCTATCATTTAGGAATGTCTTATATTACACAAAACAGAAAAAAAATACACTATAGTATTTTTTATTTGTCTAACTTAACAACAAATGCAAACAATCCAAGGCTGGTACAGTAATCAGCAGAGTCATCTGGACCCAAGGCTCTTTCTTTCTTGCCACTCCACCATCATAGCATTCCTAATGTCATCCCTATGCATTTTTCCTCACAGTCACAGGTCCCTCCTAACAACCCTTCTCATTTCAGGTAGCAAGAAGATGAATCAGTAATTGCAGACTCTTTAAGTCTCTGTGCCAGGATGCCTATTGCAAACTCAGTGTTATCTCCTGACTGCTTGCACACTGTCATTATAACATGAGGACAAAGCTCACAAAATATCACCCAGATCTATCCAAAATGATTCTGCATTAAATTCTGCCATGGAGGGACACTGATAGCAAGAAATTTAATGGTATTTCAGTACTAGCTGAAATAATTGTAGGTAAGTTCTCTTGGCTCTGGGAGTTAGTTCACTTGAGAATCAGCCTACTGCAGGCAGTTAGTGAGGCTCTTAATAACTTCTTGGCTTTTGAGTTCTGAGACATATCCAGAATGATGTGTAGACAGGTGGATTCATAGGGGGCCAGCTTCCTGAAAGCTGTTTCTTGCTGCAGAGCACATTCCTAACAGATAAATAGAATACTTAACCCTTCCAACAGATGTGTAGCTATTATGTTCTTATTATTAATTCTTATTACATCTCTATTGTTTCTGTTTTCATGACTACACTCTGAAATATACAGTCTCATCAGTATAACTATAACACATGACCATACTCAATTGCAAAAGGATAATGAGAAAATAAGTTTAGGTTTGCATCTTTAGTAGCTCTCTCCCATTTGGAACCATGAGGCACACATGACTATTTAAAAGTAAATTTAAGTGAATTAAAATAAAACAAAATTAAAATTTAGTTCCTCAGTTTTAGTAGGCACATTTCAAGTGCTCAGAGCTACATGTGTCCAGTGGCAATCATACTATACAGGTTGGCAAGTATAGAACTTCTTCATCATCACAGAACATTCTGTTGGAAAGTGTTGCTCTATAGTAAAGACAATGCAGAGAGAAGTTCTCCCAAACTTTCATAATATCTAGCAGAGTCCAACATAGGGAAGACACAAGAATGAACTCCATGTTCAAGGGTTCTTTTAAAAGGAACTTTAAAGGTTTACTTGTCTATTTTTTGTAACCCAAATACTTTACCTGCTCACTCATTAACATATTTTATGTTTAGAATAGGAAAGAGTATGAGTGAATTTAAAAAATAGTGACTATTCTATGAATTTGTCTATAATTCAGTGGAATCACCTAAAACCTTTGATCCCCTACTGCTCCTACAAAATTCAAGTAAAAGCATGAAATAAACAAGACAGCAGCTTTTTAGAGATTTCTGTAAAAAGCTATTTTCTGTACCAGCTATTTCATAAAATATTAATAAGGACATTTCTGGTAATAAATGTTAATACATCCCCTTAAATGTGTGAACACTAGCAGATGATTCTTTATAGTGACATTTGGTAGTAGAAAGAGTTTATTAAAACAATATTTTAATTTTCAGGAGCTAAAAATAATACCTAAGTTCATATCTGTAGTTTCCAATCATTCCACTACTTTTTTAATTGAAGAAGGTAATATTTTGTAGTAGAAAGTGTTTGAAACCAAGAACTACAATAATGAATCTTGCTCTTTTTTATGATAACATTGCTAAGATAAGAAAGAATAACAACCATTTTATGGGCCTTCTATGAGTGAATGGGAAATATACTAATTCATCTCAAATTACTCAGAGAACATTACTTGAAATGTAGTATCACTCAAAACGTGGTATTGAGAGAGTTCAAGTGTCTGACATACTGAAAACCAACTCTAATTTGCACACATACCAACTAAAAAATCTTCATTGAGAAATTCTCATTTGAATATGATTTTTTGTGATATTTCTTGGACTACTCGAAAATGAAAGCATGATTCTGAAACCTATTTTTTACCAAGTCTATAAATCATTTAACTGTTGACGTGTGTCTAACAGTTATGATTTTATGCAAATATGAATAAATTTGCTGTCTGCGAGGTTGAAGATTTTATATGATAATTCTGTTTAGGATTATATTAATATAAAAATATCTTTTTTAAAGTTGGTAGTAAATGTAGAGAAAAATTCTTTGTAGCAACCTTAAGCAAGTTTGAAAATACCAAAGCAGTGAGTCCCATAAAGTTGCAAATATTCTTGCAATCTCTTCTGCTTTATACAGCACAATCTTTTTATTCAGAAAATTTTTATGGAGTCCCCTCCCCATCAAAACCTTTGCATTACATATTTTGAGCTGCCTAATAGAAGTTAAAAACCAAACAACAAAATAATCCAATGATCAGTTTTCAGCTGATAGGGTTCTGGATATGTTACTCCAAAATATTTTAAACTAAAGGAATTTGAAGCAGGTCATGAAACTCAGAAGTGATTTTCTGATGCTCCCCTAAGTCAAGGGGACCTCATTTATGGGGTGTACTACCTATACACAAAGAAAAGAAACAACCTTCTCTCTGAAGAAACAGAGACAGGAAAAAGAATTTCAACCTTGCTAACTTTTTCTAGTTTATTATCATTTGATTAGGTTTTTTTTCTAATCCTTGTCCAGGACTATCCACCCTTTCTCAGACTTAGCAGAAAAAAAAACAACAACAACAAAAAAACAGGTCTTCATTACCTTCTGGAGGTTTCTGCGTCACATAAAACATATACTAAATCAATTTGAATTAATTAATCTGTCTTGTTGCAGAGACCACAGTCACAAACCTAGGAAAAGAAAAAGGGAAGATATTTTTCCTTTTCTATTGAGCCCCTCAATTAATGGCTTCATTCTGGCAGAATGTTAAGAGTCACCTGGAAAGTAGTTACGGATTACTGCTTGTATGTTCCAAAACATCATATGTGAAAGCTCTAACTTCCAAGTGTGATGGAATTTAGAGCAGTGGACTTTGGGAGATAATTAGGGTTAGATTAGTCATAAGAGTGAGATTCTCTTAAAGAAATTAGTGCCCTTATAAGCTGAATCACCACATAGCTTGCACATTTTTTCCTGTGCTCACAAGACATCTTGTGAGCACAAAGAAACATAGAAGCTACCTACAAGCCAAAACGAGAGACATCAGAAATAAACCTTGTGGACTTCCTAGCCTTTGGAACTATGAGAAAATAAATGGCTGTTGTTTAAGCCACCTAGCTTATAGTATTTATTTAGGGCATCCCAAGATGATGACTACACAGGCCAAAAGAGCTCCAAGATGGCAGATAGAAGAGGGAATCAGAATTCCTGAGCTCCATGATTTCAGAAACCACTTAGAGTCATGGTAGCTGCATTTGGGTAATTTTGGTTCTTGGTTCTTTTAGCCAACTAAATAACTACCAACATATAAGGTGCACATAAAATTCAACTGTTGGCCCTTAAAACAGCTTTTAATTGCACCTAACACCAGGAAAGTCCTGACACAGCACAGCCACTATGTCGTGTCTGCCTTGGGAAAAGCCTCTTGCTGTTTCTCCTTTTCATTTTTTTGTTTTTTAATTTTTTTTCTTCCCTTGAAAAAAGCAGAAGACTGAGGATCAAATAGAACTGAACTTTGAACATAGTGGACCCCTAACCTGAGGAAAGCCTACATACAACCCTCTGGCTTAGCCCAGTCCGGCGAGCATCTGCCTAGGGAAAAGCTGTCCATCATTACACTCCCTTTCAGGAACATTACCCAGGGCACCTTGTGGGCAGATTGCACCCCCTCTGAACAAAACTGAATGACATGGACAATGAATATAATTTACCACTGTCAGCAGGGGCTGGGTGGAACTCTGAACCAACCTCAGAGGTGGGTGAGGAGCAAGGAGCCAAACTCTGTGAGCTGGGGTGAAACAAAGAACACTGAGAGTAGGGGTGGAACGAGAAGCCAACCTCCCAGAGCGGAGGTGTGTTACATCGCTGAGCTAATCTCATAGGACTGTGGGTGGCACACAAAACTGAATTGCCCCACCTTATTGGGGAAGAAGCTGACCAGCCAGAGTTGTAGCTGTGGAACAACTCAGATGCTGCCTGTAGAAAACAGAAACCTATTTGACCAACTTGGACAATCTGGTAGAGAGCAATCACAGACCTTAATTACAATCTGCCTTGGGGGCAGAAGGAACTAACTACTGCTCACAAACCAGGCATCTGATGAGACCACCTCAGAGATCCCACCTGCACCAGATGGCCATCAGACTAAGAAAAACAGTAGTAAAAAAACCACAGTTGACTCCCCCCCCAAACTGTCCAACAAGAGGGGCAGCACCATTTTCTACACATACCAATCTTGAGAAGAGACAAAGACATTGAGAAAGCCCCAGTCACAAGGGTTAGTACTGAAATTTTTTTAAGAGTTATTAATTAATTAATTTATTTATTTTATTATTCATATGTGCATACAAGGCTTGGGTCATTTCTCCCCCCTGCCCCCACCCCCTCCCTTACCACCCACTCTGTCCCCTCCCTCTCCCCCCCACCCCCTCAATACCCAGCAGAAACTATTTTGCCCTTATTTCTAATTTTGTTGTAGCGAGAGTATAAGCAATAATAGGAAGGAACAAGGGTTTTTGCTGGTTGAGATAAGGATAGCTATACAGGGCATTGACTCACATTGATTTCCTGTGCGTGTGTGTTAGCTTCTAGGTTAATTCTTTTTGATCTAACCTTTTCTCTAGTTCCTGGTCCCCTTTTCCTATTGTTAGTACTGAATTTGATGCCAAAGTAATAAGTCCAGAATTTTTGCTGAACTGATTTTATTTTTTGTTAATTTTATTCCATTTTTCAACTTTATTCTTATTTTTATTATGATACTGAAGATTGAAGTCAGGGCCTACACCTTGAGCCACTCCACCAGCCCTTTTTTTGTGATAGGCTTTTTCAAGATAGAGTCTCATAAACTATTTGCTTGGGCTGCTTTGAACTGCGATCCTCCTGATCTCTGCCTCCTGAGTAGCTAGGATCATAAGCATGAGCCACAGGTGCCTGACGTTCTTATTTTTTTTATTTCATTTTTTTTCTAATTTTTCCCCTTTTTTATTTAGTATCTTTAATTTTAATCCAACGATTTTTTTATCTCCATTCTTGCTCCCTTCACTTTCTCTTGTTTTCTTGTGCTACAATGGGTTTTTCTCCCCCACCCCAACTATTTTTTCTGCCTGTTTTCATCCATTCTCTCCTCTTGTCTTCACTTAACCCTCCTCATCTTCCCCTACCTTTTACCTCACTACCCCCCTCCTCCACACCTACCACCCACTGATTAGTCTACTGCACCTACCCTACATACCCCTATCCCTCTGCAATCCCTGACAAAAGCACCCTCCACTATAACAACTGAACTATATACCCTAACACACATAAGGGCCCTAAAACCCTCTAACCCCCACATCTCTTCCCCCCTCACTCCATCTCCATTTCTGTCCTCCCCTTCCATGCCACCTTTTAAAATTACCCAAGTATTTATCTCTATACAAACAATTGTTACCACTCCAATTCCCACTGCTTATAGACAATATCACCAAGGGGTTCTTTATATAAAATGTAAACAACTGGTTTGATATTCAATTTGTGAATTTGTCATCACCAATTTACACTTCCAGGTCAGAAACAGAAATAGCACAGCAACCCAGCTAATAACAAAGCCAGTCACAACACAGGACTTTTGTTTCCAAGGAAAGATTAAAGGTGATTTAAAACCCCCAACTAGCCAATCAGTAACATAGGAGCACAGCATAAAGTAGAAGCCTGGGGAGAAGAAAGCAAAGGAATTCCACACTCAAAAGACCAACAATTCAATAGAGGATTCTGTGGGAAATGAAGAAAATGAATACCCAGTTCCTGACCCCAACAGAACAATGATAAACATGACCAATGAGTTCAATGTGGTTCATAAAGAATGCCTCAAAGAGGAAATCATGAACAAGCTTATTGAGATCCTCATGGAGAAACTACAAGACACAGTTAAACAGAACAAGCAGAATAAACTCAAAGAATATCAACACATCAGAAATAAAAAACTTGAGAAGACACAGAAACAACTAAATAACTCAGAGAGGACTTCAACAAACTTTAAAATGAACTTTAAAATGAAGCAAAGGAGATTATAAAAAAGAGATACATGAAATAAAGAAGAAAGCACAAGATGTGAAAGAGGAGTTTAACAAAGATATGGAAAACCTCAGAAAAAAGAATCAAACAAAAATCCTGAAAATAAAAAGTTTCTTAAGTCAAATAAGAAATACAGTGGAAAGCCACTCAAGCAGATTAGAATAAATGGTAGACAGAATCTCAGGTCTTGAAGACAAAATAGATATTAAAGAAAAAACAGAAGAACTCTTAGACAAAGATGCAAGAACTGCAAAAGGAATACATAATAACTCAACAAATCCATCAAAAGACCAAGCCTACAAATCATGGTCATCAAAAAAGGAGAAGAGGTACAAACCAAAGGGATACATAATATATTCAACAAAATAATAGCAGAAAACTTCCCAAATCTCAAGAAAGAGTTGCCATTCAGGTACAGGAAGCCTCCAGGACACCAAACAGACATGATCAAAATAGAACCTTTCCACAACATATTATCATTAAAACAATTAGCACAGAGAACAAAGAAAGAATATTGAAGACTGTAAGAGAGAGAGAAAAAAAATAATAACATATAAAGATAAGCCCATCAAAGTAACAGCAGATTTCTCAACCAAAATCTTAAAAGCTTTTCCTGGGCACGGAGTGAGATATTTTGAGCACTGAAAGAAAACAAATTCAGTCTTAAGATACTCTATCCAGCAAAATTATCATTCAAAATTGATGCAAGAATAAAAGTCTTCCACAATAAACAGAAACTAAAGAAACATATGAACACCAAGCCACCACTACAGACGATTCTGAAAGAAATCTTACACATGGAAGATGAAAATACACATAACCACAAAAGGATGGGAAGTATTAAACCTCATGTAAAGAACAGACAATTACTCAGAGAGTACCATTGAATTGGCTGCACATATTCAAATCCTTAAATAATAAAAACAATTAAATCGAAGGAATCACCACATACCTGTCAATATTAATAATGAATGTTAATGGATTCGACTCCCCCATTGAAAGACACCATTTGGCAAATGGGAATAAAAAGGAAGACCCAACAACCTGTTTTTTACAACAGCCCCACCTTATGGACAAAGATAAACACTGGCTTAGGGTGAAAGGACGGAAGAACATTTACCAAGCTAATGGTCCCTGAAAACAGGCACGAATAGCAATACTTAAATAAAGTGGACTTCAAACCTAAATTAGTTAGAAGAGACAAAGAGAGACACTTCATACTAATAAAAGGAGCAATATATCAAAAGGCAATAACAATTATCAACTTAAATGCTCCCAGTGTTGGTGCATCCAACTTCATTAAACATACACTAAAGGATTTAAAATCACATATAGATCCCAACACAGTAGTAGTGGGAGACTTTCATATCCCTCTATCACCAATAGATAGGTCTTCCAGAGAAATATCAACAAAGAAATCCTAGAACAAAATGACACCATAGATCTAATGGAATTGACAGATGTTTACAGAGTATTCCATCATGTAACAGCATAATATAAATTCTTCTCAGTAGCATATGAAACTTTCTCCAAAATAGACCAATGATCAGTAGGTCATAGAAGACATAAAGGAAGAAAGCAAAAAGTTTCTGGAATTTAATGAAAATGAAAACACAACCTGTTAGAACCTATGGGACACAGCATAGGCAGTCCTAAGAAGAAAGTTTATAGCCATGAGTGCATATATTAAAAAGACAGAAAGATCTCAAATAAGTGACCTAAATCTGCATCTCAAACTCCTAGAAAAACAAGAACAAGCTAAACCTAAAACAAGCAGAAGGAAAGAAATAATAAAAATAAGGGCTAAAATCAATGAAATAGAAACCAAAATAAATAAATAAATAAATAAATAAATGAAACAAAAAGATGGTTCTTTAGAAAAAAAAATATTGACAAACTCCTGAAAAATCTGACTAAAATGAGGAGGGAAAACATTCGATTAATAAAATCAGAAACAAAAAATGGAAGATAACAACAAACACTAAGGAAATCCAGGGAATCATCAGGGACTACTTTGAAAACCTAAATTCAAATTAACTGGAAAATCTAGTAGACATGGACAAATTTCTAGATACATACAACCATCCAAAACTGAACCAAGAGGATATTAATCACTGAAACATATCAATAACATCCGATGAAATTGGAGCAACAATAGTTTCCCAAAAAAGAAAAGTCCAAAACCTGATGGATTCTCTGCTGAATTCTATCAGATACCTAAAGAAGAATTAATACCAACACTCCTTAAAATTTTCCACAAAAGAGAAAGGAAAGAAACACTGCCTAACTCATGTTATGAAGCCAGTATTACATCCATCCCCAAACTGGACAAGGACACATCCAAAGAGGAGAACTATAGGCTAATCTGCTTAATGAATATAGATGAAAAAATCCTCAATAAAATAATGGCAAACCGAATCCAACAATAATCAGAAAGATCATATACAATGACCAAGTCAGCTTCATCCCAGGGATGCAGGGATGATTCAACATATACAAATCATTAAATGTAATACAGCATATTAACAGAAGCAAAGACAAAAACCACTAAATCATCTCAATAAATGCAGAAAAAGCCTTTGATAAAATTCAACACTATTTCATGATAAAAGTTCTGAAGAAACTAGGAATAAAAAGAATGTACCTCAACATAATAAAGGCTATATATAACAAACATATACCCAATATCACACTTAATGGGGAAAAACTGAAACTATTTGTGCTAAAGTCAGGAAAGAGACAAAGGTGCCTACTCTCTCCACTCTTATTCAACATAGTCTTAGAATTCCTAGTAAGAGCAAAAAAGACAGGAATAAGAAATAAAAGGAATACAAATTGGTAAATAAGTTGTCAAACTGTCCCTATTCATAAATGTCATGATCTTATACCTAAAAGACCCAAAAAAACTCCAAGACACCATAAACAGCTTCAACAAGATAGCAGGGTACAAAATCAACTTACATAAATCAGTATCCTTTCTATACATCAACAATGAACAGATTGAGAAAGAATGTAGGAAAACAATTCCATTTATAATACCCTCAAAAAAAATCAAATACCTAGAAATAAACTTAACAAAGGATGTGAATGACCTCTACAAGGAAAACTACAAATCATTGAAGAAGACTATAGAAGAATCAACATAGTAAATATGGCTATACTACCAAAAGCAGTCTATATGTTTAACACAATTTCCATCAAAATCCCAATGACATTCATCACAGACATTGAAAAATCAACCCTAAATTTCTTCTGGAAGCACAAAAAAACACAAATAGCCAAGGCAATATTGAGCAAAAAAGAGCAACGCTGGAGGTATCACAATACCTGACTTCAAACTATATTACAGAGCCATAGCAATAAAAATAGCATGGTACTGGCACAAAAACAGATATGAAGATCAGTGGAATAGAATAGAGGACCCAGACATAAATCCACGCAGCTATGCTCACCTAATTTTTGGCAAAGGGGCCAAAAACATACAATGGAGAAAAGACAGCCTCCTCATAAAATGTTGCTGGGAAAACTGGATATTTGCCTGCAGAAAACTGAAAGTAGATCCATGTTTATCACCCTGTACTAGTATCAACTCAAAGTGGATTAAAGACCTTAATATAAGACCTGAAACTTTGAAGCTACTATAGGAAAGAGGAGGGAATACACCAATAGGCATAAGCAATGACTTCCTTAGTAGAACTCAAGTGGCTCAGCAACTAAGAGAAAGGATCAACAAATGGAACTACATGAAATTAAAAACCTTCTGTACAACTAAAGAAATGATCTTTAAATTGAAGAGGCCATCCATAGAATGGGAGAAAATCTTTGTCAGTTGTACATCTGATAAGGGGTCGATAACCAGAATATACAGGGAGCTTAAAACATCAATGACCCAATGGATAAATAGGCAAGTGAACTGAACAGAGCTTTTTAAAGGAAGAAGTGTAAATGACTAAAAAAACAATGAAGAAATGCTCACCATCCTTAGCCATAAAGGAAATGCAAATCAAAACTATACTATGATTCCACCTCATACCTGTTAGAATGGCTACCATCAAGAACACAAACAACAACAAATGTTGGCAAGGATGCACAGAAAAAGGAACCCTCATACTCTGCTGGTAGGAATGTAAGCTACTACAACCACCTTGGAAAACAGTAAGTGTGGAGGCTCCTTAAAAAACTAAAAATAGACCTGCCTATGATTCAGCAATACCACTCCCAGAGATACACCTAAAGGATTGTGAATCGGCTTACAACAAAAGCACTTGTTTCCCCATGTTTATTGAAGCACTATTAATAACAGCTAAGCTATGGAAATAGCCAAGATACCCCAATACTGATGAATGAAAATGTGGTATTTATGTACAATGGAATTTTAGTCAACCACAAAGAAGAATGAAATGTTGTCATTCATAAGTAAATGGATGGAACTGGAGCGCGTCATCTTAAGTGAAGCTGGCCAGGCTCAGAAAGCCAAAGGCCACATGCTTTCTCTTGCTTGTGGAATATAGCCCTCATATAAATGTAGCAATATTATGAAACACTGGTCACACTAAGGAGGGATCACTCGCAGGAGCAGGGCGGGAACTAAGAACTTGAGTTGGATTGATATACTCAGCACACAGGAATGAATATAGAAATCTTAAACTGACTGAAACTACCATAATAAAGGGACTAAGGTAGAATGAAGACAATTAGAGGAGATAAACCAACTGCGGTTGGTTCCAACATGGAACATGAAACTCCCTGCGTAGCTACTTTTATCTCAAATGAGCTAAAATATCATGTTTTTCGTTTTCTTTTTTCTTTTATCTTTTCTCCTACAAAATCAGAGAACAGAAGGGTGGAACAAGTCCTGCCCACGGGGGAGGACTTGCACCAGTGAGCAGGGGGGAGTGTTGGAGAAAAGGGATAGGAGGGTGAATACAGTGCAAAAAGTGTATACACATGTGTGTAAATACAAAACTGATACCTGTTGAAACTACTCCAGGAATTGGGAGAAGTGACAATGAAGAATAGTTGAGGGGTTGAATTCATGCATGATATGCTTGATACATAGTAAAAAACCTGTGTAAATGCCACAATATACCACAACCCATCACAACAATAAAGGAAAAAAAAGAAGCTAAGAAATAAAAGAAAACAAAAACAAAAATCTAGAAACTCAAGCTCAATTCCTTACAGATGTTCTTATTTAATTGATCTGGTCTGGCTCTCGGGATTTAGGCACTTTTATAAAGTTGTTCATTTGATTTTACTCTGTAGCCAGATTTAAGGACAACTGTCCTAGAAGAAGAACTCTCAATGTTTCTTTTCTTTCTAAATTTTTCTGGGTTTTTTTCACCCCATTAAGTTGGTGGTACATGTCTACATGCAAAAGACTGAAGAATCTGAGGTCAGATGTCCCAGACACTCCTGAAGATTATAGTACTCTCCAAAGGAACTCCTGTTAGTCTGCATAGAAACTCTGTATGAAGGTAGGTGTGGAGTACAGTACTGAAGCTTTAATGGGGCTTCCTGGGCTAATGTGTCTTCTTCCTTCCCTACTTTCACCATTGAGAGTCACTATAAATCAGAGTAGTTAGGGTAGAAAACACATAAAAATATGCTTTTATGAAAGTTTGTATGAAACAAGTATTATAACTTTGGTGCTCAGATGATTTTTTTCAAATACGCAGTATTTAATAAGAGTTAAACCTATCTCCTTCTCCCTAGACTCCCTTCATTCCTCTCTGAATGAGAGGCAGAAGATTAGAATGAGGCAGGAAGAGAGGAGAGTGTAGCTAAGGAAGGGTAAATGGGTACTGATCCAAAGTCTTCCTTAGGACCTGCCCCAAGTCCTGCCTAGGACATGTTCCCTTCAGGAAGCATCTGGTTGGGAGTATCCTTGGGAAACCCTTTTTGTGATCTTCTCAGTAGATGCCTCATCATGATAAAAGAGGATGTTTGTACAAAGGGAAAGTCCAGGAACTAGGGTATGCACTAAGGGCTGGAAACTGCCCTCAGGTGACCTTTTGAGACACTCCCTATTTGAAGCTTCATACATATGAACTGCACGTCATGCGTGTAATTATCACAGGATACATTATGGATTGGGACATGTCCAGTGAAAAATAAATTACATAACATCCTTCTGTTAATCAAAGCTGTCAATCATAAAAGGGACATCCCTCTCAAACCCCCTTTTAGTCCCCTTTCAGCACCAGCTTCCACCATAAATTACAAACAAACAAGTCACCGGGGTCTTAAACTTCTTCCCTCAGGTCAGCTCCCACTGCTGCCTGTGGGAGTGTGTTCCACTTTTAATAAGTCCACACTTTGCTTGCTACTTCTGTGCATTCTGTCCAATCCTTTGTTCAATTAACCAAGATCCTGGATCATTGTCATCTAGGAGGTGCCAGGACCCCCAAAATGGTATCAAGGAAACCTGGAAACTTTGGGAGAATTGTGGGACAGATAAGGGAACACATTAGTTTCTCCAAAGGTACACTGTCTCAACATCTGTGAAGTCCACAAGTCGTTGCAAGGAAAATGGGAAGTCCTCATGTAGAAGTGAAAGCTAAAACAGGAATTTGAGGTTATGTGACTAGGTTTTTCAGCCATACCATTGTGATTTCTGGACATATGTTGTTAATCACTAAAATAGTTGTATGAATTTAATGTACTTTTTGTAATCACCATGTTTTGGAAATGAAAGTCTACACTTTTATTAAAGGAATTTGTGTCAGGAGAGTATAGTGGAAGCAGTATGAGTTTTTTAGCCCACCTGCCCCAGGAATTTAAAATCATGCTACCTATGTAATTGGAAGAACAAAATACATTATTCTTCCTCATAGTCAAATAGCACTAACCGGGTCAGAACATTGTTGTCTCTAAAGAACCTTAATGGGACAATGCATGAACTAATTTAAAGTATTTCTAGTCCCTAAGGAGCAAAGCAATGTCAGTGCTGAGTTTGGGGGTACAAAAAGCCTGTTGTGCAGAACAGGATGGATTTGCTATTATTTCCAGCTTCTCCATCCTTTTTTGAGTGTTGTGTTTTGTATATGTCCAAAAGAAGAGAAAAACAAACAAGAAAGAAAAAGTGGTTAAGTAGAAAGTGAGGGTGGGTAAAGGATTATGATTTTTAGAGTGCCTGTAGGGGGTTCTAATGTCAATGGTAAACTAATTAGTTTGACTTTTTTTGCTAAAATGTAAGATTTTCCCACCTCCCTGAATGTTTTAGCAAGTCCACACATACATGAAACTGTGTGTGAATGTTTGTTTGGTTTGAGTCAAGATCAGAAAACACGTAGGTCAAGGCAAAAATTGTTCCAAAGAACATAAAATAGAACAGAGGAATTCATAAAGTACAAAGACAAAATACAGATGTAAACCTTATAAAGTTGCAGAAATTTGGGCTAAGAATTGATTTCTTCCTAGGACATGAAATGGGATTTTAAGCTATTCCTATGTGGGTTATATGAATAAAAGTACATGTGGTGGGGAGAAGGGGAATACATATGCCTTTTTTAAAATATAGGGTAACAGTTTAAAAATAAACAAAACCTGGGCCAGTTGTAGTGGTTCAAGCCTGTAGTCCTAACTACTTGGGAGGCAGAGATTGGAAGGATCATGGTTTGAGGTCAGCCTGGGTAAAAAGTTCAAGACCCCATCTCAGTCAATAAAAAAGCTGTACCTGGTGGTGCATGCCTGTCATTCCAACTATTCAGATAGAGTAAATAGAGAATTGCAGCTCAGGCTAACCTGTGCATAAACATAAGAATCTATCTCAAAAATAACTATAGCAAAAAGAGCTGAGGGCATGGCTCGTGTGGTAGAGCACTGCCTCACAAGCACAAGACCCTGAATTCAAACCCCAGTATCAGAAAACAATGATGACAAAAGTCTGTCCTTGAATTAAGGAAAATGGGCCCAGTTTTCTAAATAACCCAGATCTCACTGTCAGTATTTGAGGCAAAAATTTGAATTTTTGAAATAAATTTGAAAATGTGAAATTTGGGTGGGGGGTAAGGGAGGGGACAGGGGGAAGGGAGGAAGAAATGACCCAAACATTGTGTACACATATGAATAAAATAAAAATTAAAAAAAAAGAAAACGTGAAAGTCAAGATATTTAGGAGATTTTATGAACCCACTGAAACCCTCTGTGATCACTAATCTTAGCCACTAATGCGACCAAATTGAGAGACATCTAGATAATTGATAAAGCACAATTCTGGGTGCATATAAAGGTGTGTGTGTCCAGTGGTGACACAAACCAGGTGGGGAAGACCTGCCCTGAATATGCAGGGTATCATCCAATAAACCGGGGGCCTGTGGAACAAAAATGGAAAGATAGTGGAAGCTCCTCACACACTTCTACTCTTCTTGAATGGGTTAATTATTTTTGTTGCTGCCTTTGCCTGTGAACATCAGACTCCAGAGCTTCAGTCTGTGAACCTGGACTTGCACCAGCAATTCGCCAGGAGTTTGCAGGCCTTCAACCTCAGACTAGGGCTGCATCATTCATCTCTCTTGTTCTGAGACTTCCAACTTCTTGAACTGAGAAACTACTGCTCTCCCTAGCTCTCCAGCCTACTGGCACCATATGGGACTACCCAGCCTCTAATCGTGTAAGCCAATCTAATAAATCCTCTCTTGTAATGATATGTACATTCTATTCTGTTCCTTTGGAGAATACACCTGCAAATCAAGAAACAAAATCTGTTCTCCTAGGGTTATGAAAAGAAGAAATATCTTCTGATGCTTACTCTCTCTACTTTGGCACAAGCAATCTACTCCAGAGTCACAGCAAGGTTCCATTAGAGTTGAGGTTTTCAGAGAGGTGGTAGGCAGGGCACCTACATCAGCATCTCCTGGATCTCATTAGAAACGTCAATGACTTGACTGCCCCAGACCTAGGGAATGAGAAGCTGTGGGGCTGAGCCTGGCAATCTAGATTCATATCCCACAGCTGATTATGATGCAGGCTCCGATTTGAGAATCACTGTTTTAAAATAACATCTGCAGTGGGTGAGTGCAATAGCTGCTGTAGAAATGAAGTATTCAATCAATAAACAACTGCAGATTATACGAGTGATGATTAAGTCTGGAGCCTGACTAGTGTCAGGTTCTGAGATTGGTAAGCATTGCGGTTTAAGAACATAGAGTCTGCAACCAGATTCTTTAGGTTTGAATTCCACCCATGACATTTAAAATCTCTGTGACTGAAAAGAAGTTCCTTAAATTTTATGTATCTTAATTTCTTCATCGGAAAAATGACTAAGCCAAACAGTAGCTACTGGGATTAGTGAATATTTCTAAAGTATTTACAACAGTGCTTGCCTTACAGAACTATAAAAAACATTGGCTACTTTTATAATAATCAATACAAAGTTTTATATTATATTATTAAAACCCATTAATCTAATTATGCTCTGTATCATCCCAATTTTATACACATACTTTTAAATGACTTAATGAGTAAATCAGGATCCTTTTCAATTACAAATATCAGATGATCCAATTCAAATGCTTAGTTTTTTTTAAAAAAAGGGTTTATTGATTTGCATAGCTGAAAATTCCTGAGGTAGAACTGAAATGATTGTATCAGGATCTTTACAAATTATTACATCAATAATATGAGTTATTGTGTCCTTCTATGTCGTGCCTCTCTCTTCTGGGAGGACAACTATACATTCCAGCTCTACCTCACTCTCTTTGCTAACTACTAGCTGAAAGAAGCTCTCTTTCCTCATGTTTGACAAACTCTCTAAGTTCTCTTGCAAGAATACCACTCTTGGGGATATACCCAAAAGACTGTTACTCCAGAGGCACCTGCACATCCATGTTTATTGCGGCACTATTCACAATAGCCAAGTTATGGAAACAGCCAAGATGCCCCAGCACTGACGAATGGATTAAGAAAATGTGGTATCTATACACAATGGAATTTTATGCAGCCATGAAGAAGAACGAAATGTTATCATTCGCTGGTAAATAGATGGAATTGGAGAACATCATTCTGAGTGAGGTTAGCCTGGCTCAAAAGACCAAAAATCGTATGTTCTCCCTCATATGTGGACATTAGATCAAGGGCAAACACAACAAGGGGATTGGACTATGAGCACAGGATAAAAGCGAGAGCACACAAGGGAGGGGTGAGGATAGGTAAGACACCTAAAAAACTAGCTAGCATTTGTTGCCCTTAATGCAGAGAAACTAAAGCAGATACCTTAAAGCAACTGAGGCCAATAGGAAAAGGGGACCAGGAACTAGAGAAAAGGTTAGATCAAAAAGAATTAACCTAGAAGGTAACACCCACGCACAGGAAATCAATGTGAGTCAATGCCCTGTATAGCTATCCTTATCTCAACCAGCAAAACCCCTTGTTCCTTCCTATTATTGCTTATACTCTCTCTACAACAAAATTAGAGATAAGGGCAAAATAGTTTCTGCGGGGTATTGAGGCGGGGAGCGGGAGGGGGTGGAGTGGGTGGTAAGGGAGGGGGTGGGGGCAGGGGGGAGAAATAAACCAAGCCTTGTATGCACATATGAATAATAAAAGAAAAATGAAAAAAAAAAAAGTTCTCTTGCAAGAGCCTGACTTGGGTGATGTGTCTGTCTTTGAGCCAATGGTCATCTGTTGATTAATATATACATTATTTAGCCTACATCACATGACTATCCAACTGGTAATGCCTTTTCTCACCAAAGAAGGGGAAGCAAGTTGTGGTTCTACAATAGAAATAAGAGGCACAATGGGAAGAATAAAAACAACAAATGTGACCACCTTTCCTAAAACTACCCAGATATCAGTGGCAAACTCAGACCTCAAATTGAGATGTTTGACTTCAAAGATCATGCTCTTAATTCCTCTCACATACTATACGACTCCTTGAAATTAAATATTTTTGCTCTTCATTATGTACCAAACAATTGCTAGGTCCTAGAAATGTAAGGCTCCTGAACAGGCAGTCCTGTCCTGAGCTCTGTTTAATTGTGGAAAAAGGTGTGGAGAGGAAGTGACAGTGCAGTAATTAAGGTACTCAGATAGAAGCATGCAGGCTCATTAATAGCAATTAGAAGTACTTCCTCTATTACAATTAATCACCAGCCTATACTTCAGAAGTCCAGACTCTCTATCCTTCATTTGCCAAGAAGCAGCAGGGAAGGCAATATGTTATTATAGAAGATTTATCTCCTATGGAAGGAGAAATTGTCCTTAGTTACTCTAATTTGGCTAAGGAACACTGGTGTTAGTAATGATTTTTAGGGAAGTTATTGTAGCAGGTAGACAAAAATAAGAAATAAATAAAATATAAGGAAGATTAAACCTGCTACAATGATGTATTTGAATAAATATTTTCCCAATGGGAATACTTTGATCTTAAAAGGTCCCAATTGTCTCTGCAAATTTTTTAATACTTTAAAGAGAGCTTAAGTTCATGTACAAGGGAAAACAACTCATATTTCTTTGGCACTACAGGGTGTAATTGTTCATTTAATGTAAGAATGACACATTGAGAGAAAGCGGCCCCATCTGGATGAACTAGAAGCTGACAATGACGCTGCACTGAACACCAACCAGAGCTCTGCATTTAGCATTCATATGATGGGCTTGGCATACAGACAGAATGACCAGCCTACAGTAGACAACATAGAGTTTTCATTCATTTCAAGTAAATTTTATGAAGTTTTAATGGGAAATAAACCCAAGATAGATGGCACATAGCATTTCCTAGTTGAATTGCTGAAATGAAGGTGATAAAGAAATTGTGATGCTGCTAGTTTGCTTTGCAGTTCCAGGTACAAGGATAGAGATAAAAATTCTTCTGTCACTTTAGGACATGTTAGTTAATTGTCTTATGTGGTAAATTATAAATTTTTAGACAGTTAGAGACATGACTATTTGTAATGCTGTACTGGTCTGGAAAATTCTTCAGGAAGAACAGTACTCCAGCTCACAGCATCCACCTATCGATGGTCTTATTTTACACAATCTGTCAAGGACATCTGTTAAGGAAAAATTTGGACTAAAAAAAGCATTCAAAATTCAACTGACTGTTCAAAGGAAAGTGCGAGAAGTAAAAATTGAATATCAGCTCTATATACTCTATATATTTTGACCAGAAACAATAACAAGTATAATTCTATTTATAGTAAAGCTTAAACTTTAACAAAATTGGCTGATGCTTCTAATTAAGTGGATGATAGGTTTTAAAGAACTATTGACTTCATTATTTAACACCTGAGATGTAGGTAGATGTTATGGACTGAAAGTTTGTGAGCCAATCCTCCAACTCACACGTTGAAACCCTAACCCCCAGTGTAGCTATATTTGGAGTAAGGAAGTATTTAAGGTTAAATAAGGTCATAAAGGTGGTGTCTTTATAAAATACATCAGAGAGCTGTGTGATCTCAGACTGTTAAGCCCTAGAACTGTGAGAAAATAAATTTCTGTTGTTTAAACCATCCAGTCTGTGATATTATATTTCAATTACTGAAATGATTCATGGACTGTGATAAGTATCTTTTCCAAATTTCCATTTAGTATCCCTCATAATAAAAAGAAATGAGATTTTCCTAACTAATTGTTTTTCACTATGTCTACCTCAGGATTCCGCCATCCTCTACTTTATTGTCTTACCTAGCAATGAACTATGTGCAATTTCTCACATGCCTTGTATTTTCTACTTTCATATGGTTTAGCATAATATTCTCTCTACTGAAAACTCCCTCTGTCTTTTGTAGAACTAACAAACTAATTATGTGTTACATTTACATTCTTTGTGGAGTCTAGTCACCTTAATGAAAGAGAATACTGCCTTTTCTCCCAGTCATGTGTGTATCTTGTACGTAGTTTGTTGAATATATTTAGACATCAGACATGAGACATATAAAAGAAGGATGGAATAAAAATAATATACTGGAGTTGACAGTTATGTGCAGTATTTCTTAGATATAATTAAGAAGATGTAATAAAGAAGTAAAATGTTCATAAAGTTCAGAAGTCTGTATGATGATATGGTGTCATTCAGAAAAGGATGCCCAGTTTTTGATCTTCTGATCACATAGGGCAGGCAAAGATGAGAAGTGTAAGCAAGGATTCAGTGTTTAGTGAGTCACACAAACAAGAAGAGAAGTCATTAGGGCTACCAGATTATAGGGCAATAAAAGTTACAGTTAGTTTACCAATGTAAATTTTAAAATAAGTTATACATGAGGATGGGACAGTAATAGCCTAGCACTGGGGGTGAGATGGAGCAATATGGATGGCAATAACATCATCAGTATCATTGCTTGCCTCTCCTTAGGTTAGAGATCTTGGAGTTATATTTGTCTATTATGTCCTTTACATTCATCTTATTAGACAATGTCCAAGTTATTTTACTTTTTACATATTTTTAAAATCATAACTTCCCTCTATTCCCAAGACCTGCATATGTCATTACATTAGAATCACTGCAATATTGGATGTGTTTTGGTTGCTCTTCCAAATTCACTCACCAGCTATCTCCACCTGGTTCTGTTCCATGAGAAGCTGTGCCTCTGGTTTCAGGTTGAGGGTAGCCAATGCAGCTTGGAGGGAGATTGGAATGTGGGAAGTGGATAAGGTTTTTATATAATTCCCTGGTTCCCTCTCTGTGGGATGCCTGTGTTATGACAAAAGGCAACTAATCCTTCTGATACCATCCACTTTGCATTTCTCCCTTTATCTAGTTCCTATAACCTTTCATTTTCCTCATCCTTTGCTCATAGTACCCAGTTCATGTATGATGTTTTATGATTCCCTATACTCTGCCCACACCTTTGAAATTAATCCATGTGCATACCTTCTTTGGTTCATTCTAGGCTGAGTGTGCTTTCTGTTGTAATCTTAACATGTATGGGCTCTTACCTTATATCTGAGTCAGCCTCACTCTTATATCTCTCATACCAATTTTTCAGACACATTTCAAAATGAATAGCTGATCATGAAGTTCTACTAAATTTCCTCAACATGGCTTATAAAGATTAACCTCTATGTGAAAAGTCTCACCTCTAGCATTTTCCCAGAGGAGCATTGCACTTGTCACACTAAACAACATCTGAGCCCTGCAGCAGCCTCCTCCAGTTGCCATCTCTGTGCTGCTGCATAAACCGTGTCCTCTCCATGAAATGCTCATATGCTTCTTAGAAACATCTCTTTTCATTATCCATAAATAAATGTCATGGAATGAGCAGGGAGAGGATTACTTCTTTTTTTTTTTTTTATTATCACAGTAAGAAATGTGTTTTTATTTTTATTTTTATTATTTTTTTTCATTTTTCTTTTATTATTCATATGTGCATACAAGGCTTGGTTCATTTCTTCCCCCTGCCCCCACCCCCTCCCTTACCACCCACTCCACCCCCTCCCGCTCCCCCCCCCAATACCCAGCAGAAACTATTTTGCCCTTATCTCTAATTTTGTTGTAGAGAGAGTATAAGCAATAATAGGAAGGAACAAGGGGTTTTGCTGGTTGAGATAAGGATAGCTATACAGGGCATTGACTCACATTGATTTCCTGTGCATGGGTGTTACCTTCTAGGTTAATTCTTTTTGATCTAACCTACCTGAAGCAGTTAGAGACTGTGCATTATAATCCTCTAGCAAACTTGTCCCAGTTCCTTTTCCTTAGCAATGACAAAAATATCCAAGACTGCATACTGTATAAAGAGGTAATTTGGATCATGATTCTGGTGGATAGTAGATCCCACAGAACACTGGCATCCTGGAATGTGCACCCCTGCCTGTGTCACAACATAGTGGAGAAACAAAATAAGCCATGTACGTAAAAGAGGCCAAAAGAGTAGGATAGACTTACTTTTTAGCAACAGACTGGTGAGAATTAACTCACTTTACCAGACAAGCTTATTAGCTTGCACTGGGTCCTACATCCTAAAGGTTCCACCACTTCAGGGCTAAGCATATTGACAAATGCCTGTAATCCTAGCTTCTGGAAAGGCAAGGATAAGAGGAGCTTGGTTCAATGCCAGCCTGGGAAAAAATGCAAACTAAAAGCAAACTAAACCAAAAAGGAGTGGAGGTGTGGCTCATGTAGTAGAGTACTTACATGAGGCCATGTATTCAAAACCCTCGTACTTCCAAAAAATAAGTTTCCATCACCACCTCAATACCACCGCTCTACAGACCAAGCTTCCAGCTATGAAGCCATATCTGAACCATAACAAAATTGTACCTAATTCTGATTCACTGCAAATGATACTAGAGTTGAACAAATAATTGGCAGAACTTTCTAGGCCCACTAGATTGATCTTATTGGAGAAAAGAGTATGTTCTTTTTAAATCTTCGTATCTTCTTGAATCATGATATTCAGTATCTTTCATAGAGTATGTGTTTACTAAAATGTATGGAATAAATAAAGTACCAGCCTGTAAGTTATTACTCTAGAGATCTCATATTTGGTTAAAAGTGAGATGATCCAGTTATGACATTTTTATTCTACTTATTTATTGCTATAAATAGTTTGGATGATCCACTGTACCAAGAAGATGTCTTCCTTCTTTCCCAATTACAGTTCCAAATACGTTATTCCTAAAAGTTGATATGAGCAGAACAATGTGAATGTTTACACTAAAAATTAAATTTCATAATCATCAGGGATTACTTTCAAACCATTTTGTATGAAAAATATTTATTTTGCTTTTTTTCTTAGGAAACATTTAATAATTGGTTTCTGAGTGAGTAGTAAAAAATTATCGAAATATTCACACCTTTTAACTATAGTTCAACATTTGAGATATATTGTGTAAGTATAATTAAATGAAATGATGAGAAAAATTCAACTCATTCAATTAAAACCTGGGAAATAAAAGTATTATAATCACATGGGTAATTTAGAACTAATAAATTAAATGAAGACCATCTTTCCCAAATTTAGTATCTGATTAATTTCCTTTATTTCTCTAGAAATAATGACTCAAATTCAAATTTTCAGTAGGATTTACTAAGTTGTTTGTCACTCTGCTTAGTTTAATAAACGAACTTAATAAAATAGAGGCAGGTGCTTTCTTTTTTTTTTTTTTCTTTGCACAAATGAAGCTTCAAAATGAAGTTTGCCACTTTCAGCCAAGCTGTTAGGGAGGCTCTGTGCCTCTGGAAGGAAGCAGCTCAGAGGCCAGGCCATGTATTACTCTCTGCAAGTCCAATCTGGATTCCTCCACTTCTCAGTCACTGTGTGAGTCCAGGCAGCTCTGGCAGCCATCCTTTAGTGATTGAGAATGGCAGAACAGAAGCTTTTAGATGTGTGTTAGTTTTTCATTGCATTACAAACACCTGAGAGAGATCATTTAAAGGAAGCAAAGATTTACTTTGGCTCATGATTCAGAGGTTTCAGTCCAAGGTCAGCTGGCTCCATTGCTTTGGGCTTAAGGTGAAGCAGACTGTCATGGTGGTGGGAGCCTGTGGCAGAGGCTTTGCACCTTATGGCAGCCAGGAGGGGCTGGGAAAAGACAGCTCCCTGGGACACCATCAGTAACCCACTTCCTCCACATAGCCCCAGAACCAGGCTTTCACCACTACCCAATAATGCCATCAAGTTGTGAATCTATCAGTAGATTAATCCATTGACTGAGTCAGAATCCTCACAATCCAATAAAGACTGGATCCACTAGCTGGAGTCTAAGTCTTAGACATATGAAACTTGTCAGCTGACACGTCTTCTCCAAATCATGCAAAATGTATCTAAGTTGGCCTTAGGCCAACCCCTTAGCAGTTATTTATGCATTTCCTATTTTATGAACTGTTGACCCACCAGCAACAAAGAGAATCTTTTCAGAAACAAGTAATTCTTAAGAGAAGCCAAGAATGAAGACAGATGCAAAATAACAAATGTAGCACTGAAAATACATCTTTAAGTAATAGAATAGAATTTGTATCTTGTCATTATTGTATATTTCTAAGAACAAACAAAACATTATGGAGAAATCACTGATAAACTACTAACCTTGAACAGAAAAATGACCCATGAAATGATTTGAATTAACATCAAAACAACTTTCCTGGCACAAGTCTATCTTAACATATGCAAACAATGTTTTAGTATGAATGATTATTTAAACTACATTTTCCTAACAATATTAATTGTTAAATGTTAATATTAAATATGCCTGGTTTTTTTTTTGCTTTTTAAGGAATATCTACAAAGATTCTTTGTGAAAAATCAATTATTGCATGAAGCATATACTTGGATCCTAATTTTTCTGAATGGAATTTTAAATGTTCATATCCAGTAGTTAGGTTACTTTGAGTATGGACTATATCTGTAGATTATTTTGGCCACTTGACCCATTTAAACTGAACACAAAAATGGTATTTTTAAGTCATCAATAGTTTCTTATCCACCTAGTCTTATAGCTGCTACCACTTGGAAAGTATAGTATTATTTCATTCCAAGGGCAAACCTCCAAGCAACACTAAATTATAGCAATGAGGTGAAGACAAAATAAATTGTCTAATCTGTGTCCATTTTTAAGACATTTTTCTTCACTGTAAGTTTTGATTGATCAACTCTTCTGAGAAGCCATGAGCACTGAAGGAGGGAAGCTCTAAAATTAAAGCAGAGCACAAGTTTTGACTTTGGCCCAGAAACCTCTACATTTCTCTTTCTTTTTTCTTTTCTTTTTTTTTTCAGTATTGGGGTTTGAACTCAAGGCCTTCACCTTGAGCCACTCCACCAGCCCTTTTTTGTGAAGGGTTTTTCAAGATAGGATCTCACAGAACTATTTGCCCAGGCTGGCTTCAAACTGCGATCCCCCTGATCTCTGTCTCCTGAGTAGCTAGGATTATAAGCTTTGATTGATGTCAAAGTGCATTCTTCTGAATTTCCATGTTTTAGATGTTCTTATTCCGGTATCACAATTAGTCTGCATTATATTGAGGTACCACAAATATGAAAACATTTCCTTAGATTATTTCAAGGTTTTTTTTTAATAGCATAAGTAAAAGTAATGAAGTAATGGAATGGGCAGCTTTATGTATGTGCCTGGTTGCTTTTATTTTTATCTTTATCTAATGCTTAAATACTCAGGAATGCAAGTTGCAAATGGCAAAAAAAAAAATTTATTTGAAGGCAGTCAAGATGGCTACTGAGTAAGATTGTCCAGTGATCATCTCCCTAGAGACACACAACTTTATTTTTATTTTTTTAATGTTTTCTAGCTTTTATTTTCTTGATATCTTTAAACAAGTTCTCATAAAATTTGTAACATAAGCTGTATAATTACAGACTTTTGCAAGTCACCAAGTACCAAAGTAAAAGCACATCTCCTTACTAACTGTCCTTCATTTGACACACAAATTTAAACAGCCATTCACTCACAAGCCACCCTCACAAGAGCCAATATATGCCTAGCAAGCATGAGGCCCTGAATTCAAACCCCAGTACCAACAAAAAAGAAAGAACCAATATATTGTATATATTATATGTTATGTTATATATATATAATTTTTCATAGTTAATTCCCATTGTGCCTTTATCCTGTATTTTGTTGCTTGTTTTGTGTTTGCATCTCTTTATTTTTTGTTAGGTTTACAAGTGACTTATTTTACCATTTTTTTAAAAAAGATTATTTGAATTATTTAATGAGTTGGTATAATGAACTAATTTGTTTTTATCTCTACCAATTTCATCCTTTGCTTACCTTAAGTTTAGTTTGCTCTTTTTCTTTCTCAAGAAGAGAATTTAATGATTTATTTAGAATTTTCCTCATTAATTAAATAACTTTTAGTCTATATCTTTTCCTCTAAGATCTGCTTTTACTCTGTCTGTATGTCATAGATTTATATCCACAGTTTATATTCATTAAGCAAACTATCTTCACAAGAGCTAAGAAAGTCAGATGAGAGGCTATATTGCCTGGCCTCAGTATAATAATAATAATAATAATAAGAAGAAGAAGAAGAAGAAGAAGAATAAAGACATCTTGAAGAAGGCAGAAAGAAAAGAGTCACCTCTTTCACCCCTCCCTCATCTCCAAATGATATGGAGAGAGACCCAAGAGAGAGAGAGACTCAAGGGAAGGGAGAAGAGTTTATATACAGAGTTTCATATAAATTTTTTTCTAAGAAACCTGTGACCTTAGATCTTAGTCTGCATTTGATGCAAACACTATTATGGAAATATTTATTATTTTAATGTTAAGAGGGTAGAAATTTTATTTTTAGAGTTTCTTTTTATAATTTCCAGTTTAATTTCAAAAGTGATCAGAAACTGCTATCTCCAGAATGTCTAAATCTTGTAAATGATACTTACACTATAGGTAAATACAGGATCAATATATGTAAAAATCCATGAATACTTGCTTGTAAAATTCAGCCACTTATTTGGTTTCTAAAACTAAACAAATTGTTTAATATATGGCCTGTAATTATAAGCTCAAAAGTAGTACAATTTCACAGTCATAATCTGCAATAATGAAATTCAACATTGACATAAAAACTGAATTCAAAAAGAATTCATCCAGCTATGAACCCTGGTCAGAAAAAATGAGAAAGGCAATTTAGTTTTTATTCATATTATTTACTTTGAATATTCATGTTTCACTGCAGAAATATTAATGTGTGTGGTTATGAAATGCTTCTCTAGCCCCTTCTGAAGTTCGGTAGCACTGGCTCTCATCAATATCCAAACCGTACTGAGTTTCAAAATACATCTGGCCTCCAGGATTTCTTATAAAAGATTGTTAATCTCTTCCTAATGCCGTTTGTTTTGTCTGTAAATATTTCCCCTAGAGCAAATTCATACATTATTTTTGGTTGTTGTCTTTAACACTGATAAGACTAAGTATTCACCCTCATTTGTCTTAAAATCAAATAAAATACCTAAGCTTATTTTTATGGGAAATTTAAATATTTTCAATTTATATCATCTCACAAAATTCTTATTGCAAAAAATTTCATTAAAATGCCCTGAAACTCAGACTAATAGAATTTTCCTATAAAATGAAAAGCACTTTATAATAATAATATAGTATTTTCTCACAAATAAACTCCTATGGTTGGCTTTTTTTTTTTTTTTTTTCATTTTTCGAGACAGAGTCTTGATGTGTAGCCCAGGCTGGCCTAGAACTCATGATCTTCCTCCCTCAGACTGGGATTAAGATGGGAACTACCATGCCCAGCTTCAGTGTGAAATCTTAAATAGACTACTATTGACCGTATGATATTGTGTTTGGCTGCCTTCTCAAAACTTCTATAGTACTATTGTAGATATGTCCATATGTGCTGTCACCTCTACCCTATCTTTCAACCTAGCACACATCAGGAATATTACTAGGTGCTGGAATTAAGGAGAGAAAAGAAATCAAACAAAAACCACATAGCAATCTTACTGTGCACAGGTGGTATAATGGAATTTACAAGATACTTTGGGGACACACAGTAATAAGAAATTAATTTCCCCAGAACATGAATGAAGGCATAAATAGGAAAAATTATGGAAAGACATTAGATATAAATCTTAGAAATTGGCAGAAATATTCTAATTAGTCAACTGTAAGAAATACATTAACTAAAAAACGGACAGCAATTGTGAAGCATAAAGGTATTTTGGGAGAAAATGCTGAAGATAAGTGAAAAGGAATTTTATGATCAAGATTATTTGGAAATTGCGTACCTTGCTGGGAACTTTTGGCTCCTTTTCCATGGCCATGTTCTAAACATCTCTCCCTCCCATGGCTGCTATCATTCCAAGACATTTTTAGGTGGAATGAGTTTGGAAATCATAAACAATTATACAAATGTTAAGTATTAGCTCCACTTGGGTCCAAGATAGAGCTATATACTTAAATATGTTTCATAATTCTCCTAACTTCTCAAATTGTAATGTCCTAAAAGTGATCATTGAATAAAATGAATAGAATGCTGATGGTAGTTATTTTAAATCAATGTGATAGCAGTGAAGCATTTTGGAAAGAAAGAAAATTGTGCAGAAAAAAATCATTTAGTCTAATGTCACAAAAGAAAACTTGGCAGTTTTGTAAAAGGGGAGTGATTATTAATCATTTGTATTTTTAAATCGGATATAGACATTTTTGCATTTCATGCCTTACTAAATGGCTCATTTGACATTATCTGTTTTCCAAAGCTTTCTATCTTAGCACCTTTATGCTTATTTTGTCATTTCAGCTCATGGTAACAATATGTGCTTTATTTGCTTTGCAATAATATGCTTGAAAAAGAAATTTCTTCGGTGACATTTTCTCAGATAGTGGAAACTACTTAACAATATATTTATGGAGGAAAAAGAGTGAATGCTAGAAAATTATTTGGAGATTTTCCATACCTAGTACACTGCAATCTGTTTGAAAGTAAGGACTTTCTTTTCAACTTTAAATTCTTAGTGTCAACCAATATCTAGCAAAAAATAAGCATTCAGCAAATATTGTTGTTAATGAATAAAAATACATGAAATAAATTATAAAAGAAAATATAATTGATTATTGATTATTAAATAAGCAAAAATGTTCAAACTTGTAAGTATAAAACAAAGGACAATTAACTGAATAATTTAATTTATTCTCTCATCATATTACCATTATAAAAACAACCATGTCATATATCATGAGCACAGAGAAATTGGTGCATTCAAAACTGCTTATGGAAATTAAATTGAGCCAGATTTGAGAAAAAATTTTCAACTTTAAAAACAATTTATATCTTTCTATCCTAACTTTTTCTTCTGGGAATCTATACTAAGAAAGTAATCAAAAATTGTGAACAAACCTATATATGTAAAAAAATAAATTTTTTTGGTAGGGCCAGGATTTAAACTCAGTGCTTCATATTTGCAAAGCAGGTACTCTACCACTTGAGCTACACCCCCAGTCCATTTTGTTCTGGTTATTTTGAAGATGGGGTCTTGCCAACTATTTGCCAAGCTGGTCTCAAACTGCAGTCTTCCCAATCTCAGTCTTCCAAGTAGCTAAGATTATAGGCATGAGCCATGGGGGCCCAGCAAAGTATAATCTTTAAAAATTGTAAAATAATTAAAGCAAACTAAACGTCACCTTAGAGATGTTGAAGTAAATTCCTGCTCCTTTTTAGTGAACTAATTATTAGGAAGTCATAGAAAATTACTTCAGGATTATTGAAATCATGTTATAATTAAGAAAGTCTATTGTAATAATATATAAATCTCTACATATGTCAATTAAATCATATCCATATTATGTACATAGGAGAAAAAGACGCAAAAAATGGAGAAATTTAAAATTTTGTTTGAGATATTGTTGCTATGGGAAATTAAACAAATTATCTCCTGCCTGTGGTAGTTGCATTGCTGACTCTTATCAGCTCCTTTTCCATGACCCCTATCATGTAGATACATTAGTAATTGAGTACTGTTTAGCTTTTTTCTATGTGTTTGACGATCTGCTAAGCACTGGGAATATAGAAGTGAACATAAGATTATTTAAAACAGTAAAAATGAAATGCAATCATTGGGGAACAAATTTCAGACAACAATCTGTAGTCCCATCGTTCAAAATAATTTATTCTGTAGCTTCCTATTTAAGGTAGAAAGGTAGAAATATTAGAGTTAAAATCTTTTATCTGTAGAGGTGAAAATTCTCATAGGATTAAGAAAATACATAAATTCCAAAAACATTAACTTTATTGCAGTCTCCTGGCACACAATCCAGACTTTTAATACTATTCTAAATTCAGTCACAAAATCTTAGGTAATCTCCTATGGTGTTTACATTTAAAAGTGATAGGATGTTACTGAAATGAAGATCATGAAGAACAGCAGTGCCTCGCTGCCCTTAATAGACCATGAGGTAGACACTCAACACTTGGAACATGACTGTATTAGCAGCTCAGCAGAATGGAAAATCAGAGTTGGAATCAAAAGACTAGATGAATCTGTTTGTCTATTGCTCAGAATGAAACCTTGCCCAGCCTCTTAATTTCTGTTTCAGTTTCTTATTTGCTTAGCAATCTTTGTTCACTTACCCACCTATGCTATCAGTTTATTATAAAGCTCTAATGAAAAAAATAAATTAAAATATTTTCTTAGATTTAAATGATATGCATATATTAATCATCATAAATAGTGGTAGCATCCATAATACAAAGTTATTGCATCTTGCTTATGACCTGAAGGTCATTGTCTGAAAGAAGAGGGCTAAGAATATCTCAGCATTCTTTCCTCTCAATCACTTCTACCATCTCTACAGTTCTTAGCAAACTCTGTAGTTAAAGCAAGTGCAGAAAGAACTTTAGTAAAGAATGACACTAATAAATGGTGCCATAAGCAAGTTTGATTCCAATGAGGATAAAATGTCTTTATATGGTCAATTTTTACAATGTAACTCTGATTATTTAATAGATTTTATACTTTTAAATTAATAGACAATTAAAGAAGGTAGAGTAATTGGACACCAGTGGAGAAATTGTCCAAAATTATTCTTAATTTTCAAAGGTGTGTCCATATTTCAGGAGTTGCCTTTTGTGACTTGAGAGTATTGCCTTTATACTTTATGATTTTTTTCATTTAAAATAACTTTGTAATCAATTCCATTAAGTGGGGTTTTTAGTTAAAAGCTTTTTTGGTAGTAGTGGAAATGGAACTCATGGACTCTCACATTCTAAGCACTTGCTGTATGCCTGAGCAACAACCCCAGTCCCTTTCAATTCTAGTGTAAGAAAGAATTGAATTCTCCAAGAAAGACAAGTTTTGTGTTTTCTTCTTTTCAAAGGAATGAACAAGTGATAGAAGATTGGTTAGCAACATTTATCATTACAAAAAGTCTGCATTTAGAATGTTGCAGGATTTAGACTTGTCAGTAAATCTCTACAGGAAAAAAGCAATTTCAGTATGGCACATCTAATATTTATAGCATATGAGTTGGCACAAAAGTTGAGCCATGAAATCATTTTGAAAAACTATTGATTGATTCATATATCCCTGAAATAAATTTTTTAATCCAGTAAACACATAATTCTTTCCTTTTATAACTTTGACTAGATAGGAGAAAATCTAATTACTTGTGTGTATATGTGTGTGTGTATGCTTGTGAATGTGTGAGTGTGTGTATTCATCCAACTAATGATCTTTCTACATAATTCCAGGAAAGGTATTTTGGGGGAAATGGAAATATATTGCAATACCCAGACGCCACCATTTTGTCCTGCTTTCCCATTCTTCCTTCCTCAAGACATATATTATTTACACACCTTAATTTATTTGAATCCAGGAAGCTACTGAATGATTCCTGGTAACTAGTGATGGGGTCCAGGATACTTACTTTAGCATTTGTAGAAAGAGCAGAGATAGGAAAGTCACTCACCTCCCGCTCCTTCTCCTCTGGAGCAGGTCACAAAATCTAAGAAGGATTTTCTGGTCTTCCCCAGAAGCTGGTCAAATAAAACTACTATAAGTGAGATCTCCTTTCTATGCCCAGAGGAAAATGAAACAAAGCAATACAAAACAAAACAAAAAAGAAGGATCCTCTGTCTGAAGACACAGGGTGACAGAAAAGAATCTGAACACACAGGGTTTGCTATGTTCCTCTAGTTAATTACCATTAGATCACTCTCTTGTCCTCTTAGGCTCTTTCTCCATAACTTTCCACTCTTCATCAAACCTACTATAAATTACCCACCATTTTAACTGTTTCTTCAGATCTTCATTTGCTTGTAAGGGCTCCTGTGTCTTATGAAACATATTAAATAAATGTGTATACTTTACTCTCATTAATCTGTCTCTTATTATAAGGGTCTCAGTCATGAAGTGAGAGTCAGTGAGGAAAAGGTAATTTTTCTTCTCTTCATCTAGTCATATATATACATATATATGTTTATATATAACCCAATTTGCATTCAATATTTCTTGGTTGCTTTTTTTTTCAATCCCTAGAGACTATGAAAAATAAAATTCATACAAAGTCTTGAAAAGAGCTTAAAATAGTAAGTTTATAAAATTGTTCTCATTGTGCTCAGCCAAATTGAGTTTTCCATTTATTCAAAAAGCTGTTTATACCTCATTATTTTTTATTTTTTATTAATCCTACACCTTTTGGAAGATTTGTGTTATATAAATTATAAAGTTTTATAAATATTATAAATAGGAAAAGGATATCTGAATCAATGGTTCAATAAGCACCAACTAACATTCACAAATACTTTATGTTACATTTGGAAAGGAAAAGTGAGGCAAGCCAATTGCAAAAGGATGAACACTTTCAATATTCAATTCACTTAGTTTTATATGATTTACAAGCTTCATATATAATTACCCATATTCATAAAATACTGCCCATGAAGCAACACAAATAGACCTGTTATCTGTGTACCTCCAATAAAAGGTAGCCCTGCCATGCTGCTACTTGTGTTGCTGCAGATCTCAGATTAATAGCCAATCTACTTGGGACAGATGTTAAATCCTCGTTTACACCAGTGTGCATCTATTGTCTATTTCCAGTGAAACGGCTTTTGCTCTGATCAATAAATGTATCAGCCTAGTTGTTCATCTTGTTAAAGAGGTCAAAGCAGTGACAGGGGTACATTTGTTTTCATGTCAAATAATGTCTGAGGTAATGAATCCTCGCCAACTAGATAAACAACACTCCTGCAATTGTCCTTCGGTCTCCCACCACAGAGCCAATCGTGATTAAGCTGAGGCACTTGGGGAATTGAAAGTGTGGGCAATTCCTAAAACATTCTTAACCTAAACTTCACATTCACCTATGTAGTATTTTCAGCTCTTATAAAGTGACCCTGTTGAATATTATACATTTAAGATGCTATTGTTTTATACAGTGGCATTCACACATGTGGGAAAATATAACCTGTGAAAGTTGTTTTCAATTGCCATTTAGTGAAATGCATGACAAATATAAAATTCAAAATGTATATAAAAGCATATTAATATAAAACATATTAACATTAAGTATTAACTTATGTTATAATCCTTGGTGAATGGAATCTTAATATTGTTCCTACATAAAAGACCAAATAGGACAACCAGGAGTTTACTGGAAGACAAGGCATGAAGAGATGTGTAGAGAAATCTAGAAATTTCCTACAATCCTATAAGGAAGTTATTTTGTAGGAAAAAAAATATATGAAGGTGATGTCGTGCTCGTCTGATGGATAACGTAAGTTTTGTCTGGGTAGATTAAGGTATTGTGCTTCATCAAGTCTATTTCCTGTAACAGAATTGGATGTGATAAATAGATTCAGTCACTCTGATTTGTAGTCACTTGCTGAATTTCTGGCATTCATTTTAGCTCCCACTTTGGCATTGATTGACTATGTAGTCTAGTCACTTGATGTAAGTCACTTCAGCCCTAGTGTCTAGATTGGTAAAATATAGAAAATGACTCCTCACCTAACAGCCATCCTGGGGATAGCACATTCTTCAGACCACAGGACAAAGTGAGTTCTTGCTAATGGGCCTGGGATCCAACCAGCAGAATAACTGCCAACATGTGGAAATGGGACGCTCTCAGTATCTATGCAGATGATAAAGAGGTAACTGCAAATACCTAGAACTGTCCTCCCCTCCCCTATGATGCTGGATTTTACAATGTAATAGTTTTCAAAACTTTAGGCAAACATGATTGTCAACTTACTTTTCCAATCAAAGACTTAAATAAATAGATCAAACAATATCAATTTTATTACACAAATTAAAGGACATTTCAATCTGAATATTGGAGAACACATTACAGCAAAAAGCACAATATATTAAGTACTTATTTCCCACTATGGTTTTCTTAGTTTTCAGTACAAGAAATATTCATTTACTGGCCCCAGCTGATGGACGTATCATTTCAGAGCAAGGCCTTGCAATAAAAACTGTGGTGATGGCCAGATCGAAAATCCAGAAATGCAGACCAGAATGTAGAGTCCAGGGATCCAAGGTAGGCAACCATGCCCTGGCTTTGAGACTGGAGCTGACAGGAAGCCTCTCATCCTGAGGCAAGAACCCTGGCTTTAGAGAAAATAGGAGCTGACCAAGTTACTGACATCAGACCTCCAAATTGAGGTTAAATCTCCAGGACAAAGGTAAAATGTCTCAGTAATATTTATTTGGCCCAGTTGGCAATAAGAGGAGAGCTAAAAGAGAAACAACACTGAGTCCTCAGTTTTTGGATTAGTAACCCTCTTTAAATTACTGAAGTGGAAAGATACCTGATTTTCATCAGTGGAACAGAACTGAGTCTTTATGGATTGGTCCTTGCCCAAAATATGCAAATAAGGGAGTACTGGGTAGAACACCTTGCAGTTCATTGTGCTGATAGATCACAAGGAAAGAATCAACCCAATACCATGGGAAACCTCTGCACATTCAATTTCTCAGTTCTCCAGAAGACTTGGTGAAAAGTTTATATATAATTTTTATGTCTGTGGAGTGACTGGAAAAACTGTTTATAAGATGAAAAGAAGTCAGACAATCAGTAGAACAAATTCCACTCTAGAGTGAAACCTTATTCATATTTCAATATATTTAATAATATCATCTACAGACCAGGCCTCTCTCATTTGTGAACAATCACTCTCTTATAGTGAGGATAATCAAGCAAGACATTTATAAAAAGGCACAATATATACACTGCAATCTTCCAGACATAGCTACAGCTGTGTTTCACTTTGCTTTCATTTAAACTACATAACTGCAATTATATTTTTCCAGCATTTTCTTAATTTATTTTTTTCTTTTTGGAAGTGCTAAGTTAGAACCCAGGGCCTCATGCATGCTAGGCAAGTGTTCTATCACTGAGATACATTCCAGCCCTTTACTATTCTTTTGTGTTCCAAATTTTATATGAAGATCTTTTAACTCAGGCATTGGCAAACTGCAGCCCAAAGTCCACATATGGCTGATCACCTCATTTTGTATGAACTTCAAGCTAAGTCTAGAATGAGCATTTGCAACTAACTTGATGACAGGGAATACTAAAATTGAAGACCAATTAAATAAAATGTCATTCACCCAAAAAGAATTTCATTCTCCTTATTACTTGACTATAACAATAATATTACACTCAAGCATTATTATATTTCTAATTTTGCCAATAAAAGTGTGGAAATTTGTTTTTTCTCATTATATCAGATACTTTACAATATCCTCAATATTTCTTCTTTCTTATAAAGCCTAACATAATTATCTATCCTTATAGAAAAATATGCCAGCCAAAGTTACCAATAATCAAAGAAAGCTTACTTTCTGTTCATTATATATGTAGAAATAGAGAAAAATATTTTTGAGACAGAGTCTCACTCTATTGTCCAGAATGACCTAAAACTCACCATCATCTTACCTCAGCCTCCCTCGCAGTTGGTATTACAAGGGTATGCCAGTGTGTACAGCTTTAGGGCAATTTATTTTAAATCATTAAAATTGTATTTGGTATATATGACAAATTTGATTAGTGATAATTGCTATGTATGAATAAAGAAATAAATGAAAAATTTCTTTTCAGGAAGAAAAGAAATTCAAATAGATATTTGAATTTGATTGATTCTGTCCTACTATATAACTGAAAGTAAATCTACCTTGATGACAGAACTTTGGTTCAAAATCTTAAATAGGTTAACATAGGAAAACTCCTACCAAAATGGCAGTAAAATCTGTATATTGTATTAACTATATTTATAGGTACTTCAACTAACATAAAATTATTAAAAATAGGATATTAGTAGGATTGTAAAGACAGTAATAAGATGAAAATGTACACATAAATCATAATGGAAGTAAACAATTTTTTTTTGTGTGGATCTAGGGTTTGAACTCAGGGCCTCATGCTTGCTAGACCACTCTGCCAGTCCAAGAAGCAAACAATATTTTAAAAGAAAAACTTATAAATTTTTCTAAAAATATAAAGAAGAAATAGAAGCAGTAAGTTCTACAGAAAGGAAAAGATTTTTTGTCAAGACAGTTTGCATAGACGGTAGATCAGGTTCTGCCTGGAAGAGAGGGGGTTGGGGGAGAGAGGAAAGGGTGGGGGAGGGGCAGATTGCAGGGGGGAGAAATGGCCCAAATAAATGAATTATATGAATTTAAAAAAAATTAATTTTTTTAAAAAACAGTTTGCATAATTTTTTAAGTTTTTAATCATACACTGAGGCACATGTAGAAAAGGATTGGATTAGTAATGAAACAGTTATAGAGAATGTTGTGGAATAGCTAAGAGATAAGAATTACTACAAGACATGTCTTCCATAAATTAAAGATGAAAAAATTTGTTTTTTGCTTTTGTTCTTAAAAAGATATATTGTATATTTCATTTATTCATATTAATGTAATGACATAAAGAAAGAAAAATATTTAGTGACCTGAAGGCAATCATATTGATAACCCAACAAATAAAAAATAACTCTAGTAGTTAGAAAATATACAAATCATACCTATTTTTTCCCCTAAAGCAAGATCATATCAAGAGCAAAACCCATCTTTTGCTAGAATTTTAAAATTAGGTAGCAAATGGAATTATGCTTTGTTATCACTTATTTAAAAAAAAAAAAAAACAGTTGGTCAAGTTAGAGGCAGGAGGATCATGAGTTTGAGGCCAGCCTGGAATACATATTAAGGTTCATCACCTCAGACAGCAGCGATTATGCACATTTGAGATGATAAATAGCTATTACAATGAGAAAATGTGAATAAAATTTGATGTCCTTTTTGATGACAACTTTAAGAAACACAGGCATAGAGTTCTTGTTCTAAACTCTTTTATTTTCACACTCAATGATCTTCTTAAGTCCTTTAATCAGCTCCCAAGAGTTTAACTGTCAACTTTGTAAAAAGATAATAACTCTAATAGTTCTCTCTCTTTCATCACCAGTCATTTTTCTACAGAGGTCAAACTTGAGTGTATGGCTTCTTAATAAAAATTTCCTTTTGAATGCCTTAAAGTTAAAGCTCAATACATTTGAAGTGAAACTCATTTTTTAACCACTAATAGTCTTACTGCAAACCTGCCATCTACTCTAGCTTTTAACCAACATCTCTTTCAGTGCTCAATCAGAATCTTAACAGTTGTCTTAAAGTTGACAACTCTATCACGTTTCATCTGCATTCTCTTTATACCTCTAAAATTTTCATCCAGGTTACCCCAAGTCTCCATCCCTCTAAAAATAATTTCATTTCACAGGGTCTACATTCCAAAAATCTGTTGCAATAACTTCCTGTCACTCTAATGTTGACTTCTTGACATTAGACTTTCTTCTCCACACCACTTTCAGAGTAAGCACATGCACGTGCACACATGTATGCATGCACGCAAACAATCCAGTAGGGCATTTGTCTATTTAAAACTCTTGCAGAATAAAGATTAGACTTCATAGCATGGTAAGAAGCTCTTTATCACCTGCCTTCTTTCTTCTCTAATCAACCAATTTTCATTACTTAGAAAAAATTAATTTTGGCTCACAGTGGAGCCAAAAATCAGTGGAGGTTTTGGTCCAAGATCATTGAGGACCATTGTTCTGGGCCTCTGGTGAGTGTGCTACATAGCAATGGCAGAGAGACGTAGCTGAACAAACTGCTCAACTCCTGGCCAGGAAGCAAAAGAGAAAAAGGAAGAAGCCATTATGTCCCCTTCTAGGACATAATGACCTAAGGATCTCCTACTATGCTATACCACCCCCCCCTAAAAAAAAATAGCACCACACTTGTGAACAAGCCTTTAAAACATGAACCATTGGGAAACACTGATCCCAACCATACTTCCTTGTATCCTAGTCTTCTATCACCAGCTTGCTCTTCATACTACAATTTGTTTATGTAACTTCATGCTATTGTGCTTTTGTAACTTAGAGTACCTTCTTATCTCTTCCCTTTATTCATCCTTCGCAGGGTAGTGCTCTCTCTTCTGTGAGACATTTCCAGACCTTTCTGTCCCTTCCCCATACAAAGTTAATCATCCATATTTTGTGAATTCATATGACTTGAGAGCATGGGTGAAGTGGTTTTTATCTTCCTGTATCCCTACTACAAGCTTCATACCTTGATGACAGGTACTCATGAATGATACTCATCTTTTTATTTTTAATTCCTGACACAAAATTAGCAACTTAGCAGTAGCTCAACTATATTACGGAGCTAATAGATATGAATGAATAAAAGAGAGACTAATACTACCCCTTTCTTTATATCAACAAGATCCCATCTGAATTTGTAATCATAGCATCATGCATTTTCAAAGCTTAACCCCTCCCTGCTCTGGAAGAGAATAGTTCCTTCGTTGACAAAAATACCTCACTACACTTGTACCATGAACAAACAATGTACATAACCAGTCTATATTGAATTCAATGTGTCTCTAACTCACCAATAATTATGCTTAGAAATTTCAATAACAAACGTGATATATGTATCATGTAAGAAAAAACTGTATTGTTTAAATACTTTCATATGCCCTTCTATGTAAATTAATGAGGTACTTAAAAAATTTGTTTCTGACAAAACACCTTACCCTCCCTGTTATAGTTTGGACCTGAAATGACTCCCCAAAACTCGTGTATTAAAGGCTTGGTTCCCAGCTGATGGTTCTGTTGGAAGATGGTGGAAACTTTAGAAGATGGGAAGCAGATCACTGGAAGTAAGATCGTTAAGTATCTAATGGTACCCTGGCTCCTTGCATTCTCTCACTCTCTCTGCTTCCTGGCCACTTTGAGATGAGCAGCTTTGCTCTATGACAACTTCCCTGCCATGATGTTCTGCCTCACCTCAGGCCTAGAAGCGGCAATCAAGTAACCATGGACTGATAGCTCTGAAACCATGAAGCAAAATAAATCTTTCCTCCTTTAAGCTAATTTTCCCAGGTATTTTGTCACAGACACAGAAAGTTAACTAACACAACTCCCATATCATAGAAAAGGAAATGTTGCTTTATATTGCTGAAATAGTTTTTTCTAAGTCATAAAGTAAGAGATGAACGAAGATCTAACATATGAATTCTATTTCCCAGCTCAGTTTTTTTCTACCAATCACATTCATGGAAAACAAAAGAGGAAAAGTACACAACAGAGTAATTGTGTTTTACCACCTCCTACTTACAAATGCATAAGAAGAACTATGAAGAGATTCATTCTAGTTCTGTGCTTAGTGACTGGAAAGTTCCAGTACTGAAAAGTTGAAGGTGATGACAAAGACAATTATGTTGCTTGTGCAGAGCCCTTTCATTTTAAATTCTTCTTGAACTTAGCTCTACTGAAATTTTTCCACTCAGCAACCCCTTGTGACTGTTTACCCCCTTGAGCTGTCAAAATTGTATCCTAATGTGAAGGAGAATTTTTTTATGTTAAAATAATTTCATCTAAAAATAAATACAGAGTGAAATGCAGCCACCAAGTTCACCCTGTCCCTGGTAATCTTAGATGAATATGCATCTCCTGGTATTCTAGCAGAACAAGGGTTGAGGTCTTTTCTAGCAAACTGACAGTTGCTTAACTAAGGAAGAAAAGAAGGAAAAGCAATAGCTACATCTCTGATTGACATCTTTTAAGTAGACAGTGTTCTTCCACTGAGTTTAACCTCCCCAAGTAGAAGACACCTTCTATAATAAGACCTTTCATTCACTATACCTATGTGTTAAAGAAAACACCTACACTGACAGGCAGTTTCTTATTTTATGTAAAATCCATGATGTTTGAATTTGCAGATGATAGCTAGAACATTTGAATTCCTCAATAAAAATAGCTTTGAAATCTTCTAGCCAGCAAAGAATTTATATAGAATAGACAAGCATTTTTTATATAAACCTTAGTAACCTGAGAAGTGGTGCCTACTAAATCATGAAAGAATTTAACCAATCCTCTTAGAATTTATCTACATTCAATCAGTCTACCCATTTAATCATTTTCGAAACAAAATTATGTATCTTCTGTATGTCAATCATTATGATAGGCAAAATATAAAATCTTGGCCATTGTGAGCAATGGAACAAATATGTTAGGAAGAACTTTCTGAAAGATTCAGGGTTTTTACTGATCCCCAAGAGAGAAAAACAGAAAATTGGTTTAAACAGAAGGACCAAAACTAAAGTTAAAAAGACAGTATTTCATATACAGATACTGCAAGAATTTCAATAATACCAGAACTAGTTTGAATCAGCAGAGCTGCAGAAACGGAAATGGACTCAGATATGGTAAAGAGGTAGAATCAATAGGATTCGGTGATTACGTGTTTGCAGTAGTCAGAAGCAAATGTTTAGTTTTCTAATGAGTGACTGGCTACATATTGTTGCCATTTGGTACCTAGAAAAACACATGAGGGAGAAGTGTAGAAAGAAGAAGAGGCGGAGGAAAGGAAGAGGGGGGAAGGGAAAGAATCAGGCCTAGGGAATAAAGAAGTGAGATAGAACTGCCTATGAAATGGCTAATGCAAATATTAGGAAAAAAAAGCTGTTAAACTTGAATATTCATAGAGAGAGTAGGCCTGGAATTTCAGCTTGTACTTATTAGCATGAAAGTCTTAACTGGAATTTGTTCTTTTGAATCTTTTCATTCGGATTGTTCAAAACTTTGTTGTTAATATATGTTCATGGTTTTAAAAGTAAAAGGTTTTATGATTGTTTAATGAAAAACAGTACTCACCTCCATTTAACCCCAAGATTTTACTCCAAGAAGCAAACTCTTCTAATTCCATAGTCCCATCTTATTTGCCTTCTGGTTCTTAGTAGCATAGTGTGCAATGAATTCTTAGCTTTTTGTTCAGTAATAATCAATTTTGTATACTGACTTCCTCTTACAGAATATGAAGATTTATTTCTTTTACCTGTTCGCTGACTGTCTTCTCCATAGAATCATATCACAATTTTAATAGGGAAAATAAGCAGTGCTTTTATTGTGCCCTTGTTACAGATTGGATTGATTGCATTTTCCCAAAGGTCATATTTTGAACCCCTAACTCCCAGTCCTTCAGAATGTGACTGTGGTTGGAGACCACTGTTTAAAAGCAGTAATTAAAATAAAATGAAGCCATGGCCTAGGGGCTGAGCTCAATGTTTGGCCCTGGCCTACCATGTGTGAAGGCCTAAAATTTGATCCCCAGCACTGAAAAAAGAAAAGAAAAAAAAAAACAAAAACAGGTTACTAAAGTATACAGTAATTAGTATGACTTACTAAGAGGAGTTTAAGACACACAGTCACCACCGGCCTGCACAGAGGATAGCCATGTGATGACGTAGAAAGTGGTGGCATCTGCAAGCCAAGGGAAAGATGCCTCTGAGAAGACCAACTCTGTCTGCACCTTGACCTGCTACCTCTAGCCTCCAGAGCTGTGAGAAAATAATTTCCTGCTGTTAGAAATTAATATAACTCCATTTATTTCTCTTGCTTTCCTACCTGCCCACTCTGATATTTATTTGCAGAGCACATTCTCAGATATTTTCTGAAAAAGAATGCTTAAAGAATATCTAGGATAGGGATGGTTGAATATTTGAAATTCGTTAATTCAAACCTCTGCATTTTATGAGAAATTTATCTTTCTACAGAATTCTAGGCTAGTTCCTATCCCCGTATTTCTGCCCTCTCACACTATGAATGTTATACACTATTTATTATTTCAATAGGTAACCTACATATGTAACTGATCTTTTCAGGATATTCACTATCATTTACCTCATTCCATAAAATACTTAAGCCACATCTACTCCTTTCAAATTGGCATCTTATTGTCATTATATACTTTTATTCTATTTTTTTTGGATATATTTGTACATTATTTTAGTTTTAGATATGGTTTAAACGTTTAAATCACCTATATATTTTCTTCATTTTTTAATTCTAAAAAATAAGTAAATATTTAATAAGATTATATTAATTAAACTAATTAGTGCATTTATCTTATAATAAAAATGTAAATAAATATAAATGTTAATTAATTAATACAAGTGAACATATAAGTAAATAAAATATAAATCACCACCTGAGTGTGGTGGTACATACCTGTACTCCCAGCCACTTTGGAGACTGAGACAGGAGGATCATTTGAGCCCAGGAGTTCAGAGGCAGCCTGGACAGCATAGCAAGACCCCATATCAAACAAAAAAAAGAAAAAAATTACATATAAATATTTTTCAGGTTACATATTTAATAAAAGATTATAATATAATTGATATTATAGTTTAAGGTTTATGTACTTAATAAGCTTTTTATGAATGTAAAATATAAGCTTCTACTTAAACAAATAGCAGATAAATAAAATATATAATTTGTCCTTAACAACATTCCATGAAAAGTCAAATTGATGCTTTGCTATCTTTACTTTTGATGCGCTCTCAAAATGTAGTTCACTACACTCAAGAAAAAAATCTAACAACTAATTACAACTTATTACTTCTAGGAAAAAAATTCAATTTCTGCTATTATTAATGGTGAGTCATTACCCAAATAATGGCTAATAAACATATGGATTTATTTCTGCAGACCTGGTGATCAAATCCAAGGCCATGCACAAGCTAGGCAAGTGTTCACCACTGAGCTGCATCCTCAGCTCCATTCTTTATAACTTTTACAATGGAGTAATTTTAAAAATAGGTTCATCTAAAAAGTGGAAAGTATCTGTCATCGTAGTCTAGGTTATGTTGTAGGAAGGCACAATCTCCAAATATCTACGGCTTACCATTGCAAGTATTTATGTTTTAATCCATGCTTCATTCCATTCCCATCTTGTGTCAACTGGGAGTCTCCATGTGTACTATTTTCCTTCTAGAACACAAGGCAACTTCTATATGAATTATTGTTGCTACCACAGAATAAGGAGCCACAGAGATAGAGATGCGAGAAAAGGAAATAACTAGCTCCTATGTTATACCCCCACCTTAAAAGTGCATAATTCCTCCCATATTTCGTTGAATAAAGCAAGCTATACAGCTATGGTCTAGTTCTCAAGAACACAGAAATATAATTCAAGAGGACTGGAAATATTTGCTGAACATCATTAATAAAAATCATTTTCTACTGTTTATTTTTCTCCTTTTATTGTGTTGTTTTTACATTTACTTACATGTGTATACATTGTTTGTGCCATCTCTCCCCATTCCTCATCCCCCTTCCCTCCCTACTCCATCCCCTGTCCACTTCCAGGCAGAACCTCTTTCACCCTCTTCTCAGATTTTGTTGATGAGAAACATAAGAGATAATAAGAAAGACAAACTTTTTTGTTAGTTTGGGATAAAGATAGCTATACAGAGAGATTCCCAGCATTGTTTCCATGCACTTGTGTAGTGCAACCTACATTGGTTCATTTCTACCTTACCTCTTCGCTACTTCCTGGTCCTTTTCCATAGTGGCCTCTGCCAATTTAAGATTACTTTATTCACTCCTCAACAGGGAGCACATCAACCATATTCAAGTTTTAGGTTTCCATTCCTTTCCCTATTTCTCCCAACTGTGTTGTCCCCTTAGTGTGTGACCCATGTCCAATAGTATTACTGCATTTGTTTGGGGTCTATAATCGGCATATGAGAAAGAACATGCAATTTTTGGCTTTCTGAGCCTGGTTAATTTCGGTTAAGATGATGTTCTCAAGTTCCAATTCATTTACTTGTGAATGACAAAATGTCATTCTTCCTTATGGCTGAGTAAAATTCCATTGTGTATAAATACCACATTTTCTTGATTATACTAGCTTACATTCCCACTAGCAGTGTTTGTGGGTTCCTTTTTCCTCACATCCTTGCCAACATTTGTTATTGGTGATGTTCTTGTTGGTAGGTTTTCTAACAGGGGTGAGGTAGAATTTTAGTGTGATTTTGATTTGCATTTCCTTTATGGCCAGGGATGGTGAGCATTTTTTCATGTGTTTTTTGGCCATTTGGATTTCTTCCTTAAAAAACTTTTGTTTAGTTCAGTTGCCTACTTCTTTATTAATTCATTGGTTTTTGGGGAATTTAGTTTTTTGAGCTCTCTGTGTATTCTGGTTATCAATCCTTTGTCGATGTATAGCTAGCAGGTATTTTCCCCCACTCTGTGAGTGGACTTTTCAATTTAACAACTATTTCTTTTGTTGTGCAGAAGTTTTTTAATTTCATCTAGTCCTATTTGTCCATCCTTTCTCTTCATTGCTGGGCTGATGGAGTTCTACTGAGGAAGTCCTTGCCTATTCCTACTGTTTCTAGGGTATTCCCTGCTCTTTTGTGTACTAATTGCAAGGTTTCAGATCTGACATTAAGGTCCTTAATCCACTTTGAGTTGATACTAGTACAGGGTGGTAGGCATGGATCTAGTTTCAGTTTTCTGCCAGCAGATAACCACTTTTCCCAGCACCATTTGTTGAAGAGCCTGTCTATTTTCCATCATATGTCTTTGGCACCATTGTCAAAAATCAGGTGGGTATAGCTGTGTGGATTCACATCCAGGTCCTCTATTCTGTTCCACTGGTCTTTATATCTGTTTTGTGCCAGTACCATGCTGTTTTTATTTCCATGGCTGTATAGTATAGTTTGAAGTTGGATATTGTGATACCTCCAGCATAGCTCTTTTTGCTGAGTATTTCCTTGGCTATTCACAGTCTTTTGTGTTCCCAAATGACTTTAGGGTAGATTTTTCAATCTCTGTGATGAATGTCATTGGGATTTTGATGGGTATTGCGTTGGACATGTAGATTGCTTTTGGTAGTATAGCCATTTTTACTATGTTGATTCTGCTGATCCATGACCACGGGAGATCTTTCTATCTTCTGTGGTCTTCTTCCATATCTTTCTTCAGGGGTTTGCAGTTCTCCTTGAAGAGGTCATTTACAACTTTCATTAAGTTTACACCTAGGTATTTAATTTTTTTGTGACTATTGTTAATGGAATTGTTTTCCTGTATTATTTCTCAATTTGTTCATTATTGATGTATGAAAAGGCTACTGATTTTTGTAAATTGATTTTGTATGTTACTACATTGCTGAAGCTGTTTATGGTGTTTAGAAGTTTTTGGTGGAGTTTTTTGGGTCTTTGAGGTACAAGATCATGTCATCTACAAATAGAGATACTTTGAATATTTCTTTACCTATTTGTATTCCTTTAATTTCTTCTTCTTGCTTTATTGCTCTGGCTAGGAATTCCAAGACAATGTTGCATAGGAGTGGGGAGAGTGGACATCCTTGTCTCATTCCTGACTTTAGGGGAAATTGTTTCAGTTTTTTCCCATTAAGTATGATGTTGGCTATAGGTTTGTCATATATAGCCTTTATAATGTTGAGGTACATTCCTTCTATTCCTGGTTTTCTTAGATCTTTTATCATGAAGTGGTGTTGAATCTCATCAAGGGCTTTTTCTGCATCTATTGAGATGATCATGTGGTTTTTATCTTTGCTTCTATTAATGTGCTATAGTACATTTATTGATTTGCATATGTTAAGCCACCCCTGCATCCCTGGGATGAAGTTCATTAAGGAGACTGGCCTGTAGTTCTCCTTTTAGATGTGTCTTTTTCCAGTTTTGGGAGGAGTGTAATACTGGCTTCATAGAATGAGTTTGGCAATATTCCTTCTCTTTCTATTTCATGGAAAATTTTAAGAAGTTTTTTTGTTTTTTTTAGTTTATGTACTTCTAAGTTTATGTACTGTTAATTTTATTTTTTTCCCACTCTGACCCCCCCTACCCCACCCTTCCCCACCCCACCTCAGTTTCAGGTAGGTCCCATTCTGCCCTTATCACTGATTTTGTTGAAGAAAAGACATAAGCATAATAAGAAAGACAAAGCATTTTTGCTAGTTGAGTTAAGGATAGCTATAGAGATTCCTATTATTGCTTTCATGTACCCATGTGTTACAACCCATGTTGATTCAACTCTAACTGATCTTTACACTGGTTCCTGATCCCATGCTAGTGATAACCTGTCCTTTTAAGGTTTCTGTATTAGTTCCTCTGGAGTGGAGACATCAAATGCTTTCATGTTTTGGGTTTTCTACCTATTCCTATATCTCCCATATGTGCTCTCCCCTTTTCTTGTGATCCAAGTCCAACCACATTGCTGCATTTGCCCTAGAGCTAAAGTCCGCATATGAGGGAGAACATACAATTTTTGTTAGTTCTTCTTTGAAGGTCTCATGGAATTCAGCTGAGAATCCATCAGGTCCTGGACTTTTCTTTTTTGGGAGACTCTTTATTGCTGCTTCAACTTCATTACATATTATAGGTCTGTTTAGGTGGTTAATATTTTCTTGGTTCAGTTTTGGATGGTCATAAGTATCTAGAAATGTGTCCATTTCTTCAAGATTATTCAATTTATTAGAATATAGGTTCTCAAAGTAATCTCTGATGATTTCCTGGATTTCCTTCATGTTGGTTGTTATTTCCCCTTTTTCATTTCTGATTTTGCTAATTGGGTCTTTTCCCTCCTCATTTTAGTCAGATTTGCCAAGGGCTAGTCAAACTTGTTTATTTTTTCAAAAAATAAGATTTTGGTTTTGTTGATTCTTTGTGTTTTTTTTGTCTTTATTTCATTAATTTCAGCATGTATTTTTATTATTTCTCTCCTGCTTATTTTGGGTTTTGCTTGTTCTTGTTTTTCTAGGAGCTTCAGATGTAGCATTAAGTTGTTTATTTGAGATCTTTCTGTCCTTTTAATATGAGCACTCATGGCTATAAACTTTCCTCTTAGTACTGCCTTTGTTGTGTCCCATAAGTTCTGGTAGGTGGTATTTTCATTTTCATTAGCTTCCAGGACACTTTTTATTTCCTCTCTTATTCCTGCTATGACCCACTGATCATTGAGCAATGTATTATTCATCCTCCAATTATTTGTGTGATTTCTGCTGTTGTTTTTGTTGTTGAGTTCTAGTTTTAATGCACTGTGATCAGATGGAATGCAGGAGGCTATTTCTACTTTCTTATATATCTGAGGCTTGCTTTGTGCCCCAAGGTATGGTCTTTTTGGAGAAAGTTCCATGGGCTGCTAAGAAGAATGTACATTGTGCTGTTGTTGTATGAAATATTCTATAGACATCAATTAGATCCATTTGATTTATGGTGTCATTTAGTTCTAAGATTTCTTTGTTGATTTTTGTTGGAATGACCTATCTATTGGTGATAGTGGGTTATTAAAGTCTCTGACTACCACTGTGTTGGAGTCTATATGTGCTTTTAAGTCCATTAGTGTATGTTTGATGAAATTGGGTGCACTGACATTGGGTGTATATAAGTTGATAACCGTTATTTCCTTTTAATGTATTGTATCTTTTATTAGTATGAAGTGTCCTTCTTTATCTAGTTTGACCAATGTAAGTTTGTAGTCTACTTTGTCTGGTATGAGTATTGCTATTCCTGCTTATTTTGGGGGGCCATTGTCTTGGTAAATCTTCTTCCAACCTTTCACCTTAAGCCAGTGTTTATTTCTGTCAATAAGATTGATCCCTTGTAAGCAACAGATTATTAGATCTTCCTTTTTAATTCAGTTTGCTAGACTGTGTCTTTTGATGGGGGAGTTGAATCCATTAATATTCAGTGTTAATATTGATAGGTATGTGGTGATTCTTGCCATTTAGCCGTTTTTGGTGTTTAAGGGTATGATTGTGTGTAGTTGAATCATAGCTACTCTCTGATTGCTTGTCTTTTCTTCTCTTGTGGTTCGATGCTTCCTATCCACTCATGGTTTTGTTTGTTTTCATCTTCTGTGTGCAGAATTCCTTGTAGAATCTTCTGTAATTGTGACTTGATGGCCATATACTGTTTTAGCTTCTGTTTATTGTGAAAGATTTTTATTGCTCCATCAAATTTGAATGACAGTTTTGTTGGGTAGAATGTCCTAGGGGTGAAGTTATTTTCATTCAGTGCCTGAAATACCTCAGGTTGAGAAATCTGCTGTTATTTCAGTGGTTTATCTTTGTATGTTATTTGTTTTTTCTCTCTTACAGCCTTCAATATTCTTTCTTTATTTCTTATGTTTGTTGTTTTGATGATAATATGCTATGGAGAGGTTCTATTTTGGTCAAATCTGTTTGGTGTCAAAACTTTCTTGAGATTTGGGAAATTTTCTGCTATTATTTTTTTGAATATGTCACATATCCCTTTGGTTTGCACCTCTTCTCAGTGCCCATGATTCTCAGATTTGGTCTTTTGATGGAGTCACTGAATTCTTGCTTATTCCTTTCACAGCTCTTGACCTGTTTGATAAGATTTCTTCTGTTTTTCCTTTGATTTTTATTTTATCTTCGAGTTCTGAGATTCTTTCTTCTATTTGTTCTAGTCTGCTGGAATGACCTTCCACTGTGCTTTTTGTTTGACTATAGGGACTTTTTATTTCCAGGATTTCTATTTGACTCTTTCTTCTGAGGTTTTCAAAATTTTTGTTCAACTCTTCTTCAGTAATTTTTGTTGTTCTCTTTGATTCATGTATCTCTCTTTTTATAGTGTCCTTTGTTTCACTTTGGTGTTTGTTGTGGTCCTCTCAAGTTCCTTTATTTGTTTCTGTGTCATTTCATGTTCTTTGCTTTTGGTGTCTTTAAATTTCTTGAGTACATCTTGTACTTTCTGGTTGACCATGTCCAATATCTTCTCCATGAATTTCTCAGACAGTTCTTCCCAGATTTCTTCTTTGAGGGTTTTTTGGTGGGCATTGCTGAGTTCCTTAGTTACATTTATCATTGTTTTATTGAGGTCAGGAACTGGGTACCCATTTTCTTCATTTCCCACTGAACCTTGTATTGAATTATTTTTTTGAAGAGAGTGGTTTCCATCCCCTCTTCTTCTTCCCATTGCTCTAGTTGGTGTTGTGCCACTATATTTTTGGTAACTGATTTCTTTCCCTGATTTGTGTGTTCTGGGTGACTTGGTTGTTAGCTAGTTTCATGTGCTCTATCTGACCCTGGTCTGAAGGTGTAATTTAGCATTAACAAGATCACAGGTTCAATGCCAGACCAGTTGTTAATATGTTCTATAGAAAACCCCCTGATGATAATATCTATAAACAGTCAGAGCTGGGGGCAGGAAGTAATGGTTATTAGGCTGGTTATAGATTATGGGGAATTGGTAAAGGTGGCACTAAAAAAGGGGGGGTGGTAGAAGGAGTGGGTGGGTGAGTTAAGAGTTATGGGGGTTGCTGGGTTTTGTGGCTCTTGTGTGTTTGGGTGTATTTCTGTTGTGGTGGAGGGTGTTTGTGTCAGGGACTGCAGGGGGTTGGGGTTGTACATAGTTGGTAGAATAGGCTAGTCTGCAAGTGGTGAATGTGTAGGAGGCTTGAAGGGTAGTGTGGTGACAGGTTGGGAGAGAATAAGAGGGGGAGGTGAAGACATGGGAAAGAGTGGAAGAGAAGGGGCAGAAAAAGTAGTTGGGAGGGAAAATAATGAATTGTAGTACAGGAGGAGGGAAAGGGAAGAGGATGAGAATAGGGATAAGAGAATTGTGATAATGGAGTTAATGATACAGGAATAAAAAAAAAAAACAAAGAGAAACACAGTTAAAAAAAAAACCCACCATATTCAGGAACCTGGTTCAGTGCAGTCTATTAATAAAAGTTCTGGAGTATTCCTTAGGTGTCCATTCCTGGTATTGGTGTTCAAGCAGAAGCTCTGATGTGGTCTCACCAGGTGAGTGGCTTGTGAGTGGTATTTGGACCTTCTGTCCACAAAGTTAGTTGGAGCTGTGAAGTGAGGTAAGACTGCTAGCTCATGCAGGGTGGTCAGAGCTGTTTTGAACAGGCGGTGGCTGTGTTGCCCTTCAGCTGCAGCTCTGTTTTGTCATCTCCTCCCCCAGCAAGGTGGGGCAATTCAGTTTTGGATGCTGCCCTCTGTCCCCGAGATTGGCTCTGGAATCCACCTCCTGCCCTGCTTTGGGAGGTTAGATTGTTGCTCCACTCCTGATCTCTGCTGGGTGCCAGCAGCTCCTCTAGGTGATTGGTTTGTCAGCCCACCTCTACTCAGCCTTTGCTGCTTTATAGCACAGTCACTGAGAGTTCAGCACTGACAGCTTAGTTCCTTGCCACACCCCTGACTGTTCAGCAGTGAGAGAGTGACTCTTTGCCCCTCCCCCTCTCCAATGTCAGTGTTAGATTACAGTTCCGTGTTTATGGCTTTCAGTTTTGCTGGGGGGCGGGGGGAGGAGGGGTGGAGGGGGATTCAGGCTGCCCAGGGGCTGCACTGGATTATTTTACCAGGATGGGGGGGTGGGGAGCCACACGTTGTGTGTGATGCTCACCTATATCTTCTGCAGTTTCATGCAAGCAGTTTTGGAGCCAGCTGTTGGGGAGAAATGGTGTTGTTTGGCATGGTGTTGTAGGGAAGCTTTCCATAGCCTGGGGGTTCAGGATCTTGCAGGGTTTGATTCTGATTGATGCTCTATCTTCTGCTTGTTGGAAGAAAGATGAAAAGAAAACAAAAAAATAAAGCAGCCAGGGGCTTTTTTCCCAGGGCCAGTGCCAGATACACCTTGCTAGCTGTGCCAGGTAGGCTTTTCGTGGCTGTTAGGTGCAATTAAAGGCTGAATTAAGGGTTAGTCTTTGAATTTTATCTGCACCTAATGTGATGGTGGTTATTATTTTGGCTAGAAGCAATCAGAATCATCCAAGTGTGGTTCCAATGTCTCAAGGAGGTTTCTAAACTCATGAAGCTTACTTCTGATTCCCTGTCTTAGCTGCCATTTTGTTTGGTCCTCTGCTGTTTCTTGATTGACAAAAGCTCTTAAGTTTAACATTGTCCTTTTTTTTTTTTTTTTTTTGCAGTATTTGGAATTGAACTCAGGGCCTGTACCTTGAGCCACTCCACCTGGTCTTTTTTGTGTTGGATTTTTTTAAGATAGGGTCTCATGAACTGTTTGTCTGCCATTAATAAAAATCATAAGGAGTAACAGAAGGAATGTGAGAAGTCAGGCTTCACAGGGCACATGCCTACACTCCCAGCACTCAAGAGGCTGAGGCCATACAATCACAAGTTCAAGACCAGCCTGGGCTATGTAGCAAGTTTGAGGCCAACCTGAGCTATATAACAAAACCCTGTGTCAAAAGAATAAATAAATTAATTAAAAATGAATAAAATAAAAAATCAAGGTAATAAAACAGCATTGAATTTGAGATGAATAAAAAGTGGATGAAGATATTTCCTTGGATAAATAAATTTCCAATACACTGTTAAGTGAGAATTGTTAAGACAAAGATGACAAACCTCTACATTTTCTCTTTCAACCTGTTTATTCATTATGGGTCACAGAGATTCAAAAATTTTTTTTAATAAGAAGATCATTCTCAGCCTGCATGGTATGATGCATATTTTAAAGGAGGAAACATAAAATAGTGGTGTCCTGAATGCCATGGACAATCTAGGCTAAATTTGAATGCTGGGTACAATGTGTTAAATTCTAGTTTATTCACATTTCACAATAACCTGAAATTATGACATCAGGAACTTCTAACAGGCCAGGAGTGGTGCCTCATACCTATAATCCCAGCTACTTAGGAGGCAAAGATAGGAGGATTGACATTCAAGTCTAGCCTGGGCAAAAAGTTAGTGAGATTCTATCTCAAAGACCAAGCCCAGCATGGTGCCACAAGGCAAAGGTAGCAGGATCTTGGTCTAAGGCAGATCCAGAAAAAAACATGAGACCCTATCTGAAAAAGAACTAAAACAAAAGGGACTGGAAGACTAGCAAGTGTGAGGTCCTGAGTTCAAAACCTCAGTACCACAAAATAAAAAGGAACTCTAAATTGAATCTATTGGTGTCACTAAATAGGAGATAACTGACAGTACAGAAAAAGCCTGAGGAGTTTTAGATACATCACAAAGAAGATAGTGATGTAGAAATTTTCTTAACAGATACATTTTTGAGAATTTGAATATTAGTGTCCTTTCTCGTAGATCTGTGGAGGTTTATTCAACTAACTCAGCACCAAAAACAAAGATATCAATATAAGTGTAATAATCCATTTGAACACTAAGGGGCACCAGGACCATATGTATAACACCATGTTTTTAGCTATGAAGAACTTAATTATCAAACCTTTAGTACCCTAATGGTGATACTAAATGGAAAACATTATTGTCTAGTAAAAGTTTTCTTGAAACCAAGGATCATGGCAATTTTTGAAGGGCTAATTGAACCACGCTGAAGAAATTAATGTGTTAATGTGATTTAAAAACTTTACATAAATTAACTCACATAGCAACATCTTAATAAATTCCAGTAAATTTTGCTGGTTGCTGGTGTCTGGCTCACACCTGTAATCCTAGCTATTCAGGAGGCAGAGCTCAGGAGGTTGCAGTTTGAAGCCAGCCAGGGCAAATAGCTGGTGAGACCCCATCTCGAAAAACCCAACCCAAAAAATGGCTGGTGGAGTGGTTGAAGTGGTATGAGTGCCAGCAAGCCTGAGGCCCTGAGTTCAAACCTCAGTACTGACAAAAAAAATCCAATAAATTCTGACAATAAATTCCTGATCTAAATTGTGAAACGCTTAAATGAGATATTATCTTATTGTTTCTATATGTTCAAAGATTTACCTGGATTAAATGGTATAAATATTGGACAAATAACCCCAAGTGTCTTTCCCATTCTGCTTAATATTCCCACTTATGAAAAGTAAGGTTCAAATTCAAATCAAGGGGGGTTTTTTGAAAAGAAAGAGCAGCTGTCTCCTGAGGTCTATGTGGTGCTCCCGTGCCCCTCCTCTACCTCCACAGCTACTGCCACACTACTGGAGTCCCTGCTTTCTTTAGGAACATAAGAAACTTCCAAAAATGCCAGGTCTTGGGGATGATCACAGTACACTACAATACAGGGGGAAAAAAATCTATGTTTTTTTCCTGTTACTCTGAGCAGAGAAGAGCCTTATTGAATCATGAAACGTATCCATAAAGAAGAATCATCTAATCATCACTTCTGTAGATTATAAGTGCTGGCCATGATCCTACACTTTAAATGTTATTCCATGTAATTGTCACAACAACTTTAAGAGGCAGGTATCATCCCTGTTTTAAAATCAATGAAATAGGAGATTCCAAGATGGCGGCTAGAGGTAGGAAGCAGAAAGCGAGCCTCTATAGTGAAATCTTGGAGAGATGCTGGAGACACACTTTGCAGGCATAATCACTGAGAAAAGGCATAACTTTGACCCCTTCACATCTCCAGCCAGTGCAGAGAATCTCCACTTCACGTTAAACGGAGAAACGAGGAGGGCCCCCAGGGCCGCCAGTGGCCAGCACCCATATGGCTTGGGAAGACGTGGACCAGGTGAGCTTCACAGTACTGCGGTACCCCCACAGACAAGCCTGGGCCAGAGCAGCATAGCCCCCTGGACAGACTGACCTCCACCCGGGAAAAAAAAAGAGAAACTGAGTAATAAGCAATAAGAATAGTTAAGACATGCTGGAAAGAGGGTGGGGCGCCCTGAGCGCTGAAGATTGGGGGAAGGGAATCCTTCCCGGGACTGTAAATAAACAAGCCAGGTGGGCAGGAGAGCCTCTGGCTGGAGTGGGGCACGCGCCCAGCAACCAGGAGCGGGGAAGCTTGTGAGAGTGGTGGAGGGAGAAAACTCCACAGGAGAGGAGGGAAGACCCACTTCCCATGTGAACTGTAAATAAACAAGGCGGCCAGCAGGAGCAGCAGCACCTCCCAGTAAGCAGGAGCAGGAAAGCTTCTGAAAGTGGCAGTGGGAGGAAAACTTCAGAGGAGATGGGGGAAGACCCACCTCCCACATGAACTGTAAATAAACATGCAGGCCTGACAACGCAGGGGCAGTGTCACCTTTCCCAGTGCTTGGAAAGGGGAAAGCCTGTAGCAGAGGCTCCTGCACAGGAGAACTCTGAGCAAACAAAGCCTGTGGGACCAGGTGAGTGCTAAGCTCACCCCTGAGATCTGCATAAATAAAGCCACCAGCTACAGGCTGAGAGCAGCAGGCAGGCAAGCCACAGTTGCAGATACCACTCTCAGAACTGTCTCCAGATGCTTTTTTTCTTTTTCTCCCTACCTTTGATGAGAGAACAACTGAATTACACCTGCAAGCCGAAAAACTTGCTGAAACTGTATTGCATTTGAACTGGGGACACTTGGTGGGGCTTTTGTGTGTGTGTGTGTGTGTGTGTGTGTGTAAGTGTGTAGTTTTGTTCTACTTTATGCATCCCCTTTGATGAGACAACTACAGAACAACATCTGAGGCACCAACTCCAGGACTGGAGATTGAGATGGACACCCAAATTATTAAGACTGAAACTGCATTGCATATAAACTTGGAAGTTTTTTGGGTTTTTTTTTTAATTTTCTATTTTCCATTTTATTTTAATTCATTTTTATATATAGATATTTCTTTCATTTACTTATTTTTTACTTTTTTTTATCTTTGATTTTCAATCCTCTCTCTGTCTCTCTAATGTCTGCTCAGCTTACTGTTGATCAGTACACTAACACTCCCTGTTTATACCTTTGAAACTCTCTTGTCTGATACCTTGTTCTGCTTTCTCCCTCTTGTCTGTATATTTGTTTTCCCCTTTTCTTTAACTTCTTGCTTTCCATCTCAGCTCACCCTTCCATTCTAAATATTACCATTGTTATTATTACAAGCTAGAAAATATTTAATTGCACACAGTACAGGGACAATAACAACACCAAGGACAATGATGGGAAGACAGAAAAAACAGGGAAACCAGTTTCCCCACAGCAAAAAATTAGTACAGGAACCAGAGGGGAATGAAGAGAACAGAAACTCAGATCCAGACTCCAACAAAATGAAGATAAACTATGCCAAAGGTCCCAATGAAGCCCACAAGAATAATTTAAAAGAAGACATACTACAAGTACTCAATGAGAATTTTATAGAGATGATACTGGATAGGGTCAACAAAAATGTACAGGAGACACTCAAGAAATTCCAAGACAATAAAAATAGAGAATTTGAAAAAGCAAAAGAAGAAATAAAGGAAACCATAGAAGCACTGTATAAACACCAAAGTGAAACATAGAACACGATTAATAAAGAGATAAATGAACTCAGAACAAAAATAGACAACATTAAAGAAGAAAACTGCCAGGATATGGAAAACCTCAGAAAAAAGTATGAAACAGAACTGCAAAACAAAATGGAAGGCCAATCCAGCAGAATAGAACAAACAGAAGACAGAATCTCAGAACTTGAAGATGAAATGGTAATTAAAGGAAAAACCGAAGAACTATTAATTAAACAACTCAAGACCTGTGAAAAGAAAATGCAAGAACTCACCAAATCCATCAAAAGACCAAACTTGAGAATCATGGGCATTGAAGAAGGAGAAGAGGTGCAAGCTAAGGGAATGCGTAATATATTCAACAAAATAATAATGGAAAATTTCCCAAATCTAGAGAAAGATATTCCCATACAAATGCAAGAGGCCTCCAGGACACCAAACAGACCAGATCAAAATAGAACTACTCCACGACATATCATCATTAAAACAACAAGTTCAGAAACTAAGGAAAGAATATTGAAGGCTGTAAAGAGAAAAAACAAGTAACATAAAAAGGTAAACCCATCAAAAATACAGCAGACTTCTCAACAGAAACATTAAATGCAAGAAGAGCGTGGGGTGAGATCTTCCAGGCACTGAATGAAAATAACTTCAAAGCCAGGATACTCTACCCAGCAAAGCTATCATTCAAAATAGATGGAGCAATAAAAGTCTTCCATGATAAGCAGAAACTAAAACAATATGTGACCACAAAGCCACCATTACAAAAGATTCTGCAAGGGATTCTGCACACAGAAAGTGACACCCAACTTAACCATAAAAAGGCAGGCAGCACCAAACCACAGGACAAGAAAAAGCAAGACAGTAGAGAGTAACATCAAGTTAGGTACACACAATCAAACCTTCAAACAACTAAGACAACTAAATGGCAGGAATCACCACATACCTATCAGTACTAACGCTTAATGTTAATGGACTTAATTCACCCATCAAAAGGCACCGCTTGACGAAATGGATTAAAAAAGAAGATCCAACAATTTGTTGCTTACAGGAGACTCATCTCACTGACAGAAATAAGCATATGCTTAGGATGAAAGGCTGGAAGAAGATTTACCAAGCCAATGGCCCCTGAAAACAGGCAGGAGCAGCAATACTTATCTCTGACAAAGTAGACTTCAAACCTACATTGATCAAACGAGATAAAGAAGGACATTCCATACTAATAAAAGGGGAAATAGACCAAAAGGAAATAATAATCATCAATCTGTATGCACCCAATGTCAATGCACCCAATTTCATCAAACATATTCTGAAAGACCTAAAAGCATATATAAATGCCAACACAGTGGTTGTGGGAAACTTTAACACCCCATTATCATCAATAGATAGGTCATCCAAACAAAAACTCAATAAAGAAATCCAAGATCTAAAATATGCAATAGATCAAATGGACCTAGTAGATGTCTACAGAACATTTCATCCAACCTCTACACAATATACATTCTTCTCAGCAGCCCATGGAACCTTCTCCAAAATAGATCATATCCTAGGGCACAAAGCAAGCCTCAGCAAATATAAGAAAATAGAAATAATACCGTGCATACTATCTGACCACAATGCAGTAAAAGTAGAACTCAACAACAAAAGTAAAGACAAAAAACATGCAAACAGCTGGAAACTAAATAACTCATTACTTAATGAAGAATGGATCATCAATGCAATAAAAGAGGAAATTAAAAAGTTCCTGGAAGTCAATGAAAATGAAAACACAACCTACTGGAACCAATGGGACACAGCTAAGGCAGTCTTGAGAGGAAAGTTTATAGCCATGAGTGTATATATTAAAAAGATTGAAAGATCCCAAATCAATGACCTAATGATACACCTCAAACTCCTAGAAAAACAAGAACAAGCAAATCCCAAAACAAATAGAAGGAGAGAAATAATAAAAATAAGAGCTGAAATCGACGAAATAGAAACCAAAAAAACCATACAAAGAATTAATGAAACAGAAAGTTGGTTCTTTGAAAAAATAAACAAGATCGATAGACCCCTGGCAAACCTGACTAAAATGAGGAGAGAAAAAACCCAAATTAGTAGAATTAGGAATGCAAAAGAGGAGATAACAACAAACACCATGGAAGTCCAGGAAATCATCAGAGACTACTTTGAGAACCTATATTCAAATAAATTTGAAAATCTAAAAGAAATGGACAGATTTCTAGATACATATGATCATCCAAAACTGAACCAAGAGGAAATTAATCACCTGAATAGACCTATAACACAAAATGAAATTGAAGCAGCAATCAAGAGTCTCCCCAAAAAGAAAAGTCCAGGACCTGATGGATTCTCTGCTGAATTCTATCAGACCTTTAAAGAAGAACTGATACCAACCCTCCTTAAACTGTTCCACGAAATAGAAAGGGAAGAAAAACTGCCAAACACATTTTATGAAGCCAGTATTACACTTATCCCAAAACCAGGCAAAGACACCTCCAAAAAGGAGAACTATAGGCCAATCTCCTTAATGAACATTGATGCAAAAATCCTCAACAAAATAATGGCAAACCGAATTTAGCAACACATCAAAAAGATTATTCACCACGACCAGGTAGGCTTCATCCCAGGGATGCAGGGGTGGTTCAACATACGAAAATCAATAAACGTAATAAACCACATTAACAGAAGCAAAGACAAAAACCACTTGATTATCTCAATAGATGCAGAAAAAGCCTTTGATAAGATCCAACATCATTTCATGATAAAAGCTCTAAGAAAACTAGGAATAGAAGGAAAGTTCCTCAACATTATAAAAGCTATATATGACAAACCTACAGCCAGCATTATACTTAACGGAGAAAAACTGAAACCATTCCCTGTAAAATCAGGAACCAGACAAGGATGCCCACTATCTCCACTCCTATTCAACATAGTACTGAAATTCCTAGCCAGAGCAATTAGGCAAGAAGAAGGAATAAAAGGAATACAAATAGGTAAAGAAACTGTCAAAATATCCCTATTTGCAGACGACATGATCCTATACCTTAAAGACCCAAAAAACTCTACTCAGAGGCTTCTAGACATCATCAATAGCTATAGCAAGGTAGCAGGATATAAAATCAACATAGAAAAATCATTAGCATATCTATACACTAACAATGAGCAAATTGACAAAGAATGTATGAAAACAATTCCATTTACAATAGCCTCAAACAAAATCAAATACCTAGGTGTAAACCTAACAAAAGATGTGAAAGACCTCTACAGGAAAACTATACACTTCTGAAGAAAGAGATTGAGGAAGACTATAGAAAGTGGAGAGATCTCCCATGCTCATGGATTGGTAGAATCAACATAGTAAAAATGTCAATACTCCCAAAAGTAATCTACATGTTTAATGCAATTCCCATCAAAATTCCAATGACATTCATTAAAGAGATTGAAAAATCTACTGTGAAATTTATATGGAAACACAAGAGGCCACGAATAGCCAAGGCAATACTCAGTCAAAAGAACAATGCAGGAGGTATCACGATACCTGACTTCAAACTATATTACAAAGCAGTAACAATAAAAACAGCATGGTACTGGCACAAAAACAGACATGAAGACCAGTGGAACAGAATAGAGGACCCAGATATGAAGCCACACAACTATAACCAACTTGTCTTTGACAAAGGAGCTAAAAATATACGATGGAGAAACAGCAGCCTCTTAACAAAAACTGCTGGGAAAACTGGTTAGCAGTCTGCAAAGAACTGAAACTAGATCCATGTATATCACCCTATACCAAGATTAACTCAAAATGGATCAAGGATCTTAATATCAGACCCCAAACTCTTAAGTTGATACAAGAAAGAGTAGGAAATACTCTGGAGTTAGTAGGTATAGGTAAGAACTTTCTCAATGAAACCCCAGCAGCACAGCAACTAAGAGGTAGCATAGATAAATGGGACCTCATAAAACTAAAAAGCTTCTGTTCATCAAAAGAAATGGTCTCTAAACTGAAGAGAACACCCACAGAGTGGGAGAAAATATTTGCCAACTATACATCAGACAAAGGACTGATAACCAGAAAATACAGGGAACTTAAAAAACTAAATTCTCCCAAAACTAATGAACCAATAAAGAAATGGGCACGTGAACTACACAGAACTTTCTCAAAAGAAGAAATTCAAATGGCCAGAAAACACATGAAAAAATGCTCACCATCTCTAGCAATAAAGGAAATGCAAATTAAAACCACACTAAGATTCCACCTCACCCCTGTTAGAATAGCCATCATCAGCAACACCACCACCAACAGGTGTTGGCGAGGATGCGGGGAAAAAGGAACCCTCTTACACTGTTGGTGGGGATGTAGACTAGAACATCCACTCTGGAAAAATATTTGGAGGCTACTTAAAAAGCTGGACATCGATCTACCATTTGATCCAGCAATACCACTCTTGGGGATATACCCAAAAGACTGTTACTCCAGAGGCACCTGCACATCCATGTTTATTGCGGCACTATTCACAATAGCCAAGTTAAGGAAACAGCCAAGATGCCCCAGCACTGATGAATGGATTAAGAAAATGTGGTATCTATACACAATGGAATTTTATGCAGCCATGAAGAAGAACGAAATGTTATCATTCGCTGGTAAATGGATGGAATTGGAGATCATCATTCTGAATGAGGTTAGCCTGGCCCAAAAGACCAAAAATTGTATGTTCTCCCTCATATGTGGACATTAGATCAAGGGCAAACACAACAAGGGGATTGGACTATGAGCACATGATAAAAGTAAGAGCACACAAGGAAGGGGTGAGGATAGGTAAGACACCTAAAAAAACTAGTTAGCATTTGTTGCCCTTAATGCAGAGAAACTAAAGCAGATACCTTAAAGCAACTGAGGCCAATAGGAAAAGGGGACCAGGTACTAAAGAAAAGGTTAGATCAAAAAGAATTAACCTAGAAGGTAACACCCACGCACAGGAAATCAATGTGAGTCAATGCCCTGTATAGCTATCCTTATCTCAACCAGCAAAACCCCTTGTTCCTTCCTATTATTGCTTATACTCTCTCTACAACAAAATTAGAAATAAGGGCAAAATAGTTTCTGCTGGGTATTGGGGGGGAGGGGGAGGGGGGAAGTGGGTGGTAAGGGAGGGGGTGGGAGCAGGGGGGAGAAATGAACCAAGCCTTGTATGCACTTATGAATAATAAAAGAAAAATGAAAAATAAATAAATAAATAAATAAAATCAATGAAATAAAAGTTATAGAAGTTAGGTAAACTTGTCCTGACTCGTATGGCCTTATAACAGGTTCTGGAGCCAGAATTATAATTAAAATCTGTTTGAGCTCAAGTTTTTCCTTCTTATGTCTAATTAACACATTGATTTTGCCAAACTGATGTACTGAAAAGGATTTTTCTAATATGTGTGTATTTGTAGTGGTAATAATCTTATCAAATCAATTGCCCTGCATAGCACATTTCTGGAGAAGAAACAAATATGGTGTCATTTTTGCACCAAAACTTCTAAAATTTAGATTTACTCTGATTTCATGTTTTTCTTTGAAAGAGACAATGACTAGATGTAGCTTTGACATGGAGAGTCCTTCATAGAGCCTAGTCTGTAATTGTCACTACACGGCTTGTAATTAATAATAAAAAAACTATCAGTTTCAGGTGCCAATTTGTCTATAGATGCATATGAGGATGTGAAGTTTACTAAGGTTTTAAAAGGAACTGCTAACTAATTGAAATGCCCCCTTCTTTTCCAAGGGTTTGTCACATCACCAGACTATTTTATAACCTACATCAGTGGGATTTGTATACTTTAGTATGCGTATTTTATGTTACATTTTTGTAAGCATTTAGTTATTGAATATTTTTAGTAGGAGAAAGAGTAATATGGAATCAGAAACAGAAGCTTTTTTTTTTTTCGAGTTCAGAAAAAGGAAAAGGAAGGAAGCAAAAAGGAAGGAATTAAAAGGTTTGTTCCCATATGACAGACTAATCATTTTTCATTTCAATACAATGTTCATTGGCCTGAAAGGAAATTTTCAATACTTTATAATCTTCAATTCCTAAAAGTCAAACTAGATTAATGATAAAGTTCATGTTAAGGACAAAATATGTAACTTCTGCTTATGTGCTTAAGTATCTTAAGGGTCTGATTTTTAAAGTATAAATTAAAAATTGACCTGTTATCCAAGTAGGGAGGAGTTTTGGTGATAGATGTAAGTATGTTCAAAGCATGGGATAGCAATATAGCTTATTAAATTGGAAATAAATGGCATAAGCTATATGAACTGATAGATGTAGAAATGTTATAAACATTAGTGAGTTGTGTCTTAGTTGGGATATGAGTAGAAGTGGCACAAAGAGCCATATCATTCTCTTTATTCTGAACCCCAATCTTCCTGTGCAGTTCTAGCACTGACTTTTGACACTGATCCTCTTCCCACCACTGTAAGAGATCAGTGTTTCTTGGAGGGTGACTGATCTAATGGGCCACAGAAGAAACTATCTAGATGATGCCATCCTGAAGACACTTTAAAAAACTCTGGGGCAATGCTAAAAGGAATCAATATCCAACTTCCACTAGCTCCTAATGGTCAAGTCTGATCATTGCAACAATAAAATAATATGAATAATGGCAATAATATTGATTGTAATGGTGATGAAGGTGACAACTGGAACATATGAATCAATAAAAGGGCATAGATGTACAATATTTGAATGCGACTTTATAAAGTATGTGGAAAGATCAGGGTCAAGCAAAATTAGGTGAATAGAATATGCTAGCTCTTTCATTGATTTCAATAGCATAGTAGAGTGTTAACTTTTATAGGCTTAGTGTTTTTATATTATATGTTTGTTTTAGAAATACACATAAAGTGTGTTTCTAATCTGTTTAATGCAAGAAGAATAAACACAAGGAACAATGAGGAAACTAATTAGTGCAGAGAAAGTAGTTACTATACTGAAAATAGAATAAGAACCATCAGTGGTCACAAGAAAACAAATCTAAGGAGAGCCAACAAAGAGATGATGGATAGAAAGGTGTGGTACATGGATAAATAATAACAGTAATAACCTTCACTACCACCACAGTAACAACTTACCATGGTAACAACATATTACTCTGATCTACTGGCTTATGTTTGCTAAATCATTCTATCTTTCCAATAGCTCTGTAAGTAGGTATTTTTATTATTATAAATAATAAAAGCTACATTTCACAGATGGAGACTGAAAAATATGGACTGTGTAAAGTGCTCATAATCACGTGCAGTGTTCATGGCAGGGATCTGTAACTCTAGGCAGTTGGGCTCTAGAGCCAAACACTACACCACCCAGCATTCTACAGGGACTCCTGAGAATCACGATCTACTCAGACTCTTTGGTAGCTTCACAGAGCAACAAACTCTGATGCTCCTTTTAAAGAATTATAATTATATGCTACATAGTGGCTGAATAAGACTAAAGATCATCTTGTTGAAAAAGTTACACAATATGTGAAATATATGAACTTAAAAATCTCTATTGATGGAACAAACCAAATTTAGCTAGTAAAAGGAAACTCAGAATGAAGACTGGTGCCTAGATTTTGAATTCCCTTGAGAGAAGTAGCAAAGAATCAATTTTTCATTAGTTTTATCGAGATACAATCCAATGGTTTTTAGTATATTCACAGAGCAATCTGCTTTTTGTCACCATTTTACTCAGTATCTAGAACCTCAGAGGGTTTGAAGAAGTATTATATGACTGATGAGTCTTGCAAACATTACTAAAACCCTCAAAAGGAACCAAATGATATCACTTAATCCCTAAGAGGTTGTCAAAATAAGAGTGGTAATAATATAAGATACAAAAACAGTACAGGAAGCAGGCAGAAACACATAGTGCTGATTCTTAAGGATATATAAATGTAATAATGAATTTTGCAATCATTTTTGTGTGTCTATTGTTTAAAGGATTAGAAGAGTCAATCTTACAATATTTAATTATTTAAGAAATATAGTCAAATTTCTAATAAATGTTTAGATGTTTTAAATTTCAGGGCAGTTTCAGTTGAGTTCAGAGAAATAAATTTGATACTAAAATTTTACAAATAAACCTATCTATTCCTCTCCACAAACTATCACCATACACATTAGAGTTTCTATGAATATCTGTAATCTTACAAAGATCATGGGGTCTTAAATTGTCATTATGCATCATTTTCTAAAGTGTATCTGGACTGCCTGTTTCAGGGCTCTGTCAATTCAGACTCCTCTCTATACAATTATTTGTAAGAAGTTGTTCTTGAATGTTGGTTATTTAAAAGGAGTTGCTAAAAATGACTGAAGGCTCTATAAAATGAATACTTAATCATGTAAGCAGTTGATGTAAGCATAATCATATATACATGTATGTATGTGTATATATATATATATATATATATGAAGAAATATGAAACAAACAAAAATACTTCATGATGTGGTTTTAGTGTTAACTTCTGTGAGCCTTCACTAAGGATTCTGTGAAAACACATAGCCTTTCTTGCTATTCCTACTCAGATTTCAGTTTTCTTTAATCTTGCAGCTCTGCACCATCTACTGGCCTCTTCCAAGTCCCACGAGGATCATATCCTGTTCTGTCTACAGCAGACTAGCTCCTTTTTTATGCCATGGCATTTACTGTCAGTTGCAGAGACAATTTCTTGCAGTCTAGACTTTTGTATACAGAATTTTTGTCTGTTTTATCTCTAGCTATGAATAGGTCTATACACTACTAGAATTTAAGTAAGCTTGCCTCCCTCCATATGTACCCCAAGCTTTCTATATCTGTTTCTTATCAAGGAAATTGCATATATTCTTTAAGTAGTTTTCAATTCTACAAATACTTTCCTGTCTTGTTCACTATGGAACTAGAGGATGTTTTACATAATCCTGGGGTTTTAGTAGAAATATAGCAGCAGCATCTGGACATACATTGATTTTTATTTATATGGCACATAATATGGGTCAGACACTGTTCAAAGTGCTTTACAAACATTGATTCATTTCATCTTTTTAAAACCCAATAAGCCAAGCATTATTATTAGCTCTACTTTATAAATGAGACAGCTGGATTGCAGAGAAATTAAAGAAATAAAAGTCTATTCAGATGCTAGATTTTCACAGAAGTTGTTAATGTTAACTGGTTTAAAAGAAATATGAGTAGAAATGGCATGGCCAGATCAATCCTAAAGAATTATCTTGACAAGGACCTTATCTGTTAAGAAACACCTCTACTGTAAGAGAAAGAATATTTTGTGATATGCCCCAAGTCACATAGCTAGTAGTTGCCAAGATGGCATTTGAAACCAGCAATCTATCTTCAAAGCCCATGCACTTAATGAACACCTGACGATGGAAATGGGGATTAATACTACAATAGAGTAGAAGAATTTCGTGGTTGTGGTTAAAATCTGTAGAAAATATATGGTGAGACCATTTTTCACATCAAAACTCTACCCAATGAACAGTTCTGAAGTACTATAGGTTATCTAAATCCAGAAAACAAAATTGAAAAGTACGTGATATCTGTTTCTTTTATATACTTTCTGGGGTTTGATGAAATATTTTGAATCACATAGGGAAAAAAGGAAATGTTTGAATAAATATTAATTTTTCTAATTCCTGATACATGATTTATTTTGAACTAGTGCATTATGACCGACCTTTGGTGATAAAATTGTGTGTTGAAGCAAGATTCTCACAAGGTTATTGGTATTTAATTGGCAAAGTAATATTTTACTGGAAACATACACTGAAGAGGACATTATTCAATAAGAAAACTTCCCTATCAGTACCAGTATTAGTGCTAATCAAAGCCATTATTTTATAAATGCTAAACTGATCTGTTTTCATTTCCCTCATTAAATAGCATCTCATCTGTATCAGCCAGACCTTGAAGCTTATTAGTAAAGAGCAAGAAGACTGGGAGAGCATGGGTAAAAAACATGTCTTCTTTTTCTAGATGAGTTTGAATGTCTATTTGCTGTTGTTGTTGTTGTTGTTTTGGTAAGGGAGGGGTACTGAGTAAATTGGAAGACCCAGCATCAAGGAATCATTTGCAGTACTTTCCCAGCACCTTAGACACGAAGCCTAGTGTTCTATGGTAGAGATTCCTCCAGGCAAGAGGAAAGTCTGTGCCTTGTGATCCTGGAGAATTGAGGCAGGAGGAAGGAAAGACCAGCAGGGCAAAGGGGGAAGTCACAGATATGTTTTCATTTCCTGTCACCTAGACTCCAACTGATGGCAGGCACATTAAATAATGAGAGAGAAACACAAGGCAAGGGGATTTTGCTAGTTTCATGGGTCTCTAATATAAGATGCTTTATATATTAATTTTACTTGAAGTGGTGTGGAGGATATAAAGAAAAGCTATAAGAAATGGCAATTTTAAATGACTCACGTGGGGTCTTCACTGCCTGACTGAGGAGTTCCTGCATGCAATCTTCATCCAAGTGACCTGAACAGTCCCTGCTGCAGAAGTGCGGTGACCATCCTCCCAAAGACCGAGACCTCACTGATGAAGCAGAGGTCCTTCACGGAGCCTCAGCAACTTCTCAGGATCCCACAGATCATTGACGTTGCTCAGAAACTAACCAGCTGCATTACTGTAGCACACTGAGGTCACAAGGCAATGCCATGAGTGGTAGCTGAGATGCTGTGAGAAGTTAAGAAAAACTCCTGGTTCTCTCACAGGACGAAAAGTTCTAGATTTACTCAGACTTTCACCACTCCAAAAGCCCCCAAGTCATTCAGTATCAGGGGAATGAAAACAGACTAGCTGTCCCAGGGATTTTACTCAGAGCTTCAAATTATGAATACAAGTTTTCATATGTAACCTGGCATTCAATCCAAAACCATCATTAATTTGAAAAAGTAGAAGTTCATGGAAAACACAGAAAACTGAAGCACTCCTCTAGAAGTTTACTATCACCTTCTGTTTTATTTTTCTTGTCATCTTTCAATATAGTATATAATTTTGGGTTTATTTTGTTTATGATTTGTCTCAACCACTAGAATATAAGCTTCCTTAAGACAGGGAATTGTTTCTATTTATTCAAAGCTATTTCACCAGAACTAGGAAAATATCTGGCACGTTATAGGTACTCAAAATGTTTTTCTAAATGAGAAAGTGTCAAATTAATTTACATATTAAATAATTTCTATGACACTTGAGAGATCTGAACTACTATATTAGGATGGTGACAAAAGGAAAACTATGCAGGATATTGAGTAAAAGCAAGAAAATCTTAGGTAAAAAGACAAAAAAGAAGTATAGTAGGAGAAAGTGGCTGAAAAGTATGAGGAAGAGCAAATATATAGAATTTGGAACATGACAGAATAAATCTGTTTGTCTCTCTCTATATATATTACTGTTGGAAAAATGAAGATTCTACAGATTTGTAAAAATAGAGAGAGAGAGTAGAGGATGGTGAATTACAAGTAAATATTACAACATTTTATTCAGCATCATGATTATAAATATTAATAAATTTGAGAAATAATATAAAAAGAAAAAACAAGCCGTAAGCAGTATAATGACAATGAATGACACAGAAATTTCTATGTGTTTCAATGACCTTAACTGGATCCAAGTCAGCTGTTTTATACATTATTTTGCAAAATGAGTTTGTAAGATAAGCATTGGATGAATTATAAAGCATCTCATGACCAGAACTAATTCACCTCATATTGAACTTGATTTTGATTCCTTATCTAAGGACAGATTGGAAACTTTAAAAGGTTGACAAAAGTCAAAACCAAATAGAGTAATTTGAAAAATGAGATCCAAAAGAAAGGCATTTTTTAAAGCTTATTTTAGGAAGGAGGCTTTTTAATGCATAAGATAATTAACTATAAGTGAAATCATTTTAATGTGTAAATGATAAACATTTATTAAAATTACTAGAGAAAGTTATAGAATCACTCCTCATATTTTAGAGCAAGAACTATAAATGAATTTTGTGCTTTCTTGAAAAAATATCAGTTTTATCTTTAATGATGTGATCATATTATTTGTACAATCATTTATTTCCATACTATATTTTTAGCAAAAAAAAAATTCTTTAAATGTTTTCATTGAATAAAAATTTAAGATTCCATAAAAGCAGAGAATGGCTATATGTACTTTTTACAATCTATCATGAGTGCTAAGTGGTTGCTGAATCATATAGTAAAATTGATAAAATTCAAACACTGCTGAATTGATAAAAGGAAGAGTGAAACAAGGAAACTGCAAAGGATTATGCTTTGAAGGCTAATTAGGTTTTTAATGACAAATCTCATATGGACATAGACAACCTTAAAATTGCAAGGAAAGCAGAATATGTAACCAATCACTTCTTACAAATCAAAAGATTTATTCTAAGAAGACTTCTACAGAACTCAGTGACCATGAAAAATTGACATGGATTCCAATTAATTATTCATCTGGAAAAAAATCCCTGGGAGAAATCAACAAAAATCTAATTGCAGACACATAGAAGAAAATGGTCTAAGGCCAGGAATAATTTACGCTTCTCCTGTCAGAATTGTCTAAGTTCCTCCTTGGAGATTATATTAAATCTGATAGATGTGAGTCTTAAAACCCACCACAATATCTTGGCTTTTATTCTGTCATTATTTTCTATATTTCTATCCTTTTTTTTCTTACACACAAAATTATTTTTAGCTAAAGTGCACTAAATCATAATCAAAATAAATTTAAAGGAGAGGTACACCATTGCCTCTACTTAGCATGTTCTTAGTAACTAAACACGGAAACACCCCACAGGCTGACCCTTCAGTCAGTTTTGTTTTTCACCTGGAACCCTTGCTCTTAAGACCTAAAAATAATCTACGCCAGCAGGAAGAGTGATCCTGAAGGAACTAGAAGAAGTGGAGTCTCCCAAAGATGCCCAGATATTGAAAGCTCTGTGTAAGTGGGATCCAGTAGAGTCGATGTAATAAGAACTAGGCAGTTTTCTATACACTTGGTTTTACAGAGCACAGAAAAGCACAGCAGGAATCGCCACATCTCCGCTCTTGTTGCTGGGCCGGGATTTTTCCTTTCACTTTGGTTCAAGCACTGTTATTTCAGGCAGTCAATACACCCAATAGCTATTTTCCTGAAAGGAAAAAAACAACAAAAAACTACATCAGTTTTTGAATGTAGGCTGTCTGTGCTAGCCATGTCAGAGCACTAGAGAAATGAAACTGTTTAAATTAGTTCTGCTCCCCACAATTCATTAACAGTATCTCCTTATGAGGTATGAACTTCTGTGTTTAATCTCTAAGGTAGCTCATGGTTAGCCATCCAGCTCAAAACTGGAGCTAACAGGCAGATTATATTTAGCCAAGTCAGAAATTCTCTCTCTTTATCCAGGAAGTTTCTTTTTATCCAAAAAAGTATTCCTTTAAAAACACGCAAACCAAAAAAATAAATAACTAAACCTTCTGTACACTAAAAATAAACTGCCACAGAGAAAGGCTGGTTGAAATGCTCACAATGACACAGAAACTACTAGGTTTAGAATCTGTAGCTTTACAACTGAGGCCAACAGGAGATGGGACCAGGAACTAGAGAAAAGGTTAGATCAAGAAGAATTAACCTAGAAGGTAACACACACGCACAGGATATCAATGTGGGTCAATGCCCTGTATAGCTATCCTTATCTCAACCAGCAAAAACCCTTGTCCCTTCCTGTTATTGCTTATACTCTCTACAGCAAAATTAGAAATAAGGGCAAAATAGTTTCTGCTGGGTATTGAGGGGGTGGGGGGGAGAGAGAGGGGACAGAGTGGGTGGTAAGGAAGGGGGTGGGGGCAGGGGGGAGAAATGACCCAAGCCTTGTATGCACATATGAATATTAAAAGAAAAAAAAAGAATCTGTAGCTTTAAACATGCACAAATTTGTGAACACTCACATATACACATTTACAAAGGCCTGTACATGAAGGCTTGTGACATTGAACATGATCACTCTATTTTTAAAAACTATGTTTTGATTAAACAGATTATTCGGTATCTGATTTACTCAGTACTAGATTTCTCTTCTAGGGTTCACAAAGTACTAAAAGCAACCACTTGAATTTTGACACCATTTTCATCCTGTACTTACATGAGGCTTAGCAGTAAGCTGGAATTTCACTCTGGTCTACAAATCCTCATTACTCACTCTACCACTTGAAGCTTCCATATGCTTCTGACACTCCCCCAAGATAGATGTGCTCTGTCATTTAAGATTTATGGTTAGGCCCATGAATCATCACTATATTTAATTCAAAAACTGGCATTTGCCCTTGTGCTACAACATTTTATTTTCCCATTCTGTCGAAGTCTACATCTTATTTTTAGAATCTAGGATTAATTTGTCCTAATAAAATAGATAATATGTGTTTATGAATCTAATATTTTTAAATGACTTAGAACTCTAGTTTGTTATTTAAGAGGAGCACTTATTATCTCACATAAGTGAACATGTTTTGACTTATTTGCATTAAGCATCTGGATAAGTATAAAAAGTGTTTTTTAGAGGTCAAAAAGGAGTTTTTGTTATTTTGGCTGTTTGTGATTTGGTTTGGAATTTTTTTGTTTTTGTTTCTTTCTTGTTTTAGGATTGGGTCTTGTGTTTTTTCCAGGGGTGTGAATCTTGGGTGTAGCTGGAATTATAGGTATGCCACACCATGCCTGGCCCCCTAGATGCCAAAATGTGTTGAACATGGGAGGGAAACTGGAGAAGAAAATTTATTGGTTTAGATGACTCCATGGCCCTGGCCGACACAAACTCTTTTTGTATGCTTAATCTGCTTCTAAGAACCAACAGGAAATATAGGGAGCAAATTATTGATATCTGAACTGAAACATAGCTCTTTACATACAATACAAAGTATGAGGGCAGCTAGATGAAGTGACTGAAATGTAGGAAAATGAATTCTTAACTTGCAAGCAGAATAACAGTCCTAAGATTATCCATCAGAAAGTCACTTAACAGCTTAAAAATTCCCCCTATTGCTCTCTAACTCTTAAAGGATGGAACATCTGTTTTATTCTGTCACAAAATATATTTCCATCTCGACCTTCTTCCCCAAATCCAGTCTGTCCTCTCCCATACATCAAATTTCTAATTGTCAACCAGGAAACATCTATGCCTTTATAAAATTCAATTTTTCAGAATTTTGCTCCCATTTCCCTTTTAAAATAAAACCAACAACGAAAACAAATTCTTAGCTACATTTTATGTATACAGGGGTATACATAAAATATACCCCTGTTGTTTATGCTTTGCCTATTTTCCAGACAGAGCAATTGGCTCCCTCCATTTGACCCTCTGAGCTTTCTGCACATATCTATTTGAGTTCAGATCACATCATAGAGTACGTTTGCATGTATTTATGCCCATTAAACTTTAAAGAAATGTAGTCTATGCAAAGTTCAATTATTTGAATACATACAGGAAACATGTAATGAAGCTGGGCTTTTGGAAAACCACAACACAAGTTACAGTGGAAATGGCAGCCCACCTAGAGAGTTCACACAACATGCTAGAGACTGGAAACTCATTCAACTTCTGAGGTAAACTGGCTACTGCTCCACTTTGACTAGCTGCTGTTCAGGTAGAATTCCAGATCGGTATAGTCACAGCCTCTGATCTCTTCTTGTATAAACACTGACAAGTAGTACACCCCAAAATATTTACTTTGTGAGCTAAATGTTACATGGACTCAGGTTGGTAGCTGGTCATCAAATGTTGGCATTACTCAAGCTTAGGTCTTGGGCCTTCTCATTGTACATTCTGTTCCCTAGTGGATTTCATCTAACCCATAGAGACATGTTTTCTTTTATAGACTCATAACTCAAAAACTTACATTTCTAGTTTAAGATCTAAGTATCCAATTACCTGCTTGACATGTTTTGGATTGTAAATAACACTTCACATTTATGTATTCAAAACCAAATTTATGACCAAATGCATCTCTCTTTCCACTGTAAAGCATTGCAACATCTAGATGTGCTGACTCCAAGCCTAGCAGTTATTCTTCACAATTTCTTTTCTCTCACGGTACCCTATTTAACTCACTGACAATGTTAATTTTCCCTATTAATTCTATCCTCTTAATTAACCCCCTTTCTCCCACAAACTCTCCAAAGTCTCTCTAATAGTCTCAAAAAATGCAGCAAAATGATCTCCTCAAAATACAAGTCAGGTACTTTCTTATGCTTCTTAATGATTGAATTTTTTTCTTTGTTTTATGAGATAAAGAGGAAAGCAAAGAATTAAAGCCATGGTGGTTCATACCTGTAATCCCAGCTGCATAGGAGGCCATAGGTAGGAGGAGTATGGTTGGGGGCCAATCCTGGTCAAAAACGTGAGACCCTATGTGAGAAATAACTAAAGCAAAAAGTTTTGCAGACATGGCTCAAATGGTAGAACACCCGCTTTGCAAGGGCGGGGGTCTCAGTTCAAAATCTGGCACTACCAAAAACAAAAAACAAAAAAAGGAAAGCATCTAATAAGGCTTTGTCTGGTTTGAAGTCTTCTACTCTTTGTATCCTCATGTACCACAGCCTTGCTGTTGTACCTCTACTTCTTTCCCTACACAGGTGTATAAAAGCCTTCCTCATAGCTTCCCTTCATTAGCCACCACCACATTACGTTCCTCAAACAAGCCACCAAACACTGTTGTTTATACCATTGGTTACAATGTAGCACTGGTTACAATTTTTTAAATTTTTTATTAGCATATTATAATTGTATGGGTGGGTACATTTTTAGAACAGTTTCAATAGGTCTCATACATGAACACATAGCATTTCCATTATATTCCCTCTCCTTCACCCTTTCCTTCTGCCCTACACCCCTCCTACTGGTACCAACCTCTAGACAAGAATTGTTTTACCTTCCTGTCCTATTATTCTTTTTTTTACAATTTTTAATTGATAATTACATAATTTGTTTCCTTATACAGATTCAATGTTCCATGAAAGCAGGGATTTGCTGTGTATACTTATCATATCCCCTGAAGTAAGCATTGTGCCAGGCAGGAGGGAATTAAACACTTGTCAAAGAAATGAAGAATGATATTAGAAATGTATCACTAAGGTAAAATTTTAAGTGGAGAATAAGTGGAAATGAGCAACCTTTAAAGGGCCATTTTCTAATTCCATTATAAGAGGATAGGCCTGTGATGGGGGGGGAGACAGAAATATCTAAGCCATTAGTGTACACCTTAGCTTATTCATTGAGTCCATATTACAATAGCTAGGAATTAGTAAATAAAATACCATATATGTATATTAAATGTCTATCTTTACTAATGCATATGTAAATACTTGGATATCACAGAAACACAGAAAGTACTTAAAGGTTTTTCTTTTTTTATGTTGTGCTGGGTGGGGGTACATTGAGGCGTTTACAATACATCAAATATATCATACTTGAATTCACCCCCATTCCTGGATTATTTTCAACAGGTATCATTTAAGCAGGTTTTTTTTCTCTTTCATTGGTGGCAGAAAATACATAGCTCCATGAGAAAACATAACCTTTAGCTCTCGGGAGGTGCTTCTCCTTCTGCTGCAAGATGTTTCTCAGTGAAGACTTCACTACATTGTTCTATTATAGGCTGATCTTTTCCCCTTTTGTGCTGAACTCTGGAGAGAAATGAGGTCTCACTGAGTGAGATTTTAACCTGAAAATACAAAAATCCACATAAAAGAATACCAATTCCTTGACGACACAAGACAGGAAATAAAATAGGAATGATCAAGAAAATATATTTTTAAATAACTAAAAGACAAAGAGAGAATAAAAATATCCTGAAGGTCTGATAAGAAATTACCCAACAAGAGCTTGATTTCAGCATTTAAATTTGAAACATGTTTTTCTCAGTAGCATGTTTCAATGACAACAATTCAAATATTCTGAACAGAAACCAATTTTGCTAAATGACACATGATAGATTTATTTTCAAATATCTGTGTATTACCTATATTATTCAAAATATGTGTACATAATATAATTATTAAATATTGACATATATAAAACCTTGTCATGCATTGCAACTACTAAAAATTTATATTGTACACATATATTTATAGATAATTTGAGAAATAAATTTTCCTTAGCAATTTTTAGCCATTTTTTTTCATATTTTTATTGTTGTGCTGCGTGGGAATACATTGTGGCTTTTACAAAAGTTCTTACAATATATCAAATACATCATAGTTGAATTCACCCCCTCCACCATTCTCCTTCATTGCCCCCTCCCCCAGTCCTGGAATAGTTTCAAATATATCATTTTTTTCCATTTACATACATGTGTACACAGTATTTGCACAATATCCACCTTCCTTCACCCTTTCCCCATCTCCTCCTCCTCCCACTGGCACCAACCTCTCCATCCCTGCAGGACCTTTTCTGCCTTCCTTTTCTTTGATTTTGTATAAGAAAAAAAGAAAAAGAAAAAAATGGCATTTTTGCTTGTTTAAGATAGCTACACAGAGAGTTTCCTTGTGGCAATCCCATGTATATATGTATTATAGTCCAATTTGTTTAATCATTTTTTAAAGCATATGATCATTTGTTAGTGTGTGTACACTGGCTGCCTGTTCACTCCCATTTCATTGCTAAGTATTTGATCTACAATGAAGTTTGTTGCAGAGGTTTTAATTATGAATACTATCTTTGACATTACTTCAACTTTGGAGTGTCCTATGGGCTCTTTACTGCCATATTTTGCATTTCCCACTATAATATATTATTGCTGTTTATTATTTTCCTATTTTTTGCAGTAAAAATTATGTATTTACACAGATATTTACTGTATTAAGATGTCACTCTTTAATTCTATATAAAAAGAATTCCTAGTTTATAGGACTTAGAAAATAATTTTTCTTATAGTTTTGGTTTGTTTTTTTTTGATACAGAATCTCTATGTAGCCCAGGCTGGCCTCAAAATTGTGATCCTTCTGCCTCTACCTCCTGAGTACTAGAATTACAGGTGCGTGCCACCACACCTGATTAATAGTTTTAATTTTTATTTAAAAAAAGTTGTAAATAGCATTTTGTTCCTGCAATAAGTAAACAGAAGCTGATAATATATTTGTTAGGGTGTGCATAGACTGACACAACAATAAAGATCTCAAAATAGATTGTCATAAATAGAAAGATACATTTCTTTTTTTTTTCCCTCCTGTGTCCCTCTCTTCCTCCCTCTGTCTCTCCCTTCCTTCTTTCTCTTGAAAAACAATTGAGCTGTGTCTTCTAGGCTGTCAGGAAGCTCTCCTCCTTATAGACATTCAGAAACTCCAGTCCTTCCAAGTTCTTGTTTCTCCATCCTCCAAGATGGGTAAAATTCTTAAACATTTTTGTGCCAGGGAATTCATTAGTAATCTAAAGAAAACTATGAGCTCTTTCTCAATATAATGTTTACTAAACGAATAAAATAAAATGTACCATATTAAATAGGAAACAAATTCTATTGAAATATCATTATTAAAATATATAAATGAGTGCATTTTATTAGCATTTTAAGTTATAAGATTTAAACATCTAAGTTATGGATATAAATATCAGAACTTGAAGTGTTTATGGACATAAGCAACATTTTGAGGGATTTGCAATGGCTATAGCACAATTTGAAAATAGCTGTGATTTCTATTTGTGTCAGCCCCAGGTACTATTTATATTACTATAGTCTATTGTTTACATTTTAACAGAAGACAATCCTAAATTAATAAAATGATAGAATTTTTAGCACCCAAATTTCATGAACACACTGAAATAAGTCCAGCAGTAGCCCACAGCTTAAAAACTCCTCTCTGGGGCTCCATCACAGTGGGCCAAAACTTAAATCACATTGGGGTGGTGGAGCGGGGACACATTAACCATATGCAAACCATATTAGAGGAAACCTGAGTATTTAAACCAAAAATTAGACCTTAGAACTTTTTCTGACTTGTAATCTCCTCAAGTAAAAAGAATAGAGAGAAAATAAGCTGCCAATACAGGAGAAAGTTTGCCACCAGGAAATCAAATCCATGGGATAAATCTACTTGAAACCTGTCTGGACTTCATTCAGAGCAGAGGTGTGTAAGTCAATGCTTATTTTTAATGTTTTATCTTGTCTACCTTTTTTAGACCATGTTTTTCTTATTTAACTGAGAATGATGAGTGCATTTTTGTAATAAGATGTAGTCTCTTAGGACTGTTCAGTATTGATAATTATACCACCATGTTGCTCAGCATTTCCTAGCCTGTGGAAACATGGTAAAAGCAATAGACTCTTTCCTCCAGAAAAACACATGTACACAAATAAGCACAAATTTTACATAGAGTTTGAGGTGTTTGCTGCTCCCCAATCTCCTCACTTCACAGGCATTCTTAAAATTCAGTTCAGGATGTATTTTAAATCCTGCTTCTTCTATATTTTTCATATAATGGGAAAAGGATCTTTAGGTGTGTTAAGACCTTTTTTCTACAAATCGTATCTGTAACAGATTTAAGTTGTTCACAATACTGATCTTCTTGCCAGCAAAATAATCTTGGAAATATTTTCTTATTCTTCTTTTGGGGGTTGGTACTTTTTTTTATTAACATATATTAGTTGTACAGAGAGGTTTCATTGTGACACATATGTGCTTACAATGTATAATCATTAGATTCACCCCCTCCATCATTCTTATTTTCTTGTTCTTGGCGAATATGTATGTGTATGTATTAACTATATCTTCTTACTATAGTTTAGTTAATCTTCACCAATTCAAAATAAAAGAGTTATTGATGCTGTGGATCATACAAAATATTCACAAGGTATACATTCTTAATTATATTTCAAATATTTTAATACTAAGTTGTGTGCATTTCTCATATATAATAGGATGTTGAGTGTGAATTTCCTTGTCCCAGAATTGGTGGGAATAAAGAAGTGCTAAGTACTCTCTAAAGAGTTACCTCTAAAACAGAAGTCAAAATCACAGTATCAGAGTCAGCCCCCAAAAACAGTATAGTTGTTAATAGCACAGGTGCTATATTGAATGAACCTGATTCAACTGATTTTCTGGTCATAACTATGAGCAAGTCACTGCTTGGTCTCCTTGGTTGCTGCAGTATAATGAGAATAACAGTAATAATCTAAAAGTAATATTTGTAACAGTTGTACACTTAGTAAGTGCTCAGTGGTGCCCATATTAACATTTAGAAAGTATCAGTATTTTCTGTGCTTCAGTATACTTTTGAAATATCTGCTTTGTAGGGTTATTGTGAAGATTCAGTGCCACATAGATGTAAATAAATAGGAAAGATGACAAGGCTTTTCTAAATACTCAATAAATGTATTATTTTGTTATTTTTTCCACAATTTAAATAACTAACTCCACCCACCCCAGTGTGTATGTGTGTGTGTGTGTGTGTGTGTCCACACAAAACACTTGGGAGTAGAAGGGACACTGGGAAAGGCATAGGGGCAGTGAGCCTCCAGGCAAAGGAAAGTGTGTTCTCTGATGAAATCAATTCCCTTTGAGAAAATGCGCATCCCTAACTCCAAGCAAATTGAGTTCTGCTAGAATCACTCGGTGATTAATGCTCCCTGAAGGAAAGAGCTGGAACTCGATATTCTTCCTGAATGCCAGTTTAGCAACAGACTTAATGGCATGTCATGCCACCAGTATTCCTCCCTATCTCACGTCATCTCTAATTATGCTTTAGGTATCACATACGTGTCACTTCCATAGGTTGCATTCTTCCACCCTCAAACCAGATAAAACTGCATGTAAAAGGCACATAGTGAACCAATACTTGTGTTTAAAGAACCTATCAGAGTTTATGCCTTTATTCTTATTAGTGTCTTATTTGTTTAATGACAATCTAGGTTCTAAGATTTAAAACTCATTAAGGCAAGGACTGTGTTTTTATGCCTCACTCCAGTGTCTAGCAGAATGACTAGCTCATTGTTAAGTGCTCAATAAATATTGGATAAGTAGATAAATGGTACAACTTGGGAGAGAGAGTCATCACTGTTCAGTTGAAATTGAATGGTATTAAAGAGGTTCACAGGGTCCTAAAGAAGCAAAAAGGCTAGATTAGTTTAACTGAGAAAGGGCTTGATTCTATTTAGATGATCATGGGAGGTTTATAATGCTAAAAGAAGATGAGAATGCAAACTTGGTGAAAAAAAAGATTACAAAAAAACAAGTAGGAGAAGAGAGAAATATAAATAAACATTTTTGTGCTGTTAAATATATTGAATTATGAAAAATGAATTTGGAGGGCTGGAGGTATGACTCAAGTGGTAGAGCACCTACTCAGCAACAGCAAGGCCCTGAGTTCAAACCTACAACTGCCTTACCACCTCCACCAAAAACGAACTTGTAAATACTGAGCAGACTGTAACAGGCTGTATGGAAAAATAAGAGTATACCTATAATTGTAGTGTATTTATCATTAAACAGATTCATTAATCTGATGCTAATTATGGGAATGCTTTCCTCTGAAAAGAGGGTCAGGAATGAAGTTTTTAAGGAGAAGAAGGACACAAGATATATATCAGATAAGATTTAATACAGGAAACAAAACTACATTAGGTATCGAGCATAAAATGATTTAACAGAGGATTAGATAATTTTAAAAAATTGTTGCAACAGTTGGAGAAATGAGCTCCAGAGAAGCTATAAAATGCTTTTCAAAACCTAAGAATCTAGAAAAAAGATAGTAAACTTGGCTGCAGAAAAACCTTACAGAAATATGACTTTGATTATAAGCAGAAGCAAACAAAATAGGTCAAACAGATAAACTTTCCATATTACTGCTGCCTTTCGGCATCACAGCATTACATATAAACACACAAAACCTAATTAAGATCAAGAAAGTCTGCAACAAAGAATCTAAGAAATGTTCTCTCTCTCTCTCTCTTTCTCTCTCTCTCTTTCTCCTCTCTATCACACAAACGCACATACATTATAGAGGAGGACATTCGATAGTGTTAATCCATAGAATTCTTATGGGTTTTTTTTGTCATTCTTTTAATTAATTTGGTAGCAAGATACTAGTTAATATGGAGTTAGAAATAGAATAAAATTGGTAAGGAAGAAAATGTTATCAATTACCGCCTTCTGGTTCATGGTATCTGAACTAATGTGGTCCTTTCAAATAAGACAAAAAAATTCAGCAGGCTTCTCAGGTGACTTTTTCTTTCCAGGTTAGTATGTAATCATCTTATTCCCTTTTAAGTATGTGATCAATGTGTTTCAAAAATCCTTTAGAAGCTGAACTAATACTGTGGCAACATTTCAATTCTCATTTTAAGGAGGTATTGAAAGTTTAGTATGCCTTTTGAATTATCTCCCACTGAAAGAAAGGAGAGGAACAGAAGTATGAGCAAAAAAATCTCAACTTTTGAAAGCATACAGTGATTATGTTTTAGCTTTTCCAGAAAACTAAATATTTGATGCAATCACAACAATTTCATAAAATTTTAAATATCATTAAGGAAATATTGCCTGTGAGGATTACATTTCCAAGAATAGCATGTACATTTGGTTAATCACCAATAATCCATTCATCCAGTTTATGAATAGCCATAACCAGTCTACATCCCACATCCCAGCCTACATTTTGCTTTTTACAGTCCTTCCATTTGGAAATGAAAGTCAGGATCCTTGCCAATAACAACCACCTCCAATGTTTTCAATATTGCTACCATCACCCTGGCAACACAGAAGACAAGACATAAATAGTTGCTCTGCCAAACGTATCCATTGCCTTGTTATGCTTGTAGGAGTTAGTGTTTCAAGGGAAGTTTATAGCAAAGTTTAAAGTAAATTTTGACTTATCATAGCAAGATAGTCTAAAAAGTGCATTCATGCTTTATTTATTTAAGCAAGTGGTAATCAGAGTAGTGGGAATTTCCTATGTGTTTACTGGGGGTCCCTTTTGGAAAGTAGAACTGGCTTTTGGAAATGACTTAAGATAAACCATGTGTAAAATACACTTTAGAAAGAATAGTTTGACATAAAGGAACCCGTTAAATGATAAACTAGTGGAAAAGAACACAGGTATGTAACTGATCTCCCAAATGAGAAAATATTGCGGCATGATAGAAAGAACATGAAATTTGGAAGCAGAAATTCCAGGCTTCAATCTTCGCTCCTTTACCTACAATTTTTTTTACCTGGGTAAATTATTTAAAGCCTGACTTCTCTGATAAGGGAAAATGTAAAATTGTCAATTACTGTTTTTTGCCTTTCAAAGCTGTTATAATTTTAGTTGATAATATACTAAAGCACTTTGCCAACAGAATGTTACACAAATACAGTCACGTGCTGTACAATGACATTCGAGTCAATAACAGACTCCATATATAATATCAGATTGTTCCATAAGACAAGCACTCTTAATCTGTGTAAGCACCTTCTATGATATCTGCAAAACAAAAGTACCTAATGATCCATTTCTCATAACATGACCCTGCTGTTGTGACACTTGGCTCTACAAATTGTTGGTGACTATAAAGATATAATATTACTGTAGTTGTCCTGGGACACAACACAGAGTAATTAAATACTGTAATTTTATAGATGAGAAAACTAAGGCATTCAAAAGTAGAGAAAGACAAAGATTTCACAGCAAAGGTAGAATAAAAAAGATACTTGAAAATAAACACAAACAACTATCACCTAGGACCAACATTTTCTAGTACATTAAGCATGACTATACTATTTGCTGTACAATATTTAAGAATAACGAGCCTTTCTTTTTATACTTATGACTAATCTGAACTTCAACTGCATTTAAAAAACATCAGTTACAAGTGTTCTATTCTGTCTAGGCAGAAAGATAGGACCAGTTTATAGATAACAAATATTTGCAAAAAAATTATGGTGTTTTAATAGAGTGGAGTCAAGATAAAATTATCACAATCACCATTTTTCATTAAAGAAATGGTGGGGTTCAGAAAAGACTTTCCAAATAGTGGAAACAAGAATTTTTTTGAGAAGAAGTGAAAACATTGGAGTGACAATCAACATATGATATAATTTAGCAACATATGTTTCTTTTAGCAACCTGAAAATGCATAGTGTGTGTTAGTTGGCTTGGGGTGCTATAATAAAATACCATATCCTTGTTAGCTTAAGCAACAGATATTCATCTCTCACACTATGAAGGCTGGATACCCAAGATAAGGGTGCTAGCATTCATCTGGCTTCAAAGCATGGTCAAGTTCTAGTGAGAGCCCTCTTCTTGGGCTCTTGGGCTTCTTGGGCTATAGATAGCTGTCTCCTCCCTATGTTTGAACATGGAAAATAGAGAAAGGAAAGAGAGAGAAAGACAGAGACAGAGACAGAGACAGTGACAGAGAGGCAGAGAATCTGCTATCACGTATTATGGGTTCTTAGTCCATCATGAAGGCTCCGCACTCATGACCTTTTATGAACCTAAGTACCTCCCAAAGGTCTTATCTCCAAATATCATCACACTGGAAGTTAGGGCTTCAACATATGATTTTGGGGGTACACAAACATTCAATCCACATTGAAATGAGAAATGGAGTGATTAGCTGCTTAAATAGAAGGGACTTGATTACATTCCACCACTAAAAATAAAGCGAGTCAGGAACTACCTATCAGAGTGATTACCTAAGCAAACATATTTCTTTCTCCTCTCCTTCTCTCTTTCAAAAAATAAAAAATACTTAAATAAATAAATAAACTAAATTCAACTTACCAATGGAAAGCTATATAAATTGTAATAATAAAACAAAATCCAAACTATTACTTACATCAACAGCCAAGAGTGCTGAAAAGATTCTGGAAATTATAGAACAAACAGGTCAGTGTCTAATTAAACAAAACTAAGCTGAGGACTTGCAAGCATTAAAGCAAAACAGAATTAACCAAAATACAGGGTAGAGATACCCAGTAAAACCTGAAGAATGACACCAAGACAAAGATGATAGAAACTGGAAGGATGATCGGTGTGTTTCTTCTGTGACAAAATACCTGACATAAACAACTTAAGGGAGGAAGGATTTATGTTAGCTCACAGTTTCAGAGATTTCAGTCCATCAGGGTTGGGAGGGAGTGGAGGAACAGAAAAGTTCACATCATGGCAGCCAAGAAGCAGAGAGAGAAAGACATGGAAAGGGCCATGGACAAGCTACCCCCAAGGACATGCCCCCATCTCCAGTTATGTCCCACTTAAAGTTCCAAGAACCTCCCAAAATAGCACCATCACCTGGGAACCAAGCCCCAACACATGAGCCTTTTGGGGAGTATTTCATATCCAGGCAGAAAATTAATTGAAGGGAGAGAAAATATATCTGCCTCAGCAGGAGGAGATGATGCCATCATTAGCTTTCAGGATAAAGATTCAGCTAGGACTTTATGGATGGATACTAATTTAGTAAAGTCCTATGATGCCACCAGTTTGCTGACTCTTGTGCTTCTACTGGAACAGCAGAAGAAAAGGAGTGTGGATATCATCTACAATATTTTCCTGGCTCAGACGCTCTTGTTGAGGAAGGAAACACAGATTAACTAATGTGGAAGGTTCAAGCTAAATCCTTGGCATCAAGCTACAGGAAACCAGGATCAACCCTTTGCTGGCCAAACTTCCACCAGATGGCGCCAAGACCATAGCTGGGATGGGAAGAGATGGTTTGAGATTCTACAGCCAGCTAGATATTGGGGAGTCTGATTTAGCAGGTTAATCCTAAATACTTACTAACCTTGGCATAAAGTAATCCCTGTTTGATGACATTGTGTTTTAAGGCACATTTCTTTGGTTATGACAGGGGTTTCTGTAATTAGAAGGAATATTTCTTCCTCATTATGTCTACACAGACATTTAACACCTTTAAGTCAGGTGTGTTGGTACAGATCTATAATCCCAGGACTCAGGAGGTGCAGGCAGAAGGATGGCAAGCTCAAAGCCAGCCTGAGCAACATAGCAAGACCCGGTCTCAAACAAACAATACTACACACACATACAAAGGTACCCCTAAATGCAAAGGTCTGAGGAAACTTCCTTTTCAGCTAAGGCTTTCAAATACCAAGTCCTTCTCAACTTGCATGATTCAGATATTTTTACTGATCATATAGCTAGATGAAATTTATTCCTCATTCTGTTCACCTTTTGAATCTTTAAATTAAAAGAAATTTTTTATTCATTCTGAGTTGAACATAGTCACTCAGAGTACATTTCATATAACAGCGCCAATCTCTACACTCTACCTCGTGTTCACTGGCCAAGCAGTACCCATGTTTGTAGTGTTCATTTTGTGCGAAGTCCTCCAAGGGGTGATAAGTTATAATTACCATTACAATAAGCTCTGGACAATCGACCTTCTTTATAGCTACTAGGAATCTGCTTCTTGGAGGCTTTGTCTACATAAAACATACATTTCCAAGGATAAATCACACTTCTCTTCTAACTTCATTTCAACAGAAAGGATAGGAGCATCAGTGTCCCTGTGGGCTGCTATTGTTTAAGCCATATCTGAGGACAGTATGTAAAGTTCTACCTTCAGACATATCAATAGCTCTGTAATGCCTTTACTACTTTATTGATTTGATAGGAATCCAAAATTTACTCATCAAACATCTCTCTCTCTCTCTCTCTCTCTCTCTCTCACTCTCTTTTCTCTCTCTCTGTCTCTCAGAAATGGTATATTTTTGCTGTTCTGAGGTTTAAATTAAGGGCCTCACATTTGCTAGGCAGGCACTCTACCAGTTGAGTCACTCCACCGCCCAAGCTTCTTTATATTTTAGTGTTATAGTAAAGTTGATTTCTAAGACTCCAACTGGAATTCAAAGTTGTTGTATGTATATTTGTTATTTGTACATTTGAGGCAAACAATAAAATAAATTTTAAATACTGAGCTGGAAATGTTCTCAGAGAAAAATAAATCAGGAACACTCATTTTAAAATGAGAAATCTGCTGTGTAGAATGAACTTGTTGAAAATTATGCCCAATTAGTGAAAGAGGGAGGACTAGATTTTAATGTTTATATTTTCTTAAGTTCATGTATTAATGAACAATTTAACAATTTATTTTAACAGATGTGAAAGAGATTCAGGAGTTAGTTATCTGGTGTGAGATAAAAATAATTTCTCAGATGGGTGTCTCTGTTACTTTATTTAGATTTAGTTTAGCCTAATTTCCACCTTTTGGAGGCTGTATCATTAGAGAGCTGACTTGTCAGAAAAGTAAAAGTGGTCAATACCAAAGCTACTGAAGTTAGACCTCATTTTGATTTCAAGTTCCCTGATTTTTTGTCATGTGATCTTAAACAAATTACTCAATCTCTTATTTAATCTCTGTATGTGTCAGAATATCTTATCTTTAAAAGGGGGCAGTAAAAGAGATTCCTAATGAGATCATCTAAATTTGAATATACTGTGCTTATGATGATGTCTGATGCAGTGCAGCCTTCAGTAGTGATCCTTATTGTTACTGTCATTACTGTCCCAGGCATCCTTCAATGTTCACTTTAATATAAGTAATTCTATATGGGTTTGTGCTAACTTACCATATCTGTTAAAGGTGAATACAAAATCTGAAAATGTGCCAAGCACCAGTGGCTCACACCTGTAATTCTACCTACTTAGGAGGCAGAGATCAGGCGGCTTGAGGTTCGAAGTTCAAAGCCAGCCAGAACAAATAGCTTGCAAGACCCTATCTCTAAAAAATCCATCACAATAAAGGTCTGGTGGAGTAGCTCAAGTCATAGGCCCTGAGTTCAAACGCTAGTACCGCCAAAAAAAAGAAATCTTAAAATGCAATTGAAGACCTCAAGTATTAGCCCTTTAAATTTTCACTAATGTAACTGAGTTACGGATGAGAGATTTGCAAGTGTGTGTGTGGGGTATTGCAAATACATTTACTAAGGAAGAATGAGTATCAAGCTTATACATCATGGGATAATTTAACTCCATTTGAATAAAAAATATTTTGAAGTGTCTTAGAAATTCATTATTACATGTTCGTTGGAATAAACTAAGAAAACATTTAAGGATTCAAATAGAAACTTGAAAATATTCTTAAATTCCAGCATCTGGAGAACCCATTCCATGCTTGTAAAAATTTTGTTATATAATCTTTCATACTTTTTCTATACATCTGTGAAGACTTGAAGAGAGTGTGGGAATAGGCCATATGGCTAACACAGGGAACAGCATTCAAGGCAGAGAAAATAGTATGTGCATACACCCAAAATTGGGAATAAGCCTAGTGTGTTCTAGGAACAGTCAGGTGGGTAGCGTAACTGAAGTAGATGGATGAAAAGAGAGAATATCCTTAAAAAAGTATAGATAGTTAAAAGTCTAACAGTAATGGTAGCTTAGTTTAGAGTAATGTCAATAGAATTGGGGAAATGTAATTTGAGCTGGATGTGTTTTCAAATTATAGCAAAAAGAATGTATTAGTGAATTAGAAATTAGCTTTGCTGACAGCAGCCAAGGATGACATCAGGTTTTGGGTATGGGCAGTCAGAAGACAGGATTTGTCATTTGCTGAATTTAGGAAGGATAAAAAAGAATCAGATTTGCAGAAAGTGGGGAGAATCAAAAGTTCCATTTTGTACCTAAGTTTCAGAGGTACTGTCTCACAGTTATAAGTGGAGACAAGAAATAGGCAGAACATCAGTAGAGAAATCTGGGCTGTACATGTTTTGAGAGCCATCAGCACATATATGGCTTATAAAGTCAGACGAATGAGTGAGATCATCAGGGAGTGTAGGTAGAAAATGCTTCAAGGTTTAAGCTGTGGAACATGTAAACTTAAAGAGTTCAGGGCAATGGTGCAGAGCCATCAAAGAAGGCTTCAGGGGAGTAGCCAGAAAGGGAATCAAAAAACATGTGAGGAAAGTATTCTAAGAAAGGGAGTAACAAACTTAAATGCTCTCTGTCATTCAGATTCCATGACTGAAAATTGACTAATGGATTTTGTAATGTGGAAGTCATTCATTGTTTTCCCACTAGGTTGGAAAAATAAATTTTTGTGTGTATGTCTCCAGCCCATTTTGCTCTGGTTATATTGGGGACAGAGTCTTTTGAACTATTTGCCTGAGCTGTCCTCAAATACCAATCCTCCGATCTCAGCCTCCCAGTAGCTAGGATTGCAGGTATGAGCCACTGGTGCCCATCTGTAAAATTCTTTTTTATACTTTCATAATTCTATTTACTTTTCAAACACCTTCTCACTGTCAGTAATGACATGCTACTTATTTCAATAGGAAAATAAAACCAATCAGAAGAGGAATTACACAATTCCACCTGTGTTCCTGTACATAATATGGTATTCTCTCCCTCCTCTCTCTCTCTCTCTTTCTCTCTCTCTCTCTCTCTCTCTCTCTTACACACACACACACAAAACTGTTAGGTAAAGATAATCTCTGTGCTCTAAACTATGACTAATCTATCTGTGTAAGATGCCATTCCTTCTTGACTTCAGCAGTATTCCCTCCATCATAATTTTCTCCATATGTTATTATTTCATCAGTGTACAAATTTCCAGATTTAATTCCATTGTAACAGTTAATATGCATTTTTTAAGGATGCACAGAATCAATTTTTACAATTCAATAACAATTATCACTACACCTATTTTCATAAAATCTCTGGTCTTCAATTATTCTTTTAGTCAGTATCAGAATCTACCTGGGCAGAGATTTAAGTCTTTAAATGTGAAAAGTTACTGTGTTAATTCTAGTTATAAATTAAGTAAACATTCATTATCTATGTATAATTTTAGGGCCTTGATTTCTAAGTCATCAAACCAGCTGGTGATGGAAAAAGATTCTGATTTCCCTTGACCAAGAATGGAGGAGCACCACACTTACCTAGTTTTCTAACATCAGGTCTATTTCCATCACCACAAGGTCTGGAAAGGCTAGACGCTCTGTTTCTGTGACTCTCCCAGGCAAAATATCTTTTTTTTTTTCATCTTTTATTTTTTGCAGTACTGAGGTTTGCACTCAGGGCCTTCACCTTGAGCGACTCCACCAGCCCTTTTTTGTGAAGGTTTTTTTCAAGATAGCGTATCATGAACTATTTGCCCAGGCTGACTTTGAATCTGGATCCTACTGATCTCTGCCTCCTGAATAGCTAGGGTGTAAGCCACCAGTGTCCAGCTCTGGCAAAATAACTTCATATATTATATAAGGAATAAAGAGTTTATCTTTAATTCGAGGCACTGAGCTGAGTAGCAAATTTAAAATAATGAATGGTATTCATCTTCTTTCCTTAAGAAGTATAAACTCTGGTACAGATATCACCATGCGAAGAACCCACTGCAGCAATTAGTTCTTTAATAAAAGATAGTGAAGACACATGAAGTGACTGTTAACCTAGCTTTAGAAGGATGAGAAAATCGGGTCTCAAAACACACTGGGTGAGGAAGATGGGTGAGGAAGCTGGAGAAGGACACAATGAAAGTGAGTTAGGAAAATTAGAGGACTACAGTGCATGAAAGTAAACATAATTCTGGGCAGCGATGTGAGACAGGAGAGGGTAAAAGTAACAGTTCATGTCCAGAGAAATGAGAACTTAATTTCACACAGAGAATTGACAGTCAACTCAGATGTCACAGAAAGGTGATTTTTAAAGCCACCTTATTACCCTGCATGGAGCACTGATATGTACAGGTCACTTAGTCCACACTTGTCAATTAAGAGTAAATGGGGGAAAGGCGACAAGCAAAGTCAAAAGAGTAACAGACACAGCATCCCAAGCACAGTATCTGGAAAAAAGTAAAATTTTCCTAGTCTTCTGTTGATCAAGTTTCCAAGATAAAAGCTTCTAAACCTTAAAGGTATAATGCATTTCTGCCGACTGCTGTCAAGTGCTTGAGCTAAAACTGGCTTGTCTGCATGATACTTCAGCAGCATCTTTAAATATGAAAGAAATTGGTTCATAACCACAATATTTAATCCACATAATGTCAAATGATCAAGTCCTTCATTGAATTGAAGGATTGTTTTTGGCATCCACAAGCCATTCTATCCATAACCACCCAAAGAATTGATTTTGAATCAAAGGCACTTCAGGCAGATTGTGAAACTGTGAACTACGTTTAGTGCTGTCAGAAGCTAGAATGTGATATGCTGAGAAGTCAGTATTTCAAAGCTCTGACAAGGGACACAGCCAGCCTTGGCAGCCATGCAGAGTAGGCTATTTGCCCAGAGTGTCCAGTGATTTACCTTTCTATGTCCATTTTTTGTGCTTTGGCTTCTCTTCCCTCCTCCTATCAAAACATTTTTCCCCAGACAGGATCTCATGCCAGTCAATTATATCTTAATCCAAGTTAGATAAAAGTGTTTTCTTGCCTAGAATTATTTGTATTTTAAGCATTAGCATAAATGTAATGTCCTCTCTTAAAAGAATTTCAGAAATAACAAGCAGGACAACTTTGTACAATGAAAGAAGATCCCTCCCAGAGCTTCTGAATTTGCTATATATTCAAAAGCTAGCTAACTCACTAGTTAGAAAAATCTGGAAGAAGCATACAATAATTATTCTTTGAACATAGTGATGTCTGTTGTTGTTACCCTGTTTTTCTATCCTAATAACAAGCATCCCCCCTCTTTCTTTTAGGGATTATTAAACTTTACTCTACCTATGTGGTAAGTGTAAGGTTAACTACAGCCCTGGCTCCTGAAATCAGCATTTGAATTTGATTTAATTAATTTGAGCATCAACTTTTCCTGAACTCAGTGATGAGTTTATTGTTCCAAACCAGGAACCTGTAATATGAGGGAGCAAAGGTACTTTAACTAGAGATAGAACTGCCATTTGGTCCAGTGATACTGCTCCTGGGCATTTACCCAAAAGAACATAAGCAGGATACAGTAGAGACATCTGCACACTGATGTTCATCGCAGTACTATTCACAATAGCAAAGCTTTGGAAACAACCCAGATGACCTACAACCGATGAATGGATTATGAAATTGTGGTACATATACACAATGGAGTATTACTCAGCCACAAGGAATAATGACATGGGATTTGAAGGTAAATGAATGTATTGGAGGACATCATGCTAAGTGAAGTTAGCCAGGATCAGAAACACAAAAGACTCATTGTTTTCCCTCATTTGGGGAAGATAGATCCAAAGATAAACATATATGCAAAAACAAGCATGATCATATACAAACTCAGATGTAGAACATGTTTGTAACAGTGGAACTACTCTATGGAACTTGGGAAAAAAAGAAAGGAAAAGAGAATGGTAGAGCATCAGTAATATTGCATACCATAAGATATAAAGGTAGAGGATATAAAGATGTGTATTGAAAACTGTTGAAAAATGAGGAGAGAGAGTTAAGGGGTAAGGAAGAATATTCAAAGGGATTGAACAGACCAAAGTAAAGCACACCCACAGAGGGCATACATCAAGATACCCCTTTGAACATCAACTTAAATATTAATATTAATATTAATAGGCACAGTATGTGAGGGGGGTACTAGTGGGAGGGGGAAGGGTGAAGAAAGGAGATTAAGATGATGGTATATGGTTGATGGACTTCAAATACCTATATGAAACAGAAATAAATAACCTCTTACAATTGCTTGAGGTGGGGAGAAGAGGGGGTGAGAGGGAGAGAAGATGGGGGAAATGTAAATAATGTAGAATATAAGTCTAATCAAAATTGTCACTATGAATCCCCCTTGTATAATGAATAATCTAATAAAAAATTTATAATAAAAAAAGACCATTTGGGGCAGGAGAAGCCAAAGCCAATGAAACGCAATCTTGGGAAAGAAAGTTCTCTCTTTTCTTGAACTACTGAGTGGAATTCATATAAGGTGGCCTACTTGCTGTGAAGAAGAGAAGCATGTCTGAAGATGAAGCTTAGGAAGGAAAACAGACTTATGGAATTAGGGAAAGTGTTCCTAAATAGACAGGTCTAATTTGAACAACTGGTATTTTCAGTTATGTGTATTTTTAAAAAATCAGTTTTAGTTGGATCATTTATAACTAAATAAATCATCAAATAGTACAACAATGTCTATGTATATAACTGGATTTTTTTTTTTTTTGGTTGTACTGAATACTGGGGATTGAACTCAGAGCCTTGCACTTGCCCCCAATCCTGACTGGACTTCTTGATCAAACCTAAGCTAAACCTTAAAAAATGTTTCAACTATAGTGAGAGCTCTCAGGACTTCAGTCTACTACACTGACTTCCTTTCTATCCTAAAATTTCTTCCCTTTTCCCCTTTATTCTAAAGGGGAATGTTTAGGATATGTTTTTTTTTTATGTTTACTTACCAGATATTTACAATCATTACTAGTATCTGAAGTACTTTACAATTATTAATTTATTTAATTAGATAGCAATCCTGTGAGGTATTTACTACTTTCATCCTCATTTTGAAGACAAAGAAACTTGGCCAGGATCACAAAGCTAGTGTGGAAGAGGGGACAGGAAAGGGAAGTGGCAGGGTTTCCATCACTGAAAGGTCTAATCCTTATTAAAGCAATGATTCTCAACTCTAGCTTCACACAAGGATCAAGCATTTAGAGAGTATAAAAGTTGTCATTTCTAAGGGTGTAGTCCCAGAGAGGCTAATTAGTTGGTCTGTATTGGAGACCAACAAATTAATTTTAGAGCTTTATAAGTGAAGCCAATACATAATTCATATTGAAACAAACACCTATTCACATAAAAGGTCCGCAATTATCTTGACTCACATCTGAGCGTCTAAAAGACTACTTCCTGCAAAACCTCATCAACTTCTCTGTTCACAAGAAAGCAATTAATACATTTAAAGATTTATTAAGACAATCCATTATGATACACATTTCTGCTATAAATGACATTTGCTGAGACTAGAGTTGGGACCATGGCTCATAAAACTATGTACTCGACGTGGGAAATGGATGGAACATAGACAAAGGTACTTAAATTTAAATAACTAAAATGACCCAATTTTACCTCCTTTTTTTTTTTTTTTAATTATTTTTTTCCTTTATTGTTGTGATGGGTGGGAGTACATTGTGGCATTTACACAGGTTCTTACAATGCATCAAATATATCATACATGAATTCACCTCCTCAACCACTTTCCTTCATCCCCCCCCCAATTTATTTTTATTTTTTTTTTTTTTATTTATTTTTTTATTTTATTATTCATATGTGCATACAAGGCTTGGTTCATTTCTCCCCCTGCCCCCACCCCCTCCCTTACCACCCACTCCACCCCCTCCCGCTCCCCCCCTCAATACCCAGCAGAAACTATTTTCCCCTTATCTCTAATTTTGTTGTAGAGAGAGTATAAGCATTAATAGGAAGGAACAAGGGGTTTTGCTGGTTGAGATAAGGATAGCTATACAGGGCATTGACTCACATTGATTTCCTGTGCATGGGTGTTACCTTCTAGGTTAATTCTTTTTGATCTCACCTTTTCTCTAGTACCTGTTCCCCTTTTCCTATTGGCCTCAGTTGCTTTTAAGGTATCTGCTTTAGTTTCTCTGCATTAAGGGCAACAAATGCTAGCTAGTTTTTTAGGTGTCTTACCTATCCTCACCCCTCCCTTGTGTGCTCTCGCGTTTATCATGTGCTCATAGTCCAATCCCCTTGTTGTGTTTGCCCTTGATCTAATGTCCACATATGAGGGAGAACATACGATTTTTGGTCTTTTGGGCCAGGCTAACCTCATTCAGAATGATGTTCTCCAGTTCCATCCATTTACCAGCGAATGATAACATTTCGTTCTTCTTCATGGCTGCGTAGAATTCCATTGTGTATAGATACCACATTTTCTTAATCCATTCGTCTGTGCTGGGGCATCTTGGCTGTTTCCATAACTTGGCTATTGTGAATAGTGCCGCAATAAACATGGATGTGCAGGTGCCTCTGGAGTAACAGTCTTTTGGGTATATCCCCAAGAGTTTACCTCCTTACTCTTGCTAAATTAAGAGCAAAATGGGAATTTGTTTTTCATCAAAATCTTGTAGTTAACCCAGATAAACTAACAGCTATAGAATTCTGTTCATTTACAAACTTTACTTGAAAATTCAGTCTGAACAAGCAGTTGGAGAGGGCACTTCCTACTCGTAACCCTCAGTGCATACATGGCGCTAATGAGTCAATGAGTGAAGTGGATTTTTACTATTACTTGAAATTTTATTGAGCATTTAGATCTGTCTTAAGGCTAAAATAGACTGGACATGTTTCCCTAAAATTCAAAAGTGGCCTAATCCATAAACTGCCCTCTTTAAAAAGGCATTTGGACTGGGATGTAGCTCAGTGGTCAAGTATTTATCTAGTATGGTTGCATGTACAAAGCTCTGGGTTTACTTCCATGTAACAGAAAAAAAAAGAATATTTTTTCCCCCTTATGCATTTACTTTCAAAAATCCTACTTTTCAGAAATCCAATTCTTTATATGATTGAGTCATTGGGTTGGTTTATATACTAAAAAAGATTATGAAAGAAGCACTAGATTATTTGCAAAATCTTATTTGTTAATTCAAGTATTGATTTACTTTAGTCACTCAACATTAAATTAACAAAGCTGCATCATAAATAATTTGTATATTGAATTGAGTGGAGTTTCAATTTTTTATTTTTTAAAAGAGCTGTAGCTATTCATTCAACAGATGTGATAACCTACAAAATGCTGCTTGACTAACTTAAGGTTTTAAAAGGAAAAGTTCATATTTTGTCCAAAGATTCATACAAAATGGCAAGATGGATGAAAAATAGTTGCGATGATGTGTTTTTATTTAAATATGGTTTTGACAGAAAATATACTTTACTAGAAAAAATGTAATCAAAATGGTTACATTAAACTCTGCTTCTCACATTTTTATAGCTTAGCTGTCTTATTATTCAGTCTCCACTTGTCACAAGTTAAGTAAAAGATGAGTGCATTGACACCAAAACACAGTTATGATTATGTGGTCTGTATCTGTACATTAGTTCTCATACCCTATGATGATAGACTGGAGGGAAAAACCTCACATACATATTGCATTAAAATCATAAAGCCTCTTGTAAAAAAAGTTTTGTAAAAAATTATAAGTATTGTAATTCTAAAAATAAATTTAAAGCAATTTTTATTTTACCAAAATACAGGTAGTAAATACTCTAATGATTTTGTTCAACAGAATTTGTACCAAAGGAACATTAAAATTGGGGCCATGGCATGGGATAATCTGATAAGAATGAAACAGTAGGGGGTTCTGGTTCATCACAACTTAATTATGTGTTCTTATGAATACAGAGATTCAGAGTTTCCAGTCCTACATTTTATTATATTTTTAATTAGTTTCAATAAACCAAATTACTCAGAATTTTTGGTGATGTTAAACTCAAGCATGATCCTGTAGGCATAGCATAAGAAATGTAATTATAAACTGACACAGCTTCCAGTTGCTAGAAGTAACAGTTATTTTTCTATACATATTCTATCTTATAATACACTAAATATTCTATTATTGTTTTCTATTGTCTATGCAATTTTTAATTTTCCTACTAAATTAATTAGGAAACTTTGTATTTATAAGCAGTTTAAATTCTCTGGAACTTTGTAACTTATCTGCTCAAGTAGAATTTTGCTTACCTTCAAAGTTTATTAGTAGAATTAAATGAGGAAGAATTAAACATATATCAAAGCACCTCACACTTTCCTTCACATATAATGTTTCTTTTCTTTTTTGCCTTTTTTAGATGGAGTATAGTATTTTGTGTTTATTGTCTTTTCCTGGTTAATTTTACTGGATGCAAATTCACATTCACCATAACGGCCTGTCATATCTTTGACCTTTATCATTCAAGCTTGCTTTTTTTCTTCTGATTATTAGAGATCGCCACGAACTATTATTCAGAAATCATTATTTCTGATGCCATTCTCTGAGGTGTGAGCATCTGCTAGCTGCTAACAGAGGGTGCAGCTGTTGTTCAGAGACTGTCTGTGTTGTGTTGCCAAGCAACTGCTGCAAACCAAATCCCCGGGCAGGTTGCTTGCCCAGGAGCACCTGCCTGCCGACCCAGCTATTTATTTAATTAAAAATCTGTTCCTGCTCAACAGCTTGGCCGGAAAGGCAACAGCAGTAATCGATTACAACTATATTAAATGACCTACCCATATTGTTTCATTGACCATTCAGTTGCAAACCAAAGGTGTCTCTGACCACCCCCACCTACTCTTAATGACTTTGCAAAAGTGTATCAGAGCAAAGTATGGATGGATCCTATTTGCATGTCAGAGATCTGAAAAGCAATCTATCAGGAACATCGTTTCATGAAATAAAATGTACTCCAAATAAAATGTCTCATCCACAAGAGAGCTTCTAATAAGAGGACGAGCATTTTTATGTGCAGCAGAATAAAAGGAATTTAAAATATGAATATATTATTAAATGGGAATCTGGAAAGTCAGTGTTTTCATAGTCTAAATTGCTTTATTTTTTCCTTTCAATTAAGAAAACAATTTTATTACTTGAGGTACATTAGAGTTCACTCTTAGATTGTACTTGTTTTCTATTTCCATTCTGCTCTCCCCATTTTAAAAATTGATGGAGGGTCTTTTATGTCAATCAGATGATTTTAGAAATAAAACTGTCAAGAATTAATACCCATCATTGACATTTCTTTCAAAACCCAAGGGGAGTTTTGGCAATGCTATGTGCATGTCAACAGCGCTCTGTCCTTTGAAGTGCCTTCCAGCTCTCTTTTTTCTCTTAAGAGCAACTCGATCCAATAAGGGTTTGAAGACAAAAAAATAGAAGGTCTCAATTGCTATTGCATGAGGATTTATTTTTAATATCTTTGAGTTGAAGACTTTAAACTGGGATTCCAGTAACTGAAGTATTCCTTCCCAATTTTTATGGTAACTATTAAAGTCAAGACAGGTCTTTATTAGGTATTCAACGTTTGTTTTGTCATCAAAAAGAGTATAAATTATGATTTACAAGTCTAGAATTAGTTCTTTTTGAGTGCTGTATGAATTACTTGGGAAAGGAAGCTTGTTTTCAGAAAAGGTACTAAATAAAATACAAATAATGACAATTCGATATGAAGGGGAACTCACATTTAATGAATAGAACAAAGTGTTGTTTCTGTTAAAATGCATATGTGTGTGTCTATTTGATATCAAATTGTGTTAAGTGTTTTCAAGTGAAAACTGTAATTGAACTGTAACAAGTTTCGCAGCATACCAGTGTTCTTTCTGGTTTAGTGCATCTTATATCTTTACTCAGGTGAACAATTGAAATGCTTCACTTTTCTCTATTTGTCCATTTCATATTTATATTTACGTTTTCCTAGTCATTGAGACTGATGTTATTTCTATTGATTATAGTCAAGACTTAACAGGTATCTCCTGACCAAAAGGATTGAAATTGTACAATATTTACTTCCAAAACAAATCTCATAGAAGGATACGCTAAGTATGTACCAAGTTCACACTCCACCTTATTTCTACAAATGTTTGCACCAGTAGACTGCTTATTTTTTATGGTTGTTAACATGAACTATTGACACACAGTTCTTCATGTTATGCTTAGTTAAAGGATAGCTTGCTTTTTTCTTCTTCAGTCTTTTTCCTTCTAAGGAAATAACATATATCTTGAATTTTCTATTTTTATGTGTATTGGTGGCACAAGTCATTTAAATCTGTAATAGTTATAATTTCTTTTAATCCAGGTTAACAATTCTTAACAGTGCAAAAAATCAATATTTGGTCAGAATTTTCTCTTTTATACGTGAAAATATAGACTATAAAATAATTACAAAAGTGTCATATTATACCAAATTTTCAAATTTATTATATTTTTCTGCATCAGTATCCTCATTCATAATCTGCTCATTCTTCAAAATCTGACTAAATACCATCCCCTTTGTCAATGTCAAGTCTTTTATACTGTGTTATGATTCCCACTCTCAATGTACTATATAACATTTGTGTCTTTATGTTTTGCTTACTTCAACTGTTGATTGAAAATTATGCTATGTTTCCATTCATTCCACCAGTTAAAAGCCAGAGATTGTGCTGAAAATAAAATGGTAGGTTTTTCCATTCCCTCTAAAATCAGCAACCAGACAAGGATGTCCACTATCTCCACTCCTATTCAACATAGTACTGGAATTCCTAGCCAGAGCAATTAGGCAAAAAGAACGAACAAAAGGAATACAAATAGGTAAAGAAACTGTCAAATTATCCCTATTTGTAGACGACATGATCCTATACCTTAAAGACCCCAAAAGCTCTACTCAGAAGCTTCTAGACATCATCAGTAGCTACAGCAAGGTAGCAGGATATAAAATCAACATAGAAAAATCATTAGCATTTCTATACACTAACAATGAGCAAATTGACAAAGAATGTATGAAAACAATTCCATTTACAATAGCCTCAAAAAAAAATCAAATACCTAGGTGTAAACCTAACAAAAGATGTGAAAGACCTCTACAAGGAAAACTATACACTTCTGAAGAAAGAGATTGAGGAAGACTATAGAAAGTGGAGAGATCTCCCATGCTCATGGATTGGTAGAATCAACATAGTAAAAATGTCAATACTCCCAAAAGTAATCTACATGTTTAATGCAATTCCCATCAAAATTCCAATGACATTCATTAAAGAGATTGAAAAATCTACTGTGAAATTTATATGGAAACACAAGAGGCCACGAATAGCCAAGGCAATACTCAGTCAAAAGAACAATGCTGGAGGTATCACGATACCTGACTTCAAACTATATTACAAAGCAATAACAGTAAAAACAGCACGGTACTGGCACAAAAACAGACATGAAGACCAGTGGAACAGAATAGAGGACTCAGATATGAAGCCACACAACTATAACCAACTTGTCTTTGACAAAGGAGCTAAAAAATATACGATGGAGAAATAGCAACCTCTTCAACAAAAACTGCTGGGAAAACTGGTTAGCAGTCTGCAAAAAACTGAAACTAGATCCATGTTTATCACCCTATACCAAGATTAACTCAAAATGGATCAAGAATCTTAATATCATACCACAAACTCTAAAGTTGATACAAGAAAGAGTAGGAAATACTCTGGAGTTAGTAGGTATAGGTAAGAACTTTCTCAACGAAACCCCAGCAGCACAGCAACTAAGAGATAGCATAGATAAAAGACCTCATAAAACTAAAAAGCTTCTGCTCAACAAAAGAAATGGTCTCTAAACTAAAGAGAACACCCACAGAGTGGGAGAAAATATTTGCCAGCTACACATAAGACAAAGGACTGATAACCAGAACATATAGGGAACTTAAAAAAAACTAAATTCTCCTAAAACTAAATGAACCAATAAAGAAATGGGCATGTGAACTAAACAGAACTTTCTCAAAAGAAGAAATTCAAATGGCCAAAAAACACAAGAAAAAATGCTCACCTTCTCTAGCATTAAAAGAAATGCAAATTAAAACCACACTAAGATTCCACCTCACCCCTGTTAGAATAGCCATCATCAGCAACACCACCAACAACAGGTGTTGGCGAGGATGTGGGGAAAAAGGAACCCTCTTACACTGTTGGTGGGAATGTAAACTAGTACAACCACTCTGGAAAAAAATTTGGAGGCTACTTAAAAAGCTAAACATTGATCTACCATTTGATCCAGCAATACCACTCTTGGGGATATACCCAAAAGACGTGACACAGGTTACTCCAGAGGCATCTGCACATCCATGTTTATTGTGGCACTATTCACAATAGCCAAGTTATGGAAACAGCCAAGATGCCCCACCACTGACGAATGGATTAAGTAAATGTGGTATCTATACACAATGGAATTTTATGCAGCCATGAAGAAGAACGAAATGTTATCATTCGCTGGCAAATGGATGGAATTGGAGAACATCATTCTGAGTGAGGTTAGCCTGGCCCAAAAGACCAAAAATCGTATGTTCTCCCTCATATGTGGACATTAGATCAAGGGCAAACACAACAAGGGGATTGCTTTTGAGCACATGATAAAAGCGAGAGCACACAAGGGAGGGGTGAGGATAGGTAAGACACCTAAAAAATTAGCTAGCATTTGTTGCCCTTAATGCAGAGAAACTAAAGCAGATACCTTAAAAGCAACTGAGGCCAATAGGAAAAGGGGAACAGGAACTAGAGAAAAGGTGAGATCAAAAAGAATTAACCTAGAAGGTAACACCCACGCACAGGAAATTAATGTGAGTCAACTTCCTGGATAGCTATCCTTATTTCAACCAGCAAAAACACTTGTTCCTTCCTATTATTGCTTATACTCTCTCTACAACAAAATTAGAAATAAGGGCAAAATAGTTTCTGCTGGGTATTGAGGGGAGGGAAGGGAGGGGGCAGAGTGGGTGGTAAGGAAGGAGGTGGGGCAGGGGGGAGAAATGACCCAAGCCTTGTATGCACATATGAATAATAAAACAATAAAATAATAATAATGATAATAATAAAATAGTAGGTTTCTTTATAATATCAAAGACTTTAAAATTATAACTGGAATCATTTACTAATTTGGAGAAGGGAAGCAGAAAAGTATTAACAAGGAGTAGAAGTCACAAAAAAAAAAGATAAAGAAGTTACATTTTTGTGCCTGGAAATATCACTGTGCTACATTGACTGTTCTTCCAAATTCTCTGTTTCTCCTGGACAAATCATCTTGAGTGATTTAGAAGTGCTTCAAACTTAAAATTTCTAAATCAGTACTTTAAATCTCTCTCCAACCTGCTACTCTATGTTCAGTCTCAATACTACCAACATACATCTAGATAGTTATTACAAAAATATGCAATTAATCCTCATCACATTTATCACACAGATTGTATTTATGGAGAAAAGTTTATACTGTCCCTAACATCTACTGCCCATCATTATTACTGATAATTATAATTGCCTTCTAGCAGTCTCCCTACTCCCAGATATGTCTCTACTGACTCCATACTTATGATAGATAACTCTAAAACACACCTCTGGTTAAGTTATTTGCCTGTCTAAACTTCCAAATGCTTATAACTACCTACATATGAAGTCTAAACCTTACCACTGAGTAGATGAATTTTGAAGATCTGTTCTTCATGTAAAAGTCCAATTTAAAATATCTTCCCCTGTGAAGTTTTACCCAATTCCTCCAGAAAAAATTTAACACCACATCCTTAGTGTACCTTTTCTATACAATATCTACTGTTGTCATAGGACTTACCATGATTTATTAGTCAAATGGGTGCTCACTGAACACTTGTTAACTGACTAACAGCTCCACCAATCCAACACTGTGACAGCTTCAACTCTTTTAATTTTTTTCTAGCCATCTAGCCTCACATTTCATTCCTATAAAGGAATTTAAGAGTAATGAAGCCTTGTAACAAATGATTAAATGGGCATATTTTAGTATAAAGAGATAGAAATGAGGAATGGTGCACATTGTAAGAATGATTTGAATACTTTCAAGGTATAATAGTTCCAGAAAATTACCACAATATGGGAAAGCCATTTTAAAAATAAACACTTACGAGCACCAATATGAATGAAAACTTCTCAGTGATTCTGATGATCAACCATGTTTGTCAATCTTTGATGAGAGAGACCTGATAGTTTAAGGGTTAATATTTTGTAATGGTGGAAGGATTTATTTTCTTATTTCCTAGCAGCACTTCCAACACTAATATAAATTTAGCTTTGTGTAAAGCTAAAAATGGGCTCCCTATTCACATAATATATAAGATATATATTAACAGAAGTGAATAGTAAAATTTTATTTTCAGTATGTCACCTGGAGTCCTAACAACTGAGGAAGAAACCATTCTTCCAAACCTCATCCTCAGGAACCAAAATCCCAGGGGCACTACTATTTTGTCATTCTTCCTAAAGAACAGGATCAAGTAGTGATTTATTGCCAACCCAAGCTGAAGGCAGGGTGTTAGGAGATTTATAGGGTGAGGAATTGGAGAGAAAGCAAAAGAGAAAGAAAGCAATAGAGCATGGAGCTCTTCGCTCTTTGCAAGACCTCTTCCCAGCAGGAACCAGTTTGATATCTTACAAAAGCTACTCTCAAATTTCTACTACACTGTAGATTCGATTAGGGTTGAATTATATTTTTTTGTACCTAAAGTTTAAAAAAGAAGAAAGGAAAGAAAAAAAAAGATGATTTTGCATTCTTCCATATTTTATTATATGCTCTTAAACTAACAAGATGTTTTATTATGAACTATGACAACTCTTCCTTACACAATAGGGCATAGTGTCAGAGAGATATATAGGAACCAAGTGTGCTCGTGAGTGTGTATCATAATCCATTTCCTTTCTGTCTTTTATAAAGACATGGAGATGTTTATAAAGTGTTAATTTATAAGAAATAAATAGGAAGCAATATACATAGCCTGAGTATAAGAGTGTGAGGCTGCAGTTATGTGGAGGGTGAAAACTCTTGCTTCTGCTACCCTTGGTGACCATGCATCATTGACATGCTTAATCTTTCTAAGCTTCTATTTCTTCTGTACTAAATGAGAACTGTAGAATAATATCTCTGTCATAAAGTAATTGTGAAGTTTTCATCTTGCATTTTAAAGTGCTTAGCAAAATACCACTTGATAAATGATAACAATAGTGGTCCAGCCATGATTGAACTACAGAATATAAAGAAATGAGTGGTGGAGTATAAGTCTGAATTTATACATGGCTAGATCAAAAGTGGACTTATTTGTGTTAAAGAAAACTATTAGATTCTCAAATTGTTCTACATTTTTTTTATGTTCTGCAAAGGATGGGAAATGATTTTGAGTATTTCTCCTGATGTTTAAAAGAAACAAGTACCTCAAAGAAAAGAGCCTCAAATATGAATCTGACATTCAAATTAAAACTTTTTCTTTTAATGGCTTCTATGATATTTAACCTATCTAAAAAGACGGTATAGCAAGACCCTGTACCAAAAAAAAAAAGAAAAAGATAACTTTTTTCACATTGTTGTACTGTATTTACACAAATGACTCTGAGAAATGTATTTGTAACAGAAGTCTGTACTGTAAAGAGACCTTAGGGTAAGTTTACAAGAATACAGTAATATAAAAATCCCCACTTTACCATATGTTATTAACATGAAATCAATTTTAAAAAAACACATGCAAATTTATAGTCTTCATTTGATATGCTATTCATGATGGTTTTAATATTCAGTGCAACCCATGACACGTTTTACTTACTTAGATGTCATTACATCAGAACAGGAAGTGGTACACTAGTCTGGCATTTGAATATGAGACTCACTCTTTCATGGGACACGTAGCTCACTTTAAAATATCAAATGCTAGAACTTTTGTTAAATTAATTTGCAGACTTCCCTATCCTACTTTTATTTGCATCTAATTTATTCCTGCCCCCAAAAATATGTGGGACTATTGTAATTAACTTAAAAATTTTAGTGTTATATATATTTATATATAGATAATAATAATAATTACCACCTATTCAGAGATTCTGGAGGTATGCTACTAGTAGGAATTGAATTTTATTCTTATTGGTCATTAAATGACATTGAGCACCTATTTAGCCTATCTGTGTTTCAGTTTCTACACCTGGAAAACACATGGGTTAAATCACAGAGTAAAGGAGTTTGGTTTGCAGTAATTTCATTTGTAATGAGTCAGATATAGTCTACTGAAACATGGAGTATTAACATCATTGGCACACCAACAAAAGTATCAATGTTCTCTGAAAGAGTTGTATCAATAATAAAGTTGTCAAGGTGACAGTCTGGAATTAAATGGAATAAACAAAACACTAGATAGACATTTTCTTTGGGGAGCACCTCATGATACTTTCAATTTGATCACTGATTGACATTAAAAGGCAAAACAAGATCTTATTTGATAAAGAGTTTCTAAATCTTACATTTTCAAAACGAGCAAGTAGCTCAAATGATGTAGAGCAATGCTGGAATGGTTTTCAGCCTCTCGTTGTGTTTCCTGTCCCTAGTAACTGTAGCTTCACTTCTTTCTGGGGAGCACTCTGCTCCCAATATACTCAGTCCAAACTTCTCACAAAGCCATAAACTCTACTCCTCTGCCCTAAACAGTCCTACTCCACTGGTCCTGGGAATTAATTAGGTAAGCGTCTGACCAAAACAGTGAAATCAAAGTAAATCCAAAAATAGGGAAAATACCATGTCTTGTCCATAGGACAGCAGAATTGAAGAATGGGGAGCAGAAATTGTTGAAGACCTGCACCCTGTATCTGAGAATGAAACTCACCATGAGGAAATTGAGCCCAGAATCAGATTCCAGGTGTGAGCTCATCAGCCCTCAATTCTACTTTACCTATGAGCACTTGGGTCATGTAAGACACCAGTGTCTTTTTTTTCTAAGTCATTTTGATTTGGAGTTTCTGTCACTTTTGAGCAAAAAAGAAAAATGCAATTATAACAAATTCAAAATACATGTCAATTTCTTGTTGTATGTACTAAAACACTTATCTACAAGCTAGCAGAAGAGCTACCATTGTGGTACACATTCTTTTGCAAATACCTGTACTAATATGTGCATTTGTTAAAATATATTCGAATGAACTATTTTCCCCCATGTGGCTCTTCTGCTTGAGCCACACCTCCAGTCAATTTTGTTCTGGTTATTTTGGAGATAGGGGTCTTAAAAATTATTTCCCCAGGCTGGTCTCTAACTATGATCCTCCCAATCTCAGTCTCCCAACTAGCTAGAATTACATGTGCTTGTTGAAGCATTTATGCTTGTTTAGCCGTATCTTCTTTTGTAAAATGATCTTTCTTATAATTGTCTAAGTATTTTTGACTGTTTGCCTTCTTAATACTAAAGCATATGAATTCTTTGTATATTCTAGTTCCCAGTCCTTAACCAGCTATATACATCATGAATATTTCCCCTGAGTCTGGTTTATCCTTTAATATTTGATGGTGTTTTTTAAAAGCAAAAGTTTAGTTAACATGATGCCTCGCCTGTGGCCAGCACTTAGGAGTTGAGGCAAGAGGCTCCTTTGAGCACACATGGAAACCAGACTGGGCAACATAGCAAGACCCTGTCTCAAAAAAAAGGAAAAAGTTTTAATTTTGGTGATGTTCAAATTACAACTTTTTCCTTTAATGGCTTCTATGATATTTAATCTATCCAAAAAAATGGTACTAGAACTATATGCTATGTTTAGTTTATTAAAATCCTTGCTGACTTAATATTTTTTTCTTTTTATTCATATATTCATATGTACATACATTGGGTCATTTCTCCTCTTTACCCCCCATCCCCTCTCTTTCTCCCTCATCCCCCTCGCTTCCAAGCAGAAACTGTTCTGCCCTTTTCAACAATTTTGTTGAAGAGAAGACATAAGCAATAATAAGAAAGACAAAGCGTTTTTGCTAGTTGAGATAAGAATAGCTATACAGAGATTCCTAGCATTGTTTCCATGCACAAGTGTATTACAACCCGACTGATTTAATATTTTCCCATAATTTTTTCCTATAATTTGGAATCTTCCCTGAGTATCTGAATACCTTTTTTAGTAAATAAAGACCATTTTCCCAATTCAAATAAATTCTCATAACATTTTGTAGTACTTTGGAGGGATGAAAGTACCACACTGAAGCATAAATAAAATTTCTGCTATATCCATGCAAATAGATAATAAAGTGATAGAATGTGTGTACTATTGATTATGAAGGAAACTCATTTTATTGCATGCTCTGGCAGTCTTACAAAACTTGGATTTTGCTTCTTTTATTAAAAAAGTAAAGGAACCAGTAACTGGAGGCTCACGTTTATAATCCTGGCTACTTGGGAGGATGAGATCAGGAGAATCAAACTTCAAGGCCAGACCAGGGAAATAGCTCATGATACCCCATCTCCAAAATAACTAGAGCAAAAATGAACTGGAGGTGGGGCTCAAGAAATAGAGCATATGCTTTGCAAGTGTGAAGCCTTGAGTTCAAACCCTGTCCAACTCAAAAGAAGTAAAGGATGATTGAGGAATAGCTCAATGGTAGAACAGCTTCCTAGCATAGGCAAGGCCATGTGTTCAATCGCCCGAAAAGAAAAAGACTGGAATTATAATTTCTCTACATCAATACAGCTCTACATTTTCCTTCTTATATAAAGCAATTTTACATTTTAGAACCCTCAAAAGCCTTGGACTTCCAGAATCCTGTTGTTAGTTTTCTGGTTGAATATTATGCACACCATATATAGTCATTAAATCTTTCTTAATTTTATCTAAGGATCTAAGCTATACATGAATTTATTTCCAAAATAGAAATGAACTCTAGCACATTCAGCAATATAATTTTTTATATAATAATATTTTTCCAATTTTAAAATCAATATCCCAAAATATTTGTCTTATTTTTAAATCAAATTTAATTGAATTAAGTAGAAAGTACAAACAGTTCACAATCAAATATTTTTGTTAACTTCTTCATAACTACAACAGAATTAATATTTCTATAAATCATAAGGAATACTTGTCAAAATCTTTCCCACATTGTCTATGACAGTAACCAGGCAAAATTAAGTAAATAATGAGATTTTCCTCCAATATACACTGGTGTATTATCATGTATAATATCATCTTCAAAGAAACAGGTATCTTCTACTATTGTAACCTTAGACTGTCTGCATTCACAATATTTTAATGCTTCACTGTTGTGGATATATTTTAATGTATAATATCATGAGTTATTGTTAAAGCCTAGACAGTAATATTTCCTTTTGTTCTTTTGGTGTGTGAACCAAGAAAATGAATCTCTTTTCTGGTCTGATTTCTGCTCCTGGCACATGTATAGTGTAATAATTTGGTTTGAGGAGCTCTACAGGGGGTACATCAACCCCTTCTAATTCCCTTGTAAGTCAACCAGCTTTCAAAGGTCATGACTTATGAGCTGAGATTATGCTTGATTCTTCTCTCTCAGATTCCATGAGTCTCTCTGGTGCAGGTCACTTATTGAAAGATTACTGATTTTTCACTTCATTGTCTGGATAATCAGAAATAGCAATGATCCAATGAAAAGGTCATTGAGATTGAAATCAAAAGAGCTAACTTGAACACCTATTTTACTACCTCTCAAGTCCCCTAGATTCAGTCACCTCATCAGTGTAAATGATAATAAAACCTGACTCACTAATAATTTAAGGCTTCATTAATATAATGTGCATAGTAGTATGTGTTGTCATAAGCTACAAAAATGTCAACTATATTTTTAGCTAATAACATTTTCTAAACACCATCTGAATTAAAAAGAGAAGATGAATTCAAATTAATACACATTTCTTTGCTATCTACTTCTATGCTAAGCACCACATTTTACACTGAATACAAAAGTAAGTGGGAGTACATAAGGAGCTCAGTGTGTGGTACTGTATTGATGGTAAATAACCCCAGTTAAAACCTGGAACATACCAAACTGTGCCTGAAGATCAGTGAAGACTATTTATCAAGCCATGTACGACTCTCCCCACAAAATTCTCTTTATTGCTATGACTCTAAGGCCAAAGTGGGCATCCAATAGACTTAACAAGGATAGTAGATTATTATCAAAAATTTAATTGTAATTATTTTGGCCTTTTCTTGACAGTAACACTACTTCTTTAGAGTATTTTACAAAGATAAATTTCAAGGTATTTTTATCAAAAATTATAGCTAATAAGAGATTTTAATGAATTAAGACTTAATTTGGATAGAAAATGTTTTACTTACAAATGAGCAATGAGAATCAGGATGCTCTAATGTATATAAAAGAATTATTAGAGTGTAGCTAATTATTTTAATATAAAAATGTCTTGTCTAACAAGACCCATCTAGCCCTGGTATTATTCTAATTCACTTTTAATTAATTCCTTAGGGCTTAAGAATTTAAAAAAATAATTGCTGCCATTTCAAGTGGATAAATATTCCTTAGGTTTGATGGTCAGGAATTCTATGTTTGGACTCTTTTTACCATTCTAATTGGTAGAATGGGGTGTGTTTTTTTTAAGTTTTCTTGTGACAGTCTGGCCATGTACCCCAGGCTGACTCAGAGTCATGATCCTCCTTCCGCTGCCTCCACTGCCCTAGAATTTTAAGCTTGCACCACCACACTTGGCATTCTAATTAGCTGGCTTTTGATGAAAGAAAGTCTAAGATCTTGCCTGCTCAAAGTCAAATAAAATAAAAAGAATATACTTCTTTTAAGCCTAGAGATTCTCTTCCTAAGTAGTTGATTATATGATTAAATCTCTCTGTATGAAATAACTAGGCATTAGAAATTAGTAAGACTATATAACAAAAGTTGAATTACAAAAGAGAGAAAGGCAAGAGAAGTCTTGGACCTTGGATCATACAACATTCCAGAACTATCAATTTAGAATTCCTCCTATGGTGATTATAGCATTCCAGTTGATAAAATTGCAATTGATAGCCCATTCATTTTGAGGCAGCTTCTAAGGAGCTGAGAACACTGGGTTTTATGTGTTTTTAGGTCTGCAAAGATTACCTTGCCATGTAACAAAACAGAGAAAGTTTTCAAGAAGGGAATAATCATGATACTGGAAAATATTTCTAGGCACTAAACCAAGATAAGAAGTGCTCATTTGATTTACTGATGCAGAAACTGCCAATTTCCCTGGCAACTGCAATTTCAATGAAAGTGTTGGCGGGGAGAAACCAGATTGCAATGGGCTGAGATGTGAGTAGGAAGTTAAGAATTAATTCATGATAAGCATACAGAACTTCTTCAAAGTGTTTTGGTAGAAATCAGGATGAAAGCATAGCTGGGAAAAAAAAAAAGAGAAGTCTTCATCATTTTTTAAATGGGAGCATGTTCAAATGCTTTCTGTTGTTATCACAAAATACCTGAGACTGGGTATTTATAGACTACAGTTTTATAGATCTGGACAGTGGAGTCCAGTCACAGAGGAGTTTTAAGAGTCCAAGAGCATCTGGTGAGGAACTTTTTGCTGCATCATGACATGATGGAGGGCACCGCATAGTAGGGCCAGAAAGTATGCCAGAGAGCTCTCGCTTTTACAGTAAAGTCACTCCCTCAATAACCTATTCATCAATGAAAAACTAATCTATTCATAAGGACTCAAACTCACCTCCCAAATGTCCCAAATCCCACAGGCCCCATCTCTCAAATGTCACATTTCTCAAATATCATTAATACATAACTTTGGGGATTAAGCTTCCAACTCATAAAATTTGGTGAACACACTCAAACCATACCATAATAAAAGCAGAAGAGTCAGACTGATTTAAAAAGTGAGTGATTTCCTTGAGAAGCGAGAGATGAATCTTAGGAAGAAAAACTATACCTACTTCTAATTGTAACAAAAATGCAGGTATTTTAGGGAGTAGGTTTATTAATGCCCTGGCAGAATATTAAGGATTTCCTTTTGATGACTTTCATTTTGAAGCAGTGGAGAAGGTATCTGCTGAACAAGAAGGACATGGAGTGAGTGGCACTACTAGAAGTTTAAAACAATACATTTTAAAAGTGGAGAACTGGAAAAATGTTTACTTTTTTAAGGAAATTCCTAAGCCAACATTACTAACATCAATATTGGCATTTCAGTTCCTACCCCTGAAAGGAAAAAATAATAATAATCTAATCAAGCCTTTAGTCTACCAACTACATGAGATATGAGGGGATGGACGGACATGCTAAATGGTTAAATGACATGTAAGATGTAATCAACCAAATTACATTAGGTACATGATTCAGCTGCATCTATTAATAAATTGCATTATCTATTTGTTTTGTTTTGTTTATTTTATTTGAGATGAGGTTTCATCACTATGTTACCCAGCCTGGAATTTCTGGGGTCAAGCAATTCTCCTATCTAAGCCTTCTAAGCATCTGGGACAGGAGATAGGTTGGCGCCATTGCACCCAACTCAAGAAAAGGGCAAGGGGACAGTGTGTTTTTTAAGGCAAGTAGGAAAAACTGAACATTAAGCACATGTTATTAAAAGTTACTGTTATTTTGTTAGATGTGGCAATACAGTAGTTACTTTGAAATGGCCTTATCTAAGGGATACATACAAACTGCAGTATTATGAGCAGGCAAATACAATGTCTAAATTTTATTTTGAAATATCTCAGGAAAAAAAAAAAGAAAAACAGAGGAGCAGAATTAGAAGTAAGAACAACAAAATACCAATAATAAATGTCAATAAATACTTAATGTTGTAATTACAGTTATCTCTTCAAGGTGTTTTGTTGATGAGAGGAGAGGAGAGGAAAAGAGGGGAGGGGAGACAGGGAGAGAAACAAAGGTGAGGCAATTGGAAAGGATGAGGGAGAGAGGGATTCTTTATTTTAAATAATACCAAAACATGTCTGAATGCTAATAGAACTAACCCAATTGAAGAGAATAAAAATAGGAACAAAGTTGCAAAGGAAGTGAGAAGGAATGGGATCCAGAACTCAAACAGGGAAAGGAAAGTGAGTCTTTAGAAACAGCAGGAACTCATCAGCTATAGTAGGGGGAAGTAGGTGCCTGCATGCAGATGTAGGTATGTTTTTCCTTAGTGGGAGGAATTCAGAGTTCCTCAATGATGGCTTCTCATTTGATAAACCAAATATAAGTCACCATAAGAAGATTAAGGAAACCATCAGAGAATTAAAGAAGTTGAAAATAAAAGAGAAACAGTCCTTGAAACCCACAAAGTGCTTTTCCGTCAGATCTTTATTATAGCAAGCCCCAATAATGCAGCTGCTTATATGTAAGCAAAGGTTACCCTGTGGCCATAAAAGGATGGAGTACCATTTCTCTTAGATGATTTTTTTCCATGAAGTAATTTTAAGATATCCTGGCTTAACAGAATGTGAGTATTGTACAGTTCTCTGTGATAGACACTGATAAACCTACTCTTAGATAATGAAATGAAGGAAACAGATGGGGCACACATGAAAGGGAGCACTTGGGCCTCTCATTTCAGTCTTCAAAACTCTGAAAGCTACTCAGACAGTGGAGTTCCACATGGAATTGTATAGAGAACACTACTTTAGTTTGAATATCTGTCTTTGCAACGGTATGCTTTTGTAATCACTGAAAAAGAAGAAGAGGACCATGATTAAAGGGAGTATGTGGATAGCACAATGAAACTTCGCAGACCTGAAACTAGGCTGTGTTCTCTGTGTGCCACATAGCACATATGTGAAATAATAATAGATTAACACACCATCCTGGTCAAAGTGGGAGTCTGAAGGCCAATTAGACAGAATATTTTTTCTGATGTGTCAAAATAATGCAAGTAGCTGTGCTAAATAAATTCATGCTGGTGCACTGCTGTGAAAATTGAATGATTAATAACGTTCAGTATTATTCTTGCTTATTTTAAGGCACAGTGGACTAATGATGAGATCTCCAGCAAGAATACATTTCTGTATGAATGTTACAAATGCCATTCTAATTACCTGCACCCTAGATTATTCTTTTTCCCATTCTCCAATTTAACAGAAAACTTCAGGTCCTGGACTTGAATTGAAGAAAGCATTGAAACCAAAACCTAAAACGCTTTTCTTGTACGGAAATGGTTACTAATAAATTCAGCATTCCTGACATGCTCACAAAAAATTGGACTGAAATTATGCAGGTGTATTTATTTGTTTTTGCCTCCAATGCTTATGCCACAGTGACTCTAAAATAAAAAGTAAACTCAAGAAGCAAAAAAGGAATTGAAAAATCTTCATATCCTGAAGCCACACAACTATAAGCAACTTATCTTTGACAAAGGAGCTAAAAATATACGATGGAGAAATAGCAGCCTCTTCAACAAAAACTGCTGGGAAAACTGGTTAGCAGTCTGCAAAAAACTGAAACTAGATCCATGTATATCACCCTATACCAAGATTAACTCAAAATGGATCAAGGATCTTAATATCAGACCACAAACTCTTAAATTGATACAAGAAAGAGTAGGAAATACTCTGGAGTTAGTAGGTATAGGTAAGAACTTTCTCAATGAAACCCCAGCAGCACAGCAACTAAGAGATAGCATAGATAAATGGGACCTCATAAAACTAAAAAACTTCTGTTCATCAAAAGAAATGGTCTCTAAACTGAAGAGAACACCCACAGAGTGGGAGAAAATATTTGCCAACTATACATCAGACAAAGGACTGATAACCAGAACATACAGGGAATTTAAAAAACTAAATTCTCCCAAAACTAATGAACCAATAAAGAAATGGGCATGTGAACTAAATAGAACTTTCTCAAAGGAAGAAATTCAAATGGCCAAAAAACACATGAAAAAATGCTCACCATCTCTAGCAATAAAGGAAATGCAAATTAAAACCATGCTAAGATTCCACCTCACCCCTGTTAGAATAGCCATCATCAGCAACATCACCAACAACAGGTGTTGGCGAGGATGCGGGGAAAAAGGAACCCTCTTACACTGTTGGTGGGAATGTAGACTAGTACAACCACTCTGGAAAAAAATTTGGAGGCTACTTAAAAAGCTGGACATCGATCTACCATTTGATCCAGCAATACCACTCTTGGGGATATACCCAAAAGACTGTTACTCCAGAGGCACCTGCACATCCATGTTTATTGCGGCACTATTTACAATAGCCAAGTTATGGAAACAGCCAAGATGCCCCAGCACTGATGAATGGATTAAGAAAATGTGGTATCTATACACAATGGAATTTTATGCAACCATGAAGAAGAACGAAATGTTATCATTCGCTGGTAAATGGATGGAATTGGAGAACATCATTCTGAGTGAGGTTAGCCTGGCTCAAAACACCAAAAATCGTATGTTCTCCCACATATGTGGACATTAGATCAAGGGCAAACACAACAAGGGGATTGGACTATGAGCACATGATAAAAGCAAGAGCACACAAGGAAGGGGTGAGGATAGGTAAGACACCTAAAAAACTAGCTAGCATTTGTTGCCCTTAACGCAGAGAAACTAAAGCAGATACCTTAAAGCAACTGAGGCCAATAGGAAAAGGGGACCAGGAACTAGAGAAAAGGTTAGATCAAAAAGAATTAACCTAGAAGGTAACACCCATGCACAGAAATCAATGTGAGTCAATGCCCTGTATAGCTATCCTTATCTCAACCAGCAAAAACCCTTGTTCCTTCCTATTATCGCTTATACTCTCTCTACAACAAAATTAGAAATAAGGGCAAAATAGTTTCTGCTGGGTATTGAGGGGGTGGGGAGAGAGGGGGTGGAGTGGGTGGTAAGGGAGGGGGTGGGGGCAGGGGGGAGAAATGAACCAAGCCTTGTATGCACATATGAATAATAAAAGAACAATGAAAAAAAAAACAAGAAAAATCTTCATATCCATGTCAAAAAGATAGTGTTTTACCATGGCTATTAGTAGTTTGAAGTTTCTATTAAAATAAATAAGTGAAAGAATTATTACTTGATTTTTTAAATTAATTTCATAGTGAGTGCTATTAACTTATTTTCCCTTTGAGGGTTCAATTCAATTATGAAGAAAAAAGGATAAGTATTAACATCTGGGGTACTTAAACAATTAGCCCTCATTTAGACACATTAATTTTCTGTCTGTGAGCACATCTCCTCAAGATGGGATATGTCACTTACCTTTCCATCATAATGATATAAAATCCCTAAATTAAGAAAAGATTTATTTGGTTTATAGTTTTGGAGGTTTCCATCCAATGTCAGTTGGCTCCATTGCTTTGGGCCTGAGGTGAGGAAGAACATCATGGTGATGGGAGGTGTGGCAAAGGAGGCACCTTACTTCATGGTAGCCAGGAGCAGAAAATGTGCAAAAGGAAGGGGTGGAGGACAAATATACACCCTTCAAATGGATGCCCCCAGTGACCCACTTCCCCCAACTAGATTCCATCTCCGAATAGCCCATTTGGCTATGAACTCATCAATGTATTAATCCATTGGTAAAGTTACCACTCTCACAATTCAATCACCTCTCTATAACCCCACTTCTGAACACTGCTGCCCCAGGAATCAAGTATTCAGCATATGAGACTTTGAGGGGGATACTTCATATCCAAAGCATAACAGGGATATAGCTTATAGTATTTTTAAAATATTGCACCTGCTACATGTCATATTTTTATTGAATGAGCATATACTGTTCAAAAAGTTATTTTCACTATATTCTCAATATAAGAAAAGAATATGGGAGATGACTGCAAACAAAGATAGATAATGATCTTTGCTAATTTCCATGCTATGATTTGAATGTGTCCCCTACTAAAAGCATGTGTTGAAAATTTCATCTTCAGTACAGTAGTGCTGGGAGGTGAGGCCCTTTGGGAGATGATGAGGCTACAAGGGCTGTGTCTTTGTGCATGGATTAATGTCATTATCAAAAGAGTGGGTTCGTTAGCTCAGGAGTAAGTTTTTTATGAAAGAATGAGTCCAATCCCTTCTCTCATTCCCTCTCTCTTTCTCCCTCTTCCTCTCCCGTTGCCTCTTTCTTTTTCTGTCCTCCTTTCCACCTTCTGCTTTGACTGTTAGGAAGAAGGCTCTTGCCAAATAACAGTTCCAGAGTTTTGGACTTCCTAGCCTCCAAAATCATGAACCAAGACATTTCTATTCATTATACATCACCCAGTCTTAGATATTCTGTTATAGCAGCATCGAATGTACTATAACATTCTCTTACAGGAGAAATCCACAAGGAATAAACTGCCATATACATTGATAGTCTCATTTCAAAGTTATTACATGGAAAACTAGAGTTTTGACATGCCAAATAAATATGAAAAAGCAAGCTAAAGATAATAAATGGCATTTTGTTTAGCATTTTTAATGAAGTGATCCAATGAACAACAGGTGATCACTTAGACATTGGAGTTGGTAGCATGGTTCATTTAGAACGCTACTGGGTAGAAGTGCTCTCTGTTGTATACTGATATAAGATATACTTCTTCCATTAATGATTTTAATTTTTAAAAATCTTAATGCTGTTCTCCAAAAAGATATGCACAATAAATGTAAACATGTAAACATCTCACATGGCAAGCATTTTTTGTGTAGAGATTCTCACATAAACTGGATCCATTAATAAGAGCACCAGTTTAGGGCTCTCTGTTCCTGTGAAAATACAGAGTCAATAGGGACAAATTTTGTAATTTACCAAAGTTTGTATATTAACAAATCAACTATGTAGTTTCTTCATCTTTTTTAGTTTAGCCCTCTTTTCCCTATGACTTGATTTTGTACTCTTATTTCAGAATATGATGGCTTTTATTACAGCTGTAACAAGAAAAATGACATACAAGAGGCATTTGAAAAGCAATATGGAAAATATAGGACAAATCCATATAAACAATTCATTCAATTCAGTAACTTAGACCTTTAACAACTGGTGCAAATTCATGTATTTAATTATATAGTATTGATTAGTATTGAGCAAAATTTAGGAAAAAATACATGTTTATTTCAGTCTGTTTTGATTGCCACATATATTTAGTGCTAATTTAACTATTCTGAAATTTTTTAAGAAAGTCAAAAATAGGGCATTTTTATGAGTAATGACATTGGAAGTTCTTTTTCTCAAAAAAAAAAGATAAAGCTTTCTTTTATGGCAGTACTGGGGGTTGAACTCAGAGCCTTGTGCTTGCTAGGCAGGCACTCTACCATTTGAGCTGCAATATCGGCCCTTTTTGCTTTTGTTATTTTTGTAACCGTGTCTGGCTTTATGCCCAGGCAGATCTGGACTATGATCCTGCTATAGGTGGACAGGTGTATACCACAACATTGAACATTGCTTGAGATGGGGGTTTCCGAATGTTTTTCCCCAGGCTGACCTTGAACCATGATCTTCCTGATCTCTACCTCCCAAGTAACTAGTATTACAGGTTTCCATCATTGTAGTTGGCCTGATAAAATTATCTTGGAGTACATTCTAGCTTTATAGGTCTAATCTACTTTCTTAAATACTATTCTAAAGAATTTAGATTCTAACATGATTAAAAGTATCTAAATAGATAACTCTTCTTATATGGCAAACTCAAAATGTAGACAATGTTAAAGACTTACATATTTATAAACTTTTGGGGGTGTGGAAGAAAATTTTAAAGTAGTAGTAGTAATTTAGTGCATTTGTGGTATGTGTTAGTGACAGCAGGTTGATGATCCTTGATGACATTTATGCAATTCTACTTTTAACTCAAAAGGGTCAAAACCTGAAGTTATTACAAAATATTCATTAAGCTCATATTATATGATAAAGAACACTTTTGGCCTGGTAAAGTAACAACAAAACCACCAAACATTAGCCATTGAAAGAATATTAGGAGCTAATTGTTTCCATTCCATCAGAGCTAAGTTACAAATGTAGACACAACCAGCTAGAGTCATGTCTAGACACTGACCATGTAACTCTCTCAGTCATTACTTTTTTCTTTTTATCAATTACTTTTTTTTGAGGTACTGGGATTTGAACTCAGGCACTTTAACACTTGAGCCATACCTGCAGACATTTTGCTCTAATTATTTTGGAGAAAAGGGCTCACTTTTCCCCTGGCCAACCTGGACCCTGAGCCTCCTGTTTATGCTTCCCACCATTGCCAGGATGACAGGTGCCAACCACAATGACCAGCTTTTTTCTGATGAGATGGGGTCTCATGAACATTCTTTGCTCAAACTGGCCTGGAACTGCAATCCTCCCTATCTTAGCCTCCCATCTGCCACTAGGCTCAATTACCTATATTTTATATTTATTTAAATGTAATTTCTATGTAAATTTTTATCATGCAAAAATGTGTAAAATCCATGAAGACTTTTTTAAAAGTCTGTGAAAATCATTTATAGCCTAAGCCTCCTGAGATAAACAATTAATGGTTTGTTCTATTCCAATCTTATCATATACATTTATTTAGTGAGATTATATTAGAAATGAAGTTGTATAAATGCATTCTTGTAATTACTATTTAATTAGATTACACTAAGTGCATTGTTTCCTATTGCTATAAAGAATTATCATAAAATTAGCAGCTTTAGATAAACTGTATTTCCTGGTTTCTGTAAGTCAGAAGTCAAGGTATGACAGAGCTGGATCCTCTGTGCAGTGTCTCTTGAGACTACTGTGAATTAGCTAGACATATTTTCATCTGCAGGCAAAGGAAAAATGCTCCCAAGCTCACTTAGGATTTTGGCAGAATTTGTTTTCTTTGACTGTAAGACTGACGGCCACAGCTTTTTTGATGACTGGTTGATTTCAGGTAATATATGCCATCTGTATTTTCTAAAAGCTACTTGCACTTCCTAGAGTTGGCCTGCAGTCTCCTCCAATATGACCACTTACTTCATCAAGTAAGCGAACAGAGTCTGTCACTTCAAGGAGGTCCCAGACCCCTTTTAAAAGAGTTCACCCTAAGTCAGGTGCACTCAAAATTAATCTCCTTTTTGGTAAGCTCAAGCCCAGTGATTCAGACCCCGAAATGTACCTGGAAGATTCTTTCACATCTGATATGTGAAAACAAGTCAGATCCCAACCATGCTTAGGGGAGAGGAATTACACAGGGTGTGAACATGAGGTAAGAATCATGGGGGCCATGCTGAGGTCTGTCCAGGACATTCCAAGTTACTCATTTCTTGAAAAATTGTAATTTTGAAGGCAAACATTTGTACAATTTTGCATGCTTTCAAGTTGCCATATAAGAAAACTATTATTAAATTAGCTTAACAATATGAATAAACAAGTTTGAAGGGAAGATAAGACAGCTAGCTACTAAGAGTTGAAAGAATGAGAGAATTTAAAATTTACCCTTTCCAACAGCTATTATAATAATTAATGCAAGAAAATCCATGGATTTTTTGTCTTCTTGATAGTACTGGGGTTTGAGCTCAGGGCCTCACACTTGCCACATGGTTGCTCTACCCCTTGTGTCATGCCCATAAACTTTTTTACTTTAGTTATTTTTCAGATAGTATTTCATGCTAAGTGGGCACTGTGTCCCTTCTATGAATCTCTAAACCATGGAGCAATAAGTCTGTAGAAAATTTCAAAGTATAACTTCACAGACTATTAATTGAAAAGTAAAATGACAAGTTTTCAATAGAAAACTCTAGTAGATATTAACCTTAACTAATGACCAAATTTAATAAAACCAGAAATGATGAATCTGACATCATGTATCTCCTGAGTATGTGCCTTGCTGAAGACATATCACCTACTTATAAAGTTGAATCATATGAAGTTTCATTTTGACAGGTCAAAAGTGACCAAATATCAGTAATTTATATGGTCCAACCAAATTTGTATGTGAAGAGGGGGTAGACATCTACAAAATGACTATGCAGGACTATTCCCAAATGTTACGATTGTAAAAGACAAATATAAAAGTTGAGAAACTATTATTAATTAGACTAGAGTGACATGACAGTTCTTTGAGATGTGAACTTCTTCATACATTCTGTATTTTTTAAAAAATCAGGGATCTAGAGAAATTTGAAGATGGGATATATATTAAGTAAACATATTGTATGAAAGTTAATATTAAGTACTTATATTATGGTAAAGAAAAAGAACAGCTTAATTCTTAGGAAACACTTTCCAAAGAACTGACACACACTGTCATGATGTCTGAAAATAAATTTTACTGTGCATATACACACACATACATATACATATACATATACATATACATATACATATACATATACATATACATATACATATACATATACATATGTCATTGGGTGTATAGATGGAGAAAGAAATGGCTGTATCAAAACACCAAACATGTGGCGTTGACTTTGGGACTGGAAACAGAAGTTGGAAGAGGCTTAAGAAGACAGGAAACTTTTGGAAATGTTAGTGTAAGATAAAGAAGAGGGACTACTTGGTGTAAAGTACAGTACAGTGCTACACCTGCAATAAACAGAAGACAGAAAGGATACCTATTATGCTTGCCAATAGGCTAGGAAGGTTAAATTAAAAAGTAGAAATTGACTTTTTTTATTTGCCTGTTTTGGATTGAATTGTGTCCTCTAAAATGCATATGTATATTGAAGTTCTAACCTCTAGGACCAGCAAATTTGACCTCATTTAACAACAGTGTCTTTGCAACTGTAATCTAGATGAGGTCATTCAGATGGGCCCTAATCCAATATGATTGGTGTACTTTTTCTGTGGATATACTAGGGCTTGAACTAGGGCCTTGCATTTGCACTTGCTGGGCAGGTGCTCTACCTCTTGAGCCACATCTCCAGTTATTTTTTAGTTAGTTTTCCCATAGGGTCTAGCATTTTTGCCTGGGCAACCCCTACAATTCTCCTATTTACACTTCCCACATAGGTGGGATGATAGGCATGTGTCTCCACCCCAGCTTTCTATAGATTGAGATGCAGTCCCATGAATTTTTTTGCCAGGACTAGCTAGCCTTGACTGTGACTCTCCCAATTTCTGCCTTCCTAGAATCTAGGATTACAAATGTGAGCCACCACATCTGGCGATTCATGTCCTTATATGAAGAGAGGAGATATAAACACAAAGAGAAAATGTCATGCTACAATAGAAGCAAAGATTGGAATGCATCATCTTAGATGTTTAATTCACTGAATCCTATAACTGACTTCAGCTACAAGCACTACACGGTGTATATCACGTGAGAGACCACAAGCAATAAACACCCAGCTGATCCCAGTCATCCCATAGAACCATGAAAGATAATAATAAATTGCATTTCAAGCCACTAGAATTGGGGCTGCACAAATCCCATCAGTAAACAAGAATCTGTGTGTGATTACGTATGTGTGTCTCCACATTTGGCAGTGGGAAGAGAGAGCAAATGTGGCAAAATATTAATAGTTGGTCAATGTAGGTAAAGTATTCAGGAATGTTCTTTGCAGTATTCTGTCAACATTAAAGTAATTCTGTTTGAATTCTTTCAAAACGAAAGTTTGAAGAGAAAAAATCCATTAATAGAAAAAAAATCTTATGAGTAATATGGACATGAATTGAAACAGTTTTATGCCAGCCAGAAGAAAGAGCTAAGGCTTTTTGTTAGGGTGATGATTATATGGGGAGAAAAATAGCCCCATTGTGGGTGAAGCCTAGATAATTAGAGGCCTTCTCTTCTGAACTATAAAAGAGAGACAAGACGCTCTGTAAATAAAAGAAATGTGAAAATACTACCAGAACTAAAAATATTCTCACATTAGGCTACTTCCAGAGATCTGGGAATTATTGCTATTTCTACCAAGTAAAACTTTAAGGCAAAAAAGGTGTTCTTACATTTTTATAATTATAAAATAGAAATGCCTGTAGCTTTTCAGAAATAAAGTGAAAGCACTTTACTAGCTCTTATAGCAGAAAAGTCCAGAAGGGGGGTAAGGTTTCATATAAAGATGGCCATAACATTTTCAGTACATTAACAAGGGTAAATTTTCTGTCTTTACACTCTACCTTTCTCAGTACCAGCTGTATACTAATCTTGATTCCAATATGGCTACAGTTAGATCTCAAAGCTACTTCCTTCATGAAAGAGCAGACATTTTTCAAAACAAAGGTTAACCAAAGCCAAATGTTCACGTACACACAAAGCCCTAGGTCATAGCTATGTGCAGAAGACAAAGTGTCATTGTCATTTCTATCTTGATTATGTGGCTTCCTCTACAAATCAGGGTTCGTATCAAGATCTCTGATACCACCAAAAGGAATCATAGCTCTGCTGGGAATTTTAAAAGGCAAAAATATCTATGACATGAAAAGCAAACCAATAACCACTGCAGCATATATTCACTCTCCAGTTCTCATCTATTTCTTTTGTACATTGCTTTCTTTTATTGTGCTTATAAAGTGACCACTGGAAACTACTTCTGAGTGGCTATAATACATCCTTATGAGAGAATAGCCAGATTTAGTTTGGAAACTCTTGTCCCAGAGTAAATGTATAATAAAAGGATATTGCCTATCCTTATCTGAGTCATGTAGTCAAAAAATGTGGCTACAGCCTTGAGCCTGGTTCTATAAATAGGAGGTAGCTGGTGTACCAGCTTGTGGTGAGTGAATGTAACTAAAACAGTATTTATGGGGAGGACTGTGTAGCCAACTAATAGTTGTCCACTCCAAGTTTCATCATAAATGAAGCATTGGTTAATGGTTTGAAACAGTACGATATCCAGGCTCCATGATGGCTCCCAATGGCTCCCAATGATTCTTGATTTTTTTCTATTCACACTGTGTATAACTCCCTCACACGATGAAACAGGTTGTGGTCTATGTACATAGGAGTGAGAGAATGATGTCTATGCTATGTACTAAAAGGCATTATACCTTCTGCCTTGCTCTGAATTGCATACTCTTGGGGAAGTCAGGAAGCATATCATGAGGACACAAAAACAGATCTGAAGAGAGGCATGCATGGGTAAAACTGAAGCCATCCTCATCTTTCTAGTCATGAAGCTTAGCAACAATGGATATGGAAACTTGAGTCTCAGATAAACCTTCTGATAACTACAATTTATACCAACTTCTTGACCACAGCACAACTTGTTATGCAGCAAAATGGTTCACACGTATTTATAGTCTCTATTCTGTCCAAGAAAAATTACTTTAGTGCTATCTGTGTGTGGGTGTGTGTGTGTGTGTGTAAGAGAGAGAATGAAACAAAGAGAGACAGAGATAGCAAAGAGACAGAATTTTTTCTGTTCCTTTAGAGACAATGGAAACTACTCTTTACTTTTTCTGATTAGATAAATAGATAATTACTGATGTATTTTCTACTTTTAATAATAACTAATGGTACCCATATATGAGTATTTCATTATTTCCCCTAATTGTATGTAGCAGTTTATTAAGGGAGAAGCTGAAGCTTAAAGAAAGCAGAGAACATATCCAAATTCACCCAGCTGGTAAGAGACAGTCCAAAGATTCAAGACCATATGCAATTTTACATCAGTGCCCATGCTTTTAATCATTACATTCTAAGTAGATCTATTCCTGTTCTCTACCCTAAATGTTCATGATTTACTATGTAATTAGGAATGGTATTTTATTTAGAGTTTGTGTGATATATGCAGAAGTGACTGCTCTCTATATCATATATACTATATTTTGGCATTTGGATGTCAGAATGATGATAGCTTCATAAACCAAATTGAAATGTTATTCCTCTTTGTCTAGATTCTGCATTAGTTTATAAGGTGAAGATCATATATTCTTGTAAAATGTGAAATAATGTTATCAAGAAAAAGTAGAGTCAAACTACCTTTTTTCAGAATTATTTTGAGAATATTTTGAGCCAATATATGTTATTTGACCACGTATTTAGCAATATATGTTAAATAACCACAAACTTACCAAAGAGAATTTTTTAATGATTTGAAAACTCGTTTGCCAAACTGATATCCCATCATCTTCAAATACTTTATTTTGTAACTCCAATAAATGAGAATTTTCCTTTTTTTATAACCATAGTCCAACCATCAAAATCAAGGATTAACCCTGATAATCTTTTCCATTTTATGCTCAGACACAGTCAAGCATCAGTTTTATAAATGCCTTTTCTGTCAAATGATTCACTTTATAATTAGTGACTGCACTTAGCATTTATGTCTTCAATTTCTCTTAGTTTGGAAGAGTTCCTTAGTCTTTCTTTGATTTTTGTGACCTTGGCATTGCTAAAGTTGCAATTATTTTGTAGAATGCTCTCAATTTGGATTTGTCTAATGTATCTTAAATAATTTTAAATTATTTGCTTTGGCATGGATCCATGGTTTTGCACTTTATTCAGTGGGCTGTAATTCATTATTATCACCATCAGTTGGTTCAACTGTCTCTGATGTGATCAATGGGAGCCATTTTAACTGGCTCTTTTGTCCTTTTGAAATATTTCCTTTTTTCTTTAAGCAGTTCTGTGTCACTGGCACAGATGTTCAAGGTTCATCTCACAATTTCCTTGTTCTAGGTCTGTTATCATTTCTTCCAGGAGCCCTCATTACTTTTAGTGGAAATGGCTTTGTGCAGTCAAGATCTAAGCTGCAGGTTTGCTTATGTTATTGGGATGTTACTGGTCTCTAACATGGAACAGAACTATGGAATATATGCATATATAGAACCACACATGCACATACATACAATTTACATCTGTATCCATTCATGTATTGGAAAACCTTAGCTTATATTGATGCATCTAGTTCCAATTCAATACCAGAAGATTCATTTCGGTTTTATTCTCCATATTTTTCACTCCTTTCTATCATATTGAAAAATATGACTTGCATCACCATCCTCAATTTCCCAAATTAACTTTGTCCATTATTTAATTATGAAGCTTATTTTAAATGTATATTTCTCAAATTTAGTTATATTGAAATTTTTAAAGCCTGGAATTCAAAGGACAAAGTTCCCAGAACATCTTTTAAAGGATATTTACATAACAAACATAATTCAAGATATAGATTCTGTTTTCTTTCAGAGTTGAGGGCAGATATATTTTTTTGTTGCCTCAATAATAACACTCTATTTTTTATCATTGAGTTCTATTCATTGTATATACTACAAATTATATATTTAGGTATTAATGAGTATTTGGGTGGCTTCCAATTTTTGACTATTACTAATAAAGCTGCTGTGATCAGGAACCAGAGCACTCACTTCTTTTTACCAGAATTGGCTGGAAGAATCCTTAACTCAGGGAAATGGCAAGGCGGCTCTGTGTGGGCTGCCCCTCCCTGCACTGCCTCTGGCACTTTCTTGAGGTACTATGCTGGAGCCATTGTGGGGCTCACCTTATCTTCCCATTGAGAGGCAGTTCTTCGTAGCATTCTCACTGTCTCATGAGACAATTTGTCCTAGACCCTCTTTTCAAGTATGTTTGTATAACAGCCTTAGAACATAGAGATACTGTGTCTTTCTGGGGCCCAAAGTAGTTTTGTTTCCTGACCAGGATAATAAATATAATTTCTTCCTCAAGGTCAAAGGTTGGGTAGACTTGGTAGTCATCCACTAATATGACTGGGGACACACTGGTCTCCTTAGCTCAGATGCTCTCTTGTAATTGCCCTCTATATCTCTAAAGGCCACACTAGGCCATCATGGTGCCCCCTCTCAGAACTGAGGTTTGAAAAATCAGCACAAAGTTACTATTGATGTAAGTAACAAACTAAATCCATTTTGACTCATTGTCTCCTTTCTGGCTCAATGTGTGAAGTACAGCAAATCAGCTTTGCAGCTGCTACCACACTGCTGCATAGGAACCACTTGAATGCTTGACATCCTCTCTCTGCCTGATGTCAAGTGTGCAAATGATTACTTAACATATTTTGTATTGATTTTTAGTTGCTTCACATGAAACAATAAATCCAGTCCCTGTTACTCCATCATAGCCAGAATCAGAAGTCCTCTACACTGATTTTTTTCAAACAAAAATTAATAATAAAAGCAGATCTTGATAAATGTGTTCAAACTAAATCATAAAACATAAGTTCACAAAATTAGCAATGAGAAAGCTATGCAACATATTCAAAGAGGATAAAATACAACATGATACTTTAGACAGTTTGTTGGCTGAACTGATCTATCCTCAAACTTTTGCCTTTCATCCAGTCTACATGCCACAGATCTGGACAGCTGTACACTGAATACAGTCATTGTCCAAAAGTCTACAGGTTGGTGCGCCCAGGATTTTTTTTTTTCTTTTTGGAATAAATTAGTGCCCCATTCAACATTTTCTGTCCTCTTGTTTTCCTGTGGGGCACAGGGACACAAGACTTGCACCATGAGAATAAAACATGCTTGGTAAACACATGTTTTATCCAAGAATTCTGGATCCTTGACAATATGCCTCAGTACTAGATCACCTATCTCATGACTTTTTAAAATAAAAATCTGTTTAAGTTAGTGGTATTTGAATTTTCTATTATTTGTAGCCAAATGCATAAGATATTTGATAATTTGCCCTACTTAGAATATCATCATTTCATAGATGCTGGCACATGATAGGAGATTCCTGAGTTAAGAGACAAAGCACCATTTATTACTCAGCACAACATCAGGGGCCAGAGGATTATCATTTTCTTTGCCAGTTCCTCAAGGCCCAATTCCTACAAGGTAAGAGAAAGAGAATCCAACATTACAGTAGATGTATTATAAAAGATGAAACCTCAATCTTTTACAATAGTCTACAAGCAAGTCCCCTGCAGCAAAAGAAAAGGTGATAGCAAAGGTGTTCTTCCTCATCTCAGTAAATACTGATGCCTTTTACCCAACTGTTAAGTGAAAATCTTTGAGGTACACTCCATCCTGCTCTTTCTTTCACATTAAATATCTGGTCTTCTAACAATTCCTATTAGCTCTACATTTGAGTTATAACCCAAGTCCAAATTTTTCTCTGCACTTCCACCACCATATCTATTCTCACCTGGGTTACTGCCTTAACCTCTTAATTTATCTGTCTCCACCTCTTTCTCACCCACATAATGTTCCCCACTAAGCAACCAGAACAATCCTTTTAAAATGTAAGTCAAATCATGGTATCCCTATTTGGAATTCCTCAAGAACTTCCCATCCCAGTTAGAGTAGAACACAAAGTCTTTACCTGATTTGTCAACTCCTCTGCTTTCAAAACATTTTCCCTTTTCACATTTCCTTTCACTCATCTTCAGTCATACTTGCTTCCTTGATGCTAACAAACAGTTCTGCATCGAGACTTTGCAATTTCTGGAGCACTTGTTTTAGTATAGTAGACTCTTGGTATCCATGGATATATGGTTCCAAGGAGACCACCACTAAGGAAAACCTGCAGATATTCAGGATGCAGAGTTCAGTGCTGATGCTGAGGGTACTTGATTCATTTTTCCCATAAAGCTGCCTAACATCACTAAAGACATGCCCACTTTCAACAACTCTCAAGGTGTACTTTCTCACTTAAATCAAGCACATTAACTTTTACTTGTGTTTGAGGTACCATTTGCTTTTTGGAAGGCATATTTTCACAAAATTAAAGGCAGGGAAATACAGCAGTTCGTACAATGATTAAAACACAACTAAGAATAACACAGGATTCTGCATCAACTGAGCTGTATATGCATGTGGAAATTTAAATTTGTTGTTATTTTTTACTTATTTTCTTGGCCATGATTGGTCAAAACTTACGTTGTAAATCTGTAAGTAACTTGGGCTTACTATATACATCTAGGTATACTTTCTCCTTACTTAATTCAAATCTTCACTTAAATATTATTTCCTCAAGGTAGACATTCTTGACATTATTTTTACAGTTCTTAATAAATAATAGCGGCTTGTCGTTACATAAATGAATGAAGAATTGTTAAATAAGTGAATGACTCAAGTCATTACCACATTTTTTATATTAAAATTGGTGTATTTTTATAGTTTGGTTGTTAGTTTGGTTTTTGACGAGTTGGTAACATTCTCTCTCTGGAAAAACTGTTATTGTGCTTGCTTACCTCACACTACTCTCAGCACCTTTATAAGTAATAATTCCATTTATTCTTTAATTTTAATCCTCCTTTTATTCCTGTTTTTGTTCTTCTTGAAATGTCAGTTTTTCAACTCTAATTTGGACTTACGTTTGCATATTTAGACCACACATTTTTGTAAGGATATTTCATTGATTTTTTTTATTTATTTAATTTTACCATTGTGCTGGGTGGGGTACATTGGAATATTTGCAATGTATCAAATATATCATACTTGAATTTAGCCCCATAGATGCTCTCTTTCATTTCTCCCCCCCCCCCCCCGCCGATTCCTGGAACAGTTTCAACAGTATCATTTTTGCATTTACTTACATGTGAATACATTATTTGCGCCCTCTCCTGCGTCACCCACCCCCTTCCCCTACCTCCCTGCTCCTATTCTGTACTCCCATTGTCCAATTTTATAAAGGGAAAAGCATAAAAGATGGTGTTTTGCTAGTTGGAGATAAAGATAGCTATATGGGGAGACTGCTTGGGCTGTTTCCATGCACATGTGTATTACAACCCACATTGGTTCATCTCTACCAGACCTCTTTCCTACTTTCTAGTTGCCTTCCAATAGTGGACTCTGCAAGTTTAAGATTACTATATTCATTCCTCTACAGTGAGCACATCAACCACATTCAAGTTTTTGGTGTCTTCCCTTGCCCTTTCTATCCTCTCCTTCCTTTAAAAATTAACTTGCATTTAAGTTTCTAAAGTGAAAATCTTGGCATCATAACTGATGGCATTATGGTGTTATGACTTAGCTCTTTTGATCGCATTGAACATCTGATCTTCTAGCAAAATTCTGTCAGTTCTGATTTCAAATCCAGTAAGTTTCTCCACTACTATGTTAATCTCTCTCTCCTGGATTAACTGGCATCATTTTTTTCCATATCCTCAATTTATTCCAAGTTTGAAACCATATTGTCTTTTTTTAACAATTTTTTCATACCAACATGACCCTCCCCCTCCTGAAACTTTCCATTTCTCTGCTCCAATTTAGACAGATTGCTGTCTAGGTCTACCATATAGATGTCACCTTGGGAGTTCTCTTTATTTCTATTTTGGGTCAAATTTACCCTTTTCTGGATTCAGTGTCTTAATCATTCTAGGCTAAGCCATCATTTTGCCAAAGTGTATTCTCAAATTAAGTTCTCTCAGTCTCATGCTCTCATGTGTGTGCACCCATTCTAATTTATAAAGTCTTCTCTCTATCCTTGGGTCTTTTTTGACCGACTGCATCAGTCTTGCACGTGAGTTTTTTAATCTGAGCACTTGTTTGCCCCTCTTGTAGGTTTTTCATCCCTTTGGTATTTCCTCCTACTCCTACCCCTTCCATTTTCTCTACTTTAGTCTCTATTTGAATTCCCCTTATCCAAATAGATACACCCTTACATTAATCATTTATCACTTTGATTTTTCTTTTATATCTTTCTTGCTCTATACTCTTTTTGTTTCCATTTTAGATTGTATTTACTCTCTTCCAAACTTTATGCTTGTGAATTATACTTTTTATTTCCAGTAGCTTTTTCTGTTTTTGAATTGCTGCCTTTATATAACATATAATTACTTTTCATGGCTTCAGTATCTTAGTGAATGTCTTAATGAATACGCTAATGATGGCACACAACAATTTAATGTCATCTTGTGTTCCACTTGGAACAACCTTTTTCATTTTTATATTGGTCTTTTTTTTTCAAATATCTTAATTATCAGTTCATAAAGATAATATGACTAATACCTTGGTTATTGATTTCTAAAAAATTGGAAGAGGAAGGAGTGCTTTCTGTGTATGAATAGAATATGTTGGCTGATTCTTTTAAGGGCCATGAGTCAGGCAACTCGTTTTTAGGCAGGGTATGCTTTAAATTCCAGAATTAGAAAAGATTTACACTGAAGTGCCAACATCTGAATTAGCTCCTTTATTTCTTACCAGAGAGAGTTCTACTGAGTTATTTAGAGACTTGTGCACTGTTGGAGGCTTCACTGGATACATGCTGGCAGCGGGCTGTTCTGCATGTGGAGGTTTGCGGAGGGCTTGTGAGCCTGATGCTCAATAATACGTGACATTTCTATGCTCAGATCTGGACTCCCTCCTCCTCATTTCTGCTGTCAGAAATGTACAATGGACTCCCACAGACTACTCTGTTGGCATTCATTATTGGGAGTGGGGGAGGGGTACTGGGTTTTGAACTCAGAGCCTTGCACTTGCTAGGTAGTTGCTCTACCATTTGAGCCATGCCCTATATCTGTTGGATTCTTTGTCCACTTTCTATTTTGTACAAATTTGAAGAAAGTACTCATCTACTGATACCTTTCCTTCCTGTTCTCTTTGTCAGTGTAGTAATACTGATTTTGTGTGTCTGTTTGTCATTTTTTAAGATAGGGTCTTGCTTTGTAGCAGAGACTGGCCTGGAACTCACAATCTGACCTCAGTTTCTTGAATGCTGGGATTACAGACATGTGCCAGTATGCATTCATTTTTATGAATTCATTTTTATAATATGAATTATAATATGAATATGAATTCATTTTTATGAATTCTATTCCTATTATTATAATGGGAGGGAAATAAGAGGAGCTTAAGTTTTCAGTTGACCAGAATTTCTGGTTGACCCAAAATTGCTAATGTGTTATTATAGTAATTTTGAAAATGTAACCAAATACATGATTGAAATGTTTAACCACCACCAATAAGAAATAGAAGTTCATCTGAAGATCTCTGTCTTACTGTCATTTCTGATCCTCACAGGAGAGCTCAAACAGTGACCCTCAAGCACAATACAGTTAAAACAGAGAGATTTTACCTCTAAAGTTATGGTTCTGAACTTCTTTCCATGTATTATTAATAAATTTAAAATGTTCTTCTGATTATAGTGGAATGTTTTCTGATTGTATGTTCTCTAAAGGCAAAAAAAGAATTTAAAGGTCTAGAGTTATTAAGCAAGTTAAAAAAGAACATTGTTCTTCAAAAAACAGGATTATCTTTCCATTATAAGTTATATTCTGATGGGGAAAAAACAGCTGGAGTTAAACAGTAAGATTTTATTTATAAGAGAAAAGAATGACAGCTCAATTCACTTTAAAGGAAGTCACACCAAAAACTCATAAGAAAAGATTTTCTCCTTTGCAAATGTTCATATTGCTTTCTGAATCTTTTTCCAATTATGAGAACCAGAGAACACAGAGTGTTTTAGTGACATATTTGCTTTTGTTCACAGTGTGTTCACAATAATACTATAGATTTTGGGTCAATAGGCTGCAAATGAGATCTTAGAATCCTATTCTTAAAAGATATTTTTCCTTTCCTCTCCTCTCCTCTCCTTTCCTTTCCTTTTTCCTTCCTTTCCTTCTTTTTCTTTCTTTTTGTACTAGTGAGATAAAGGGACACAGAAAGGCAACTGTAATTTTTTGAAGCCAAATTTAGCCACTAATTGAAAATATTTACCTTCACTTTGAGAACCCTGGCTTAATTTGAGCCAACTGTCTGCTTTCCAGCATGTCTGCAATTTGACATTTTTTGAAACATGAACTAAGTACATATTAGCTCCCACTTCCCCTTTGGATATAAAGTGCAATTGGTGGATGAAGCAATTTTTGGAATACATATTAGTAAATTCTGACACATACATGTGCAGAGTTTTTTTTTTTTTTTTGGAGGGCATATTGGAGAGCTATGAGGATGCATGAGTGAATCCCACAACACATAATTGGCTTTATTATAATTGGACCCTAGAGAAAAACCAGTCTGCTGCAGCTTGCGACTTTTCTTCTGGGAATAGGAAAACCTTGGTTCCTTTCTTACCAGTTTCATTCCTATACATCTGTAGCTTCAATTTAAACTGCGGGGTTGTAGTACTGAAATATTTATTGGAAAAAAGTTAAACTTCATGGAACTAGTTCTTCATAAATCTGATCCTCTTTCATGAAGTTTTGCAATATTCAGAAATTATGTTTGCAAATACTGGGTACATATGTATACAAATGAAAAAAATGTTATATGTTGAAACTATTCCGGGAATGGGGGAGGGAGAAAAGCAAGAGAATGATAGAGGGGATGAATTCAAGTATGATATATTTAATATATTGTAAGAACTTTTGTAAATTCCACAACAACCCCACCCAGAACAACAATAAAAAATAAATAAATAAAAAGAAGTATTAAAAAAAGAAATTGCATTCTCATTTTATGGAGAAAACAAATCTATCTTGATAGTTTGTATGCAGTGTTTTTAAAGTTATTTTAGACATATGGAAAGGGAAGTAAAATAACTTCCAATTATAAACTATCAATCTGAGATTATTCATCAGAATAGACATGTTTAACTAGAGTCATCATCACTTTGAAGACCAGGATCTAAATTTTTCATGACGGATATATTGCTTACATTGGGTTGCACAATGTTCCTAGTTTTATGATTTCCCAAATGTAGAATGTTTAGATGATTGTTGTAAAAATCAATTCTCAGGGCTGGTGCAATGGCTCAAGTGGTAGAGCGCTTGTTTGCCTAGCAAGTGTGTGGGGCCCTGAGTTCAAACCCCATTGCCACCAGAAAAAAAAAAATCAGTTCTTATATCCATTATTGGAATAGTAAACAAGCTGGTGTCATTGTTGTGTTTTAAATAACCTTCATTGACAAACTTAGCTTCTTTTTAATTACTTTTTTTTTTCAAAATCCCAAATCCCTCTGTTCTTCAGCCTAACAAAGAGTTCACATTTGTCTTTTTGTCTATTTTATGAATGTGGCATTTTTTTCTCACTCTGGTGAAATTTTTAATGGCAGAAATCATATACTTTGAGCTCCTTATGCTGCACTATCTAGACTGGTACATGCCAATGGCTGTATATAACATTGTTGAATTTCTTTTTTAATTATCTATATTTTTTAAAAGTCAGTTATTTTTGGTCATTTTCTCTTTCCTATATATTCATAGACGGCTTTAAAAAATAGAATATTGTTCTTTAAGCAAGGTGGTGAAAAGTAAGAAACAAAATGAAACAAGTTTCACAAATAAGAGAAAACGAACTAGATTTTCACAAATCTAAGCACTAGCAAGACTTAACAAACAATAAAATAAAATTGCATTGTTTAGGAGAAAGCTTATAAGCAGAAAATTATCACTGCATAGTACTCTAAACACAAAATGACCAAATAGTTTAGGTAAATATACTGCTTGCAAGCTGGATATTAGGAACTTCAATAATTTCAAAATGCCTGAAGGGGATATCCTAATGAACACTGCAAAATAATACTCTCACATTTTTATTATCACTTTCTTCAAATTTGTTGTGGGTTTACTTCTGTAAAGGAAGCCATCTCTCAGATACAGATAGTCAAAACTAAGAATTATCAGATCATGACCACAAAAAAATAATTATTTAACTATTGCTTTATTTTAAAACCAGTTGAATGCTGGTCTACTCACACATCCTCCTACCTTTCTCCTCCTTCTTCTCTTGGTCCATAATCTTTGGTTTCTGTTAAACAGCCTATTCTTATACTGTTTGAACCTTGTCTTTCACCCACATACATCCTGCTGCTTTGCAGGTAACCATGACAATATTTCACAGCACTGAAGTTATTTGCCATATAAAATGCAACCATGCTGTCTAAAATTTATTATCAAACACACCTTTCCTGAAATATACACATGCACACAAGCAAATATCATATTAAAACTGCATGACATTTAGGAACTCTTAAAAGATAGAAGGTAAAGCCAAATGATTTAGTGAGTGGGAAGAGATCATGGTTTTTTTGCTAGAATCAAGTAAAAGCATATAGATCCTTGTAATACAAAAATAAGGTCTTAATTTTTTCTAAGTTATTCCAACTTCTTAAGTATCTGCTTCCCAAAGATTTATATTAGTAGGAATGTTTGCTAATTAATCATAACACCAAGGTTGGAGGTAGGTATATTTCCTAGTTTGTAATTTAAGATACAAAATTAGTAATAATTATTAGTTACTTAATATTTCTTTTTACAGAGAGATTCCTAGTGTTGCTTCCATGCACTGGTGTATTGCAACCCACATTGGTTCATCTCTGCCAGACCTCCTTGCTACTTCCTGGTCCTCTTCCTATAGAGGCCTCTGTCAGTTTAATATTACTATATTTGCTCTACTACATTAAGCACATCAACACCATTCAAGTTTTAGGTTTCCTTCCCTCTCCCTATTTCTCCTGTGCACTTACTCCCCTTAGTGTATGACCCATTTCCAATAATATTACTGCATTTGTTTTAGGTCTATAATCTGCATATGAGGGAGAATATGTGGTTTTTGGCCTTCTGAGCCTGGCTAATTCCACTTAAGATGATGTTCTCCAATTCCACCCATTTACATGGGAATGAGAAATTTTCATTCTTCTTTATGGCTGAGTAAAATTCCATTGTGTATAAATATCACATTTTTCTTAATCCATTTGTCAGTAGTGGGGCATCTTGGCTGTTTCCATAGCTTGGCTATTGTGAATAGTGCTGCAATAAGCATGTGTGCAGGTGCCTTTATGATGACCTGAGTTACATTCCTTCAGGTATACAACTAGGAGTGGTATTGTTGGATCATATAGCAGATCTATATTTAGTTTTTGGAGAAATCTCCACATTGTTTTCCAAAGTGGTTCTACTAGTTTACATTCCCCTCAGCAGTGTATGAGGGTTCCTATTTTCCCCTGCATCATCGCCAACATTTGTTATTGGTAGTGTTCTTGATACTAGCTATTCTAACAGGAGTGAAGTGGAATCTTAGTGTGGTTTTGATTTGCATTTCCTTTATGGCCAGAGATGGTGAGCATTTTTTCATGTGTTTTTTGGTCATTTGGACGTCTTCTTTTAGAAAAGTTCTATTTAGTTCATTTGCCCACTTCTTTACTGGTTCATTAATTTTTAGGGAGTTTAGTTTTTTGAGCTCCCAGTATGTTCTCTGGTTATCAGTCCTTTGTCTGACATGACTAGCAAATATTTTTCCCACTCTGTGAGTGGTCTTTTCAATTTAGAGACGATTTATTTTGTTGTGCAGAAGCTTTTTAATTTCATGTAGTACCATTTGTCCATCCTTTCTCTTTGTTGCTGGTCTGATAGAGTTCTACTGAAGAAGTCCTTGCCTATACCTATTGCTTCAAGGTATTCCCTGCTCTTTCATGCACTAACTGGAAGGTTTTGGTCTGATATTAAGGTCCTTAATCCACACTGAGTTTATACTAGTACAGGATGATAGGCATGGATCTACTTTCAATTTTCTGCAGGCAGATAACCACTTTTTCCTAGCAACATTTGTTGAAGAGGCTGTCTTTTCTCCATCGTATGTTTTTTGATGCCCTTGTCAAAAATAAGGTGGACATAGCTGTGTGGATTCATATCCAGGTCCTCTATTCTGTTCCACTGGTCTTCATATCTGTTTTTATGTCAGTACCATGCTGTTTTTATTGCTATGGGTCTGTATTATAATTTGAAATCAGGTATTAGGATATCTCCAAGCTTGCTCCTTTTGCTCAGTATTACCATGGCTATTTGTGGTCCTTTGTGTTTCCAAATGAACTTTAGGTTAGATTTTTCAATCTCCATGATGAATGTCATTGGTATTTTAATGGGAATTGCACTGAATGTGTAGATTGCTTTTGGTAGTATAGCCATTTTTACAATTTTGAATCTGCCAATCCATGGGCATGGGAGATCTTTACACCTTCTTTGGTCTTCCTTGATCTCTTTCTTCAGAGTTTTATAGTTCTCCTTAAGGAGGTCATTTACATCCTTTGTTAAGTTTATTTCTAGGTATTCAATTTTTTTTGAGGTCTATTGTAAATGGAATTGTTTTCTTATATTCTTTCTCAATTTGTTCACTGTTGTTGTATAGAAAGGCTACTGATTTTTGTAAGTTGATTTTGTATCCTGCTACATTGGTGAAACTGTTTATGGTGTCTAGGAGTGTTTTGGAGGAGTTTTGGGGGTCTTTGAAGCATAGGATCATGTCATCTGCAAATAGAGACTCCTTGCCCTGGCTAGGAGTTCCAGGACTATATTGAATAAGAGTGAGGAGACTGGGCATCCTTGCCTCATTCTTGACTTTAGGGGAAATGGTTTTAGTTTTTTCCCATCAAGTATGATGTTGACTATAGATTTGTCATATGTAGCCATTATAATGTTGAGGTACATTCCTTCTCTTCCTAGTTTTCCTTAAAGCTTTTATCATGAATTGGTGTTGAATCTTATCAAAGGCTTTTTCTGGATCTATTGAGATGATCAAGTGGTTTTTGTCTTTGCTTCTGTTAATGTGCTATATTACATTTACTGATTTGCATATGTTAACCATCCCTACATCCCTAGGAGGAAGCCAATGTGGTCATGGTGAATGATCTTTCTGATATGTTTCTGGACTCAGTTTGGCATTATTTTATTGAGGATTTTTGGATCGATGTTCATTAAAGAGATTGGCCTGTAGTTCTCCCTTTGGATGTGTCTGTGTCTATGTCTGTGTCTGGTTTGGGATGAGTGTAATGCTGCCTTCATAGAATGAGTTAGGCAGTGTTCCTCCCTTTCTGCTTCATGGAAAATTTTAAACAGTGTTGGCATTAGTTCTTCTTTGAAGGTCTCATGGAATTCAGCTGAGAATCCATCAGGTCCCAGAATTTTCTTTTTTGGGAGACTCTTTATTGCTGTTTCAATTTCATTATGTGTTATAGATTTGTTTAGGTGGTTAATATCCTCTTGGTTCAGTTTTGGATGGTCATAAGTATCTAGAAATTTGTCCTTTTCTTCAAAATTTTCCATTTTATTGAAATATAGCTTCTCAAAGTAATCTCTGATGATTCCCTGGATTTCCTTGGTGTTTGTTTTTTTTTTTTTAGTAGCAGTATTTTTTTTTATTCATTTATTCATATGCGCATACATTGTTTGGACCTTTTCTCCACTCTACCCCCTATCCCCTCACTTCCAGGCAGAACCTGTTCTGCCCTTTTCTCCAATTTTGTTGAAGAGTAGACATGAGCAATAATAAGAAAGACAAAGCATTTTTGCTAATTGAGATAAGAATAGCTATACAAAGAGATTCCTAGCATTGTTTCCATGCATAAGTGTATTACAACCCGAATTGATTCATCTATACCTGACCCCTTCACTACTTCCCGGTCACCTTCTTATATTGACCTTTGTCGTTATCTCCCTTTTTTCATTTCTGATTTTACTGATTTGGGTCTTTTCCATCCTCAGTTTAGTCAGATTTGCCAGGGACTTTTCAATCTTGTTTATTTTTTCAAAGAACCATCTTTTTGTTTTGTTGATTCTTTGTATGGTTTTTTGGGGTCTCTATTTCATTAATTTTGGCCTTTATTTTTATTATTTCTCTCCTTTTGCTTGTTTTGGGTTTTGCTTTTTCTTGCTTTCTTAGGAGTTTGAGATGTAGCATTAGGTTATTTATTTGAGATCTTTCTGACATTTTAATTTAATATATGCACTTAAGGCTATAAACTTTCTTCTTAAGACTACCTTTGCTGTGTCTCATAGGTTCTGGTAGGTGGTGTTTTCATTTTCATTAGCTTCCAGGCACCTTTTGATTTCCTCTCTTATTTCTTCTATGACCCACTGATTTAGCAATGTGTTATTCAGCTCCAATTATTTGTGTATTTTCTGCTGTTGTTTTTGTTATTGAGTTCTAGTTTTACTGCATCATGATCAGCTAGAATGCAGGGAGTTATTTCTATTTTCTTATATTTGCTGAGGCTTGTTTTGTGCCCTAAGATATGATCTATTTTGGAAAAAGTTCCATGGGCTGCTGAGAAGAATGTATATTGTGCTATTTTGGAAGAAGAATTCTGTAGATATCAGTTAGGTCCATTTGATTTATGGTGTCATTTAGTTCTAGGATTTGTTTGTCGATTTTTTGTTTGGATGACCTATCTATTGGTGATAGAGGGGTATTAAAGTCTCCCACTACCACTGTGTTGGAGTCTATATGTGCTTTTAAGTCCTTTAGTGTATGTTTGATGAAACTGGGTGCACTGACATTGGGTGCATATAGGTTGATAATTGTTAATTCCTTTAGATGTATTGCCCCTTTTACTAGTATGCAGTGTCCTTCTTTATCTCATTTGACTGATTTAAGTTTGAAGTCTACTTTGTCTGATGTAAGTACTGCTACTCCTGTTTGTTTGGGGCGGCATTGTCTTAGTAAATCTTCCAACCTTTCACCTTAAGCCAGTGTTTATTTCTGTCAATAAGGTGGAACTCTTGTAAACAAGAGATCTTCCTTTTTAATCCAGTTTGCCATAGTTACTTAATATTTCTAATCAAATCAAACCACTGTGGTATAGCATGAAGATGCTGGCCATGGAGTGCAAATTTCAAGATCAGTGCCTCACATGTATCACCTCGATCTCTGTGTTAATTTTCTCTTGTTGCTTTAACAAATTACCACAAATTTATTGGTTTAAAACATAAATAAGGCAGCACAAAGATACAGGAAGAATGAAGAACGATAGAGAGTTTAAATAATAATGGTATGTCTGCATAAACAACTGATTTTATAGGACAATAAAAACAATGCCTATGGAGTTCAAATGCTTGCTAATAATGACATGTAAATGAGAATGGCATCCATGGAGTTAACATGTCCCATGTCTTTGCATTACTGGGAGATGCTGAAAGTATTAGTGTATATTGACTTTAATAAGTCAGTGGCATAATCACTACAGTAACAACAAAAAGAATGATAAAATAATACACAATAATCAATCACATAAGACAGACAACATAAATAAAAAGAAAACACTTAATGAGTCAGGTATGGTAGCACATGCCTATAAGCTTAGCACATGGGAGGTAGAGACAGGAGGACTGAGTGTTCAAGGCCAGTCTGGGCTACATAATGAGACCCTATCTCAAAAACCAAAAACAAAGCAAACAAAAAAATCACCTGAAGAAAAAGCAGTTAATATTTTTAAAAATAGCAAGAAAGGAGGGAAAGGAAGCACAAAAAATTAAACAAATAGAATGCAGAGAATAACATAGATTCAAACACAAATATAGTAGTAGCCATAGTAAATAGAAATAGGCTAAATGCTCCAGTTAACAAACATCTGACTAGATTTAAAAATTTTTTTTTTAAATTCTGTTTGCAAAAGACATTCTTAAAAAAACAAATGATTGGGAGCTGGGGGTATAGTTCAGTGATAGAGTACTTTCTTAGCATGACCAAGGCCCTGGGTTTAACAGTCAATACTGCAAAGAAAAAAAAAAAGAAAAAAGAGAAAGAAAAACTACGCAAACCACAAATGTGCCATATCAGCCATATTAATGTATAGCAAAAAGCATTACTACCAACAAAAAGGATAGTAATTAAAGGTTTAATCCACTAGGATGTTAAAGTAATTCTAGACTTTGATAAACCTAAACATTGTCTCAAGATACAAAACAAAAACATGTAAAAATAGTACATTCCCAGTTTGAGAAACCATTTAACACATATTCCTTTGTAACCAGCAGAACAGATAAAACTCAGTAAGGACCGAGAATATTTGAACAATATGGCAAACATAGTGGACCTGATTAAGATTCCTTACACAACTCATGCTCTTTTTGAGCTCACACAGATCATGTAACAAAATTGGCCAAATGCTGGTCCAAGCAAGTGTGTCAACATTCTTCACAGGACTAAAATGACACTGCTATTTTTGAACACAGAGCTATGGATCTAGAAGTCAAGGACAAAAAGAAGATCAGAAAATCCCCATAGGTTTAGAAATTAATAGCCATATTCTTTAAAAGAAAAAGTCTCAAAGGAAAAATCACAACTGAAATTTAGAAAATATTCTAAACAGTGATAGTGAAACACTTCCTATCAGAACATACGGGATGTGACTAGGGCCACACTTATAAAGAAACTTGTAGAGAAGAAAAAAGGCTGAGAACACAATACTGTGACATCCTCTGCAGAGGCAGTCAGGGCACAAGGCACTCTGATCTTGGATTCTAAATTCAGTTTCTCATTAAAAAAACATCCTTCATCCAAATCCCATCAGAAATCTTCCTTTTTTTTTTTTTGCAAAACTGAGAATTGACCTCAAGGCCTATACTTGAGCCACTCCACCAGCCTTTTACTTGTGATGGGTTTTTTCGAGATAGGGTCTCACGAGCTATTTGCCCAGGCTGGTTTCAAACCACAATCCTCCTGATCTCTGCCTCCTGAAGTAGCTAGGATTACAGCTGTGAGCCACTGTCACCCAGCAATCCTCCTTGATTTCAGATCTGAGGTGGGAAATGAGATATCCTGCTGTGCCTAAAAGTATGAAGATTCTCTAAGACCAATGATATTCTAAAGAGCAAAGCTTAGGTTTATGGATTATAAACACTGGATGACAAATTCTCTAACCTTACTGATGAGAGACAAAGATGAAAGGAGGGCAGGAACAACAGGGCAATGAGAAACCTTATATTTAGAAAAAAAAGTCACTTAAATGTAGACACAATCACAGAATGAGAACAATAACCCATTCTGCAACTCACAATGTAATAACTAATGCAGGAAAGAATCATCAATCAATGTTTAAGCCATTCAGTGAAAATTGTTTGGGAACAGGACATTCACAGCCCTCAAAATATTAGCCCACAGATGACTTATCAGTTACAAAGTCATAGCTTTTCACAGTGAAGTAATAAGGCAGTCACCATTTCAAACAAGTGATCAAATTTTGCCTGACTAAAACTGGGCAACCTGACATTATGTACCTCAAGCACTGAAGCAATAAAAAGTACACATCATTGCCTGAGAAGGATCCTTGCCAAGAAATTATCTAACTTGAATCTAATCATGTGAAAAGCACTCAGACACATCCAAAATGAGGGGAATTCTATGAGACAGCTGGCCTGGACTCTTCAATAAAATAGTCAGTGTCATGAAGAACAAAGTCAATCTAGATTAAAAGAGACTAAAGAGATAAGACAACCAAAGCATAATGTGTAACTTTCACTGGATCCCTTATCAAGGGGCAAGGGTGGGAGTAAATAGCTATAAAAGACAGTTTGGGAGACAGGAAATTTTCATTTGGACTCTACGTTGATTATACAGAATTATTTTTAATTTTCTTACAGATAAAAAATGATTGTATTAGTGATTATATTCTTTTAAATTGCTGCTGTAACAAATTACCCCAAATTTGGTTCCAAACAACACAGATTTATTATTTTACAGCTATAGAGTTTAGAAATCTGACATGCACCTCACTGAGCTAAAATGAAAATATTGACAGGGCTATGCCAGGTTCCTTTCAGGAAGCTCTAAGGGAAAATTCATTTCCTTAACCTTTTTCAGCTTTTCGAGGCCACTACCATTCATGGCTCTGTGATTCTTTATCTGCCTTCGAAGTTAGCAGTGCTACATCTCTCAATCAGTATTCATTCCAGACTCATACCTTCTTCTGACCACAGCAGGGCAAAGTTTTCTCCTTTGAAGGATCTTTGTAATGCAATAGGCTCACCATGATAATCTAGAATAATTTTCCCAACTCAAGGCCCTTACTTTAATTGCACCTGCAAAGTTCTCTTTGCCATTCAATTTTACTCTTCCCAGGTTCTGGGTCATAGGTCATGAATCTTTGGGAAAAGATTTTACTCTGTCTACCTCAAATGTATTGTAGCTATTGAGGAATTTTTATTCTTTAGAAGAATCATGTTTATTGTTTTATCAGTGAATCTGTAACTTAAATATATAAGTAAGTTTGTTTGTGTGTGATTATCAACTGTAGCAAAATGTTAACAGCAGTTCAATCTAGACGGAGGGGGTCACAGTTGATTTTGATCTGCTTCAATTTTTCTACAGGTTTAAAATTTTCAAGGGCTGGAGATGTAGCTCAGTGCAAGAGTGCTTGTCAAGCATGTGTAAGCCCTGGGTTTCATCCTTAGCAACCCACACACACACAAAGAAGGATGCTGTTGGACTTTTTTTAGTTCAAAGACGTTATATCTACTTTAGAGGTGATTTGATGTGGGCTTTGGGATTGATTTGATGTAGAGAAGGGGGGGTTAACTCAATAAATCTTATCTGTAGAGAAAGCTTACTAAAATGAGCAAAAAGTTCTCATTGGTTTGTAAGTTTTGTTTTAATGCAGTTACTTATATTGCTGAGAAAGAAAGGTATCTGGTAGTTTGCAGGAGACACGGTGACCTTGTTTCTGTCTGTAGATAAAATTATGACGTGGCCTTATTTTGTCTCATTTTATCATGATCTCAGACTGAACTTCTCTGATGTTTATATTCCTTGAGAATGCTTGTTTTCAGAAGGACGGCAGCACAGCCAGCCCAGCCATGAGCTGCAGGCACCTTCTGCTGGCCCATGTCCTCACTGCAAATTGCAGGCCAGTTTTTAGGATGTCAGGGGCTGCTTTTGTTCCCCTGATTTTTCTAAAATCAAGGCTCAAAACATAGTAATGAATGAGCTAGTTTTGCCTCAGTGAAAACTCTTACGAGAGAATATAGTCCTTAAAAATGGGATGAATATTTCAAAGAAAATGAGCATTATTCACCCTCATGCATTCATTTGACAAATATATTTTCAAGGTGGTAGAGAGTACTGAGTAGCCCTGAGGGGAGTATAAAGATGAATAAGGGACAATGATTATCTTCTTTAAAACTTATACTTTGGTCATATACATGATAGATATTTCAAACTTGGACCATTTATTATAAACAAAGAAACACTATCAGCATGTTTATTAACTAAATATTTGCTTAAAGTTGAGTTCTAAATAATCACATGTGGTAACTTAACCTTGAGAACATTTTTAGAGAATCTTTATAGACTTATTTAGCTTGGTACATACATATTGTGAAATTCATATACTTATCCCCCACAGACTCTTATTAAGGTTACTATACACTGAGTTGTCAGTAGAAATAAATATATGATGGGACTTAACTAAAGAAATCAGTGTTAAATAATGCATCACTAATAGCTGCTTCCCATGAGGATTATCCAGCCTCACAGTCCTTAGCAAGCTATGCATTTACATTGATAGATGAATGATATAAAATCAGAGTTTATGCAAACTTAGAGGTTCAGGTAAATAAATATTTCTTAGTAAATTTTTCCTCAATAAGCTGTATCAAAATGTGATGACCAGACCCACTGTTCCTAGTGCTGTTGTCATTGCCTTTTATATTCAATACCTACAGTCTTTTGAAATAGTTCCCAGGGGAAAGCACACCTCTTAAATGTACTGCTAACAAAAGTAATTGATATGCAGAAAGATAGCCATTTGAATCACAGGCACAGTCACTTTATTAGTTGCCCTACAGAGGTGTATTTGAGAAATTTTCTTTGAACTGAAAAAAGTCCAACTTACTCAGAATGAATGAAAGAGTTATTCTTGGTTTATGGTCACTGTCACTCCCAACAGAGTTGGAACTTCAGTCACTTTAATTTAGCCTTTATATGCAGTATCTATTTCCAACTTGGATTTTTTTTTAACTGTTGAGTGTAGAAAATTTCCTATTATTCTTGATACTACTTTTCAGTCATTGAATTTTTGAATACTGCCACAGACCTGCCCTCTCTCTAGTCTCTTTCCTAGGTAGTGGCCATATGAATGTTAAAACTGCACCACAAGTCTCTGAAGTCCTATTAATTTTTACTTCTATTATTTCTGTTGCTCTGTCCTACAGCTCACTGGTTCTTTCCTCTCTGCCTGCCACTCTGCTCTTGAATCTCTACACTGAGCTTTTTTATTCCAGTTACTGTCTGCTTCAGTTTAAAATTTCCATTTGGTTCTTTTTTTTTTTCCTTCTATTTTCTTGCTATGACTATTCTTTTCTGAAACTTTCTACATGTATTTGTTTCAAGTGTGTTTTAATGTAATACTTATTGAAATAGTTTTAAAATTTCTGTTTTAAAGGTTTGGCAAGTATTTCTAACATATTTCTCATTTTGATATTTATATTAACTGTCTTTTTTTAATTCAAATTGTAACTTTCCAGTTTCTAAATATGATATGCGATATTTTTCTTTAAAGTAAAACTTAAATATTTGGGGTATTATGTTATGAGACTCTGGATTTCATAGTTGACTTTCTCTGATGCTGCCACTTTGTTACTGCCGGGTAGGAGAAAAGCCCAGCTCTCACTCAGACCCCACAGAAACCGGTTCTGCTGGTGAAGGTGGAATTCTGGTTCCCTTCCAGATTTGTACAAATACAGGGGTAAGAGTGCTTCTTTACTGCTGGATGAGGTAGGAATCTAGCCTCCACTGACATCAGGAAAGTAAGAGTGGCCTCTTCAGAAGTCCTATTCTGACACTATCCTGATGAAGAGGAGAAAGGACACTTAGTTAAAGCAGCAGGTGATGGAAGACTGTCAGTACATTTGTGCTGCTATAACAGAATGCCCAAGACTGGGCAACTTCTTAAAGTTTTGAGCTTGAGAAGCTCAAGATCAAGGGACCCACATCTGGGGAGGCCTTGTATCATCTCATGATGGAAATCTGAAGAGCAAAAGTCTACACACAAAAGAGAAGTTAGGAGGGAGGAGCAGAGAAAGTTATTGAACTCATGCTTTTATCTAGAAATTAGTATTAATCTATTCATGAAGGGAGAGCCGTGGTGAGCTAATCACCTCTGAAAGGTTTCACCTCCCTGTCCTGCTGTACTGGGAATTCAATTGCCCACAATGAACTTTGGGGAACACATTTAAACCATAGTAAAGACCATGGTGCCACATGGTCTCCACTGACACTGTGGGGAGAGGCATTCTTTCTGCACAGTGGGAAGAAAGTTCCAGCTCCCTACTTGGCCTTCTTTGAATCTGGAAAAGTGGCTCAGGCAACCTGTTACAGCCTGGGATGGTGGAAGTCTAAGCTCTCCATTTGGTCTTTGGTGTCATGGAAGTAGCATTGAGCTACAGTGATTTCTCTGCCATTTGCCTAAAGTCAAGCAGTTATTGCTTTTATAAAATGTTTGTTATTGCTAAGCTGCTCATTTCCCAGTCAGTTTGCAACAGAAAACAGGCTTTTGTTAGGATACTTTGTCTGCTTTTCTATTTATAATCCCAGTTTGCTGTTTTCCAGCACCCCATCTGGGATATATGAGGAAAAAAGAAAACTCAGGCAATATCCAAAGTAAGTAAAGTCAACATACAGTAGTGATCCCTGCGTACCTATGTTTATAAGCAGCACTATTCACAATAGCCAAACTATGGAATCAAACTTTGTACTCATCAACAGTTGAATGGATGAAGAAAATGTGGTACCAATTTGATTTGCAAAACTGTTGACTTTATATGTATCACTCTATAGAAACTTGCTCCAGTATGTCATTGTGCCCTTCTCCATCCTGAACTGGTGAAGCAAAGCCACCAACATATCACACTAGTGACTGTACCTGCAAACACAAGAAAAGAATAGAAAAATGCCTTCCAGTAAGGAAAACGAGAGTTGGAGTGATATAGCTACATTTCAAATATAGAGATAAGAAAGAGGAGTAGCTCAAGTGATAACATCACCTGCCTAGCAAGGGGGAGGTCCTGAGTTCAAACACCAGTACTAAAACAACAACAAAAAAAATCCAAAAAATTTTAAGAAAATGTCTTCAGTTCCCAGCACCACCTGATTAGTCAGAGAACTTGAAATTAAGGAAAGATAGTCTTTTGAATATTCTAGGGCATAACAGGAAAAGGCAACTTACATTCTTCTGACTTACCCCATGACCCTTACACCCTATCAAAAACTTCACATTCCAGAGAGCTGAAGAAAAACCCTACAGTGGTGACTCCCAAGACAATTCAGGCTTTAACCTATGACTAGAACAGCATGAGAGGATAAACATGGCACTTTCCAAATTAAAACAATTTCCTAATCTTTTAGAAATATTTGTGTTCAATGAAAGCTTTTGATTAATAGGTGAGAGGGAGGAGATAAGAAAGAATAATAGAGTGGGCTAATCTGATTAAAGTTCAATATATTCATGGGTCAAATACCATGGTGAAACCCCTGTGAACAAGGAATATGCTCTTGATGAATGAAAGACTGGAGCATGAAATAGATCTCATTGTGGGGTGGGTACTACTAGGAGGGGAGAGAGTTAATGGAGAAGGGGAAGGCAAGTGAATATGGTCAATGTATTTTAAATACTTATATGAAAACAGAGTAATGAAACTTGCTGAACTTACTTTAAGTAAGGATGTCAGAGGTGAGGGACAATGATGGAGGGGATGAAGCTAACCAAGATGCTTTGTAAATATGTATGAAAATGTGAATATGAAACTCTCCAGTACAACCAATATGTGCTAATAAAAATGTTTAAAAAAAGAAAATGTGGTTTATATGCACATTCTTCTTTATTCAACCATAAAGAAGAATGAAATTTTGTTTGCAGGAAAATGAATGGAATTGGAGAGCATTCTGTTAAGCAAGATAAGCCAAGCTCAGAAGGACAAATACTGCATGTTTTAACTCATATGGGAAATTTAGACCTAAAAAGTATGAATGACAGGAGTATAAAATAGGGACTGTTTGGGGATAGGAGCCAGTGGGAGGGGAGAAGGCGAAAGAAGGGATAAAAGGAAAGTGAATATGATTGAAATACTTTATATACATGTATGAAATAAAATAATGAAACTTACTAAAAATTATTTTTAAAAAAGAGGCAGGGGACAAGAAGGGGAAATTTAATCAAAGTACATTGTATTCATGTATGGAAATATCACAATGAAATCCCACTGTACAATTAACATATGCTGATTTTTAAAAAAGAAAAGGAAAACCCAGGGACTATACTACTATGCTTCTTTTCTGGTGCCCAGATCTCTAATTGTTTCATCTTCACTTCACCTTTCAATCTTAATTATGTTTGTTTTATGTAATGTAGAGGATTTTTTTTTGGCAGTACTGGAGGCTAATCTCAGCATCTCATCATTGCTAAGCAGGTACTCTACCTCTTGAGCCACTCTGCCAACCCTTTTGAGGGTCTCACTTTATGCCTAGGCCTGCCTGACCATGATCCTCTTATTTAAGCTTCCTTGTGATGCTGGGAGGACAAGAGTGTACCACTGTGCCCAGCCACTGATTGAGATTGGGTCTCATGAACCGTTTTCCCAGGCTGGACTGGAACTGTGATTCTCCCAATCTCCACCTCCCAGGTTGCTAGGATTTATAGGATTTTTAATTATAATTAATGGGATAAGTATCCATAAATGGGAGTCCAAAAATAAATTTATTTTGTATGTTCAAATTTATAGTACTTGTATTTTAAACAAGTTTAGTAAATACTTACATCTAATACAAATTTTATCGATGAGGGCAGTGAGACTATTTTATGAGAAGATGGCAGCCTCCCATGACTTTGTGAGTCCAATTTATTTGAGTAGAGTTTCTCAACATTGCACTGAGGAAGGTTTTTTTGACACAAATAACAGCAACCTTGATATTCCTTTTTATTCGTGTATGACCCATAAATGACCTGCTACCTGCAAAGTTGCATTGGGTCACGGTCACACCTATTTATTTACAAGTTGCTTATGGAAACATTTGCAGAGCAGTGACATGGTTAAATAATTGTGACAAAACCTTTATGCCTGCAAAGCTGAAAATATTGGCTATCTTCCCTATAAGAAAAAGTATTTTTCAATCAGTTTTAAGTGTGTCACCTTTCGATCATGAAACTCCTATGCCAATTCAATGCAGAAATAGGACTGAAGAATCAAGACATATAGTAAAAGTGAATTACTAACTACATTTAATAATTTACTATTTTAGTCAATAATTGGGTCCTCATCCATTTAAATATTCACTAACTAGTTTGCTTTTTTTTTTCTTTAATACTGTGGATTAATGAAAATAATACAGGCCTGACTCTGATCTCAGAAAACCAAAATATTTCAAAGTCCATTTATTAAAACAAGTTTTGTTTTCTTTATTCATTTGTTCATATGTGCATACATTGTTTGGGCCATTTCTTCCCCATGCCCCTTGCCCCCTCCTTCTACCCCTCACCTCCCTTGCTTCCAGACAGAAACTTTTCTGCCCTTTTCTCCAATTTTGTTGGAGTAGACATAAACAATAATAAGAAAGACAAAGTGTTTTTGCTAGTTGAGATAAGGATAGCTATACAGAGAGATTCCTAGCATTGCTTCCATGCACAAGTGTATTACAACCCTAATTGATTCATCTCTACCTGACCTCTTCACTATTTCCCAGTCACCTTCTCATAGTGACCTCTGTCATTTTAAGGTTACTGTATTAGCTCCTCTACAGTGGGGACATCAAATACTTTCAAGTTTTGGGTTTTCCTACCTATCCCCATTCCTCCTGTATGTGTTCTTTCCTTAGTGTGTGACCCATGACCAATAATATTTCCGCATTTGTTTTAAATCTAAAGTTTTCCCATGAGGGAGAACATATGATTTTTGGCTTTCTGAGCCTGGCTATCTTTATTTAAGATGATGTTCTCTGGTTCCATCCACTTACTTGCAAATGATAAATTTTCACTCTTCTTCATGGCTGAGTAAAATTGCATTTTATATAAAAACCACATTTTTTCTTAATCCATTTATCAGTGTTGGGGCATCTTGGCTGTTTCCATAACTTGGCTATTGTGAATAGTGCTGCAATAAACATGGGTGTGCAGGTGCCTCTGGAATAACCTGAGTTGCATTCCTTTGGGTATATCCCTAGGAGTGGTATTGCTGGATCATATGGCAGATCTATGTTTAGCTTTTTAAGAAGCCTCCATATCGTTTTCCAGAGTGGTTGCACCAGCTTGCATTCCTACCAGCAGTGTATGAGGGTTCCTTTTTCCCCACATCCTCACCAACATTTGTGTTGGTGGTGTTTTTGATGATGGCTATTCTAACAGGAGTATGGTAGTATCTTAGTGTGGTTTTGATTTGCATTTCCTTTATGGCTGGAGATGGTGAGCATTTTTTCATGTGTTTTTTTTTTGGCCATTTGAATTTCTTCTTTTGAAAAAGTTCTGTTTAGTTCAGTTGCCCATTTCTTTATTGGTTCATTGATTTGGGGAAAGTTTAATTTTTTGAGCTCCCTGTATTTTCTGGTTATCAGTCCTTTGTCTGATATGTAGCTAGCTAATATTTTCTCCCACTCTGTAGGTGATCTCTTTAGCTTAGAGACCATTTCTTTTGTTGTTCAGAAGCTTTTTAATTTTATATAGTCCCATTTGTCCATCCTTTCTCTTAGTTACTGAGCTGATAGAGTTCTACTGAGGAAGTCCTTGCCTATACCTATTGCTTCCAGGGTATTCCCTACTCTTTCATGTACTAACTGCAAGGTTTCAGGTCTGATATTGAGGTCCTTAATCCACTTTGAGTTGACACTAGTATAGGATGATAAGCATGGATCTAGTTTCAATTTCCTGTAGGCAAATAACCACTTTTTCCCAGCAACATTTGTTGAAGAGACTATCTTTTCTCCATAGTATGTTTTGGGTGCCTTTGTCAAAAATAAGGTTGGTAATTCTGTGTAGATTCATATCCGGATCCTCTATTCTGTTCCACTGGTCTTCATGTCTGTTTTTGTGCCAATGCCATGCTGTTTTTATTGCTATTGCTTTGTAATATAGTTTGAAGTCAGGTATTGTGATACCTCCAGCATTGCTCTTTTTGCTGAGTATTGCCTTGGCTACTCATGGTCTCTTGTGTTTCCAAATGAACTTTAGGGTAGATATTTCAATCTATGTGATGAATGTCATTAGGATTTTGATGGGAATTGTGTTGAACATGTAGATTGCTTTTGGTACTGTAGCCATTTTTACTATGTTGATTACACCAATCCATGAACATGGATGATCTTTCTACCTTCTGTAGTCTTCTTCAATCTCTTTCTTCAGGGATTTGTAGTTCTCTTTGAACAGGTCATTCACATCCTTTGTTATGTTTACGCCTAGGTATTTTTTTGAGCCTATTATAAATGGAATTGTTTCCATATATCCTTTTTCAATTTGTTCATTGTTGGTATATAGAAAAGCTAATGATTTTTGTAAGTTGATTTTGTATCCTACCACTTTACTGAAGCTGTTTATGGTGTCTAGGAGTTTTTGGGTCTTTAAGATGTAGGATCATGTCATCTGCAGATAGGGATATTTCAACCATTTCTTTACCTATTTGTATTCCTTTTATTTGTTCTTCTTGTCTAATTGCTCTGGCTAGGAATTCCACTACTATGTTGAATAGGAGTAGGGAAAGTGGGCACCCTTCTCTTGTTCCTGATTTTAGAGGAAATGGTTTCAGTTTTTCTCCATTAAGTATGATGTTGGCTGTAGGTTTGTCATATATAGCCTTTACAATATTGAGTTACATTCCTTCTATTCTTAGTTTTCTTAGAGCTTTTATCATGAAGTGGTGTTGGATCTTATCAAAGGCTAGGCTTTTTCTGCATCTGTTATAGATCTATTTAGGTGGCTAATATCCTCTGGTTCCTTTTGGATGGTCATAAGTATCTAGAAATTTGTCCATTTCTTCAAGATTTTCAAATTTATTGGAATATAGGTTCTCAAAGTGGTATCTGATGATTCCCTGGATTTCCATGGTGTTTGTTGTTATCTCCCCTTTTGCATTTCTGATTTTACTGATTTTGGTTTTTTCTCTCCTCATTTCAGTCAGATTTGCCAGGGATCTAGCAATCTTGTTTATTTTTTCAAAGAACAACTTTTTGTTTCATTGATTCTCTGTATGGTATTTATTTTGGCTCTTATTTTTATTAGTTCTCTCCTGCTTGTTTTGGGTTTCTCTTTTTTTTTTTCTAGGAGTTTGAGATGTAGCATTATGTCATTAATTTGAGATTTTTCTGTCCTTTTAATACATGCAGTGTTGGCTATAAACTTTCCTCTTAGGACTGTCTTTGTTGTGTCCCATAGGTTCTGGTAGGCCATGTTTTCATTTTCATTAACTTCCAGGAACCTTTTAATGTCTTCTGTTATGTCATCAATGACCCATTGATCATTGAGCAATGTGTTGTTCAGCTTCCAATTGTTTGCATGTTTTTACTGTTTTTGTTGTTGTTGTCGATTTCTAGTTTTAATGCATTATGATCAGATAGAATGCATGGGGTTATTTGTATTTTCTTATATTTGCTGAGGCTTGCTTAGTGCCCAAAGATATGATCAGTTTTGGAGAAGGTTCCATGGGCTGCTGAGAAGAATGTGTATTGTGTAGAAATTGGATGAAATATTCTGTAGACATCACCTAGGTCCATTTGATCTATGCTGTAATTTAGTTCTAGAATTTCTTTATTGAGTTTTTGTTTGGATGACCTATCTATTGGTGATGGGGGGTATTAAAGCTTCCCACTACCACTGTGTTGGAGTCTATATGTACTTTTAGGTCCTTCAGAGTATGTTTAATGAAATTGGGTGCACTGATATTGGGTGCATATTATCTCATTGATCAATGTAAGTTTGAAGTCTACTTTGTCTGAGATAGTATTACCACTCCTGCCTGTCTTTAGGGACCATTGGCTTGGTAAATCTTCTTCCAGCCTTTCACACTAAGCCAGAGCTTGTTTCTGTCAATGAGATGAGTCTCCTATGAACAACAAATGGTTGGATTTTCCTTTTTTAATCCAGTTTGCAAAATGGTGTCTTTTGATGGGGGAGTTGAGTCCATTGACACTCAGTGTTGATATTGATAGGTGTGTGGTGATTCCTGTCATTTAGTTGTTTTTGTTGTTTAAGGGTTTGATTGTGTGCAGCTGAATCAGTGTTACTCTCTGATTCCTTGTGTTTTCTTCTTCTATGGTTTGGTATTGCCTGTCCTCTCATGGTTTTGTTTGCTTTCATTTTCTGTGTGTAGAATTCCTTGGCGAATCTTTTGTAATGGTGGATTGGTGGTCATATATTGTTTTAAATTCTGCTTATCATGGAAGACTTTTATTTCTCCATCTATTTTGAATTGTAATTTTGCTGGGTAGAGTATCTTAGGGTTGAAGTTATTTTCATTCAGTGCCCAGAATACCTCACTCCATACCCTTCTTACTTTTAAGAGGTTTCCATTGAGAAATCTACTGTGATTTTGATGGGTTTACCTTTGTGTATTATTTGTTTTTTCTCTCTTACAGTCTTCAATATTCTTTCTTTATTTTCTGTGCTTGTTTTTTTAAAGATAATATGTAGTGGGGCATTTCTATTTTGGTCAAGTCTGTTTGGTGTCCTGGAGGCTTCCTGTAACTGAATGGACATAACTTTGTCTAGATTTGGGAAATATTCTGTTATTATTTTATTGAATATATTACAAATCTCTTTGCTTAGACCTCTTCTCCTTCAGTGCCCATGATTCTCAGGTTTGGTCTTTTGATGAAGTTGGTGAGTTCTTACATATTCCTTTTGCAGGACTTGAGTTGTTTGACTAATAGCTCTTCAGTTTTTCCTTTAATTTCCATTTTATCTTCAAGTTCTGAGATTCTTTCTTCTGCTTATTCTAGTCTGCTGGAGTGGCCTTCCACTGTGTTTTGTATTTCTGTTTCATTCTTTTTTCTGAGGTTTTCCATATTCTGGGTCACTTCCTTTTTAATATTGTCTCTTTTCATCTTTAATTCATTTATCTCTCTATATTGTTCTCTGTTTCACTTTGGTGTTTATTTAGGGCTACTATGAGTTCATTTATTTGTTTCTGTGTCTTCTCATATTCTTCATTTTTGGTGTCTTGAAATTTCTTCAGTTCCTCTTGTACATTTTGGTTAATTGTGTGTAGTATCATCTCCATGAAATTCTCAGTGATTACTTGCAGGATTTCTTTTTAAGGGTTTTCTTGTGGACATCATTGTGTTCCTTGGTGTCATTTATCTTTGTTTTGTTGGAGTCTGGAACTGGGTATCCATTTTCTTCATTTCCCTCTGAATCCTATATTAAATTATTTTTGGGGGGAGAATGGTTTTCATCCCTTTTTCTTCTACCCATCACTACACTTGGTACTGTACAACTATGTTCTTGATAGGCTAGTTAGTGTTTTCAGTCACTTGTTTTCTTTCCCTTGATTTAATTTTTGTTTTGTGGCTATCTTGGGTTTTTAGCTAAGTTGGTGTGCTATTTCTGTCCCTGGTCTGGGTGTAATTTAGCATTAATTGATTCATAGGTCTAGTACCCGACCAGTAGTTTATGTGTTATATCCCTTGGTGGTAATATCTATAAGCAGTTGGAGTTGGGGGGTTAATGTTTGTAATGCTAGCTATAGAAATTTGGGGAGTTGGATAGGGTGGCACTAAAAGTGGAGATAGGAAGTGGGGTGGGCAAGCGGGGAAAGCAGTGCGGGGGCTGCTGTTTTTGTGGTCTTTGTGTGTGTTTGGGTATATTTCTGTTGTTGCAGAAGAGGGTGTTTGTGTTAGGGATTACAGAGCTTTGGGGTTGTGTGAAGTTAGTATAATAGGTTGTTCAGTGGGTGATGAGTATGAAGGAGGGAGGGGTAGTCTGGTGACAAGATGGGGAGAATTGGACAGGAAGGTGAGTGCTGGGGGAAGAGAGTGGGAGAGGGGGAAAGAATGAGTTGTTGGAGAGGAGAGCAATGGGTTTTAGCACAGGAGAAGGATGGAGAGTGAAGGGGTGAGAGTAGGGATGAGAGGATGTTGATGGTAAATTTGATAGTATAGAAAGAGAAAAGAAAAAAAAAGATAATAGGAGTAAAAGTAAAAGTAGAATACCCACAATAATAAAACTAACAAACAAAACAACAACAACAAAAAAGAAATCAACAGAGATGGACAAATAAACAAGAAACAAAACAAATAAACAAAAAAACTTCAGGTTCAGGAACAATAGAATTTCAGTCTTAGATGAAGTTCTGGTGTTACTCCTCCAGCATCCAGTCCTGTGTTGGCATTTGAGCAGAAGCTCTGCTGTAGTCTTGCCAAGTGGTTGGTTTGCAGTGTTTTGTTCTGTCTTTCAGCTGCAGCTGCTTGGTCAGCTCTTCCCCCAGTGAGGTGTGGTAGTTTAAGTTTTCATGCTGTCCTCAGGTTCAGGAGATCAGCTCTGTAGTCCACTAGTTGTCCTGCTTTGGAAGCAGCTTTTCATTGTGCTTGTTTACTGGGAGCTTGTTTCTTTGCTTTGCCCCTTTTCTCTGGGGCAGGGTTAGGGTTCTGTCAGCTGACACCTGCTGTCAGCATGTTGCGATGGTTCACTGTTTATTTTTTAATTTTGTGGAGCAGTTTGATTTGGGTGCTGCTCACTGGCTCAAGAGATGATCTTTGTGATCCACTACCTGCCCTGCTTCAGGGAGTGGCTTATCACTTGCCCACTCTTGGCCTTTCTATCTTTCCAGTGTTTGTTTACTGGTAGTTTGCGGAGGTTATCTCCTTGCCTCTCCCCACTTCTCCAGTGCACTTTAAGCCATCTCATCCCTTCCTGCAATCTCACCCCTTGCCCTGTGTGCTAGATTTCAGTTTGCTGTTTATTGTTCAGGTTTTTTTTTTTTTTTGAGGGGAGTGGTCAGTCTGCCCAGGGGGCTATGCTGGTTTATCCTGGGGGTGGCTGGGAGCATTCCGCGTGACTCTTGGCACTCACCTGTTTGGTCTGTTGAGTGTCTCACAGGCAAGTTTGGAGCCTGCAGTGGTGGTGGTGGTGTCTGGTGGCAGCAGTCCTCCTGTTTTTTTCAGTGTAACATAGCATGGAGAAGCTTTCCACAGACTAAGGGTTCAGGGTGTAGAAGTTTTGATTCTCCTTGCCAAGTATGGCTCCAGGGTCTCAGCAAGGTTTTGGAGTCACGAAGCTTACACCATCTGGTTCCACACCCTAACCGCCATCCTGGATCCATCTTAAAACATGTTAAGTCTAACAATTTAGGCTGGTTTAAATGCTTATACTTTACAATGTCAGTTGAAATGTTTGGTGTCCAGAGTCTGTAGTGCACAATGGGGTTTTTCTGAGTAACATATAAAGGAGTGCAACTACGCTGTGAGAAGTATGATAAACATGAAGAAAAACAGAAACACTGTGGGAATAACTGCTATTTTTTCCACTAAGTCTGCACAGAACATATGAGGAGTAGCTATCAAACTGTTTTGAATTAAAAAGTGTGAAGTAGGGGGAAACTGATCACAGATAAGTTCAGATAAGTCTCATGGATCAGACCATATAGGTCCTCATTTACCATGGTATAAAAACTTAGATTATGAATGAATTGAGCAGCTCATGGAGGACCTAGGGCAGGATTACATGATGTAACCAAGGTTTTAAAAGCAACACTTCAGATGATGAATATTGTTTGGCCTGTAGGAAAGCAATAAAAGGAAAGGGATACCAGTTACAGAGCTATTACCATAGTCCAGGTAAGCAATAATAACATTGGTTTGGGCTGGAGTGGTGTATACCGAGAGTATGCTTGGCCTTGGCCTCTGGTTCTTGAGAAGCAGCCTCTAAATCTGTGCAATTTCCTGAATGATAGGAATGTCTTTCTTTTCTTGGTCATTTGTGCTAACCACATGACTCATGGCAGGCCCATACAGTTTAATCTAGCAAAAATAACTTCAAATGGTGGCTGTCCAGGCCAGAAAGACCAATCATCTGATTAGAAGGTTCAGGTTTTGAGCCACATATAAGCCTGACCTCTAGGGAAGGAATGGAGGGTTAGAGATTGATTTCAACCACGTGGCCAAGAATTCAATCATTCACACCTATAATGAAACCCCAGTGAAATCTCTGGATCCATGGCTCAACTCCCTCATGGCAATACTGTGTATATTTTTTACATGTTGATATGCTAGTTAGGTGCTATGTTCTGACCCCACATGGAGAAGACAAAGGAAGCTTTGCACTGGAACCCTCCCATAACCCACCCCATGTCTCTTCTTTTGACTGGTCCTGGCTTGTAGCCTTTTTTCTATAATAAAGTTGTAATAGGAAGTATTGAGTTGTCTTGAACACTGACATGTTCTAGAGAAATACCAAACCTGAAGAGGTAGTGGGAACCCCCAAATTTGTAACTAATTGGTCAGAAGTGAAGGTGACCCTGGGAACCCAAGTTGTGGCTGGTGTCTGAAGTAAGAGACATTTTAGGAATAGCAATGTCCTCAACCTGTAAAACTGACTGAACTCCAGATAGTGTACAAATCAAATGGCTGGAGTGATAATGGAAGTTATAAAAAGGATCAGATTCCAAAATAGGATGCAGAATGTGAAATAAACAGAAGAGTGAAAAATGATTCTGGTTTTTTAAATTATTTTTATTAGCATATATTAATTATACAAAGAGATTTCATTGTGATATTTCCATGCATTCATATAATGCACTTTGATCATATTCACCCCTCTATTACTCTACTTAATACAATGAAATATTCAAGTGTTTATACATATTTTTATAATTAGATATAAGATTATCTATATATAATTATGTATATGTAAATGACATGTTTACCTATTTTATGTTTATGAATATAGGATCCTATGTTATATAATTACAATATATTATCATTTATGTCAATAATTATATATACATACTTTTTCTAGTATAAATGGAAATGCCTATTACAAATTATAACCATTGTGCATTCTTCTTTTTTAACCCCTTTATATGTTTATTTCTTGTTCATCACAAAGCTTAAACTGCATTTATTATTCTGAATGTATATAACAACCTCTTAAAGGTTAGAATTCACATAATATATCTTATCATGATAAAATCATTATCATTTTTTCTACATTTTCCTATTAACAAATAGTATGTTTTTAATTTAATGGGTAATATTTTTATCTCACTGAAAATATGAGCAGGAAAAAGAAAAAAGTTACAGTACTCTTTAGCAAACACTGAGTATGAAGAATTGGTGTAATTTAAACGGGAATATTTATGTTTACTAGTTAAAGTAGAGAACTGTTTTGTCCTTTAAAGCTAAGAATCAGAAGAAAGGACCAGACAAAGTAAAGTGTGAGCTATTCCTCTGCTTAAGAAAGTAAGAGAAATTGTTTAATTATACCTTAGGGGACTGAGGTAAAGAGGTGAAGATCCTTGAAATGAGGGAAAAGTAGAGCAACAGGTGGGACAAGGAGGGTAAACTCCAGCACACAGCAGAAAGCTGCATTTACAGAGATCTGTGGCCAGTGAGAAATTCCACTGTGAGACTTGGCTAATAAGATGTCCAGAAACAATGAAATCTAGTCTTTAATTTGAAGTTTTTCCTTTTCTATGTGCCCATGTCCAAAACTGGGTTCTGATTGCCAATTGATAGCAAAATTTAAGATTATTAACACCAAAAACTGTTAGGCAGAACTTTAGGGGAAAAAAATTACTGGCTTAGAATTCAGCCTGGGAAAAAGAGGGTAGGGATGCATGGGAGATCCCAGAGAGGCAGAGCAGGTGAGATGAAACTCAAGGCTGAGTGATAAAGGCAATGCAATTCCTACCCAATTTCCTCAAATACTAGGATACTGTTCATAATATAAGAGACAGGAGTGCCTTCTGTTATTCTTTTAATATTAAAATTAATACTCACCCCAGAAGGCTGAAGGATTTGGGATTTGTCATATCAGATGGAAATGTGAGTGTTTATGTCAGATGAGAATCTCCTGTCTAAGACAATCAACACTAGAACTAAGCAGCATATCAAATCACTTGTTAAATGCAGGCAAATTGTCTCAAGAGGCATCATGGGAACAAGCCGTGGACAAATATCCCCACAACTTGCCTGGTATAGATTGTGCTTTCTTATTTATGGGCTTTCCTTGAATAAAAGTATGCAATATTTGAACTGTTTTAAAACTTACTTTTAAAAGCCAAGCTTTCTCAGTATTTTGCACTTTTAAAAAAAATCCAACTTTATGCACAGAGAGATGAGATACTTTGTTACAAGGATCTGCATGAAAAATCGAGTAATGTAGCAGCACCTACTACATGTTATTGTTTCCAGTGTTATCTCAATTGGACTTGATATAATTTTAATTTTACTTTAATGCATTAATGTGTAAATGCATTAAAAGTAAAATATGTATCAAGAGTTTCCAATCTCAGATGTGTCCACAAACTAGTTTGAAAACTCTGCACTTGGTGATACCTCTACTGGAGTCAGCCCATGATGCTCAGAGCAAGAGGAATCTATCAGGAGGAAGCTGATAATAGATATGGATAAGTGATAACTTGAAATCATATGGGGAACTCACTCTCTCTATATATATATCATATATATATATACACATACATATTATAAAGTATGCTTTGTTTTCTGGCATAGTATAGCAGAAATTTTTACCCATGGGTGTAATGGCTTTAGAGGGACATCTGTAGACGCACACATAGACAAATATCTGGCACACAGAAAGAAAGTAGCCATCTGCTAGCAACGAGAAAGGCCTCAAGAAAAGCTAACCTGTCAAAACCTTGATCTTGGGCATCCAGACTCCAAAACCATAAGAAGATGAACTTCTGTTGTTTTAAGCCACCCTGTCTGTGTTATTTTGTTATAGTGACCCTGCTCCCTAATGCAACTTACAAATATTGATCAAGTTCATTCAGAAATAGGTCTGTTGATTTGGACTACAAGGAAACCATCTGGCACATACATATTTAAACCATTATTTGTTCTTATTCATGTAATGCTGTAACCAATGTGTAACTGTCACAGAAATGTGTGCAGATAAATAACGTGTAAGGAGGACAAGTGCCTTTTGGGTAAACTTCACTTGAGTTACTTAGGATGCTATCATGTATGGAGATCCATATTTATTTTTGATGTGTTAATGTCTTTTCCCTTAAAACAAGACATTACATTTGTGCAGTAGTTATCTATGAAAATAAAATAAACAATCATATATAACACTTTTTGCAGGTGTTAGAAATTTCTACAATATAATCTACATTATACAATATAATCAATATTTATGCTTAATAAATACTTAGGTAGTTACAGTGGGATCCTGGCCAGGTACCTGGGAATTATGGTGCCTTAGACTTTTAAACCATATGTATTTGGTTTTATAGAAGATTAAATGGGCACAATGTTTCTCAATAACTACATTGTCACTTATAGTTAGAGAATTATGTGTGCCCCTGACCTGATATTGCCATAGCTTTCAACAGTTTCATGTGTAGATGTCAAATCACAAAAAACTATACTTATATGAAGTGATTGGTTAGACTAGATGTTCAAATAAGCATACACAGCTTCAAAGATTCTATAGATCTTACCATAGAAGGGAAAATTATAAACTTCAAAACTTCAACTGTAAAATACTTAAAGGCTTAGAGTGGCAGGGGTGAATAAATGCTAGTAGCTAGTGATATAAACAGTTGTGGAATCTCAATGTCATTTTAAAGTTATTATTGTAAAAGTTTAGACTCATCAATTAACAGCATGAACTCTATCACCTATACCGCACCACACACACGCACACACATGCACACACATGCATACAAACACATACACACATACACACACATGCACATGTGCCTGCACACGCTCATGCACATGCACATACACACATTCACACACACACAAGCCAGCTTAAATTTTCCAGCAATGAGTGTGCACACTGAACAAAATAGTTTTTCAAGAATGAGAGAACTACGTTATAGGTGACAATTGTAATAACATTAAATATTATGCCATGGTTTAGCAAAATTTCTGGGACTTGAGGATGCCATGACAGTAATTATATGAATAAATTTGGGTTAGCAACAGATTTCCTAATAAAAGATTTATATGCTGCTTTTGGGTTTTTTCAAACTTCTTTCAAAGATTTATTTAAAACCAGCCAAAAGCTAAATGATTTGTCAGCAACTCTGAGCTTTTTTAATATAAAGGAACTTTAAAGGAATGCATTCATTTGCATTGTGTTTAGTATAAACATTGAAATTAATTGAAGATTCAAATGTGAATTTTTGAGATTCATCATTTTTAAAATTACCAACACTCTTGCTTCATTCAGGTCATGAAAGGACATTTAATTACATCAACTGAAGTCATGCAAAAGCAGTACACACATTCTGTAAATAGATATGAGCTACTTAACCTAATGGCTAAGATCTCAGTGTTATTTAAAAGGTGTGGAAACCTTCTCAAATAAACTTAAGAAAGAAGGTACGAAACTTATTTTGAAAATATATGTTTAAAAAGAAGAGAGTATAGCAATTATTAATCTGTAGCATTATTCCTTACTACTTGCAATCTAGACTAGTATGCAGTCAACAAAGGCCAACACACACTGCAATGGATTGAAAACTTATAAGAGATCATTTCTGCCCATTAAGAAACTAATGATATTGTCAGAAGTATAAAACATATTCATTATTTTATTTATTCTTACATAAATAAAATAATTTATGTAAGACTGCAATTGCCAGAAAGTATTACAACATACGATAGCTATCTTTAACCTGTACTTTGAGTTGAGCTGGCACTTGAAGGATAAGTCACATTTGTGTATAGCAAGGACAAAGTGGATTTGACCAAGGCATAGGATCAAAAAAATTGCTGTGAATGTTTGGAACTGGCAGGATATATTTCCCAGGATATTTGAATAAATGTGATAGAGCTGTAAAAATAAGATTGAATTTGGTAGTGGGAGATATTAAATACTATTTTGAGATATATGGATCTGAAACATTGCTTTAATATTTTCATTTCTTTCTTGAATCAGTGTATTCATAAATCAAAGCATAAGATTTGGAACAATTAAAAAGTGATGAATTTGTTTATCTGAAAACAATAGTTGTTCATTACCTGACTCTTTTACCTGATGGAGATTTTGCAAAAGCGTATTGATGTAGAGATTTTAAAAAACTTGTTAAGAATAATAATAATAATGTCTTCATCAGTCTTTTTTGTTGTTGTTCATTTATTCACATGTGCATACATTGTTTGGGTCATTTCTCCACCCTTCCCCCTTCCCCCATCCTTCCCCTCCTCCCCTCCTCAGTTTCAGCCAGGTACTGTTCTGCCCTTATCACTAATTTTGTTGAAGAAAAGACATAAGCATAATAAGAAAAACAAAACATTTTTGCTAGTTAAGTTAAGGATAGCTATACAGAAAGATTCCTACTATTGCTCTCATGTACCCATGTGTTACAACCCATGTTGATTCAACTCTAACTGATCTTTATATTGGTTCCTGATCCCCTGTTCATCAATCTTAAGAATGAACTCAAGTCTCTAAAAGAAGATTTCTTACTATTCTGCATCATACATGTCTGTTGAAACCTTCCAAGAGGTGCTTCCCCAATATTACCTGACAGTACATTGTGGACATCGGTGATTTTCCTGACCATCATCTTTTCTTTCTATTGCATTCCAGTTTCATTTTCTCCATTGTATATAATTTGGCAGAACTGCCAATTTAAGAACCCTGATCTTCCCAATCCTTGAGAGGAACACATGACTCAAGAACTACCAGATGCCGTGCCCTTGGAATCTGATACTTGGTAGTGACACAAATGATGAAACTCTGATGCAAAATATCTTCATTGGTTTCTGTTATTTTGCCTCCAGGAGCCACTCTATCTCCTGTGCACTAGGATACTGATTCTTCAGTGCTTTTCTTTTTTTTCTTCAAGTGGCAAGTTGCCTTATATGTGTTCAAGAAATTCATCTCTTGACTAAGTTTTTCACACAGTTTCTGTGGCTTACAACTATCTGGTACTTGCCACTTCCAATAGTGGTTAGTGATTTTAGCATGACGTAGTACTACTAGTAGGCTATACTGAAGAGCTACTATTGTCTTACAGGCAATTGACTTATTTATAAATAAATAAGATAATAAATTACATAATTTATTAAACTTGGAGTGGGCGTCATTAAAATTAAGCTATGACAAAAGGCATAAAACAAGACCAGGACATAGATCTTAAACCTTTATAGTAAATCTGTGTAAATGTTTTCAAGTAACAAGCTTTGGTTTGCATTTTGACTTTAAGATGTGACAAGGAATGGGATGGTCATTGAGAAATCATCTGCTTGTATGAACTTTTGAGTGTGTCACCCTAAGATACTGGGATCGTGGTTTCCCATGTTAGGAATTCATCTTATTAACCAAGTCTTATGGAGCCGATAAAACTTGTGGCAGAAGTTGTTACTATAGCCAGGTAATAGAGATGGGGCATTTCTGTACATCTTTCTGAATAGTAATTCCTGTGTTTTAAATAGTAGAGGCATAAAAAAGGAGAAAAGGGAGGAGGAGGATGAAAAGGAGATGGTACGGCAGGAGAAGAAGACAAGTAACAAAAAGTCTTGGTTAACTCTTTCCTAAAAGTGCATTCTATAAGAACCAGACTACTGATGAGATCTTCTAAAGTATATTACATGTAGCCAGATGAAGTGGTGCACTCCCTGCAGTAGGGAGGCTGAGGCAAGAGGATCAAGAGTTTGAGGTTAGCTTGGGCTATGTAGCAAGTTCCAGGACAGCTTGAACTACTTATTAAGACCATGCCTAAAATATGTACAGGCGTGTGTGTATGTCATGCAAATCAGGATAAAGCATTCCTTATTTTCTTAAAAGATAGAAAATTTTTTTAACTCCTTCTAAGAGTAAACTCAGGAGTGCTTACAATTTGTATATGTATGCATGCATATATATAGATGTAGACCAATCAAAATTTTCATCTACTGAAATGCCTAATTAATACAGATATTATTGTAAGTATGTGATTATGTAGGTTTCCATATACCAAAAAAGAAAATTGACAGACTTTATAGTTTTGGACATAAAGAATAATTATAAATGGTACTTGGTAGCTCAACTTTCAGTTATTTACCACCTTAGGACTTATAGGCCTACAGTCTGCTGCCCAGGAAGCTTGCTTCCAACTTTTAACAGGATGAACTCTAAACCTTCAGGTTTCAGCCTAAATATTATTCCTTCAAGAAAGTCTTCCCTACTTACCCAAATCTAAGTCACATATACCTATTCTGATCTTCATTGTATCCTTCATTTTCCTTTATTGTAGTTATTTGTACTTATATACTTGTTTGTATTATTTATATCTTCTTAAAAGACTATAAGATTATTCAGAGAAAAGATCTTATCTCTTATTAGATGCTCATGCAAATTAATGGAAAATCCAGCTAGTTTCCAAAACTGCATATTTTTTTCTTGCTTATATGTTGATTGTGTTCCAAGAGCACATAAGCAAAAATGGAGACTATAGGCAGTAATTTTATATAAGTAACATTGCTTCAAAAACATATGCACCTTTAGAGTATTAGAATTGTAAGGCAACTGTACAACATGTACGCAATATTTAATTCCTCCCAATCAAAGTAGCACATAAGTGACAGAAGAAAATTGAAAACATTCAAACTTATCCCTTATCATATGATAACTAAAATCAAGGTTAACTTTAATGTTAATGGAACAATTAAAAACATGTGCAGAATAGACTTGAAAATGTTGCTATGGATGATTCTATTAAATAGTTAATGCTTAAATGCTGAATCACCTGAAAAATTATTTGAAAAAATGCATTATTTGAAAAATATAAAGCTTCCCACAGACTGTGATATTTTCTTTAATAAGTCTTCATAAAAAGTTATTTGGTTTGTTGTTTACAAATGTACCATGCCATCATCAGGGGGATCCCTGTAATACTGGTGAGACTATTTTTTCATTTGCTTATTTCACTTACTAGGCAGGCCCTCTACCACTTGAGCCACACCCCCATGATTATTTCATATTTTGTCAAATATATGCAGCATAATACTAACATAAATGATTAAATATTAAAATAATTTTTAAAATGGAATAATAACAAGTTTTTTATTCTTTTTTTCATTTTGCAGAAAATGAAAATATCCTCAATTGTCCAAGTAAGATGAATAAACTGTGTAAGTTTAGTCTTCTTCTATGAAATATATAATCCTTTACCATTTTATTGGTTTTAAAATTGACTTAGCAATGAGAAACATTCAAAAGAATGTCGATTACTTTTTTCCTCCATGAGTATCTTTAAAACATATTTTGAATACATAAAGCCCTCAACAAAAACCTTAATAGAAAAAGTCAATGATAAACACGTGACATGAATCTATGAACATCACGCAGACAATAAAATAAGTTCATTTCTTTCCATGATTATGAAAGTAGTATTTTAACCAGACTAAAAACTGCTATGCATCAATTTAAAATCACTTAGCATTGTTCTGTAAAACAAGTGTTGACAAAGAAAGTAAGAGAATACCATGAAATGACTAAAAAGCAGAAATGTAATATTGGCTTAAGGCCACTAGAGGGTGAAATGAAAAACAACCACAATACCAATATGAAAACAACATTTAATCAATATATGAAAATTTATTAAATTTAAAATCATTATCTTTATAGAATTTCATTACAAGAAAAATAGCCATACTTACATTTGGAGGTAATTTGTAACCAGAGATGAGCTGATGATTTGATTAGAGCCAACTAACCAGAAATCATAGCTCTGCTATGACTTTACTATGACAGGCATTTTGCTGCCTATTTTCAAAATGATTTATTTTAAAACAACCTAAAAGCTAAGATTACCACAGGTTTTAGGTACTGTGATTGTTTATCATTTAAATAAATCCAATGGACTTAATTTGACAAAACAAACCAATACTCCTTTTAAATGTATGGTGTCTCTTATTCAAGCATAACCACACTGTAATAGAATAGAAATCTTCTGGCAATTCAGTTAGGAAGAACGTTTAGATTGATTATTATTCAAGATAAATCCCAAGTTTACTTTTTTAAGTGTCACAAAGGTTCCTCAGTTTTTTCAGAGTGACTCCATTTTAGCAACAAATTAGATTTATTTAAACCAACTTGATTAAACTGATGCACCTAGACATAATTTCATTTTGTTATTTCTAACATGAAACTGCTGTTAGAAACTGTATACACCTCTGTGCATACACTTCCTTTTCAAATGTTACAAGTATTTGTTTTGTCAGGCTTTTTATTGTTGTTTCTGATGCTGAACCTGATACAATGATGACAGCTAACATTATAAACCAGCACTGTTCGGCATACATAGCATAAAGAAATTCATTAAATGTGCCACAAACAATTTTGAGTGTATAACATGATTTGAATCCAGGCCTCAAAGCAAACCTGAGGAAATTTCTATTTTTATTTCAGTTCTACAGATAAAGATAAAGAATCTGAGGAAAAGAAAAGTTTGTCATCTTGCTCAAGATCTTATGCCAATGAATTCAGGATTTCAATCTGGGAAATTTAGCAACATACATATAGAAGCTTTGACATGCTCTGCTACCTGGAAACAACGGGAACTATCAAGTTCCCATCTATTATCTATTAACACACAATCTTTTTTTTTTTTGGTGGGACTGGGCCTTGAATTCAGGGTTTCTAGCCTGCAAAGCAGGCATTCTGCCACTCGAGACACACCTATAGTCCATTTTGCTCTGGTTGTTTTGGAGATGGGATCTCATGAACTATTTGCCTGGGCTGGCCTCAAACTGCAGTTCTTCTGATCTCAACTTCCTAAGTAGTTAGGATTACAGGCGTGAGCCATCAGCACCAGCTAACAGGCAATTTTAAAGTTTCTACGTTTCTACACCCAAATGCTGTATTGTAATGATGTACCAGGTATCAAAAGATAGACATTTTAAAATCTCAATCTCAGTTTCCACATTTGCTTTTGCTATTTTGTAAAAGTTATATTACTATTATAAAAGTATTACATAACCATAATGATTTAGTAATATTTAACATTTAATTTATATTTTTATTTTCCCTTTTTATGTAATAATAGTATTGATGATGATAAAGAAATGCTTCTATGATAACATGATACTGAAACATTTTTGTAGTGTAGAAACAAAACCCACTAGACTAAGAATTAGAAGATGTAGATTCTACTTCTAACCTTGCCACTTATAAGCAAGTGACAACTCTCTGAGTTTTAGTTTTTTAAAAATGATTATAGTAGCTGGTGTTGTAGCTTAGTGGTAGAGCCTTTGCCTAGTATGCATAAAGTCCTGGGTTTGATCTCCAGCACACACACACACAGACACAAAAGGTAATACCAACTATGGTAGCCATATCAAAGAGTTTCCTTAAAATCAAAAATGGCAATGTAATGGATATTTGTAAATTGAACATGCAATGGTGTGTTTATTATCATTGCTATGACCAGTGTTATCTCAAAGGAAGAGATCAAAAGCTATATAAAAGGAGACTTAAAAGGAGAATGTGATGGCCTATAAATACATAGCACAATGTAAATTTTAAAAGTTACTATTTAAACAAGATCAACTCTAATTAAAATAGTTGAATGTGTTTTTGGCAAAAAAAAAAAACTGAATACATATCATACAGTTTAGTTCTGTTAAATGTTACAATCATGAGATAGCATAGAGAAGAATAAGGTTTGAAAAGAAGGTGAAATCCAGACTGTAGGTTTTGGATACCTGTTTATTTGTCCTTAGTCTAAGAGGGAATTAGGACTGACTGACTGTTTTGCAACAGAATATGCAAGATGTGCAATTTTAAAAGATTAATTTTATTATTATGCTTACAACAGTGTTAGGTAAGAAATGAAGAGAAGGCCAATTATGACAGGTAGGAACGGATACAGAATGCCTGTATCAAAGTATGGATCATAATTTTTAATAAGCTGCTTCAAACTTAACAAGAAATTAGTGTTTACAAAAACATTAATTTACATTAGAACATTTACAATTCTAACTACAGGTAAATTTAACTAAAATAAGTAAATGTGATTTTTGTTTGTATTTTAGTTTCTTGCAAATAATTTAAGCTCACAAAGCAAGTTGTCTGGAGCAGTTAAATGATCTATTAAAAGATCCTATTAAATTGTAAACAGGTTTGCTAAAATTAATTATTAACTCCCACATCAGTGAATTCACTTGATCATTTAATTTTGAAGAAGCACTTATGTAAAGTTCCATTAGTGAATCTCAATGTTTTGATTAACTGCTATATATTTATCTATTTATCAACATTTTAGGAATATGATTAACCATAATTTAATAGTCTAATACTGATTAGCCCTTATTTATTTGATTTATATCAGAATGATCAGTAATACCAAGAAATATTAAAATATAAACACAAATGCAGAATCATTTATTGGAAATTCTATGGATAATTTTTTATTGGTAGTATTATGTTGTTTGCCCACCGTGAATGATTCACAGTGGTGAGTAAAGGAGTGACAGTATAAAAGCGGAAGCAATGTTTCCAGAGGAACAATATTAAGGTACTCTCACATTCAGTGACAAAGAAATGACATATAGGCAGCCTTATTTTTGGAGAGAAACATCAAAATACAATCAAGAAAGCAGGAGACGTCGTAAGACCAAAGAGACAGAGTGAGTAAGCAAGCCTTTAAATTAAGCTCACAGTGAGCACACAAAACAAAAATACTGACTGCTTTGTCACAGCTTTCAAGACATAAAGATAATGTAGGGTGACCTTACAGAAATTCACTTTAACTACTTGTTTGTGAGAAATCCATTTTGGCTTGTTTGTCTCTTCATGAGTAATGAAATTGCATCTAAAATTAGCTGTGCAAAAAAATTGAAACCCACATATTAAATAATAACTGGCATCTATTGGCATGTTTAGGAATCATCTTATTAATACACTCAATCCCTGTTAGGTGCATATGACAATTTATTCTGCATATTTTAAAAGACCAGCTGTCTATGCAAATCAGTATGAGTTCAAGTATTTATTGGTTTCAATAAAAAAAATTTCTTTTACCAGTGGTTTCTTAACCGAACAAATACAAGTATATGTAAAAGGCTTTTGACCTTAGGAAACACCGAAAATGTTCTTAACCAGCAATAGGGCATAATGTGGACTTTAATTTAAAGAAAAAATGTCTCTCTCTTAACAGCTGTTACCTGCTGTGCTCAGACTCTCCATGCCATTGCTTCTCATTTAAACAGAGAAATGACTGATGTTAGTAAAAATAGTTCTCACTGTTTAAATGACAGTGGATAAACTTCCCAATTACCAGCCAAATATCAAGAACTTGCTAGATACTGTATCTGTAGCTGATTACACAATATAGCTTTATAGCCCTGAATTAACTGTATGCTTTGTTTTCTGATTTGAAGGTCATTGAAGTTGATATAAAGCAAAATTCTCAAGGATGATAGGAGACAAGAACCAGTTCATTCTTAACGTCAAGCTAGTTCAAAAGAATTATAAGCAAGATTATGCATAAAAGAAAGGCTGATTTTAAAACTTCTTTGTGCAGTTTTTAATGGACTCAAAAGAGGAAATAAAATTAACTTTAGAACACTAAATAAACAAAAGTGTATTAATAGGCTTAAAAGATGAATATGAAATTTTAATTTGTACCTTCTCTGAAGGAACAATTGAAAACAAAATCAACCCAATATAAATGGTTAATAGTCTGTCAAAAAGCATTGTGGCAGAAGATTTCTTATTCTTATCCCATGTCTTAAAAACAAGCTGTGAAGCCAGCTGTGCATACCGGTAATCACAACATTCCTGAGACTCAGGCAGGAAGATCTCAAGTTCAAGGCCAACCTGGATTACATAGTGACACCTGTTTTAAAAATTAATTAATTAATTAAATTAAAAATTTTAAACATCCTGTAAAGGAGAAATAATATGTAATATATACAAATTATATGTATATGTAATTCATTATACATATAATCAAGCACCTGATTTTTTATCCTACATGACAAATAATTCATTTGATTTATTCTGTCTATAAACTTGTCCAAAGAACCCATCAAAGAAATAAGTGGACATTACATTGGTGGTAACAGTGTCCAACAGTCCTAATTTATTGATGACTTACTCCTACAATTTCTCTGAATTCCTAGTCAATATTTTTTAAGTGAGGAAAATTTAAAAATTCCAGTTTAGGTTGTTTGCTTTTAATAAAATTTTCTGGCAATAACAGGCTTAGGTGACTGGGAGCCCCAGTTGTAAACAAGGCCTTCTTTCTCTCACATGCCTAACACATTATTTCCCTTTCTACTATACATTATTTCTCTCTTTTTTTTTTTTTTTTAGTTTTAAATAAATTATTTTATTTTTGCTACTTTATTTATTGTTCCAAGGTCAATTATTACATGAAAAATATTTAGGAAAATGTCACATGATATTCCTGGTGGTCCTGTGCAGTGCAAAGGTTGTGTTATGGTTTGACTATGAAATGTTTGCCACAGGCTCATGTATTAGGGGATTGGCTGCCAGCTAATGGCTTTTGGGAAGTGATTGGACCATGAGGGCTCTGACCTAATGAATGTATTAATCCCCTGATAGATTTATAATATGATGCCATTATTGGGAGATGGTGCAAAGGAGGAGGTGGGACCTAACTGGATGAAGTAGGCCACTGAGGGCATGACTTCGCAGGACTTATCTTGGCTCTGGCATCTTCCTGTTACTTTCTTTTTGCTTCCTGGCCACCATGATGTGAGCTGCTCTGCTCCACAATGCTCTCCCTGCCATGATAAACTGAGATCAAAACATGAACCAAAATAAACCGTTCCTCCCTAAGTTGTTTATGTCAGGTACTTTGTCACAGCAATGAAAAGCCCGACTAACACAGATAGCTAAATGTGGCAGAAAAAGTGCTGTATCTTCAGTTCTAATTCCTGTTGCTTCCAACCTCTTTTCACTGGGGTGAGATTGTCTAGTCTTCTCTGCTACCCTGACCTACTGGCTTCTTTCTACCCTGGACTTTGATTCCTAGATATCCTTGTGTGGAGGAATTTTAGAACTTCAGGAAGCTTGGGAAAAGGTAAGAGTCAGAGATGCTGCTTTTTCTGGTGTATTGCATAGACTAATCATGATTTGTTGAATGAATGACTAAATAGCTCTTGACTTATTCCTTCAAGAAGGGAATGAATTTCTACTTTCCCATGCTAGTAGCCTCCTATTAGCTGATTGAGTGCATATGTGACTTCGGGAATATTGCATGAATAGTCATTCACTTCAAGTTCAGAACCTATGTTCTGATCCTTAAAGAATCTGTGGTGAGGAAGGTAAAAGAATGTTTTCTCTCCTGTCTTCACCTTGTCCCCACTCTGCAGGGAGAATGAGTCTTATATCATGGATCACAGTATTTTCTTACCTGATCACCCCATCCCCTCTGGATTATAAAGGTTTTCTTCTGGAAAATACATCCCAACCTCTCTCTTCTTTGGATATGAACCATTTAAGCACTTTTTAAAAATTTTTCTTATTGTCTCTTCTCCCAGGTAGGTTGTCTACCATCCTATTCCACTTTATTTATTTTTTTTTTCATTTTTCTTTTATTATTCATATGTGCATACAAGGCTTGGTTCATTTCTCCCCCCTGCCCCACCCCCTCCCTTACCACCCACTCCACCCCCTCCCGCTCCCCCCCTCGATACCCAGCAGAAACTATTTTGCCCTTATCTCTAATTTTGTTGTAGAGAGAGTATAAGCAATAATAGGAAGGAACAAGGGGTTTTGCTGGTTGAGATAAGGATAGCTATACAGGGCATTGACTCACATTGATTTCCTGTGCGTGTGTGTTACCTTCTAGGTTAATTCTTTTTGATCTAACCTTTTCTCTAGTTCCTGGTCCCCTTTTCCTATTGGCCTCAGTTGCTTTAAGGTATCTGCTTTAGTTTCTCTGCATTAAGGGCAACAAATGCTAGCTAGTTTTTTAGGTGTCTTACCTATCCTCACCCCTCCCTTGTGTGCTCTCGCTTTTATCATGTGCTCATAGTCCAATCCCCTTGTTGTGTTTGCCCTTGATCTAATGTCCACATATGAGGGAGAACATACGATTTTTGGTCTTTTGAGCCAGGCTAACCTCACTCAGAATGATGTTCTCCAATTCCATCCATTTACCAGCGAATGATAACATTTCGTTCTTCTTCATGGCTGCATAAAATTCCATTGTGTATAGATACCACATTTTCTTAATCCATTCGTCAGTGCTGGGACATCTTGGCTGTTTCCATAACTTGGCTATTGTGAATAGTGCCGCAATAAACATGGATGTGCAGGTGCCTCTGGAGTAACAGTCTTTTGGGTATATCCCCAAGAGTGGTATTGCTGGATCAAATGGTAGATCGATGTCCAGCTTTTTAAGTAGCCTCCAAATTTTTTTCCAGAGTGGTTGTACTAGTCTACATTCCCACCAACAGTGTAAAAGGGTTCCTTTTTCCCCGCATCCTCGCCAACACCTGTTGTTGGTGGTGTTGCTGATGATGGCTATTCTAACAGGGGTGAGGTGGAATCTTAGTGTGGTTTTAATTTGCATTTCCTTTATTGCTAGGGATGGTGAGCATTTTTTCATGTGTTTTCTGGCCATTTGAATTTCTTCTTTTGAGAAAGTTCTGTTTAGTTCACATGCCCATTTCTTTATTGGTTCATTAGTTTTGGGAGAATTTAGTTTTATAAGTTCCCTGTATATTCTGGTTATCAGTCCTTTGTCTGATGTATAATTGGCAAATATTTTCTCCCACTCTGTGGGTGTTCTCTTCAGTTTAGAGACCATTTCTTTTGATGAACAGAAGCTTTTTAGTTTTATGAGGTCCCATTTATCTATGCTATCTCTTAGTTGCTGTGCTGCTGGGGTTTCATTGAGAAAGTTCTTACCTATACCTACTAACTCCAGAGTATTTCCTACTCTTTCTTGTATCAACTTAAGAGTTTGGGGTCTGATATTAAGATCTTTGATCCATTTTGAGTTAATCTTGGTATAGGGTGATATACATGGATCTAGTTTCAGTTTTTTGCAGACTGCTAACCAGTTTTCCCAGCAGTTTTTGTTGAAGAGGCTGCTATTTCTCCATCGTATATTTTTAGCTCCTTTGTCAAAGATAAGTTGCTCATAGTTGTGTGGCTTCATATCTGGATCCTCTATTCTGTTCCACTGGTCTTCATGTCTGTTTTTGTGCCAGTACCATGCTGTTTTTATTGTTATTGCTTTGTAATATAGTTTGAAGTCAGGTATTGTGATACCTCCTGCATTGTTCTTTTGACTGAGTATTGCCTTGGCTATTCGTGGCCTCTTGTGTTTCCATATAAATTTCACAGTAGATTTTTCAATCTCTTTAATGAATGTCATTGGAATTTATTTATTGGAATTTATTGATGACTTACTCCTACAATTTCTCTGAATTCCTAGTCAATATTTTTTAAGTGAGGAAAATTTAAAAATTCCAGTTTAGGTTGTTTGCTTTTAATAAAATTTTCTGGCAATAACAGGCTTAGGTGACTGGGAGCCCCAGTTGTAAACAAGGCCTTCTTTCTCTCACATGCCTAACACATTATTTCCCTTTCTACTATACATTATTTCTCAAAACACTTCTCCTTCTGGGCACTAAGGGATTCATAAGGAATAGAGGGAATAAGTGTATAAAGCACTGTGGAGGAAAAATTTCCTGACAATCAGAAGTCTAAATTCAATCCTGGTAATATAACTGTTACAATTTGAATTTGGACTGTTTCCCAAAGCTCATGTGTTTAAGGCCTTATTGCCAGGTGATGGGCATTTGGGAAGTGATTAGATCATGAGTTCTCTGATGTAATCAGTGATTACTCCATTGATGGATTCATAATTTAATGGAATTATTGGGAAGTGGTAGGGACTAGGAGATGGAGCTAGCTGACAGAAGTAGGTCAGTGGGGACATGCTTTTGAAGGTTGCTTTGCCCCTTCAAACTCCCTCCCCTTCTCTCCCTTCCTCTCCTCTTCCCTTCCTCTCCTCTCCTCTCTTCTCCTCCCTAGCCCTCTCCCTCTCCCTCCCTCCTTCCCTCCCTCTCTCTCTCTCTCTCTCTCCCTCTCTCCTTCTCTTCCTCTCTCTCTCTCTCTCTCTCTCTCTCATCTCTGCTCCCCCATGCTCTTCCTACCATGGTGTTTTTGTCTTGCCACAGGTCTTAAAGCTATAGATAGTACCAGCCAACCATGGACTGAAACTTCTGAAATTCTGAAATAGTGATTGAAAATAAATCTTTCCTCCCTCAAAACATTTCTATCAGGAATTTGTCACAGCAACGAAAAGTTTAACACAGTTACTAATGAAAGCAACTTGCTCAGTATGTCTTAGTTTTCATTTCTTCATATGTAAAAGTAGGATTTAGATACTTTGAGGTTCTTCTAGTTTCATAATTTATTATTCTAAGTGTGAGAGGAAGGATAAAATAAATCATCCTATATTATTGATGTCAACTTTGAAATATTTTAATTCTATTTCTAATTCTAATTCACGAAAAAGTAGACTATAAACTCCAAAGTATGGTAAAAATCTGTGGGAATCTTTTGTAATCCTATTACAATATCCCTTTTATGTCTGTTCATTCTATCTTATTTTACCAAATGCTACACCTCTTTTTTCTAGTGGTAATAGCAGTCAAAGTAATTTAGGTAAGACTTAAAAGTACTGAGTGTTTACAAGTTACCAAAGACCAACTGAATATTAAAAGATGGAAATAGATCACTATTTCATTATCTTTAGCTTAGATAGCTGAGGCACATATGTGAATCAAGCACAGCCAAGTGTGGGAAATTTTATCATACTTGTAAGCTATCAGCTTAGCCTGCCATAGTCTTATGACTGCTGACAGAAGATATGAGACTCCTTACTCAAAAACAAAGGACTTTATTACTCATTGAGCAGCTGATTACAGATCAGCATTTAGGTCTGAGTCTCAATTCCCTAGGGATATTTAAAGAGGGCCAGACATCAATACATGCAATGAGTTACATTATTTAAGAGTAATCCTGAATTTAGGGAACAGATCCTGTATAATGGACAGTAAACCTGAGTGGACTTTTCCTTATAAGGAAACATTATATTTATTTATGTATAACAGTAAGCAAAACTTTTTTTTTGCTCTAAAGGAAGACACTATCTCCATATTCTAAGATTGTTCCCCATACAAATATCCTTAACAAGATAGTCCAGAACAAGGCCTATCAGCTCCTCTGTTAGCAAGCTGTATGGAAACCCAAAAAACCTGTTTTAAATCAAGCTGTTTAGGAATGACTGATCATCAAACCACTTTAGAGTAAAATGTGTACTATGCATTTTATGCATAAAAATATACATATTTTATGTGTATATATTGTCTACATTTTTAAATATCTATTATAGTGAAATTTGGGACAGTAATGAGATTTTTTTTTAAATAAGGTAAGAAATAAGTAGATTTTGGACTGGAGGCATGGCTCAAATGGTAGACAACTTGCCTAATAAGTGCAAAGCCTAGAGTGTACTCCCCAGTCCCACAAATAACTGCAAAAAGAGAGGAAGGGATGGAGAAATGAAGGAAGGAAAGAAAGAAAGAAGGAAGGAAGGAAGGAAGGAAGGAAGGAAGGAAGGAAGGAAGGAAGGAAGGAAGGAAGGAAGGAAGGAAGGAAGGAATCATTTTAATGCTACAATTTTTTCTATAGATTTGACTGAGTCATTATCAACCTCCATTTTGCTGAAACTAATGGTCAATCCCATGTCCGCTCCATCTACCTCGTAGCAGCACTGACAATGTCAACCTCCTCATGATCCTACAACACTTCAGCATCTTGATTTCCAACCCTCTACAATATCTTGTACTTTATGGGTAGCTCCTCTCCTGGAAATTTTGCTCGTGTGATGTAGTATGTCCTTAGACAACATTTTTAGCGTCCTCTCCATCTGACTTTTTTCTAGGTGACCTCATTCACTGCTACATGTTAAAATCAAATCCATGTTTTAATTACCTAAATTACAACTCTGAAAACCCTTTCAAGATTTCTATACTCCTATACCTAATTCTGTGTTCAGATTTCTACTACTATGGAATCAGAATGTCAAATTCATCATGTCCACAAAAGAACACTTGAGTTTTCCCAGCCCACAGAGATCAGTTTGTCCTCAAGAACCTTCTTCAGTGAATGGCACATATTAACTCAATTGCTCAGGCCACAAACCTAGAATTTGTTTTTCATTGCTCTTTTTCCCTACTTTGGACAAACAACCCACTCATGTCAGCACTACCCCAACATATATCTGGCAGCATCTCCTTTCTCTTGAGCATACCACTTTTGTGCTAGCTATCACTCTTGACTATCTCATCAGAGGAGCTTCTTAGGTGCTTTTACTATTGTCTTTCTGTGGTTCATTTCTATATGACAAGAAGAGTAACAATTTTTTTTAAATGGCTTAAAATTTTTCCAGTCTTAAAAATCTTCCAATGGATTCCAATTTTTTAATAAGACCAAGTAGATTTAGTAAGTGTTTACTTCTGTGCCATTTATTTATTTATTTAGGCCAAACTGGGATTTTAACTAAAAACCTCCTGCTTATGAAGCAAGTACTCTACCACTTGAGCCATGTTCCCAGCCCTTTTTGCTTTAGTTTGTTTTTCAGATAGGGTCACCTGCTTTTTGTCCCTGCCAGCCTTAGCCAAGATCCTCCTACCTCTGCCCCACACACAGCTGGAATTGCAAGTATATGCTCCCATAAAATTTTCTTCATCTTGGATCCATTTTGCTTGCTCTTCCCCTTGCCAGAAATACTCTTCTCCTAGATTTCTGTATGGTTCCACTGTTCTCACCAGTAAGTTCTAAGTTTGATTTTATCTCAGACAGATTTCTCAGATTTTCCATTTCTTCCAAATCAGTACTGTGGAAACAATTTTAGTTGCATATTCTACAACCATTCTTCTTTGAATATGGCAGGGGTTGGGTTTTGTGGGGTTTTTTTCAGTACTGGGGCTGGAACTCAGGGCCTTCACCTTGACCCACGGCACCAGCCTTATTTTTGTGAAGAGTTTTTCGAGATAGGGTCTTATGGAGCATTTTGCTCAGGCTGGCTTCTTTGAATCACAGTCCTCGTGATTTCTGCCTTCTGAATAGCTAGGAGTACAGGTGTGAGCCATACCGGCTCCCTGCAATACAGCTCTCAATATTACTCACATCCCCTGGAAGAACAGGGTTTCCAAGGAAGACTGGACTCTTCCCAGCCCCTAGCATGATTCTTGATTATTTCAAGGCAATCGGGATTGTCTGAGACTGTTGTCAATTGATTGGTTTAGGCATAAGCTTTTCACACAGTTCTGTGAGAAGAGGGCACAGAAAGCAATAAGCTAACTCTTAAAAAGAATTCCCCCTTACTGCACCAGAATATTATTGTCTGAAAATGATTCCTGAGAGACTTTTAGTTATTTTGGAGTCCCAAGGCTATCCAGGTCAAAAGGACTGGTGGATACATTGAAAATGGCAAAAAAAAGACTTTCTAAAAACAAATAAGTAAATTAGCTCCTGAATTAATCATCCTGAAAATTTTCCATCATCTAACTTCATATCATGTAAGATAATAAGTGTCCTTCTTGAACAAAATTTTAAGGTTTTTTTTCTTTCCTATAACTTTAGACAGGAAGCATCTTCATTACTATATTCAATATCCCATTGTCCTATTTCTTTCTTAGACTTTCCTCAGTGAAGTCAGAGACATCAACTATGTTGCACATCGCTGTATATATAGCAACCAGAAGAGTGCTTTGGGCTTAGCAGGTACTCAATAGATACTGTTTAATTAATTAATAAATGAGGGAGACAAAATCAGTGTTCAAAAGAGTTTATAGTATATTAACAGGAATTTAGAAAATTTCACACACCTTCACACATAAAATAGCTATAATAGTCCTTTGAAATACGTTAAAGTACTCTTTCATTTTTCTATACTACCTAATCTCCCAAACAACTGTTTTCTTTATAGGGTAATTGGGCTGTTGAAAGAGAAAGTAACTGCTGTCCTTTCAAGAACCAAAGTAGGACTCTTTATTTTTTTTTTTTTTAATGTCTGGTAAAACAGTTGAACTCTCAGTGAGTCCAAAAAGTATTTTCTAAATTCTTTAATTGCCCATTAGAAAATCTAATGGAAGATCTAGTAAGATTTCAGCTCTCTTACTGGTTATGCAGTTCTGCAGAAGGTAGAGAGAAGGATCAAGGAAGTAAGTCTTTCCTCCTGTTGAGGGAAATGAACTCATTGCATAGAGAAGTTTCCAAGATATCTAGCAGGAAGAGAACCTGAAAGATGGTGAAAGTGAAAGGTCCCCCATGTAATCTTTTTTTTTCTTTTTCTCTTATTTTACCATTTTTACATTTACTTACACGTATATACATTGTTTCTGCCACCTCTCCTTTCCTCCCCCACCACCCTGCTTCCAGACAGAACCTGTTCCACCCTCTTTTTCTCCAATTTTGTTGAAGAGAAAACATAACAGATAGAGAGAGCTATACAGAGATTCCTAGCGTTGCTTCCACGCACTTGTGTGTGGCAACCCACATTGGTTCATATCTACCAGACCTCTTCTCTACTTCCTGGCCACCTTCCCATAGTGGCCTCTGCCAGTTTAGGATTACTTTATTCACTCCTCTGCAGTGAGCACATCAACCACTTTCAAGTTGTGCTTTCCTTCTCTTTCCCTATGCCTCCGGTATGCATTCTCCCCTTAGTGTGCGACTCATGTCCAATAATATTACTGCATTTGTTTTGGGTCTATAATCTGTGTATGAGGGAGAACAAGTGATTTTTCACCTTCTGAGCCTGGCTAACTTTGCTTAAGGTGATGTTCTCCAGTTCCATCCATTTACTTGTGAATGAAAAAATTTCATTCTTCTTTGTGGCTGAGTAAAATTTAATTATGTATAAATACCACATTTTCTTAATCCATTCGTCAGTAGTGGAGCATTTTGGTTATTTCCATACCTTGGCTATTGTGAATAGTGCTGCAATAAACAGGGTGTGCAGGTGCTTTTGCAACAACTTGAGTCAAAATCCCTCTGGTAAATCCCTAGGAGTGGTATTGCTCAATCATATGGCAGATTTGTTTAGTTTTTTGAGAAGCCTCCATATCGTTTTCCAGAGTGGTTGCACCAGCTTGCATTCCCACCAGCAGGGTATGAGGGTTCCTTTTTCCCCACATCCTCACCAACATTTGTTGTTGGTAGTGGTTTTTTTGTTTTTTGTTTTTTATCTTTTATTTTATTCATATGTGCATACAATGTTTGGGTCATTTCTCCCCCCTGCCCCCACCCCCTCCCTTCCCCCCCACCCCTCCGTCTCCCCCCTACCCCCTCGCCACCCAGCAGAAACTATTTTGCCCTTATCTCTAATTTTGATGAAGAGAGAGCATAAGCCATAATAGGAAGGAACAAGGGGTTTTGCCGGTTGAGATAAGGATAGCTATACAGGGAGTTGACTCACATTAATTTCCTGTGCGTGTGTGTTACCTTCTAAGTTAATTCTTCTTGAAGTAACCTTTTCTCTAGTTCCTGGTCCCCTTCTCCTATTGGCCTCAGTTGCTTTAAACTATCTGCTTTAGTTTCTCTGTGTTGAGGACAACAAATGCTATCTAGGTTTTTAGGTGTCTTACCTATCCTCATACCTCCCTTGTGTGCTCTCGCTTTATCATGTGATCAAAGTCCAACACCCTTGTTGTGTTTGCCCTTGATCTAATGTCCACATATGAGGGAGAACATATGATTTTTGGTCTTTTGGGCCAGGCTAACCTCACTCAGAATGATGTTCTCCAATTCCATCCATTTACCAGCGAATGATAACATTTCGTTCTTCTTCATGGCTGCATAAAATTCCATTGTGTATAAATACCACATTTTCTTCATCCATTCGTCAGTAGTGGGGCATCTTGGCTGTTTCCATAACTTGGCTATTGTGAATAGTGCCGCAATAAACATGGGTGTGCAGGTGCCTCTGGCGTAACCTGTGTCACAGTCTTTTGGGTATATCCCCAAGAGTGGTATTGCTGGATCATATGATAGATCAATGTTTAGCTTTTTAAGTAGCCTCCAAATTTTTTTCCAGAGTGGTTGTACTAGTTTACCTTCCCACCAGCAGTGTAAGAGGGTTTGGTGGTGTTTTTGATGCTAGTTATTCTAACAGGGGTGAGGTGGAATCTTAGTGTGGTTTTGATTTGTATTTCCTTACGGCCTGCGATGGTGAGAATTTTTTCCGTGTAGTTTTTGGCCATTTGTACTTCTTCATTTTAAAAAGTTCTTGTTTGCTTCATTTGCCCACTTCTTTATTGGTTTATTAGTTTTGGGGTAGTTTAGTTTTTGAGATCCCTATATATTCTGGTTATCAGTCCTTTGTCTGATGTATAACTAGCAAATATTTTCTCCCACTTTGTGGATAGCCTCTTTAGTTTAGAGACCATTTCTTTTGTTGTGCAGAAACTTTTTAATTTCATGTAGTCCCATTTTTCCATCCTTTTTCTTAGTTGCTGGGCTGATAGAGTTCTACTGAAGAAGTCCTTGCCTATACCTATTGCTTCCAGGGTATTCCCTGATCTTTCATGTTCTAACTGCAAGGTTTCAGGTCTGATATTAAGGTCCTTAATCTACTTTGAGTTGACACTAGTACAGGATGATAAGCATGGATCTAGTTTCAATTTTCTGTAGGCAAATAACCACTTTTTCCCAGCAACATTTGTTGAAGAGACTGTCTTTTCTCCATAGTATATTGTTTTGGTGCCATTATCAAAGATAAGGTGGACATAGCTGTGGGGATTCATATCCAGGTTCTCTATTCTGTTCCACTGGTCTTCGTATCTGTTTTTTTGTGCCAGTAGCATGGTATTTTTATTGCTATGGCTCTTTAGTATACTTTGAAGTCTGGTGTTGTGATATCTCCAACCTTGCTTCTTTTGCTCAATATTGCCTTGGCTATTTGCAGTCTCTCGTGTTTCCAAATGAACTTTAGGGTAGATTTTTCAATCTCTGTGATGAATGTCATTGGAATTTTGATGGGAATTGCTTTGAACATGTAGATTGCTTTTTTGGTTATATTGCCAATTTTACTATGTTGAATCTGCTAATCCATAAGCATGGGAGATCTTTCCATCTTAGTAGTCTTCCTTGTTCTCTTTATTCAGTGGTTTGTAGTTCAACTTATAGAGGTCATTTACATCCTTTGTCAAGTTTTTTCCTAGGTATTTTTTTTTTGAGGCTATTTTAAATTGAATTGTTTTCCTATATTCTTTTTCAGTTTGCTCATTTTTGGTGTATAAAAAGGCTACTGACTTTTTAAAGTTGATTTTGTGTCCTGCTACATATATAAAGCTGTTTATGGTGCCTAGGAGTTTTTCAGAGGAGTTTTTGGGGTCTTTGAGATATAGGAACCTGTCATCTGCAAATAGGAATACCTTGACTCTTTTTTTACCTATTTGTATTCCTTTTATTTCTTCTTCTTGTCTTATTGCTCTGACTAGGAATTCCAGGACTATGTTGAATAGGAGTGGGGAGACTGGGGATCCTTGTCTTGTTCCTGATTTTAGGGGAAGTGGTTTCAGTTTTTTCCTGTTAAGTATGATGTTGGCTATAGGTTTGTCATATATAGCCTTTATAATGTTGAGGTACATTCCTTCTATTCCTAGTTTTCCTAAAGCTTTTATCATGAAGTGGTGTTGGATTTGGTTTGCCATTATTTTTTGAGGATTTTTGCATTGATGTTTATTAGGGAGATTGACCTGTAGTTCTCCTTTTAGATGTGTCCTTGTCCAGTTTTGGGAGGACCGTAATACTGGCTTCATAGAATGAGTTGGGCAGTGTTCCTTCTCTTTCTATTTCATGGAAAATTTTAAGCAGTGTTGGTATTAGCTCTTCTTTGAAGGTCTTGTAGAATTCAGCTGGGAATCTGTCAGGTCCTGGACTTTTCTTTTTTGGAGATGTTTTATTGTTGCTTCAATTTCCCTATGTGTTATAGATCTGCTCGTGGTTAACATCATCTTGGTTCAGTTTTGGATGGTCATAAGTATCTAGAAATTTGTTCATTTCTTCAAGATTTTCCAATTTATTGGAATATAGGTTCTTTAAGCAGTCTTCAAAGATGATTCCCTGGATTTCCATGGGGTTTGTTGTTATCTCCCCTTTTTAATCTCTGATTTTACCAATTTGGGCTTGTCAATCTTGTTTATTTCTTTAGAGAAACAGCTCTTTATTTTGTTGATTCTTTCTATGGTTTTTTTGGTCTCTATTTCATTAATATTGGCCCTTATCTTTATTATTTCTCTCCTTCTGCTTGTTTTGGATTTTGCTTGTTTTTGTTTTCCTAGTTTGGTTGTTTATTTGAGAACTTTCTGTCTTTTTAATTTAATATATGCACTCATGGCTATAAACTTTCTTCTTAGGACTGATTTTGCTGTGTCCCATAGGTTCAAGTATGTTGTGTTTTCATTTTCATTAGCTTCCAGACACCTTTTGATTTCCTCTCTTATTTCTTTTACAACCCACTAATGGTTAAGCAATTTGTTATTCAGCCTCCAATTATTTGCGTGTTTTCTGCTGTTGCTTTTATTGTTGAGTTGTAGTTTTTTCTTATATTTGCTGAGGCTTTCTTTGTGTCCTAAGATATGGTTTGTTTTGGAGAAAGGTCCATGGGCGGCTGAAAAAAATGTATATTGTGCTGTTGTTGGATGAAATATTCTGCAGACATCAGTTAGGTCCATTTGGTTTGTGGTATAATTTAATTCTGGGATTTCTTTGTTGATTTTTTGTTTGGATTACTTATCTATTGGTGATAGAGGGGTATTAATTCTCTCACTACCACTGTGTTGGAGTCTATATGTGCTTTTAAGTCCTGTAGTGTATGCTTGATGACATTGGGTGTACTGACATTGGGTGCATATATGTTTATAATTGTTATTTCCTTTTGCTGTATTGTACCTTTTATTAGTATGAAGTGTCCTTCTTTGGTGGAGAGAAATGGCTCACTTTTTTCAGTGTGGCACCATATAGGGAGGTTTTCCATGGGCCAGGGTTCCAGGATGTCTCAGAATTTGATTCTGATTAATTCCCTGTCTTCTGCTTGTTGGGAGAAGAAAAAAGAAAGTGAAGGAAGGAAGGAACAAATGAATGAATGAACGAAGGAAGGAAGGAAAAAGAAAAGAGAAACAGCTGGGGGGTGGTGCTTTTTTTCCAGGGCTGGAGACCTGACACACCTTGCTGACTATGCTGAGCTTGATTTTCGTGGCTGTTAGGTGCAATTAAAGGCTGATTTAAGGCCAGTCTTTAAATTTTTTCTGCACCTAATGTGATGGTGGTTATTATTTGGCTAGGAGCAATCAGAATTACCCAAGTGTAGCTCCAATGTCTTGATGAGGTTTCTGGGGTCACAGAACTTAGGATTTCTGATTCCCTATCCCCCATTTTGGATCTCTAATCCATGTGATCTTGAGCCTGAAGGAAAGATGGTGTCTAGACCAGGAACCTGGGGCAATGGAAGAATGCTATAAAGCCTAGATATTTACAAGTGTTTCACAGTGAACTTGCAAATACCTGTAATGAAGAGTTTTATAGGATGTTGGCAAGATGCCACTAAAGGTCAGATTCAACCTAGTTAAAATCTGAGGGGAACTACACACAGTGGAAATCAGCAGGGATCTGGGGAATACTGTGTAAATCTGAAGTATACTCTACCTTTTTTGTCCCAAAAAAAAACCTTAATTGGAAACTAATTATCATATCAAGTGGCCTGTTCCACATTTCTACTTGGATGACAATTAGAAACTTAAAATTAGCATACTTCCCCCAAATTTAGTTGTTAAAATCAGAAATTTTTATTGCTTACTTCAAACCTATTCCTCTCTGCCTCTTCAATCTCAATAAATGTTCACTTTACCTAATTCTTCAGTTCAGTCTTTGGCATCAGTCAAACTCCAACTTTTAGGCTAATACTCAATTTCAGTCATTTTGACTGATTCTAAATTCTAAATGCATTCAAAATTGGTTGCTTCCACCTATCTCTACTACTATCACTACAAACTACTCTCATCTCTTGCCTGGACAACTGTATGGCTTCTTAACTGGCCTTCCTTTTTCTGCTCCTCTTCTTCTTCCTCCTCTTTCTAGCAGTATTCAGGGTTGAACTCAGGGCCTTGCACCTGAGTTGCTCCATCAGCCCTTTTCTGTGTGTTAGTTATTTTTGAGAAAAGATCTTGCTTCTTTCTCTGAGCTGGCCTACACCACATTCCTGTTTGTGCTACCCTGTGTAGCTTTGGTAACATGTACATACCACCACACCCAGATATTGGTTGAGATGGAGGGTCATGTGGGATTTTTGCCTTGACTGGCCTCAAACCATGATCCTCTAAATCTCCACCTCCAGAGTAGGTAGGATTACAGGCTTGAGTCAATGCCTGGTTTTAACTGTTCTCCTTGATTCTCGTTTTGCCCATGAAAAGTCCATTGAGTACACACAAACACATCTACCAGTATGGTACCTTTAAGATAAAAGTCATATTATGTCTCTATGCTGATTAAACTGTGTAATGTCAGAATGCTCAAAACTCCCATTCTGGTTTAGAAACTCAACTTATCAGATTCTCAAGTTTTGCTCTGATGCACTCATGAATTACTCTCTATCTCTTTCACCAGTTACACTGGTCTTCTGATTATTCCCCTGCCAAAGGAAGCACAGGTACTTCAGGGCCTAAGGCCCTTCCATAGATCCTTTTCATTTTTGTTTTTTTGTGGTACTGGGGTTTGAATTCAGGACCTATACCTCGAGCCACTCCCCAGATAATAAAAGTAGAGCAGAACTGAGGACTGTGGGCATTTCTGCCTTCAGGCTTCCTGCCAACACAGCAGGAAGGATCTACCATATGAACCTGACCATGACATTAGCAGCTCATTATTTATGAAATTAAGTTCATCTCAACCCTGTCAGGCAAAGCCTTTCATGACCTGGCACAATCTTACTCTTTTGTATGATTTCCTACCACTTTGAGGGAGCTATGTCAAATTTTTATTGCCCTGATGTTTCACAAGTTGAAGGTTTGTTCTAGACACCCTATCGCTTTCTGAGTTCTATTCATGCATTTCACAAACTCCTACTTACTCAAGTCCCAGTTAGAGCTTTACCTTCTTTCCTCTTCTTTCCTACAACAGAATCATTCCACTTCCCATGCTTCTGTTCATCTTGAACGTTCATCCATTATATGCAATTGCCTGTCATATCTAGTTCACATGCTTCCTTATACTAGAATTAGTTCAGAGCCTCAAAGAGGCTCATATTATTTGTTTGGCTTGAAAACTCTCCTTCTCTGTCCTTGGGCTTCTCTATTTTCCAGTTTTATCAGTTAGTCCTTGTCCTAAAATTCTGGAAAACCTTCCCATGTTTCTAAGATTGCTTAGTCTCCCTGTTAACTCCCCTCATGGTCCTCATCTTACTTTCATTGCATGTTTATTTATTTACTATGATCCTCACTTTGAAATAGTGAATGAATAGTAACTATGCATACATATGGAGCTGTCCAGTACAGCGTCACCAACCACATGTGGCTAATGGGCACTTGTAATGAACCTCATTTATATTAAGATGTGCCATAACTGTACAATATTTTGAAAATAGTACAAAATATTATAAAATACCAAAATGAATAAATTCTATATTAATTACATGTTAAAATGCTAGTAAATTGGGTATATTGAAATAAAATATATTATTAAAAGAAATAATTTTTTTTTTATCTTTTTGGCAGTGCTGGGGATTGAATCCAGGGCTTCTCACACACTAGGCAAGTGCTTCAGCACTGAACTACATCCCTACCCCTCTATTTACTCCTATTTCAGCACTAGAGAATTAAAATATTTATATGTTCCACACAACATTTCCAGTAGATATGACTGCACTACATCATTCTCTTCAGAAGTGGAGAGAACAAATTTTTGATTCTTTATCATTGTATAACCTCAAAAATATGTATTGAATGACTAAATTGATAAAAGACAAGTAATAAGTAGAAAAATAGCTGAGTGTTGAGTTAGCAACAAGTGAAGAAATTGCAGAGGTGGTATGTTATTAATCCAATAAAGTATCCTAGTGTCCACAATAAAATACATTCTTTTTGCTTGCTTATAAAATAGAAGAAGTTAGGGAATGGGGGAGTACCAGCCTGCAAAACTGATGATGACAAAGTTTCTACTTTAATATATATACATTGACTGACTGTGCTTTAATCAATTTTTTGATTTTTCATTTAAATCCCCTGTGTTTGGGGGGCAACTCTGAATGTGCCTGTCATAAGCAGATGCTTCTGTTCTCTGAGACTAGAGACATAGGAATCAGTAGGTGGTGGTCCAGATGGCAAAGAGAGGGTGGGGTGACATTTCAAACTGTGGGTGGGACTAATGCAAATTTGGCAGCCCAAATGGAATTTCTGTGGGCCTAACAATTTTGCAAGACTTCTTGCTTCCCAAGCAATCTTCATCTCTCCACCCCCCTACCATATATATATGTATATATGTATATCCTATATACATAGGTACACTATATATAGAGAGTATATACACAGGGTATATATATATATATATATATATATATATACTAATATAATGTATTAGTATAAACACATGTTATATATATATATATTTATATACACACACAGAGGGAGAGGGAGAGAGACAGAGAGAGAGAGAGAGATAGACCCCCCCAAGAGATCCTCTCCATTGGAAATCATGTATAGTATAATTACCAAAGATCAAAAAAGTCCCTCTCAAAATTGCTATGGGACCAACCATTATACTTTTAACAGGAAACAAGAATAATTTCTGCTGAATGGGATCTTAAATACAATGAAATATATTTGTTTTCATTATGCATTAAATTACTAGAAATATATTATATGCATGTTTTTAACAGAAAGTATACATTTTAATGTGATTTTCTTAGCCATTGTCATTAGAATTACAGAGCCATAGAACACAACTGCCTGAGACAAGTCAGCCCCCATGCCACGCTGCCAGCATGACTCAGTGTACCATTTCTGAGAAATCTAGATGTAGAAATTTAAAATTTTACCCTTGCTCCCTACCTTTTCATACAGAATGTCCTTCTGCTTATCAGCATCTTCAGAGAGTAATGTGACAGCAATGACATGTTATCAACTGTCTAGCCATAATAGACCCTTGTGTTATATCCTTTTTTGTGGGTTGAACCACAGAAGGGCCAATTATGTACCTGAAAATTTTACCTTTTTGCAAACTATTATTTAATTTCTAATAGTCTCATATACCAAAGTTTTAAAAAGATTGGAATTTTCAAAAACAAAACTATTATCTGGTTGTGATAAAACAACATATGACTTCAGGCTCCTCAAAAAAATACCTGACTCTCATGTCCTAAATTCCAAGGCAAACAGGGGCTTCCAAGACATGATGGTTCTGTTCTAATTTCTTAGCCTCATCCTAGGAGTGGAGTGTGTTGGACTTATGATAATTTATTATATCTTAAAATATGTTATAAATATTATTTGTGTGCATAAAAATTAAATTTAAAATAATTAAAAACAAAGTTTTATTTTTTTAATTTTTATTTATTTCTTTTATTATTCATATGTGCATACAAGGCTTGGGTCATTTCGCCCCCCTGCCCCCACCCCCTCCCTTACCACCCACTCCGCCCCCTCCCTCTCCCCCCCACCCTCTCAATACCCAGCAGAAACCATTTTGCCCTTATCTCTAATTTTGTTGTAGAGAGAGTATAAGCAATAATAGGAAGGAACAAGGGTTTTTGCTGGTTGAGATAATGATAGCTACACAGGGCATTGACTCACATTGATTTCCTGTGCGTGGGTGTTACCTTCTAGGTTAATTCTTTTTGATCTAACCTTTTCTCTAGTTCCTGGTCCCCTTTTCCTATTGGCCTCAGTTGCTTTTAAGGTATCTGCTTTAGTTTCTCTGCGTTAAGGGCAACAAATGCTAGCTAGTTTTTTAGGTGTCTTACCTATCCTCACCCCTCCCTTGTGTGCTCTCGCTTTTATCATGTGCTCAAAGTCCAATCCCATTGTTGTGTTTGCCCTTGATCTAATGTCCACATATGAGGGAGAACATACGATTTTTGGTCTTTTGGGCCAGGCTAACCTCACTCAGAATGATGTTCTCCAATTCCATCCATTTACCAGCGAATGATAACATTTCGTTCTTCTTCATGGCTGCATAAAATTCCACTGTGTATAGATACCACATTTTCTTAATCCATTCGTTGGTGGTGGGGCATCTTGGCTGTTTCCATACTGGGCTATTGTGAATAGTGCCACAATAAACATGGGTGTGCAGGTGCCTCTGGAGTAATCTGTGTCACAGTCTTTTGGGTATACCCCCAAGAGTGGTATTGCTGGATCAAATGGCAGATCGATGTCTAGCTTTTTAAGTAGGCTCCAAATTTTTTTCCAGAGTGGTTGTACTAGTTTACATTCCCACCAGCAGTGTAAGAGGGTTCCTTTTTTCCCCACATCCTCGCCAACACCTGTTGTTGGTGGTGTTGCTGATGATGGCTATTCTAACAGGGGTGAGGTGGAATCTTAGTGTGGTTTTAATTTGCACTTCCTTTATTGCTAGAGATGGTGAGCATTTTTTCATGTGTTTTTTGGCCATTTGAATTTCTTCTTTTGAGAAAGTTCTAAAAACAGTGTTTTAAAGATGAAGGAAGTAGGAAAGGAGGGAGGGAAGAAGGATAAAAAGAAGGTAGGAAAAGATGGGAGGGGAAAAAAGGAAGGGAGAAAAGAAGAGAAAATGTGAAAAAAAAGAGAATAGTGACTGAGAAATACAGACTATAATGTTTAAGGAGTTTGAGCACAATGGATATTCCAAAGGGAAAACTGACATATTAGTCCTGATGACTTACTAATAATAAGATGATGATAGTGCTGGTTATTGTGGCCATGATACAGTATCTAATGTTTATAAAATGCTTGTTATTTTCTAGACAATGTTCTCAGTTTTGTGTATATTTATTCACTTAAGCATTGCAACAACTCCATGGGATATGTCCCAGTGAACTAGAAAAGGTTATACCTTTGGTTAAGAGGCAGAATAGTGGTATGAATCCCATTCCATAGCGGCTAATTTCTTAGTATCATGTTATCTACAGAGTGCAAAGGTCATGGTTCCGAGATAATGAGATAATGATTTATTTATGTTTCCCATTCTATCTGACAAATCCTCCATGAGCTTCTTTTAGTCTTTTTAGAGTACAGCGAGGCCGTTTGTGGGGATTTTGTCTGGTTTCTTGGAAATCGGCCAGTCTATTTCAGGAGCTATAAAATTAAAAGTCTATCAAGGTCTTGCCTATTACCTTTTAAGAAATTCTGTCATTTCTTGCTTTTCCTCAGGTTCATCATCCTTCATGATATACTGAGTTTATAATCACTTGGGTTAGTTTTAAAAAATACATTTTATTGTATTAGTACATTAGTACATTTCACTTTGATCACAAACAAACAATAAGTCTTACTTGATGTCAGGAGTTTTCATGCATCAAATATTTAATTAAATAACGAAATTGGATAATGCTGTCTTCCAGGCTTAATTGAAATCTCACTGAGGGTAGCACCAAGTTTAGATTTTTGAACACAGAGACAAATGAAGAAAAAACCCAGAAGGTTCTACCTATTTTTCCCAAAATGTCACTATATCTCATAACTATCTAATTTTATTTCTTATATCATTGTGTTGAACTTATTTTATATATGCTTATTAATATTTTATCATTCTAGTTAATAGAAATTATCACAAAACAAAATTGTAGATGACTCACCAAACTGAAAAAAGATCAGAATGACCACCGAAACTGAGTCATCTTCCTTGTAATTTCCTACCCACAAATGGGTAGAGCACTAGTTACATCCTTTCCTGCCCCCAAATTAATAGAACCTAAGTGCCCTTTCCATCTCAAGCCTTAATGAAAAGTATGAATGAAGATGTGAAAAAAAGATCTAACAAGTTTTCCAGAATAAAATACAATGGAACCACCACAAATTTCAAAGTCAAGGCCCAGTGTTTACTTCTAGGTGCCTTTGGGTAGTTATGCCTTCTAAAACAAGGTTCTTAATCTCTTTTTCAGTCTCAACAAATTGCTTCAGTTTAGTTTCAGTTTTCTCACCTGCACAATGGAAATAAGGTCTCATTAAGAAGGTTATTCTCACAATTCAATGAGATGAAATGTTCAAACACAGAACACATTAGTGCCTGATACTAATTCTTAATAATTGTTTCCTTAATTTCCATGAACCCAGCTAGAATCATTTTAGCTCCATTATGATGCTTCCATGTAGCATCAAAATCTTTAAATAATGTACAGAATATTGTTTCAGTATCTATGAGACGTATCAAATTCCCTAGGTCCTCACTTTGGCAAAAATCAGTTACCCATAGATTTGATCACTGATCATTGGACCCTGTCCAGTATTTTCAATTTTGCCAGGATCCCAACAATTTCTTTTTAAAGCATTTTTACAAGATATCACCCAACTCATAGTGACCTATGGACAATCAGCCTTGCCAGTTGTTCTGTGAACTTGGGCCTTAGTTATGCCCCAGTTATGTCAAACATACTTTCATCTTGCTTTAATACCCTTGGCTCCTAGTTAGGGGAACCAGATTCCTCTTCTTTCCTCTTTTCCTTCTTCATCTCTTCATGTATTCTCCTCAGGACTAGAGATATAAACTTATTTTGTAATATTTTGCAGTGCTGGAATGTTGAACTCAGGGCCTCACATATGCTGGGCAAGCACTCTCCTAGTGAACTACATCCCCAGTCCCTAGAGTGGTAAACTTTTAATTTTTTATTATTCATTATATTATTCTTTTGTTTAGTCCTTCAAAACTTTTCATTACCCTAAGCTAAAATCTAAAATCTTGAACATAGTCACCAAGATACTGCACAATTTTTCCTATTTTTGAATCACTCCTTTCCTTTCTTTTTCTTCTTATTAAAAATTGTATTCTTTTATTAGCATATATTATACAGAGAGGTTTCATTGTGACATGTACACATATCTCACAGTGTATCTTTTTCTTCTTCTTTTTTTTTTTTTTTTGACAGTACTCTGGTTTGAACTCAGGGTCTCATGCTTGCCAGGCAGGATCTCTACCACTTGAGCCACTCTGCCTTTATCATTATTTTTTAACTAAAGTCTCCTGTCTTTAAAAAGTTTCCCTTGAGTGTGACAAAAGCTTTCCTGCCTCTGGCTCTTTTGTTTTGTAGGAACACTTTAAAAATATTGTCACTATTTTTGGGTTTTAGTGGTACACTGTAATAGAATTAAATGTGCCTTCTTTTTTTATATGGATTGAGTTTCAATAGTTTTTTTTCTGTTTTGTCTTTTTTTTTTTTTTTTTGGTTTTTTGTTTTTGGTGATACTGGGGTTTGAACTCAGGACTTCATGCATACTCTGGTTGTTTTGAAGATAGAATCTCACTTTTTGCCCATAATGGTCTGAACTGCAATCCTCTTGTTTTTCACTTCCCACTTGAACTAGGATGACAGGTGCATAACCCCAGGCCCAATCATTTTTGCCTCTGGGATAGGGTTTGGTGAACTTTTTTTTTGTTTGGGTTGTCCTGTAACTTCAATCCTCCCTATCTCAGCCTTCTATATAGCTAGACTGATAAACATGTGCCACTGTGCAAGTTATTGGTTGATATAGGGTCTTGCTAACTTTTTGCCCCAGCTGACCTCAAACTGGGATCCTCCTAATTTCAGCCTCCCAAGAATGTAGGATTGCAGATGTAAGCCACCAGCAACTGATTCACAGTTCTTAAAGTATGATCTGACATCTCTGCTTGAAATTCTCAAGCATGCTCTCTGCTTCTGCTCCATTTTCTCTCATTTTTTAGACTACAATTACATGTTTGTTAGACCTTTTCAGTTGGTCTCACATGTTTATTGTATACTTCTCTATATCTTTCTTTGTTTCTCTCCTTAGTTTGGATAGTTTCCATATACCTGCATTCCCATTCCCAAATCATGTTTTTTGCATGTCCAATCCACTGTTAAACACAGCTATTTCTTATTTCTAAAATTTCTGTTTGGTTTCTTACGTAGTTTTCTCCGGCAAAATTTTTTGCCTCTACATCTTTTTGTCCATACTGTTGTCTCTTTTCTTAAACTCAGTAGTTATAATTATTTTGATGTTTTGTTTGCTATTTTCACTATTCAGATTACTGCAACTTATTTTCCTTTTTAATGTTTTGAAATGCTTGATTCTGATTCTGTCAACATGTTTAGATTATATGACTAAATGCTGGGCATTAGGCATAAAACAACCATAGAGATTGTAACTTGTGTATCCTCCTCTTTCTAACTCTAGGAAGATATGTAAAAGCTCATCTCCTCAATAAATATTGACTTTTGGCTTAAGGTTTGGGTAATATTGTATCTACATCTAGATTTAGCATTTGTTTAGTGCATATGCTCTAGAGCTTTTAAATGTGTGTCTTAGCCCTTTTCCTGAAAGATCCAGAACAGGATTTTGCAGTGGTTTTCAGAAACTTTCTTCTGAACCATTGAACTGGCCATATACAAGCATAATTCTCCTTAAACCTCTCTCTTCTCATTATGAACTTGGCCCTGCAGATCTCTCTCTCTCTCTCTCTTCATTATCTCCCACTCCCCCCCAACTTTCATTTAAGTCTTGCAAGACCCCTGGAATCTCTTTTTATTTCTCTGTCTTGTTTATTTCTCTGTAGCAACCTTTGCCCAAGCAAAGACTGTATTCTCAGGCATTTGCTTCAGAATGTTAATTCATTCCCTACACTGTGACTTCTGGCCCCTTTACCCTTAATTTAGCAGATCTTTGATGCCTTTGGATATTTTATGTGACTTTTCCAGTTGTTCTCAAAAGAAATTTTGGATTTCTCAAGCTGCTTCATTCTACACAGAAAGAAAATCTGCTTTACCTTCTTCACAATTTCCCTTTGAGTAGAACGTTTTTTAAAGCACACTCTTCCCCTAAATATTTCTTTTCTATGTATCTTCCTCAGAGAAACTATTTACTAACTCATAAATATCAATGCTAAGTCTTGCTGTTGAATGCTTTCATAGCACATTATACTTTGCATTTATAGCACTTTTTGATTCTTCACCCAAGTGTGTTGTTCACTTAAAGCTTTTCCTTGATTGAAATTTAAGGTATGAGAGGCTAGGGAGCCTCATTGTATTGTAGTGTGTGTGTGTATGTGTTCTTTCTCTGTTACAGACCTTAGCAGATGCTAAGTTTGTGTTCCAGACCTTACTTTAATCACCTATCCAAATGCTCAGTTCTCTAACAAAAATTGTTCTGCTTGATATTTCACCTCCCAGGCTATACCATCATACCTTAAGAAGCAGTTGTTTTTCTTTTTTTTTTAATCCCAAATGACCTCAGAGGCCATAGTCAGTGAAATTTTTATAAATATCAGACATTGAAAAACACTCTGTTCCATGTATGATGAATTTGTATTAGTAGCAAATACAGCTAACTGTTCAACGATATGTGTAGGCCACCTTCCATAATGTACAATTGACTTTGGTGAGCCTATGCATCCAGACAGGATGTTCTTCCATGAAAACATAGGCAGCAGTTCTGTAAGTTGCTTTTATACAAAATCATTTAGAAAGAAAGCATGCTGTCTCTCTATTCCTTTCTGCAGATCAAGCTGAGGTTTGGGGAACTTAGGACCACAAGACTGATGGAATGTTTTACTGATAACATAGAGATGAATCCCCAGTTTGTAATATTAATAGGATAAGAAATAAATGCCAATTTAGTTGAGCCACTAAAATATATGGGTTTATTTGTTGCAAAAATTAACATTAGAGAACCATGTAATACGGTGTCAAAATATTTGATCAGATTGTTACCAACAGAACTTAATAAACAAATATTACGACTGCCAAACCTGTGACTCTTTCCTAAAGAAGAGGTAGAATGTAGAAAAATATTTTGTAATGAAGATAATGTGTTTTAGTTTTTTCTTAATTGAGTTAATGAAGTTTTAGAAGGGAACAGTTCACGGAAGAACAGAATGAAAAGTTCAGCCTATGGCAAATATTGTTTTTAGAGTGTTTCATTTCAAAATAAGTTTACACTTTCTGATGACTGTGAGGCAATGGATGTTAAGTGGGCAGGAAGAAAGAGAGAGGACACAAGGGAGAAGATAGTAAGAAAGAAAAACCTAAAGCCAGTTTCAGTATTATGTTCGGGAAAGAACTTTGTGGTTATTATAACTTGGTACTGATGGAAATAATTAAGTAACAAGCCTGTGAATTTTAGGATTCTGTTGTCAAGAACAAGACAAAGCAGTAGGTGGACCTAAAAAAGTGCCCTCTCCAAATTTGCAATAATAGGGCTGTGATCCAACAATCTGCATTGCTCCCACTGAGGGTGCTTTCCTTTCTTATTGCTGCTGTTAAAATTACCAGCAATGCTGGAATTTAAGAGAATTTTAGATTCTCTTCAATTTTTGAGATTATAATTCTGGATATGAGAAATCCATAATAAGTCTCATTGATCTGAAATCAAAATAGCAGGTGGCAAACCTTCTAGATGTTCTATAGTTTGTTCCTCTGCCTTTTCCAGCATCTAGAGTCCATTGTATTCATTAGCTCATGGCCTCTTTGAGGCTCTATCTTAAAAGCCAGCAAACAGCAGTCCAGTCTTTTTCACACCGGCTCTTCTGCCTCATTTTTCACTTATAAGGATCCTTCTGGTTACATTGAGCCTGCCCAGATAATCCCCTTTCCATCTCAGGTTCAGGTAGCAACTTTCATTCCGTCTGCAAACTTGATTCTTCCTTTGCTATGGCAAGTGACATAGTCACAGCTTCCTAGGATTAAGATGTAAGCCTTTTAGGTGCCTATTGTTCTGTCTACTACAGTGCTACTATTGTCTATTGTTCACTTCAGAAACAATCATTAAGGCTGATGGACAAGACAAACATCCCATCAACTGAAACCAGAATCCATCAAAAATAATAGACAAGGAAGTCTGTCTCAGACAGAAATCAGGGACTTAGAGAACTTCCGCTCAGGAAGACATTGTCATTGCTGAGGATCAATAGGGTTGTTGATGCACTATTATTCTTTTTGCAAATGAGAATTGTTGCTGGAATCCTTTCATTGCCCAATCTTTATAGTGTATAGTAGGTGAGAGACAGGAAGCATGCTATTCCAAAATTGCTGGATTATGGAGGGACATATTTGAATGTTCCTTCAAAAGTAAACACTACACAAACTATGTTCTGTGATATAATTGAACATGAACTTTAATCAACTTTTAAGAGTCTTCTTGGTTATATTAAAGTATGCATGAATAAAATCTTGTGGAATCAACTCTAAGGCTGGAATTAATTTGTATTAAAGAGAAAATACATACACACATACATGTAACCATCTGTAACATTATTGCTGCTCTCTATAAAAAATGGTAAAAGTAGAACCAAATTCGATGGATAATAACACTTGACAATATTGAGAATATTTGAAAAGAATCAACTCATTTACTTTCTTAAATTATTTCTAAAGCAGCCATATTATGTTGAGGGCTCAAATTCATTAATAGAATCAAGGTAGCTTAATAGTGTTACTTATGATTTAAACCCAGTAACTGGCTGGCCCATTTATATAACCTGATTCTAAATGTCACAGTGAATTATCTAATATTTGTAATTAAAATGAATTATTTCTTATAAAGTAAAACATTACAGTTTTTTTTGCTTTGGAAATGACTGTCAGAAGTCATTGTGTTTTTAAATTTTTATTTGTACTCATAAATGATAGTAACCCAACCCATGTATTCACTCATTTCAGTCTCTGCACTAGTGTTCATATGTATTTATCCAGACTAGTTGACATAATAGAAATAAAGAAAAGAAGTCTCTACATACAGATGATAAGATTTCCTTGGAAAACTCCAGGGAATCACAACTCTATACTTCTACTAATTTTTTTCTGTCAATAATCATTCAATTTCAAGCTGAAATGTTTGCATTAAATCAAATCCATACTAATTTTCTTACCAAACAAAACAAAAAAAAATTTCATAGAGCCTGCAACTCTCTCCCTTCAAGGTGATGGCAAATTCGTCTGATAAAATGATACTTGGGGCTAGCAAATTGAATTTTTATGTGGGAGAGGTGCTTCTGCCTGTGTGGCTTGTGCATTTAGATATATTTCTTAACTAATCTAATGTAATAATTTTGATTGTTGAGTTTTAAACCAAGTAGGGGAAGAAGATGGCCTAGAGACAGATAATTCATGTCTTAGGAAGAATGAGGTCTTTGACACACTCCACCTCTCACACTGAAAGACAGACTTCCATGTTGGCCTCTTATGTTGCTTGCCACAGCAAGCCACGTTTTTGCCATGTGCCAGTTTCAGTGACCCTCACACATGAAAGGGAGCACTAGATCTGACAGGCAATTTGACTGAGGAATTGGCATTAACAGTAACACCTGATAATAACACTCACCTCACTGAAATGCCATTCTCACCACGTACCAAGAAGATCCCCAGTGTAAGATGCTTTGTTGGATGTTAGTTTATTTACTTGCAAATTCATATCCTGTGTGTCTTTCCTTTCTCCTAGCCCATCTCACACCATCTCCTATTCATAAACACGCACTGTATGAAAGAACATATATGTGTACAAGTGTTCTTTAATTGTAGTCCATGACCAGCAGAATAAAACGCACCTGCAAATTTGTTAGATATATAAATTCTTGGATCCTACCCAGACCTCCTGAATGGGGAAGTCAAGGCTTAAGGGCCAGCAGCCTGTGCTTTTCCAGGTCTTCTAGGAGCTCATCATGCATGCTGAAGTGGGAAAAGCACCAACCTTAGCCTTCCGTCACTGTCCCTTCTCTATCAGCCCAGTCTCCACTTTCCTGGTGTTGAATACATCCTTTGTAACTGCTTAGAAGAGGACAGGCCCCAGCTCCACAAATTGGCCCCTCCTGAGAACAGTCTTGGCTCTTAGGAGGATAATTAGGACACATTTCAGTTATATTGGGTTTACTTTAAACAAACACAATGCCAAATTTTGATTACTTTTGCTTGCATGTGATGGTTTTTTAAAGAATGTAGTTACCTACCTGTCTTCTTTCTTTCAGAATTTGCTTATTGAGTGCTTATTAGTCTAGGGTAGGTACCTGACGAAAGGCAACACTGTAAGATTTGCAATCCAGTAATTGCACCAGGTATTTAAAGTGTGTAACTCGGTAATTTTTAGTATATTTACAAATATGTGTAACCAGAATCTTTGAAGATTTAACCTCATAATCTTTGAAGATTTCAGAAACCCCACGACTATTACCAACTACCTCCCATTTTCCCCAAATGCTCCACCTCAGCATAGCATGATTTATTTTCTGTCTTTATGGATTTTCATAGTTGGGCATTTCATATAAATAGAATTGTACAACATGTTCTCTTTTATGAGTGGCTTTTATCACTTGGAATGATTTCAAGGTTCACCATATTTTAGCATGTATTAGCACTTTACTCATTTTTATTGCCAAATAATATTCTATTGAATGGATATACCACATTGTGTTCATCAATTCATCAGTTCACAGACATTTCATTTGGCTTGTTTCTATTATTATACATTCTACTGCAGTGAACATTTCATGTATTTTTTTGGGGGGGTCTTTTTTCTTTTTCTTTTTTAGATATGTGTCTTACTATGTACCCCAGATTGTCTTCTAACTCACCGTTCTCTTGCCTCAGCCTCCTGAGTGCTGGGATTACAGGTATGAGCCACTACATCCAGCTCATTCACATGTTCAGATATGAAGGTATGTCCTTATATCTTTGGTAAATATGTAGAAGTTGAATTGCTAGGTCATGTGGTAACTCTCTGTTTAACCTTTGCCAAAGCAGGTGCCCCATTTTACATTCCCACTAGTAGTATAATTTAGAAGAATTCTCCACTGGAAATTTGAAACACATTTCAAGTTTTGAAACTTTTTTCTTTTAAATAAAAGGGTCTTCATGTGTTTTCATCAACTTGAAAGCCAGTTGATGTCTTACATAAACATATATATATATATATATATATATATATATATATATATATACACACACACACATATAAAATGTGCTGAATAGCGAGAAGATATGTAAATGTATGTGGCATATGACTCTTAATGTTTTTTTCCATTGCAAGTTAATAAACAAATAAATAGGATAAATGACTAAAGACACAAAACTACCAAATTTTTAGTTTATATCAGACAATATGGTAAGTGCTTTAGGTTTCCATTCTGCATTTGCATGTACATGCTACATGTGGAAAACAGAGAATTTGACTTTTTTCTTAATAAAATATAATAAATCACTGTTAATGCTATTAAGGAAATTATATGATGACCAGCAAACCACATCAATCAATTGATATTTCCAATATTAATCTAATTGTTATTTGAAGTCTACTAGACTTTGGACTAGAAATGGTAACTCTAAACTGAGTAATTGAAGCTAACTAGAAAATTGGATGGATATTCAAGATCCTAATTAAAATCACATATTTTTTTCTGTGAGAAAAATGCAGTCTGTGTTTCTAAACAGTGATATGAATAATAATTTGGAACATAAGTGTATAAATTGGGGATTGCCTGTAATTTTTATTCTTATTACTACTATAATAGCAAATATGCTTACAAAACTTATTTATTTATTCATCTACCTACTTATTTATTTATTAGTACCGGGTATCAAACCAATGGCCTTGAATATGCTAAGCAAGTGCTTTACACTGAGCTTCCTTCCTGGCCTTTGGTTTTTAGAGGTACGATTTTACTATGCAGCCCAGGCTGGTCTTAAAACTTTCTGCCTCTTTTAAAAGAAAACATTAAAACCAAGCTGGTTGACTTAATATTTCATTGAGAAATAAAATGATAACTCTTTCATATATTTGTACATTTGAGCACCTAATGGAAGACATCAGGTAAAATGTAATCAGTTATAGACTTCACTGATCTGTTTTTTTTTTTTTTTCAGTATTGTCATTCACGTTTTTAAAGCTCTTTTTTTTGGTCAAGGTGATAATCCTTTGTTTCTATAAAATGTTTCTGTTTTTCTCATCTCCATTGAAAGGGAAAAATAATCAGTATGAAAGTGTTCTACTAAGGTATTGCTATTTATGGAAGGATATGCACAAAGCAATAAATATCTCTAGTCAGTGATTAAATGCAGAAGCACAGTTGATGCCTCTGATGAATGAAAATGCCCTGCATAGCCTCACATATGCCAGTATCATAAATACTATTCTCATTGTACAGGTAAAAAGATGACAGCATAAAATAAATTCCATAGATATATAAGTGATACAAATAAATAGGTGCATGTGCCAACCAGATTCGTAACTTTATGGTTCTTATATGATCTATCACATAGAACCCAAATGATTATTATTCTTTCATTTATTTAAATACAAGCTTTTATCATAATTGCGTAGGTGCACTATGTGGAAGAATGAGGTGAAGGCTTTATCTATGGACAAGTTCTCATGAGGAATTAGTATGACTTCAGTGTCAAAGTTATTAAAAAAGTCTCACATTTATGACAAGTTGAATTGATATTTACCACATAACTATGTGATCAGTGCCCGAAGATTTCATCAAATATGATCCCAGTAAATATGTAATAGTTCATCAGCTTTTTTAGATAAGGTCTCCAGTGTTGCCCAGTCTGCTTTGAACTCACATTCTTCACGCCTTAACCTGCCACGTGCTGTCATTGTATGCATGTGCCATTCTTCCTGGCAATCTTTTTAAATGAAAGTGATGGTGAAAATTTTTCTATATACTAAAAACCTTTGGAAACATATGCTTTAAATTGGTGAACTGTAATGTCATATGAATTAAATTTATCAATAAAGTTGTTAAAATAACAGATTAGGAAAACTCTATGATGTATTTCAAAAAACTGTTTTTTGCAGTTAAATTTCTCTACATAAATTGAACCTGGAAAATATTTTGTTTATTCTCAGACAACATTTTCTTTATATATGCTCTTTTCTAAATGAATCATCTCCACCCTTGTTGACCATTGATATGTTAATATATTATGTACAACCCAAAGCATGTACAAATTTCAAAAGATTGAGAGAAACAATGGTTTCCTTAGGACCTATGTGTACAATAAGATTCATTCAATTATACTCTATACCACTTAATTGCTTTTACAAGAGTGGTGTTATTTATTGTGACTTCTTATAAGTAGTTTTCAACTCTTAAATCCACAGAAATGGAGAAACTGATCACATCCCATGAATCAAAAAAACAAAAAAAACAACTAGCTCTCCTTTAATCCCCACAGCATTATTCTCATTTTTTAAAAATTGAAAACTAAGGCTTAGGACAGCTAAGTAACTTTACTGTGTCTCTGAGCTATTAAACACTTAAGAGGATAAGGCCTGGCGGTTAAGCATAAGGTGTTTGAGGAAGAGTGCCTGGGTTCAAATCCCACCTCTCCTCTTTTATAAATGCTAGAGCTAAGTTTTGTAGTTAGATATATCTGGGACATTTCTAACATACCATGGGATTTTTATTTATCCAGAGTGGGGGAGGAGTTTCAATGATTGCAAGAATCAACAATTATCTGGGATCAATCACTTAAGTATTTAGGTGGGGCACAGCTCAAGTGGTAGAGCACTTGCCTAATATGTGTGAAGCACTGAGTTCAAACCCCAGTACTTCAAAAAAAATAATAATTTGAGTATTTAGTGGAGGATTATATAGGAATAAGTTTTCTCTTACCTAGAACACATCAATGTATGACATGGAAAGAGGAGACAGAGATAGATGACACTTAGTTCAGGGCTCCTGAAGATTTTCTAAACGCAGACCATTTTCGGGTGAGAACAGAGTCATTGAAGCAACTAAGTCACTATTGCACTTTCCTCTTAATCCCATTTACCTTCCTGTTGTTTGTGAATTTTTATGAAAAATGTTACACTGAGAAATAAATGTTCTGAAACCTGAAAATGAAAAGAACATGGGTTCATTAAAGTCATGAGTGAGCTACTATAAATTGTAGTATACAAAGAAATATTCTATATGAAATGGATTGTAGTGCTTTACTTATTTCATATAAAAGTTCTAAATGAAAATGATCAGATTTGTAACCTGTGGGTATATTGAATGTATCAGGAACCCACAAACTTCTGTTGCAGTAATTGTACTTAATATAATGCTGTGAATATCATTTGCTTTTTTGATTTTAAAAAGGGATTAACTTTAAATATCATAGAACTTGTTCTGTGTTTAGCTTAGAAAAAGGATATTGAATAATTATTCATATTTTCATAAAATCAAGAGATAATAAGGATTATGTATAATATTTGTTCAGCAATAACATTTTTACTTAATGAAATATCAAAGAAAACTGAGGTACTCTACTCTTTTGCCCCATTTGTTCAGTGTTATTCAGGTCTTCAAGTTTTCTGCTGCCTGTGTTTTACCTTTCTTCTGTGCTTGGTGTTTATCTGTGTTGTAGGAAGAGCCATCCTTTCCTTTATGCTGTTCCTCTTTCAAATTTCCATTTTTCTCTTCTCTGGATAATTTATCTTTGCCTTCCTTGATTTTTCTTCTTCCTTTTCTTCTTATTATTGAAAAAAAATAGTCTCTCTTTTGGTAATATGTTAAAGATACTCAACTCTAGCCTGGTGGGGATGAAAAAGATCAAAAGAAGGGGTAGAGAAGGGGCAGGTGGGCCAGTTGGTTAACTTGGGGAAGAAAAGGAAAATGGACAGCACTGGGTTCTCTTCCTGAATGCTGATGAACATTGAATATTTGTTCAAGCTCTAATTGAAGTGGGACACAGAATTGTAACTAGGTTCATGGTGATAGTACATCTTTGACTTGTACTTTGTTGCTGCTGTTGAAAGGGGAAGTTTTAGATATTTTGAGAAATAAAAGTGAAGTTTAAAGGAAATGTATATTCAACACAATATACAGGAAACCCAAAAGTCCTCTCATAATCTTTTCAAAGGTATCAAGACTGGAATAATAGGAATTTTCAGATGCTAACAGACAAAGACATAGAGGTGACTAAGTATATACACAGCCCTCCCAACCAAAAATATGCTTGTTCTGGTTATAAAAAATAAATGCTAATCACATGTGAACTGATGTAATTAGATAAATATCATTAATGGCAGCTAGATTACTAAATGTTATTAGAATATAAAAAACAAAAAAAATTCATTTTGAGGTAATTACTTATATATTTTTAAGTTATGCACTTGGCCATTTGGTTTAAATTAATTAAAATTAATCTGTGCATATCCTATAAAATATATTCACAAAATGAATGACATGTTGTCAAAAGGTACATCAATCTCTGTGCAACAGAAAGAGTTGTAGCAGCATCTAAGTAGTAAATACACTCAACTTGAACTCTTACTGTTTTCCTTTGGACCATCTTCACTCAGGTTGGCAAATTTATTAAATCAATTCTTCTAGCTATCTGTGGTCATTCTCAGAGAATCATATCTCCAAAAAATGGTTTACACTAGTGAAAAATTTAAGACTTGTGAATAAGAAAAAGAAAATCAGTGTATATAAATTCTAATTGTAGACAGCACAAATATTTTAGAACAGAATTGTTTAAATCCCTGTTTTAGTTTTAAAGGTTTGCAATATTTCAATATTATTAATTTGAGTATAATATTAATTTGAAAATAGAGCATCAGATAGCATACAAATATCATTCAGTTGCTTAGGCATCATAATATTTTTTTGCCAAATTATCAGGAGCCATTAGGAATTACACCCTATCATTGTGTACATCTTGAATAAAATACTATTACTGGATAATGTTTCTCTATATTTACTTTCAGATATTTCCAAATACCAAATATAAAAGTTTACAGCTCTCATCTGTGATAAACTGTAATAACATGGTCTCTGTTTTACTCATCTATAGAAATTTAACTGTAAATTCCCTGTATGTTCAGAAAATTATCTATTCTTTCTAATAATCTCATTGGCATTTTAATCATATAAGTCTAAAATATGTATCTACAAAAGCAAAATGCTTACTCTCTTATTTTCTCATTAGTGCAGAAGGGGAAGCTCCTACAATACCATTTTGTGGTGCTTCTGTGGACGTCCATCAGATAGATGAACTACAGTCTTTGTACTCTCCTGAATTAGTTAGATAAATCAGATGGTGAATGTGATCCATAATTTATCCTTATCTATGTAGAAATATGCTAGGATATAATGGTGTCTTACTGTGTTTAAAGAATGTGAAAACCCTAGCATTAGGTGATTTCCCCCATGTAGCTATGAAATTTAAGAAGCTGGAAAGAGTGCCAACAGTCAATAATTTTGGTAATTTCCATTTTTACTATGTCCCTTGTATTAACCACTGTCCCCTATATTTTTGTTGCTAAAGAATATTTGGATAAATAACTGAATTTTCTACTGGTCTTTGTCTATGTAGGCCTATGTAAATGGATTCTACATACTGTTGTGCTGTAACTTGCAGTTAAAAAAAGAAAGAAAAAAACACCCAAAACAAACAACAATTCCAGCTCTATTTATGGAGTGAAGGCTCTTACTATGAAATCTAGATTTTAGAGTTAAATAGATTTTTAAAGTAAAAAGTTATACAGTAGGCTTTGATTTGGGGATTTTGAAATGCATTTTTGTTTAATAGGGGAGAGGGACAAAGAAGAGGAAAAATAAAATAGGAACAAAAAATTGCATATAAAATCTTTGAGTAGTTGAGATTCAAGGCAGAAGAAGATCAAAACTATTGCTTGGTTGAAGATACTATGGTACTTTAAAATATAACTCCTAATTTGTCTAAGTACTGGAGCTAGTATAAGTTTGCCAGTACAGGACTCATTTTGGGCTTGTTTAAGGTTGCTTTGTGTCCATTTAGAAAAGTATTTCCTTCCTCAAAAGTTTAATGCCATATCTTTCAATAGGTATTTTACTTGGGCCAAGGAAACACTTCTCCTAGTTGTCTTGTTTGTAGGAAATATTTAACCATGTTTCTTAATTTTGAATAGTTTCTTCTCCATTTTTAAGAAGACCTCTAAAAACTTTACTTTAAAAATTCTGAAAACGGGGCTGGTGGAGTGGCTCAAATAGCAGAGCATCTGCCTAGTGAGTGTGAAATCCTGAGTTCAAACCCTATATTGCCAAAAAAAAAAAATTCTGAAAATGAACTCTGACTTAAGAATCACTATATATTCCTTTAACCATTCTCGTAGGAATTGATAATTCTTTTTTTTATTGTCATCTCCTGAACGTATTTCCTGAAGAGATAAGACAGTTTAGACTTTCTGTCCACTTGTCTTCAAATTTGATTTTCAGTTATATGAAAGAATAATGGTTAGCTAGCCCAAAGTTATTCATCATAAATTTGTTATAAGTCAGTCTTTTTCATGAATTAAATCTTCTTTAAGATTTCTTCTAGAAATGACTAAATACAAAAGTATTCTGTGATTCTTCACTAATTTACTTTCCAATTAAAATATTTTCTCTTAAGTGAATAGCATCTATTGATTTGTGATTTCTTGGTCACTCACTGACAGCTCATAATGAAGCCATTTTATCATCAATCCTTATGACTTGTAAACATTTTTATCTTGAGTGGCAAAGTATGGTGATTTAGCAAAATTTTATTAAATTTAATGGAATATAGCTTGATTTTTATGGAAATTCCCCAAGAAACACAACCAAGGGTAGGAACACTATAAGAAGGTTATATATAGTTAATCCAATTGAAGCATCATTCTATGTTGTGGGGATGTGTTTATTTTAGCTATTATATGCAACAAATAAAAATCACATTTTGAATATCTCATTTAAAAGTGTTAAGTTGATAAGAAGCAGTTAGCGGCAAACTTCATTACAGAGTATCAAATGATTAGGCTCATAGTTGATAACCATCCCTTCCAGGGGAAAGAGCAATATCTTTCTCCCACAGCTTCAGATATTGGACAGCACAGTACTTCATCAGAGTTATCCAAAGAAATTGAGATTTGGCTCAAAGGCCAACAAAGTTAATAATAAAGTCTGACTTACCTTCTCAAGAAGTTTATTACATTCTTTTGTTCTTTAAGCCTTTTCTCCTAGAGAGATAAAATTGGAACTGGTGTACCACAGAAGGAAGTCTGGAATTGTTAATGAAATAATTGACAGAATATATTATAATGCTATTTTTATGTAGTGAGCCAATTATGATACCAACATATCATGTAGACAATAATGGGCATCTAATACTCTTCCAATCCTCATGCTGGGGAAGAAAAATCTGCCTTCGAATCATTAAAAATTGAAAAATGATGGATTTGCCTATTTGTCTAATTTTGGAGTGGAAAGCTATCTTCAGTCATATAAAACATCCTTCCCGGGCTCCAGCTCTCAATCCCATTACATCTCACTTCATCCCTCACTGGCGCAGTTCCTGCTGCCAGGCTTGCTCAGTTTAGTACAAAACAAACTAAGTTAAGTCGCGCTGGGGTGCCTTTGTGAGGCCTCTCAAGAGGAGGAAGAAAGAAACAAAGAGCAAGATAGAGATGCAGAGAACATAAAGAAAACAAATAAGACATAAAAGAAAAATAAAAAAGGATAATGGGAAAGGAAAATATCTCACTGGGCCAAGCAAGCAATCATAAAATCACAAACACTTTTAAAATTTGGCCAGTAATAATCACCATCACCATCGTCATGTCTTTGTTTTGGGAGGTTGCCTTTAGGGAACTGGAAAATCAATTACCAATTAATAAGGATCTTTATCCTTTTATAAGTTCTTTCTGGAAGAGCTTAAAAAATCTTACAGTCACACCAATAATTACAGATTTTTTCGCATTTGCAGTAGGGTAATTTTTCTCATCACTAATTGTGCTATCTGCCCTTAACGTTAAATATTGTTTCATATACTACGGCAGGGAGCTTAAAAATTTAAGGTGTGCAATAAAACCCATGTATCTTTGGCCCCCAGGTCCCTCCTCGAAGGAGGCCTGTGCTGAGCAAGAGAGGCCTAATGCAAGACCCGTCTGATCTTCCTAGGAGAAGGCCTGCACATGCCCTGCCCCTGCTTCTCCCTAGGGTAGAGGTAAAGGCAACGCGCACCACTACTCCCTGGTGCTCTCCCCGTCTTCCTCCTCCTCCACATTTCAGACACATTTCTCAGAGTGCCACCTGTTTTGATGCTTATCCTTTTTCTGCCTTCACCTTGACAAAGCGAACTCGCCCCGCGACAACCTTATCAGGCAAGGCAGACCAGTGGCCAGAGCAGGCGTTTGGACTCCCTTGGAGATGGTCCCAACAGGACATTATGGAGGCCTTCAGCACTGTCCACTACCCCTCGGTCCTACCAAATGGACGACTGGGAATATTCTACAAGCGTCAGCTCCTCCACCGGTCTCCAAGTCAGTCCCCTGGGCTCTCGCCAGGTAACCCGAGTCTAGTTGTACCTGGGTGTGGGGCCGCTGGCTTCCTTAATATCCAATGCCGCCAAAGGCTCTAACCTCTGGCGCACCAGAGAAAAATAGTGCCACCTGGTAGAGAGGCAACAGCGGTGCTTGAAAATGTAACACAAACCCCTCCTACATTTGTTGTCAAATCACTTCATGATTCCAAGCAGGCGGTGGATTCTGCGCCTGGGAGAAGGGGCTGGGGAAACGCTGGTCGCGTGTGCAAAAATAACCCCCGCAGACTCAAGCCAAGTAGTCAGCTGGACCCTCTGCAGCCTGTGGGTACCCACTAGGCTGCTGGCTGTCCCCCGGGAGCCCCGCAGGGCTGAGTCGGCTCCCCCTCCACGCGCCGGGCGGCGGGAGCAGCCCCACGCCGACTTTGGGAGTTCCTTTCTGCCTTGTATGGAGGGCCGCTCGCGGCCCGTCCCCGCCCGGCTGCTCTGACGCCCAGCCCTCCCGCTGCGCCCCCCCCCCCTCCGCCCCGCCACCTCCCTCCGACTGGCCCAGAGAAGCCTGACGGGCCTCGCTTGCTCTCTCTCTTCCACAAGTCCCGGGCCTGCCATCCCTCCATCCCTGCGTTCACCCCCACCCTCCCCAGCGCCGCCACCCCTCCTCCGCCCCCGCCCCCGCCTTCTCTAGGCGATCGCGGGAATAAATCAGGGAGGAAACCGAGAGGGAGAGCGAGAGCGCGCGAGCCCCGGCAGGCTCGCCCAGGTCCGTTTCCAAAGTCGCCCTTGATGGCGGCGGAGGCCAGGGAGGCGAGGCAGCCGCGGCGCGGTGCAGCCGAGACGCGCTAGTGGAGAGGGTCTGCCCGCCACCGCCCCTGCCCGGCGCGGGGTTCGCCCTCGCCGCGCCCACGTCCCCGCGCGCCTCGGCCCCCAGACGCCCGCGGTCCGGGCAGAGAGCGCTCCTTCTCTCCGCCCGCGGCTTCCAGCCCCGCTTCTTCCCTGGTTGGGGAGCGAGGGGGGCTCGAGCTTCGATCGCGAAGATGGCTGCTGGCTGCCTGCTGGCCTTGACTCTGACACTTTTCCAATCTTTGCTGATCGGTCCCTCGTCCGAAGAGCCCTTCCCTTCTGCTGTCACGTAAGTCGGCGGGCCGGGCTGGGCAGGACCGGGGGCTGTGGGAGCGCGGGCCGAGGGATGCCGCGGGATTCGGAGGCGGGGGTCGGCTCGGAGTTGCGGGGTTTTCTGCTCGTGAGGGTGGGGAGCGGGCAGCGGGCGAGCCGGGCTCGGATCTGGAGAGGCCGAGCGAGCGGGCGGTGCGCGCTGCTCGCCGCTGGAATGCGCTCGGAACAGGCGGGTCGGTGCCTCGCAGGCGCCGGCTGTCCCGGCAAACGTCCGCCGACGACTCGTGGTGTCTCATTCCATCTCGAAAAGGATTCTCGAAGCTTAAGACTTTAACTGGACCGAGGGAAAAAGTTTCCCAGCATACCCGGCCTCATCAGACCCAGTTCAATAAAAAGTTGTGTTTTGCTTAGGTATTTTACAGTTAATTTCAGGCTTGCCAGCATAGCGTGGACGTCTCCTGCACTTGGCCTCTGGCATGCTCTCTAATTGCTCCACTGTCCAAACTCATTGAGATCCCAAATTACCAGGCGCACTTGACAGCCGTTCTGATGAGAAGCGTGCCGGCTCCCGGCAGCAGAGAGTGCTGTCCACCCCGGGGCTCGCGGGAACTGGGGCCATGCCATCCAATCTCCCCAACCCTTAATTTGAAACATCTAAGTGCCGACAGACACGCGCTTCCTGTTCTTAGAATGAATAAAACCCCTATTCATGGAGGGAGGGACTGTTTCCACAGTCTCCTGCAATTTTCCCTTATTTTTAACATTTCTAAAATAACTTCTAAATTAATTTAAAAAAAAAAAGCTTCGTTGCTATTCTGGAAACTGTTGAGAGGTAGCTATAGTCACACGGCAGGAAGGGAATGAAACGTAACATTCTCCCCTCTCGGGCTGCAACAAGGTATCAAAGTCAGTGCACATATAAATATATACATATTTCTTAAATGGACTGAATAGCTTATCAGGCATTCTGGTAAAGCATTTATTTTGGTTCTTGAAGGTACTTTAAAGCTTCTAAGAGTAGGTGATCTTAAGTGGATGAGTCACTTTAATGCATTTTACATAACAAAAACAAAGCCCAAGGTAGCCTTCCCGGTATTTATGCTGCTGGGAATTATTTGCTGTCCTTTGTTGGCTGAGTGCTGAATACTGGAGTTTTGGGGGATACTTCCTGAATCTTTAAGGCTGAAACCCTGTAGCCATTATTTAGGATTCAGCTTCAAGTATTTATTACCTTAGGTGTCAGTTCATAATGCAGAGGAAGCACATTTGAACATGGAGAAAGGGAGTGTCGAATATTTTTTTGTCATTGATTTACAGGGGTGTTCTTCTTTAGATAATCTTCTATAAAAGTGATTGCAGATCTTTTTTTTGTTATGAAGCAAAAGGGTAAATGCCATCTGTAGAGCTTCGTTTAATTGGCAGAATGTTCCAACTGGATATTTTTAAGCATAAAAAGTGTAAGCATTGCCTAAAGATGCTTCAAAATCATCCAGTCTTATTAAGAAATCACACTTTATTTATTTAATTTTTAGTCTTTTTGTAGCTTGGCCTGTTAAGTGAGAACTCAAGTTACTCTCCTTGCATTTGTGTCAAATAAACAGTGGTTTTAAAAAAGTCACATTCTAAATGTGTTCGGATTACACATTTTTAAAGTGTTGTTTTAAATTGTAAAGTTACCAGTATTCTCATTTGGGGGAAAGCACCATCACATGGGGAAAAACTATGTGCTTTCAAAATACAGCAAAATAAAACCTTTCATTCCTGAACATGATAAAATATTAATATAAAATCGTATTGTAAGAACGCCTGCAATAATTGTTTTCCTAAAATTAAAGTAACTTATTTTTCATAGTCAGAAACTTACTAGGGACAAAAAATAAAAAAGAATAAATAGTGGTCTAAAAATGGAATTTAGGACGCCACAATTTCTTTTCTTTGTTTGAATTTTTTTTAAGATAATGGAAGTGCAAGGTATTTTCAAATTGCATGCAACATTTTATGAACTAAGAGCTGAACCGTTTTTGCAGCATTAAGACAGTGTCTGGTGGGTGGTATTAACAATACTTTTGGAAGGGTGCATATGCAGGACAACTTAGTAACACTGTCCTCTGGGGAGAGGAGAATGATAGTACTTCATGTTCAATTTGACATTTTTGCTTCATGTAAGGTTTCAGAATACAATTTATGGAATTTTAAACAGTGTGATATTAATTTCATCAAGCTGTGGTGCCAATTGCTTTTCTTGCATGAAAACATTTCATGTGCAATGTTTATCAGGATAAATTTGAAATATTTTGGAAAATATTTAAGTTTATAAAAACTAAGTACAAAGATTTGTAACAAACACTAAAGGCAAATTATTGTGCTTTTGTATATAAATTTTCCTTCAAATCATTAGTAAGTTCTTTTGTCTTCTTGGGAATTTTATTTTTCAGAGAGAAAGTAATATGAGAAGTTTTATCATCAGAAGAGGAACAACGTGTTATTAACACACTATAAGGCACTAATTGGAGTTGGACTTAACTTACAAATAATTGAAAGGGTTTTTTTAGTAGTGCATGGTATGAAGTGCTTTTTGAAATAGAATACAAATATGTCATTCTAAATATTTTTCTGCTCTCTGTTTTAAAAAATACTCTAATATAGCATATTCTTCTGGATTAATCTAATAGTTCTATTAGATTAATTAGATTAATTCTATATTAACTATTCTAAGAATTAACACTCAAATAATGAGTTTTATTTTTCAGACAATGGAATTTTGATACAATTCTTTCTCTTGGTTACATGTTTCTTTTGGAAATATTTGTCACAATAGGATGTGAAACAAATATATGACATGGCAGCAGCCACCTAAATAATATTGTTTTATGTTTAAATGGATATATAATTTCCATAGTATAAAATATGTGTTCTGTTGGTGTTTATGTTTTCAAAAAAGGCAGCTCTTTCTCTAGAAATAATTTATTGGCACATATGTTAAAACACATCTGTTTTAAAATTCAGGACTACATGTATGATAACCAGTATTATAATTTAATTTAAATCTGTTCTTCATTTTAGGATCTATAAATCCAGTTTTTTGAAAGCATTGCAGTTATATTGTTCATATTAAACTTTTATCTCAAGCACATCAAAATGCCAATCAGTTCACAGTAATTGGCTGAAAGCCCATTTGTACATGAGGATTTTAATATAAACTTAAAATGGTGTAAATATAAAACTAAGATTTATAGTTATCTGTATAAAATAAGCTTAAAATCTCATAAAGTAGCAGTAATTTTGGGAATTAAATACTTTATGATACATTTTTTTTTCTGTTATTAGACACATATGTAAAAGGCTATATAGAAAAGAGTTTTCTATATGTCATGACATTGGAATGGAAGTCTGTGTTTCATGCATGGGGGTGGCATTGTTCTCACTTGAACTCAGGAATTTCTGTTTACATACTGTATACACAAGGAAATGTGACATGATTAAATAGATAAAATATTATATATGGGATAAAACCTAAAAACAACAGACATTTAAGAATCCTTGGTTTCAGTGTTTTTTTTGTTCTCATCACCTTAATCAAGTAGCAGCATTTATTATTCTACAGGTAAAGTTTTCAAATATGCAAAATTAGTATATTTTTCCATGTAAGTAGTAACACACTGCTAAATTTGTTATCATTGTACATAGCTATATGTAGGTATTTGCCTTGGCATTTCAGCGAGCATTAGGTAGATATAAAAGAGATTTTAGAAAAATACAAAAATCTAAGCATATTATGGTTCATAAAAAGAAATAAAATGTACCTCTATTATCTCTCTTTTTCCCATGGCTTTCATTAATTGCAATTTATAAATACATATAAATCTTGAATATAAAGCAGGTGGTTTGTTTTGAAAATAGATAAAAATTTATCACTCTTTTTCTTCAAAGAAACCTGGCTGTATAGACGTCTATTATTTTCCCAACGTTTAAAATAACAAAATACTCTTTCTTCTGGGGCTTACACATTACTTTTGCAAAAACACAAAAAACACATGCAATTTATGTATTGCATTCAAAGTTAGCATTTACTAAAGTTTAGTATTTAGGAGCATACATAAGAAATCACAATGAATTTAGGAATTTAAAAATTGTGCTCATAGCAAACTACATAATTTAATTTACATATTCTCTGGAGTATCATTATGCAAAAGTCACATGGAAGGTTTTTCTTTTTTTCCCTATTTTTCAATACAAGTGCAAATTTCCAAGAAAGCAATCTGTTCTTCTTTTTAATCTTATATCCTAGTAAGTGTTTTCAAAGTATTTGTAACTTTAAACTGGAGATTTAAATGGGTAATATATATGTATACATATATATAATTTGCATACATATGCAAATTAGGCAATTTGTGGATTTCCTTTAGAGTCTTATATATGTGGATATAAGCATACATAGAATTTTGAAAAAAAATCAGAATTTCTTTCAGTATTTCTAAAGAGTCTTAGCATTACTAGATTGACAGCTTTCTATCATTTACATTAAAAAGAGCTGTATTTCAAAAAGCAAGTAAGCTGCTTACCATGGAGAACCAGCTCTTCCATTATCTGCACTCTGCATTTACTTAAACTTACAATGTGCATTGGCAAGATGTTATTAAGTGTGTCAACCAGTCCTTATTTCCACGTCCACAGCAGCACAACTGTTCTGAGCCTTTCAGACACTTTCCATAAACTTGAGCTGGGCCATGATAGCCAAATGTGTATCTTACCTATGATTCATTTTTTTCTTTTGTGTGTACTAAACATGAAAATGATAGTGTCATATTTGTCATAGGCTTGAAAGAAAAAGGTGATTGGCTTTAGTATCATTTGAATAAGACTAACAGCACTTTGTGAGTAAAAAGATAACAAACTTTGTCATCTGCCACCTTTTATGAGGATCCAAAGGGTTGATATTGCCTAACTAGAAAATTTGTCTAATCTATATAATCACAGTATTCTATTTAGGTAATATAATGTATGCACAAATGTACATACATGTGTATTTAAAAACTGCTAGTGTAAAACACCTACAAGGTAAGTTTATTTTCAGGTTTTGTGCTATAACATTTCTGTCAATCTACAACTATCTTCAGTGGTTAAATCTCACTGAAAATATTTATATATACTTGCATTTAAACATAGTTAGAATCAAATGAGACACTGTATATAAAAGCAACTTGAAAATGCTCACATCTTATAGAGAGGAGGTAACATAACTGATGACTAACAAAAAAATTCTTCCTAAAGATGATCGTGCCAATCTTTTAAACAAAACAAATATGAGAAAGAAACAATTGTACTTGAGATCATGGGCACCTATTAAAAAGTTCTTTGCATACTAAGCAATTTTATTTTTGTATTTATACATGATATATTTTTATTTTTTTATTATTTATATTTGCATACAATGCTTGGGTCATTTCTCCCCTCTGCCCCCACCCCCTCCTTTACGATCCACCCTGCCCCCACCATCTCCCCCTCTAAATATGATATATTTTGAAATGTCTAAGAATTATACATATTTGGTGTTGTGGTATTTTAGGAATGAAGGCAAATGTGCACAGGTTTGAAAATTTCATTTGTAAAATACAAACTTAGGTATTCCTTCCTTGTGGACTACATCTTTTGTAGCAATTCAGTACACAGGAATCAACTACTATTAGTAATTTAAGAAATGAAAGTGGTCATTGCTCTTTTAAATTTTGCCATGTATTTGTTCAGATTGTAACAAGGCTGTGAACAAAGAAAAGACTGACCTTGTGGCCTCAACATACTGGCACACTTTTATTTTTAATTCCAATATTTCAGAATCAGGTCTTTATACAGAAAGCGGTATTTGAAGTTCTTGTTGAATATGAATGTGGGATATTTCTGGCTAAATGTTATTTTAACATTTGCTTCTGCTGATTTTTTTAAGCCATATGCTCAGTAGATTAAAAAATTAGGATATACTTAAAATTCTGCATCATAAATGGAAGAACAGTGTAAACTAGAATGATGGCAGTAGAAAATTAGGGTGTTGACCATTTTAAATACTTCAGTTTTGGGGATAATCTTACTGTCTACTTTAAGTTCTTTTTCTTGAGTAATTAAAGATTTACTGTGGTGGTCTCCTGGCATATGATGAGAAATATTTCTTGTATTCTTGCATTCAAATTGTTCATTCTTAGTTTCTCTCTCTTCATACACACATGCATACAATCACTGTCAATTACAACTTAATATTTTCATGTTGGGCTTTTTTCCCCCTGAGTTACCTATGACCATATCTTAATTTGGGATCTTTCTCACTTGAATCTCCACTCGTTGTTTGAGGGGACTTCTTCATACCACCAGATCTTTCCTGTAAGGAAAATTGTTGAGAGATTTTGATAAACATATAAATCTGCAGTACATAATTGATACTTCCATCAAAAAACCAAACAGTCTAGACAGTTGTTTCTTTTGACATTTGCCCACATACTGCGGGGGATAATTAGAGAAAAGACCAAGAAAGAGCTAATAAAATTGTTCTTTTCTAAGATTCTTACTGTCAGACTATATAAAGGGATGGTTAAACAATAATGCCTTATCTTGAGAGTTAAAAGAGAAATAGCCCAATAAAATAAATTTAGTCAGGCATACTGAGAAAATCTATTGCTTTAAAAAGCTGACGAACAGGGCTTATGGTGAAATTCCTATGAGGAATGATGCAGAGAAGAGGGACAGAAAAAGGAGCACTCAGATTTACCAGGTACACAATTACATTAAGGATGCTAAAGGTAGCAACTGGTTATTTTTCATATATTCCTCTTCCTTTTTTTTTTTAAACCCTCATTTCTCATGTGAGCTTAGTTACACTTAAAATGCTGTTCCGTAAGCATCATATTCATTTTTAGAGACCTAAATATTCAGATGTGGAAATTCACCTTAGGGACTAAAGATCGTAAAATTGTTTAGAGCTCAAAAAATATAAGTTCTTAGATTTTTATAATACCCTGGGGAAATGATTCATTTGATAAGAAATATTAGTATAACATTATACTAAAAGCTTAAGTGTTAATGATCAAGAATGAAATTCTGTTAGCAAATTTCCTCCATTAGATTATAGAAAATGAAGTAACTTACAGATGGGCAGGCTTCTTGGCATGTACTTAGACTATTTTAACTTTAAGTAAATAGCCCATCTCAATTTTCAAAACAGTTTTATGTTACACTCTCTTTTAATGTCTCCTGCTTCGAATATTTTTAGCATCAAATATAACTTAATCTAACAATTAAAGCAATTATTATTATTAGTGCAAATTCTATATTGCACTATGCTTCATGATGAGACTACAGATTGAGGAAGCAAGTGTTCATGGAAGATATTCACAACTCCAAGCTAAGAATGAAACTGTGGGATGCATCAAAGCATGACCAAGCAAGAGGCACATTGCATGTTGAAAAAGTATGATTAAAGAAACATGATCTGTTGTGTGTTAAGCATGAACTTCGTCAGTAGAGAGAGATGCTTCTGGGACTGTTGGCTTGAGTCTAGGTGATAAATGTCTTGCTTTGTGATCCAGGGAAGTATGAACAATGTTCATTTGGTCTTCATCCTGTGTTGCCATTGTAATGTTTAAAGTACAACAAGTAGTAGGTTTTGAATCATAGCATGTAGATGGATTAAAGAGAGCTAGTATTGGTCTCATACACAATCAGAGTAGCTGGTAGACTATTTCAGTATTCATTGCATGTGAGATTATGAAGGTCTAAAAATGAATAGTGACGGTGAGAAGGTGAAGCAGGTATGAAATACATGGTGTAAGTAAAGTTCCAGACATTAGTGCTTATGAGATTTGGGGAATAAGAAAGAGAGAAGAGTAGGAGATGATGCTAAGTCCTCTAATAAGGTCTCACACTTGCTAGACAGGTGCTCTACTGCTTGAGCCACAACCTCAGCCCAAGGATTCTTTTGTTTTAAGAACAGGAGTTGGCTAAGCACAGTGGTCCATGCTTATAATCTCAGCTATTTGGGAGGCAGAGATTGGGAGGGTAACAGTTTGAGGTCAGCAGAAATAGGGGGTGTGGTGGGAGGAGATAGTGAGACTCCATCTCAACAAATAAGCCATGCATAATGGTGCATATTTGTGATCCCAGTCATGTGAGAGGCCTTAGGTAGGAAGATCACAGTCTGAGGCCAGACTGAAAAATAACTAAAGCAAAAGAGGTGTGGAGGTGTGGCTTAAGTGGTAAAGCCCTTGACTAGGAAGTGCAAAGCCATGAGTTCGAACCCTATACCACCAACAGGAGTTGTATTAGAACATTTGGTATTAGAAGTAGTAGAAAACTGTAGGACTATCTTAAGTCAAAAAAGGGAAATATTTTTAAATGGTGTTGGAGCTGGAAGATCAATCACGGAAGTTAAGATCAAGTATATGTCAACAACTGCAGAGAGGGGTAACTGTCTTTAGAGATGACTGCCATTGTGGTCATCTCTAAAGTCAGCTTCTGCTTTTCTTTATGCCACATCCTCTTTCTTCTTTCTCACTGCAAATTGGATTATCAGCTTCCCAGTGCTCATGGTACTGAGAGGTTGTGAGGGGTTGTGTGTTCTCCACTGAGTCTTTAAACCATCTTGAGTCTAGAACCCTAATCTAAAAAGCAAAGACTAGAGGTTGATAGTCCTTTTTTATTTTATTTATTCATTCATTTATTTGTATGTGCATACATTGTTTATGCCATTTCTCCCGCCTGTCTCCCTTCCCCTCCTTCTCCTCCCCACCCCTCCTCGCTTCCAGGCAGAACCTGTTCTGCCCTTATCTCTAAGTTTGTTGAAGAGAAGACATAAGCAATAACAAGAAAGACAAAGCATTTTTGCCAGTTGAGATAAGGATAGCTATACAGAGAGATTTCTAGCATTGCTTCCATGTACAAATGTGTTACATACAACCCGAATTGATTCATCTCTACTGACCTCTTCACTATTTCTCAGTCACCTTCCCATAGTGACCTTTGTCATTTTAAGGTTACTGTATTAGCTCCTCTGCAGTGGGCACATCAAACACTTTTTTGTTTTGGGTTTTCTACCTTTCCCTATTCCTCCTGTATGTGTTCTCCCTTTAGTGTGTGACCCATGTCCAATAATAGCACTGCATTTGTTTTAGATCTAAAGTCCACATATGATGGAGAACATACAATTTTTGGCTTTCTGATTCTGGCTAACTTTGCTTAAGATGATGTTCTCCAGTTCCATCCATTTACTTGGGAATGATAAGATTTCATTCTTCTTCATGACTGAATAAAATTCCATTGTATATAAATACCACATTTTCTTAATCCATTCGTCAGTGCTGGGGCATCTTGGCTGTTTTCATAACTTGGCTATTGTGAATAGTGCTGCAATAAACATGGGTGTGCAGGTGCCTCTGGAGTAACCTGTGTTGCATTCCTTTGGGTATCCCACAGGAGTGGGATTGCTGGATCATATGGCAGATCTATATTTAGTTTTTTAAGAAGCCTCCATACTGTTTTCCAGAGTGGTTGTACTGACTTGCATTCCTACCAATAGTGTATGAGGGTTCCTTTTTCCCCACATCCTTGCCAACATTTGTTGGTGGTGGTGTTTTTGATAATAGTTATTCTAACAAGGGTGAGGTGGAATCTTAGTGTGGTTTTGATTTGCATTTCCTTTATGGCCAGAGATGGTGAGCACTTTTTCATGTGTGTTTTGGCCATTTGAATTTCTTCTTTTGAAAAAGTTTCGTTTGTTCACTTGCCCATTTCTTTATTGGATCATTGATTTTGGTAGAGTTTAGTTTTTTGAGCTCCCTATATATTCTGGTTATCAGTCCTTTGTCTGATATATAGGTAACAAATATTTTCTCCCACTCTGTAGGTGGTTTGTTCAGTTTAGAGACCATTATTTTTGTTGTGCAGAAGCTTTTTAATTTTATGTAGTCCCATTTGTCCATCCTTTCTCTTAGTTGCTGGGCTGCTGGGTTCTATTGAAGAAGTCCATGCCTATACCTATTGCTTCCAGAGTATTCCGTGCTCTTTTCTGTACTAGCTTTAGAGTTTTGGGTCTGATACTAAGGTCCTTGATCCATTTTGAGTTGATACTAGTACAATGTGGTAAACATGTATCTAGTTTCGGTTTTCTGCAGGCAGATAGCCACTTTTCCCAGTAACATTTGTTGAAGAGGCTGTCTATTTTCCATCACATGTTTTTTTGTGCCTTTGTCAAAAATAAGGAGGGCATAGCTGTGTGGATTCATATCCGGATCCTCTATTCTATTCCACTGGTCTTCATATCTGTTTTTGTGCCAGTACCATGTTGTTTTTATTGCTATGGCTTTGTAATATAGTTTGAAGTCAGGTATTGTGATACCTATAGCATAGCTCTTTTTGCTGAGTATTGCCTTGGCTATTCACATTCTCTTGTGTTTTCAAATGAATTTTAGGGTAGATTTTTCAATCTCAGTGATAAATATCATTGGGATTTTCATGGCAATTGCATTGAACATGTAGCTTGCTTTTGGTAATATAGCCATTTTTACTATGTTGATTCTACCAACCCATGAGCACGGGAGATCTTTCCACCTTCCGTAGTCTTCCTCAGTCTTTGTCTTCAGAGATTTGTACTTCTCCTTGTAGAGGTCATTCATATACTTTGTTAAGTTTACTACTAGGTATTTGATTTTTTTTTTTTTTGAGGCTATTGTAAATGGAATTGTTTCCATATATTCTTTCTCAATTTGTTCATTGTTGGTATATAGAAAAGCTAATGATTTTTTGTAAGTTGGTTCTTTGTACCCTGCCACCTTGCTGAAGCTGTTCATGGTATCTAGTTGTTTTTGGGTAGAGTTTTTTGCGTCTTTGAGGTATAGGATCATGTCATCTGCAAATAGGGATATTTTGACTGTTTCTTTACCTATTTGTATTCCTTTTATTTCTTCTTGCCTTATTGCTCTGGCTAGGAATTCCAGGACTATGTTAAATAGAAGTGGGGATATGGGCACCCTTGTCTTGTTCCTGATTTTAGGGGAAATGATTTCAGCTTTTCACTGTTAAGTATGATGTTGGCTGTAGGTTTGTCATATATAGCTTTTATAATGTTGAGGTACTTTCCTTCTATTCCTAATTTTCTTAGAGCTTTTATCATGAAGTGGTGTTGAATCTTATCAAAGGCTTTTCTGCATCTGTGGAGATGATCAAGTGGTTTTCATGTTTGCTTCTATTAATGTACTGTATTACATTTATAGATTTGAGTATGTTGAACCACCCCTGCATCCCTGGGATGAAGCCGACTTGGTCGTGGCAAATGAACTTTCTGATATGTTGTTGAATTCAGTATGCCATTATTTATTGAGGATTTTTGCATTGATGTTCATTAAGATGATTGGCCTATAGTTCTCTTTTTTGGAGGCGTCTTTGTCTGGTTTTGGGATGAGTGTAATTCTGGCTTCATAGTTAGGCAGCGTTCCTTTCCTTTCTATTTTTGGAAAAGTTTAAGGAGAGTTGGTATTAGTTCTTCTTTAAAGGTAAAATTCTATCTGATGATAGAATTCATCAGAGAATCCATTAGGTCCTAGACTTTTCTTTTTTGGGAGACTCTTTATTGCTGCTTCAATTTTATTTTGTGCTATAGATCTATTTAAGTGGTTAATTTCCTCTTGGTTCAGTTTTGGATGGTCATAAGTATCTAGAAATTTGTTCATTTCTTCAAGATTTTCAAATTTATTGGAATATAGGTTTTCAAAGTAGTCTCTGATGATTCCCTAGACTTCCATGGTGTTTGTTGTTATCTCCCCTTTTGCATTTCTGTTTTACTGATTTGGGTTTTTTCTTTCCTCATTTTAGTCAGATTTGCCAGGGGCTGTCAATCTTGTTTACTTTTTCAAAGAACAGCTTTTTTTTTTTTATCATTTTTCTTTTATTATTCATATGTGCATACAAGGCTTGGTTCATTTCTCCCCCCTGCCCCCACCCCCTCCCTTACCACCCACTCCGCCCCCTCCCTCTCCCCCCCAATACCCAGCAGAAACTATTTTGCCCTTATTTCTAATTTTGTTGCAGAGAGAGTATAAGCAATAATAGGAAGGAACAAGGGTTTTTGCTGGTTGAGATAAGGATAGCTATACAGGGCATTGACTCACATTGATTTCCTGTGTGTGGGTGTTACCTTCTAGGTTAATTCTTTTTGATCTAACCTTTTCTCTAGTTCCTGGTCCCCTTTTCCTATTGGCCTCAGTTGCTTTAAGGTATCTGCTTTAGTTTCTCTGCGCCAAGGGCAACAAATGCTAGCTAGTTTTTTAGGTGTCTTACCTATCTTCACCCCTCCCTTGTGTGCTCTCGCTTTTATCATGTGGTCATACTCCAATCCCCTTGTTGTGTTTGCCCTTGATCTAATGTCCACATATGAGGGAGAACATATGATTTTTGGTTTTTTGAGCCAGGCTAACCTCCCTCAGAATGATGTTCTCCAATTCCATCCATTTACCAGCGAATGATAACATTTCGTTCTTCTTCATGGCTGCATAAAATTCCATTGTGTATAGATACCACATTTTCTTAATCCATTCGTCAGTGCTGGGGCATCTTGGCTGTTTCCATAACTTGGCTATTGTGAATAGTGCCGCAATAAACATGGATGTGCAGGTGCCTCTGGAGTAACAGTCTTTTGGGTATATCCCCAAGAGTGGTATTGCTGGATCAAATGATAGATCGATGTTTAGCTTTTTAAGTAGCCTCCAAATTTTTTTCCAGAGTGGTTGTACTAGTCTACATTCCCACCAACAGTGTAAGAGGGTTCCTTTTTCCCTGCATCCTCGCCAACACCTGTTGTTGGTGGTGTTGCTGATGATGGATGGCTATTCTAACAGGGGTGAGGTGGAATCTTAGCGTGGTTTTAATTTGCATTTCCTTTATTGCTAGAGATGGTGAGCTTTTTTTCATGTGTTTTCTGGCCATTTGAATTTCTTCTTTTGAGAAAGTTCTGTGTAGTTCACGTGCCCATTTCTTTATTGGTTCATTAGTTTTGGGAGAATTTAGTTTTTTAAGTTCCCTGTATATTCTGGTTATCATTCCTTTATCTGATGTATAGTTGGCAAATATTTTCTCCCACTCTGTGGGTGTTCTCTTCAGTTTAGAGACCATTTCTTTTGATGAACAGAAGCTTTTTAGTTTTATGAGGTCCCCTTTATCTATGCTATCTCTTAGTTGCTGGGCTGCTGGGGTTTCATTGAGAGAGTTCTTACCTATACCTACTAACTCCAGAGTATTTCCTACTTTTTCTTGTATCAACTTAAGAGTTTGGGGTCTGATATTAAGATCCTTGATCCATTTTGAGTTAATCTTGGTATAGGGTGATATACATGGATCTAGTTTCAGTTTTTTGCAGACTGCTAACCAGTTTTCCCAGCAGTTTTTGTTGAAGAGGCTGCTATTTCTCCATCGTATATTTTTAGCTCCTTTGTCAAAGATAAGTTGCTTATAGTTGTGTGGCTTCATATCTGGATCCTCTATTCTGTTCCACTAGTCTTCATGTCTGTTTTTGTGCCAGTACCATGCTGTTTTTATTGTTATTGCTTTGTAATATAGTTTGAAGTCAGGTATCGTGATACCTCCTGCATTGTTCTTTTGACTGAGTATTGCCTTGGCTATTCATGGCCTCTTGTGTTTCCACATAAATTTCACAGTAGATTTTTCAATCTCTTTAATGAATGTCATTGGAATTTTGATGGGAATTGCATTAAACATGTAGATTACTTTGGGGAGTATCGACATTTTTACTATGTTGATTCTACCAATCCATGAGCATGGGAGATCTCTCCACTTTCTATAGTCTTCCTCAATCTCTTTCTTCAGAAGTGTATAGTTTTCCTTGTAGAGGTCTTTCACATCTTTTGTTAGGTTTACACCTAGGTATTTGATTTTGTTTGAGGCTATTGTAAATGGAATTGTTTTCATACATTCTTTTTTCCGTTTGCTCATTATTAGTGTATAGAAATGCTAATGATTTTTCTATGTTGATTTTATATCCTGCTACCTTGCTATAGCTATTGATGATGTCTAGAAGCTTCTGAGTAGAGTTTTTTGGGTCTTTAAGGTATAGGATCATGTCATCTGCAAATAGGGATATTTTGACAGTTTCTTTACCTATTTGTATTCCTTTTATTCCTTCTTCTTGCCTAATTGCTCTGGCTAGGAATTCCAGTACTATGTTGAATAGGAGTGGAGATAGTGGGCATCCTTGTCTGGTTCCTGATTTTAGAAGGAATGGTTTTAATTTTTCTCTGTTAAGTATAATGCTGGCTGTAGGTTTGTCATATATAGCTTTTATAATGTTGAGGAACTTTCCTTCTATTCCTAGTTTTCTTAGAGCTTTTATCATGAAATGATGTTGGATCTTATCAAAGGCTTTTTCTGCATCTATTGAGATGATCAAGTGGTTTTTGTCTTTGCTTCTGTTAATGTGGTTTATTACGTTTATTGATTTTCATATGTTGAACCACCCCTGCATCCCTGGGATGAAGTCTACTTGGTCGTGGTGAATAATCTTTTTGATGTGTTGCTGAATTTGGTTTGCCATTATTTTGTTGAGGATTTTTGCATCAATGTTCATTAAGGAGATTGGCTATAGTTCTCCTTTTTGGAGGTGTCTTTGCCTGGTTTTGGGATAAGTGTAATAGTGGCTTCATAAAATGTGTTTGGCAGTTTTCCTTCCCTTTCTATTTCGTGGAACAGTTTAAGGAGGGTTGGTATCAGTTCTTCTTTAAAGGTCTGATAGAATTCAGCAGAGAATCCATCAGGTCCTGGACTTTTCTTTTTGGGGAGACTCTTGATTGCTGCTTCAATTTCATTTTGTGTTATAGGTCTATTCAGGTGATTAATTTCCTCTTGGTTCAGTTTTGGATGATCATATGTATCTAGAAATCTGTCCATTTCTTTTAGATTTTCAAATTTATTTGAATATAGGTTCTCAAAGTAGTCTCTGATGATTTCCTGGACTTCCATGGTGTTTGTTGTTATCTCCCCTTTTGCATTCCTAATTCTACTAATTTGGGTTTTTTCTCTCCTCATTTTAGTCAGGTTTGCCAGGGGTCTATAGATCTTGTTTATTTTTTCAAAGAACCAACAAAGAACAGCTTTTTGTTTCATTGATTCTTCTTATGGTATTTTTGTCTCTATTTCGGCTCTTATTTTTATTATTTCTTTCCTTCTGCTTGTTTGGGTTTTGCTTGTTTTTGTTTTTCTAGGAGTTTGAGATGTAGCATTATGTAATTAATTTGAGATTTTTCTGTCCTTTTAATATATGCAGTGATGACTATAAACTTTCTTCTTTGGACTGCCTTTGTTGTGTCCCATAGGTTCTGGTAGGTCGTGTTTTCATTTTCATTAGCTTCCAGGAAACTTTTAATCTCTTCTTTTGTTTCATCGATGACCCACTGATCATCGTTCAGCTTCTAATTGTTTGTGTATTTTCTGCTGTTGTTTTTTTTTTTTGTTGAGTTCTAGTTTTAATGCATTTGTGATCAGAAAGAATGCACAGGATTATTTCTGTTTTCTTATATTTGTTGAGGCTTGTTTAGTGTCCTAAGATATGATCTATTTTGGAGAAAGCTCCATGGGCTGATGAGAAGAATGTGTATTGTGTAGAAGTTGGATGAAATATTCTGTAGACATCAGCTAGGTCCATTTGATCTATGGTGTGACTTAGTTCTTGAATTTCTTTATTGAGTCTTTGTTTGGATGACCTATCTATTGGTGATGGGGGTATTAAAGTCTCCACTACTACTGTGTTGTGCTCTATATGTACTTTTATATCCTTCAGAGCATGTTTGATGAAATTGATTGCATTGATGTTGGGTGCATATAGGTTGATAGTTATTTCCTTTTGGTGTATTTCTCCTTTTCTTAGTATGGAGTGTCATTCTTTATCTCATTGATCAATGTAAGTTTGAAATCTACTTTGTCTGAGATAAGTATTGCTACTCCTGCCTGTTTTGGGGGGCCATTGGCTTGGTAAATCTTCTTCCAGCCTTTCACCCTAAGCCAGAGCTTGTTTCTGTCAACTAGATGGGTCTCCTATAAACAACAGATTGTTGAAGCTTCCTTTTTTATCCAGTTTGCAAAATGGTGTCTTTTGATGGGGGAGTTGAGTCCATTGACATTCAGTATTGATATTGATAAGTATGTGGTGATTCCTGTCGTTTAGTTGTTTTTGTTGTTTAAGGGTTTGATTGTGTGCAGTTGAATCAGTGTTACTCTCTGATTCCTTGTCTTTTCTTCTCCTATGGTTTGATACTGCCTGTCCTCTTGTGGTTTTGTTTGCTTTCATTTTCTGTGCGCAGAATTCCTTGGAGAATCTTTTGTAGTGGTGGTTTAGTGGTCATATATTGTTTTAGTTTCCGCTTATCATGGAAGACTTTTATTGCTCCATCTATTTTGAATGATTGTTTTGCTGGGTAGGATATCCTAGGGTTGAAGTTATTTTCATTTAGTGCCTGGAATACCTCACTCCATTCCCTTCTTGCTTTTAAGGTTTGCACTGAAAAATCTGTGATTTTGGTGGGTTTACCATTATATGTTATTTTTTTTCTCTCTTTTACAGCCTTCACTATTCTTTCTCTATTCTCTGTGCTTGTTGTTTTAATGATAATATGTCGTGGGGAAGTTCTGTTGTGGTCAAGTCTGTTTGTTTTCCTGTACTTGAATGGACATAACTTTCTCAACATTTGGGATATTTTCTGTTATTGTTTTATTGAATATATTATAAATCCCTTTGCTTGGACCTCCTCACCTTCAATGCCCATGATTCTCAGGTTTGGTCTTTTGATGGAGTCGGTGAGTTCTTGCTTATTCCTTTTGCAAGTCATGAGTTGTTTGGCTAACAGTTCTTCAGTTTTTCCTTTGATTTCCATTACATCTTCAAGTTCTGAGATTCTGTCTTCTGCTTGTTGTAGTCTGCTGGAGTGGCCTTCCGCTGTGTTTTGTGTTTCTGTTTGATTCTTTTTTTCTGAGGTTTTTCCATATCATGGGTCACTTCCTTTTTAATATTACCTATTTTCATCATTAATTCATTTATCTCTCTATTTATAGTGTTGTCTGTTTCACTTTGGTGTTTATTTAGGGCTCCTATGAGTTCATTTATTTGTTTCTGTGTCTTCTTGCATTCTTTATTTTTGGTGTCTTGAAATTTCTTGAGTGCTTCTTGTGTGTTTTGGTTAACTGTGTCTAGTATCATGTCCATGAAATTCTCAGTGATTACTTGCAGGATTTCTTTCTGAGGGTTTTCTTGTGGACATCATTGTGTTCCTTGGTGTCATTTATCTTTGTTTTGTTGGAGTCTGGAACTGGGTATCCGTTTTCTTCATTTCCCTCTGAATCCTGTATTAGATTATTTTTGGGGGGAGAATGGTTTCCATCCCTTTTTCTTCTTCCCATCACTCCACTTGGTACTGTGTAACTGTGTTCTTGATAAGCTAGTTGGTGTTTTCAGTCACTTGTTATCATTCCCTTGATTTTTTATTTTGTGGCTGTCTTGGGTTGTTATCTAAGTTGGTGTGCTATTTCTTTCCTTGGTCTGAGTGTAATTCATTATTAACTAATTCACAGCTTTAATACCTGACCAGTAGTTTTTTATGTGTTATGTAGAAGACCCCTTAGTGAGGTTGATAGTGTTTAGTGGGCCAAATGGACATCAATACAACAAGAAGTTGTGAAAACGAGATGAATTTTGGAAAAAGAACTCTGGTTGTCTGAACTTGGGATACTTCTCCATACCTGTCTCCACACCTGTCTGTCTCTTTAGGAAGCATTACTTTGCAAAAGACCAGCGGCTATTTTCCTATGGATAGTGGAAGAAGCAGTTCTCATTCAATGACTCTAGATGGTGAAGAAGATTGCATAGACAACTAACTGTTACCAGAAGGGAGATTTGAACATATCAGGGAAGCAGGCTAAATGGCAGAGATATCAAAGTGATGAGAGAGGTCATGATTGATGGGCAAATGTTCTAATAGAGACAAGTGAGGAAGGGATCATGACTAAAAATAATGTCTTACAAAGTAACTTTTGAAATATGAAACAGCCTCGAGAATTCCAGCAGATGGTTGGGATATGTGTTTATTTATAAGTTTAGTTTATTTATCATATGTATATTTTTTAACTTTTGGACAGATAATGGTGGCTTGCTGCCTCATTCTATTGATGAATCCTTGCCTTTCTTCTACCCCATGTCCAATCTTTAGTAGTTTGAAAGAGTCTTGCCAGGTAAACAAAGTGATAAACTTGAGAAGAAAACAAACCAGTGATAGATAAAATATTTCTGCAAAGCATGGCTCTGGCTGACCATTACTGAGGCATCTCAGGTCTCCTAAAGGTCTGGAAACCACTTGGCAGCTCCCTGAATTTCCAAGATGAATGAACTCATGGTTAGGATCTCAAATGCCAGCAGATCTAAGAATCAATCTTGATCTCTTTGGTACCATTGCAGTGTGGAAAAACCACCTCTGTGGTTTGTGGCAAGAAATGAAAAGAGTTAGAGTGGGCAATTTATTTTCTTTATGTGACTGTTACTTTTTTTTTCTCTGCTATAGGTATTCATAGTTTGAACTAATTTTGCTGTCTCTATCTATAGTGTCTGAAAACTAATAATGACTAAGAAGTATCCTTCAGTAATTATAATATTGCTCATAATATTACATTTTCACATTGGTAAACTCCTTATAAATGCCAGGAACTTTGAATTAATTAATACCTCCTGTATTTTTAAATCTCTCTCACCTTTGAGTCAGTTCTCTAAGATGTCTCGTTATTATGTCTGTTTTATAGATGAGAAAACTTAAGTTTAGAGTATGAAGAACTTTCTTTTCTGAATTTTGATAGGAGCTAAAATTTAATCTTTTTTTTTTTGCCTTCAGCAGTACTGGGGTTTGAACTCAGGGCCCCACTCTTGCTAGGCAGGCTCTACCACTTGAGCCATACCACTAACCCTAAAAATTTAATTTTGAGCAGCTTGATTCTATAGTCCCTATTACCTGCTATACTGTGTTGCCCTTTGCAGAAACATTATTTTACCTACACATATGGCAGTAAGGCTATGGAGGAAAAGGAGTCAGTGCAAAGGTGAGCAGAGCTAATTCTCAATTTCTCCATCTGCAGGACAATGGAATGTTATTCTTGCAGCTGCATCACACCATTTCTGGATCAAATGAAAGAGTAACATGGAGAGCACTATTTAATGGCTGTGCTTTGTTATTTGTACTTTGTGTGATTTTTTTTGCCTTTAAGAGATCATAAGTTCAAGACTGTGGTTTACTGAGCTAGATTATTGTGCTAATGTATCATTTGGACCATGAGAAAAATTTAAAATAAGCGTGAAAAATGAATGCATAGCAGGCCTTAAAAAATGTCTTTTCTAAAGTGTGTAACCTTTCATCATAAAAAGGAAATTCAGAGGAGGATGCAGTGGAGTGCAAGTGGACTAGGGTAGGTGAAATGTTCCCATCTGTAGGTTAAGGATGGAGCTGATGTTCTAAAAGGGACCAGGAAGAAAGCAGAACCACAAAGGGTTTGCTGTATTTCATCTTGACATTTCAGCCAGCACCTGTTGGATGAGTACTGTACCACAGGAGATAAAATCTATTTTAAAAAGTCATAATTTTGCCACTGAATCTATTTTAAAAAGTCATAACTTTGCCACTTATAACCTCTCATTGTCATAGACTTGAGTTTTCAGCTTCAAACAGAATATTTGAAAGTTAAGAAAGCAATCCATCTGTGATGTTTATAGAAATGATTCCAGATAACCCTGCACATTGAGTGAGTGCAGAATAGTAAAATTGATGCTGGGCACCCGTGGCTTACACCTAAAATACTAGCAATGTGGGAGGCTGAGATTTGGGAGGATAGCGGTTCGAGGCTGGCCTAGGCAAATAGTTTGTGAGACCCTATATCCAAAACTAAATAAGCAGCGTAAAATGGACTGGAGGTGAGTTTCAAGCCTGTTTTGCAAACCTGAAGCTCTGAGTTCAAACCCCTATTCCATCAAATAAATAATAAATAAAATAGAGGCCAGTTGAAATTTTAGCAATCAACACAGAAGTCAGCAAAAGTCAGTGAAGCATAAGACCCTAGAGGAGCAATTCTTCCTTGACTCACCCAGCTGGTAAATAGTCTCACTCATTTACTTCACCTCCTACCTCATTTGCAATGTACGTAGGGTTGGGGTTGAGCCTTTCAGAGACACTATTCTGTTATTAAGATTTCTGCTGCAAATTGTGAATCAATTTGAGAAGAAAAAGATGCTTTAGATTAAGCTGTACATTAATATGTGTCTAATGAGTGCAACTTATGATAACATTGAAGCAGCAAGTTTTCAAGTGTTAGAAACCCGCTTTTTCATGGCAGACATTTTGACATTTGCTACAGAAAGGAATGTGTAAACTTCTAATGATGTTTGCCACTTTAAAAATACCAACCCTTTTTTGCCATGAAATTATATTAGAATTGGCTTAAATTTGTATCTGCAAAAATGTTGGAGGACTTGAACAAACGGACTGTGTGAACCTCAGGAGGTGGGGACAATGGAGGGTGTACAGATTGCTGTAAATTAAACATTTTTGCATGCCTTGTTCTTTCTCCAAACACCTGATTTTCCTGTCAAAATAAATGTAGAAATCAGAATTAATTTTAGTGAGACAAAATCATATTGAGCATGTGCAGCTGAGTTCCCAAGGGATTGATTCATGGGTATAAAGGTCTACTGGTGAGTAATTGTTTAAAGTTTATATTAATCCTTGATGGTAATAAATAAACATAAGGGAATGGTAACTCATCACAGAGTAAACCATGCATGATAATTAGATGAGATCATTCGTCTCCTTAAATTATCAAATGTGACACAGCCTGTCTGTATGGTGTCTAAAAGCCAGCTGAGTCCCTGGATGTAAATGACCATGACAGACGGGCCATTTGAGGACTACAAGCCTTGGATTTTGTCTGCCCCTTCTGGGTTTTTCCACAAGTGAAGCAGATTTTCCCCTGGACTGTATTCTGATATTACATACAGAGATCTAAACCTAGGATAAACAGGCCTCTCAGGATCTATGTTTTAGCTTCTCCTTTTGCTTGCACCCTAATCTAAGCACAGAGAAATACGTGATATGCATATATAATTTTATGTATATATGTAAAACATGGCACATTTATAAGCATTGCATATATTTTATATAATGAATATTATAATATAATAAAATATGTAGATTCATATATGTACATAGATGTAAAACATTTAGAAGACACTATAAAACATACAAAATGCTTTTTCCCAGCCATAAGAAGGATTATGAATTTCACTTTAAATAACCAAGAAAGAGTAAAAGAGGGGTTGAATATGATCAAGGTACATTACATGCATGTATAGAAATGTCATGAGGAAGCACCTTACTATGTACAATTTAATACATGCAAATACAAATAGAGGAAGCCAAAACATCAAAGTGGATGTGATGTACCCTTGATGGTAATAGTTTTAATTTTTTGCCTGCCTTCATTCTTATGTGATCCTACTCCTCCACATCTCCCAAACCACACAGTTGTTGCATATTGAACCACTTGACTCCCAAGGTTGCTAGGTATCTGGATAGATATTTAAGTAAAGCCAGAACCATAATAGCCTGTGTTCTGGGAGTTCAGAAGACTCAGGTAGACAGACTATTCCAGAGGGAAGAATCAGGGTTTTGAGTTGGGTTAAATGCTCTTGGTACAGCTTGTGTAATTTTAGGTATGTTTATTTCCTCGAGGTTATTTTCATAACTGTCATAACTTTTAAGAGAAATTATAAGCCTTCAAAGAGAGGCCATCAAGTACTGGTATATTATATTTCACTGAATTTCTTGAGCAATGAATGAGTGGAAAGTGTTATTTTATCTTTTTAAAATTCTAATGTGGAGCCATTTGACCCAGGGGTTCTTCTTGAGGTTCTAATCTACTCCTGGAGGAAACTATGGAGATTAGTATGGATTATTTTCTGTTAAGTAATCTCTTATGCTCTTTGTATTAAACAGATTAGAGCCTGGAGGGAGAGGGGGACATGCTTTTCCCTAGAATGGGCATAGGAAGAGGAGGATCAAATAAAAAAAATGAAACTAGCAGAAATGACAAGCTTACATCAGTGGTCAGTTGGTTCCATTACCTCTTTGTTTACCAAATTAGAACAGATTCCTGCCATGACTCACACGTTTCCTTCATTTTCAGTGGACCAAAATATTGGATCCATGTTGAGTATCACCAAACCTGCCTTCTTGTATGTTGTATTGAGTACTTCCTTACAGTTGTAAACAGTGTTCCCATGTAGTGTGCTTGCTGCTGTACTAAATAGGTTTCCTCCTCTGAACCAAGTTCAGCTGGGGACCTGAGTGATTATTTTTTTAGTCCTCTTCTAAAGGTTTCTGTAGGAATAGAGGAGAAGTTAAAACCTTAAAAAGTAGATGCTGTTGAACATTAGGGTTTAGTTTGGTCATGAATTTAGCTGATTGGTTAAAAGTGTGCATTCAAAGCTCAGCTCTACAATTTATTAGCTGGGAAACTTGAACAAGTTTACCTTCCCCTTGGTAAAGCTTCACAGGGTTCTCATGTGGATTTAAAATGTCAACTCATATAAAGTGCTGGCCCCTAGAAAGCACAGAACAAGTATAATTTGATTAGATGCAGGAGAATTTAGTGAAGTTGGGTGACTTGGTACTATTCTCTTCCCACACAGAATGTATGTGAGACCTACTTTGGTAACATCCATCATGTAAGCATGAAAGAATGGCTTTAGCACCTTCTAACATTTAATTGGTCACCTCCCAACTATTTCTTGGTCTTAGTTATTACATAGTTGTCATTCAAGTGTCTACTGACCATAAGTTAGATCTTTCTTGGTACTTGAGCATTCCTGTGTCTGTGGGGATGCTACTAAAAAGGTTACACACCCTCCCCATTTTAATTTCCTCTCTCGTGATTTTTTCTGACTGCAAAACTTGTGGAGGTTGGATGTTTTTCTTCCTTATAAACACTGTGCTGTCACCAAATTGCACTAAAGCATGCTATGATACTGTGCCTTTTTTTTGTATCCCATTGAAGGGTATATAGATAATGAAGTTACTGACCTTACTTGTTTGCAGAAAAATGTAGTAGCCTATTGTCACCTGATGGTTTTAGTTCTGTTAAGGCTCCAGATGTTCTTAACAATATATTTCTAGTATTTGTTGGAGACTGAAATGGTAACTAAAACTATAGAAACAATAATGGCCATACTCTGTCTAATGTGGAATGGTGCTTTTTTTCTAAGATGAACAATAAACGCATATCATATCTTGCATTGACTAATAAATTATTTTTTCTTTAATTTTTAATAGTAAATCAATAGTACAAAGTTTCTTTAAAGAGTACAAATCAATTACATTATGTTGTCTAAAAGGTCAAAACTAATTTTTTAAGAAGAATTTATAGTAGCATTCATAAGCAAGTCAAATTTAGAAGAGGCATGTATGTGTAGAATTCTTTATGTGTGGCTCTTCATTGTGTCCTATTGGTTAGCTTTCCTCCTAGAAATTAAATAAGAGAAAATCTGTGAAATCTTCAACATGTCTACAAAAAGGATATGAATTGGATTATTCAAAGAAAATCAAAGACTGATCAGTAAAGTTCTGGGTGTGAAAACAAATCAGAATCTTTATAAAGGCATTTTATTTAAAAATAGAAAGATAAAATGAGCCCCATAAAAATTAGTAATATAAATTTATTTATTTATGTACCTAGGTTTGTCATTTTATATACTGTATAACTTACTACCACAAACCTAATGGTTTCAAACAGCACACATTCATTATCTCACAGTTTCCATGGCAAATAGTCTTAGTGGTGTTTTGCTCAGGGTCACACAGGCTACAGTGAGAGGTTGACTGGCCTCCCGTCCTTTATGGATGGGGCTACTGTGTTCTCTTTTAAGCTTATGTGTTTGTTGAAGTCCTATTACAACAAGCAGTTTATTTCTAAAAGACTAGAAAGAAAGCCTCTTGCTTCAAAAAGAGGTCTTCGTCTCTTAAAGTCTGTCAGTTGGTTAAGTTAGGCCACTCAAAATCCTTTCCCTTTTGATTGATTCAAAATCAAATGATTTGGGATCTTAGTTACATTTATAGAAGCCCTTCGCCATTGTCATGTAATATAGCCTAACTATGGGACTGATCCACCTTCCTAATCACAGGTCCCACCCATACTCAAGGCCAGTGGTTTATCCAGGGAGTGGAGAACATGGGAGCCATCTTAGAATTCTGCCTCCCACAGCTTTTGTTAATAGACAAGCATCATAGGTACACCAAAAAGACTAGAAATAGGACTGTTTGTTCATTTCCCACTATAGATGTTCATAAATTTAGGACACACTCTAGTGCATCAGGTGAGCTGTCATCCTTTTGCCTCTAGGTAAACTGTTTTGCCACATTGGTAAAACACATCCTGTAGAAGAGTAAATTTCATTAGCTTACTAACTACTCTTTAACAATGCTGAAATTTTCTCTCTCCATGAGAAAGAATTCCTTATACCATAGCATAGAATTTAAGCCTATTTGTGCAATCATTGTCAATAAAAGCATAGAAAAATTGTAAAATAATTTTTTTTGAAATGTAAAAAGCTGAGATGTTTCCAAAGTAAGGTTTATATGGATTTTTCTGACTGTATAAGCCAGGCAATGATCTAAAATATGAACCAGCATGTATTTTTTGTATGTGTCTATAGGAAGTGGGAATATTTTTTAAACTAATGCCTTGCTTATAAAGTATTAATATTTCTCCTCTTCCATGAATAGAAATAGGTGAATAGCTCTGACTTCTGTTTTTCCAGGAAAAAATAATGATAAAATGCTTTTCTTCACAATACTTATATGCTTGGTGCTTAAAAGTTTACCCAAAAAAGAGGGTCCCTACACACTGCATACAAGTTCATACAGGTGCAAGGGTTCATCCCTGTGCTTACCAGGTCATTTTGTGGTCATAGTACTGCTAGTTGTCTGCTTTGTTCAGGATCTGTCCTGTAACACCTGTAGCACTGATTAATTTGCCAACATCTGGGGACTCTGGCCAGTGTAACTGTTTAAATCAGTGTTGTTCACACTAACTGTGCTTAAGGAGCAAAGTTTATTATTTATTTATTTATTTATCATCAATTTCACATCCAGGGCAAATGTACATTTTTTTGTAAAATGCGATGAAAATCAATTAATGGAAAAATGAAATTTAAAAAGATATACAAAATACAAAACTCACTTTTAAATAGACTATACAGCCTTAAAGGTACTTTTTTCAAAGTGTTATTAAAATGTCTAAAGACCTGGTTTCTGTGCTTTCCTTGTGAACTGGCAGTAGCAGTTCACGGACCAGCAGGATCTGTAGAACACAATGTGAGCAATTCTAGTTTAGTTGATTTGGGTATTTAAGATAATTAAATGGTTGTTTTCAGTTTAAGGGTAGCAAAAATAAAATGGAGAAGTATCACATTAAGTGATTTTACATTGAAAAATACACTCTAAAGCTTGTCTTCTAGAGTAGTTGCTGGTCTTTTTCTTTCCTCTGTTTTTCTTTTCTTTTGTGATATTGGGCATTGAACTCAGAGTCTGATGTATGGTAGGCAAGCTTCTACCACTGAGTTATGTTCCCACCCTTTTCATTTTCTTAATTTGGAGACAGGATTTTGCTAAGTTGCTCAGGCTGATCTCAAACTTGCAATCTTTGTGTCTCAGCCTCCCCACCAGCTGGGATTAAAAGCCTTTGCCACCATGCTCAGCAACCTTTATCTTCAAGTAATCATAATAATTTATTTTAAAGGGAGCTACCTATTTGATTTTTCTGTGCTATAGTTCCTAACTGGAATTTGATGTTACTTATAAACATTTTTGGCATTAAGTGTTTTCTCCTTAGAATGTTTACTATTTGCTGTGATTCTAAGCGCTTGCTGTCAGCAGAGAAATTATTGTGACATTACAGTAAAGGCAATGAATGCATATTTTTTATATAACTGCTAAAAATCAGCTAATGAGATGATAGCCATTTCCTTTTGATGGATATGCCAATTATTTGTACATAATCAAAAATAAAATGGATGGATATACAATTGTTATTCCATGATTAACTTATGTCCTCTGTACTTTTTCAAAAACAAAGAGATCTGAATAAGCATATTTGGCTTGTGGGGCTGAGGCCACATGAAACTCTCCATTGCTGTCTCAGATCCCAAAGTATAAGAGTACAAATATTTTCACCATATTGGAACACACCCAGAATCAAATAATATATTCTTGCAGAAGACAATTAAATGTTTTTAAAGAATGAAATGTGCCATTTATCCTTGGATCAAATGTAAATTTAGCAAGTAGTAAGTAAGAATTGCAGAATTCATCACTTTGTGGATCCTAATTTCTTCCCAGGCATCTGTGCAGATTGGAATTAAAATGTATATAAAAAACGTTTTTTGACAAAATGTATTTTTCTTATTTTCTGTTTGGTTGAGTAAAGGGTTTTTTTGGCAATCTGTTGCCAAAGACATCCTTAAATTGTATGTAGAATTTTACATAAGGAACCAAGGCATGTTATAGAAAGAGTGGGTTTTTTTTTTTAATGTCTTTCCATGTAGTTGCTTCTAAATTGTATCTGTCACTATACACTTACTCTTGAACAACTGTCTCAAGGACTTTTACAGAGTTTTTCCAGGCTGTTGAGCTAAACTAGTTCCCTTGAAAATTAGACTTACACGCTTTAAGACTCTCTTGAGGGGTTCCTACTCTGCTCTTTAGTGGCTCACTTAAACTTAATTGAATTAAATTATGTCTTTTTAGATAGATGCTACAGTTCCCAGACAATAGTTAGGATATTAGGTCAAGAAATACACAAATATTAGCAATGCTAGACAGACTCTTGCTAAACTTCCCAGAGTAGCTGTTCTCTCTTGTAAGTGATTTTTCAGGATAGACACAAAAATACTTCATTGGAAAATACCCTTATTATATTTTATTAATATCATATTATTGTTACCATTATAATATAATGTTCTGGATCTCACATTGTGAAAATTATAGCTCTTTCTATGTGGTTTGAAAATCTTCTCCAAGAAAGAAAGTGCATAATTTAGAATATTATAGAGACATGATTCTAAATGATGTCTGCTGAAATCTTACAAACAGAAATTGTACTACACATTGATAACTGCTATAATTCATTATTGCAATAAAATATTAAGTGTCATTACATTTTTTGTGCATATTACTTAAAGCATCTTGGTGCAATAATCCTTATACATGAATATTTTCATTTAATTTACAAAATTTGGTCAAAAACATGGAGTAAACATTTGGAGCCACATGTCATTGTCTTTAAAACCTCATATTTAAAAATTAAGTATGTATTATTTTGTGACAGCTTTGGTTGAGCCCTTTTTCTCAGGGTTGCATGAAACATCAAGAAGGGAAATTATGTTTGAAGAATATATGTGAATGAGGTCAAATATATGTGGATAAATCAAGGAAATATTATGAGGCCAGGATTGTTGTTTCTAAGTTATTTATAAGATCACCCTGATAATCTTAGTCTTGAAAAGGAATTCTTTAGGCTGCTTTCAGTTGGATTGTGCATATGGGATCTGATTGTTTCTGAGATAGCCCTACATCCAGGTGAGCATCCTCAACGTCAATTTTAGTACTGTGAAAGGCAATTGCCAACTAAAATTTGCTAAAGTTTGTGTTTGTGTCCATATGCCTTCTTATCCTTACCCCTCCACCACTCTATTTACTCCTTTTCTAGGGTCCCAAGTACCCACAAGCTCTTTTCTGAATGATCAAGTCCTTGCTTTTATGTTTTACTCATGATTTGAGTACCCCCTGTACTCAGTTCAGGGTTAACCCTTCTTTCCAACACCATTAGAAAACAAAGTCTTTCCAGAGATACATTATTGGAAGTTTATTGGCATCCATAAGTTTTTTATGTGTAGACTATTTAAATATGTGCTATGTATTTAAAAAGAGGGCTTTTCTGTCAGTCTGTTCTGACTTGTGACTGCAGTTGCCAACAACCATCAGGAGAGGAACTTTTTGACTCTGAAAGGTGGCTCACGAATGTGTTGGCATAGAGTCAAGGAGCAAGTTCTTAAAGAATGAGTTTTTGGGGGTTTCCACTTTCTAATGCCAGTTACCCTCCCTCTAGAACACCAGAGTCTGTTCTTAAAAAGAGTCATCATTTTAGACAGATATCAGTGACACATAATAAAGTAGACACGATAAAAACCTGAGTATGGCTAGTAGAGAATCGTGAATGTGTATGCTATTTCACAGTAATAAAGCAAGGGTGATATTTTATAATTTATAGATAGCAGAATACCAGTGTGGTAGATTAAGAGGGGCAGGCTGTTAGGATAGGAAGGACAAAGGTGTTTTGAAGGACATGCACTTGAAGAAGTATGTAGGATAGTTGAGTAATACACTTAAAGAACTGAGTCATAACAACCAACATTAGAGGAAATAGAAGCCTGAGTTTTTTCTGCTTCCTATCAAGGTCAAGAATTTGCTCCAGGCAAAACATATTCCAACTTCATGGTAGGCCAGTACTCCACATTATTGTTTTTGTTTATAAATAATGGGACAAAAAAATTCGAAAGACTTAGAGTAATTATTGCTTAAAGTATGTCATAGGAAAGATATTATAACATTTTTAAAGAGACAACTTGATTTCTCCCCCATATCTAGGTAAGTACATTTCTGAATACTTTTCTCCTGCATTTATCTGACAATGAGAGTGACTTATTTCTGATCTTTGTGATGTGGTAAATTAAAAGCAGTGCAAGTTTTATCTTATAAAAGAAACAATATCATAAGTTTGTAATGGGGAGAATACTAGAAAATAAGAGGCTTTAGGAACTCTTAATATGTGCAATTTACTTTTGCATTTTGTAGCTATCTTCAAAATATCAAAAGGGCTGGTCACTCACCTTTCTAACTAATATTGCTCTTCCTTGAAGTCAGATCATAATGAATGTTAGACTATTTTGTTTTTATTTTAGAATATTCATTTTGTCTTTTAGATAATTTCATAGTAATGGGTAGTAATTCATAATCACAATTCTGACAAGCCAGAAAAATGATGTCAGAGAAACTTGACTAAAACTATTGAGGCTTATTAAAATGCACCTAGGAAAGATAGTATTACTACATGGGACTTATACAAAACCACTTATTTTTCCATACAACTTGAGGCAGAGTTTCTCAATCTCAGCACTATTGATATTTTGAATCAAACAGTTCTTTGAAGTGAGGGGCTCCTTACACATCATAAGATGTTCAGTAGCAAGCTTGGCCTCTACCCATTCAGTGCCAGTAGCAGCCCCTCCTGAATTCAGGTCATCACATCTTTCCAGACAATGCTAGATGACTCTCAGGGGGCAAAATAACCCCTGATTGATAACCGTAGACATCCAGCTAACTTGGCACAATAAGTTGAATCATGATATATGTTCCTGTTGCCAGTGCTATTATTTTTGGCTCACTCCCACAATCCTGATGTGGTGGTTGTATTTTGATAACATTTTGTCACATCAGTAACTTGTATTCATTAATTCCTTATAATAAATACGCTGTTAAAACAGGTAAATTGGTTAGTTCAAAATATTTTCTAGATTAAGCTGTTAAATTTAGTGCTTCATGAAGCAGGAAGTATAATTATGTAACATACAGTCAAATGTACAGGGGTAAAATTCCTCTGTTCCTGGAGATCTGTGAATTTCCTGAAGAAAAATTCTGCTGTGAAACATGCTGTTTGCAGAAGAGTACCGGTGTCTGTTTGTTCCTGCTGGGTCTGGAACGGAAGTGAGATGATCTATCCTGCCCTGTGCACACTGCATAAAATGCTTTGTAGATAGCAGGAGGCTGGACAGCTGCCAGGATGGCCTGTGGGTGAACTGTAATTAACTTGGACACAAACTCTTGCTAAGGGTATTTGTTTCACCTGGGAAAGCAACAGAACAAACTAATGAAGATTTTTTTTTTTTTTTTGGTTGAAAGTACTCCATTGTTTCAGTGGAGAACAATTACAGAGACACCCCTCTCTCTTTGCCCAAAAGAGAGTGCTACTGGGACAAACTCATGGTACTATGATGCTTTATTTGTAGATGTACAATATTCTGTCTTTTATGTGGCTTTGAAATTTTATAGGGCTGGCCTGAATGGATACGCCAAAAATGTCTTGATGAGTATAAAAAGAACACCAGGTATTTCTGTGCATCTGCTTTTTCTATAAATGGAGCACATTTGTTCTCTTTTAGGACAGTCTCACTGTGAGTGACAACACAAAGTAGTGTAGTGTAGGAATAGGATAATCCCAGTGAGCACTGACTACATTGCTTAGCAAGGAATGTATTACATGAAGGAAAATGGAAACTCAGACTTTTGGCTCCAGGAAAATCTTTTTGTTTTATTCTACCAAAAGGTAATTTATCTGCTTTTTCTTCTGCTTCAGAGAAATAAAACAATTTCACTTCTGTAGTTGGTTCAGTTTAGTGGGACTCTCCAAGTATTCAGATCCATTCTACTCTTAGTGACTCAGGAGAGGGTAGAAAGATCCATTCTTTTCCAGCTCGCATCTCCTTTTAGTAGTGTTCTTTTTCTCCATGGTACTTCTCTCATACACACCATTTTATGTAGCGAATACAAATACATTGTATTCTCATTATATGAAAAATCTAGTGCTTTTATGCATTTTCTTTTTTTTAGGTACTTAATATTCATACATGAGCAGAATAATCACTACTCTTTCCCTTCCCTAGTATAGACAAAGTAAAATTTAATACCTACTGGCAGCACTTATTTCAGTCTGGCTGTTCTGTTTGTTTACCCTTGTGTTGGATGTGAATGGGACCCTCTTGGTTTCTGTGTGCTGTCTAAGCTATTTGTCAGAAATGCCTGTTCACACTTAAATGTATAGGTTCAGACAACATGTAATGTGGCAGCAATGCTGAGGCTATCTCATCAGCATAGATTTTACTTTGCAGTCTACCATAATGTAGCATAATTTTAAAAAATTTACGTGATGTATTATTGATGAGAATATGTAAAATGTAGTGGAAATACTTATCAATAAACTTCTATGTATATGTCTGGATTACAGATATATTAATGCCAATAAATCATAGTGACTGAGAAACACTCCTTTTCTTCCTACCCTGGATATACTCTTTCCTTTAATTGTCTCACTAAAAGATGAGACAATTAGTTTATATCATATTTCACAGTAGAAGTTTAAGAGTTTTAAGCAGCTGTGAGTTGCCAGGTTTCACAAACATGGCATGAAGTTCGCATCAAGAACCATTCTAACTAAGGTGTTAGAACGTTCCTTGCCTGGAACATTGTTAAAAGTTGACTTGTGTTCCTCCAAATTTTATATGGTGAAGTTTTTATCCACCAGTACCTCAGAATATGGTTTTATTTGGAAAGAGAGTCTTTGCAGATGTGATTAGTAAGCATCAGGTCATACTAGAGTAAGATGGGTCGCTATTCCAATAGAATGCATATCCTTTTAAAAAGGTAATATTTGGTCACACACACACACACACACACACACACACACACACACACACACATCCCAGAGATGACAATACCATATGCTACCACAAACCAAAGAACCACCAAAACCTGAATGAGAGACCTTAATGGATCCTTCCCAAGGGCTGTCAGGGGCAGCATGGTTCTGCTGATGTCTTAACCACAGACTTCTGACATCTAGAACTCAGCCTGTTTCTGGTCCTTTGTTAATTGTAGCCCTGGAATACTCATGCAGACACCATCACCTTCTCTGTGAAGATGGTCATGGCTTCACCATTCAGTTGCTTAAGGCCTCAAGGATCATAGTGTCATCTTATATCACAGATCTTGGAACAATTTCATCTAAATAAAAAGACACTACTTAAATAATATCTTAGAACATTAATTATTGATTGCTTGTATTGAAATTCACAGATACGATCTTTTCCTGAGCATGTGAACACATAGACTGACCTGTTCACACTGAGCTCTTGCTTTTCTTCAGGGCACTTTTTCTGTCATAAGAAAGTCTAGATTTTACTAATAAGCCTTATTTTTATAAAAATATGGTATAGTAAATTTAAGCTAGAGACACAATTCAAAATCTTACGTGGTATAATCCTAGCCAGCCTGTGCAGTGGGTACGGCTCATGCATAACCTACCCAACCCGAATGAAAATGCCTGTAATGTTATTTGGGTTTCTGGTCCTATAGGTCAAAATCCCAGGTAATTTCATGCAGCTTTCAGACTTTGTATCTAGGGAATTTTTTCTAGCAATCTTGTACAAAAAGAAGCTTGTATGTGATTTATCTTCTTGTATTCATCTCTGGCATAACACCAATGGATCTGCTCCAGGTTTGGAAAATGTATGATGGATGAATAGGATGATTTTTGCCAGACAGACTTCTCATGAGATAAAGGGAACCCTTAGGCCATAAAGAAAGATTTGCTTAAAGAAAAAGGAGGCTAATAGAGAAACTATTCTTTTCTTACTCTTCTAAAATAATTTATTTGGAGACATTTTAAATTAGAATAATATGAATTTTCGTTGTTATGTGCATTTTTGAGATCGATAATGACATGATTATAAATAAAAGTGAGTAGCTATGACCAGTGTATCAAACCCTCAATTTCATAGAGGGTACACTACCAGGGTGTATAGAATCACAGGTCAGGAACACTGTGAGATGTTAGTGTTATTTGTCTTAAAAGCAACATCTTGAAGAAAGCAATTTTACTATAAATATTCTGGACACATTACCTCCCCAGAATGGCTCAGAATCACTTAGAGGCTGAATCAGTGCTGTGTGGCTTCTTTATTTTGTAGTGCTCAGGATTGAAGTCATAGCCTAATACTTGCTAGGGAAGTGCTCTACCTCTGGACCACCCCTACCCCAAGTCCTTTTGCTTTTAGTTGGTTTTTGCAGATAGGCTCTCGTACTAACTTTACTCAGCTGGTGTCAGATTGTGATCCTTCTACATACACCTCCTGTGTAGCTGGGATTATAAACAGACATGTGCCACCATTCCCAGCCTTCTGTGTGTTTTCTCTTTCAGGATTTGTCACTGTTTCCACCTGGCCTTCCTGGATGGAAGGCTTGATGCTTGCTTTTAACACTGATTGCAGCTCCTGTTTCCTGCAAATTAATACTTAGTATTTCACTGTCCAGAGTTATGTTTAGTAAGTCTTTCCACCATTTGCTCATTTTACTGAGTGTTAGATGTTTCTTTTAATCAGCTTGTTATATATCTGTGTAGAGTGAGATGTGATTTTGACTTTTGTACTGGTCATGGGTCCTTGGGGATAGCAGTAAATGTGTGAGTCTTGATTTCCTCATCAGTAAAATGCATTCAAATTCATGGTCTTTACCTAGTTCCATGTGGCATTCTCAGGAAGCTATGCATGTCACAATACTCAAAGACAGTAGCACACAATATTTGCACGTGACATTAGGCTATTCATCTCCTTAACAAGCCATTGTTGGGTTTGTATAACTTTGTGCTTGCTTTTAAATGTTAGTGGGTAGACTCTGTTTTAGGAGTGTTTTTTTTTCTGGGCTTATTTTGTGTTTAAAATGTAGTTTAGTCATCATTTAGTTTAGACACCAGTTAAGATTTTGCCTTATAAATTGTTTCCTAGGTCAGTTCGGTGGTCAATCAAAAACTATTTGACTGCATTATTATTACATCATGGTTCATTATTCTAGTAATATATTAGTTATAATTTTGACAAATGTCAAGACAGTTATGATGTTATTCATGATATGGTGTCTACATTAACAAAATAATTCAATGTGTATTTTCATTTTATATATGTACACATATTAATGAGCATATATATGTAATTTATATATATATACTTGGTGTCAGATGTCAATATTAAGGTCTTACAGGTGCTGGGCAGGTGCTGAGCTATATCCCTGGCCCCATGAGCATATCTGCATGCTCACTAATAGGTACTGAGTGAATACTTTCACTAATAAAATAATTTAATAAACATTTCCAACTGTAGTTTTGGCAATATGCTAAGCTCTGATGAAATAAAATAAGTATCTTAGATAAGTAAAAGTACATTTATAATTACAATGAGTATTTCTTACGTATCTTTTTCTACCTCTTAAAAGCTTTACATAAAAATTTTAAAAAATAAATATTTTGGTTGTAATTAAGAATTTTTTATATGTAGAGTCATTTTAGAGAAAATGGTAATATCTCAAAATTATTTTCTCATAAAATGGGAGTCATAGACCAAGCTCCATCTAATTTTCAAAGAAATAATGGAAGATTCAAAGCCATTGTAAGCCTTGGTCCTTGTGCTCCTCAGAAGATGGACGTCGGTCCTCAGCAGGAGACAGGTGCAGATGGGCAGAGAAGTAGCCCCCAGAAGCCCTTCTCAGCCCAGGCCAGAAAATACAGATGCATCACTGCTTTGGCAGAGAAATCAGGGCATTAGTAGAAATAACCTGCTGATGACCCATTTTTCCTTTGGGTAAATGTTAGATATTAGAGAGGGGAAGTGAATAAGGTAATACACAGTTCCTTTTGTACAGATATAGAAGTGTTTCCTCAGTTAACATAAAAAAGATGAAAAGTGGCCAAGTAAGAAGTGTTCAAAACACTGGGTTGGAAAAATTCCAAGAAATACTAATGCAATTTACAAAAATTTAATTTGCAAAACCGATATAAGTAATATATAGATGGGGGCTAATTTAAATATTAATATTTCCCTAGTTTTTAAGATAAAATGATTACAGTTGAAATTTAGCAAGCTAAATGTCTTACTTTTAGCAAACTCTTAATGCTTTTTTAAATGGTGTATAGACATTTTAGAACTTTTTTCTGTCCTCATTTTCCATTTTTGAAACAACTTGGAAAATGTTTCTGTTAATTCTGAATTTTACACATTGTCTTGATAATTTCAAAGGAGTTGTATAATGTTCACTCTAAATGGGATTCTTGAGTTCCAGGTATTCTTAACACAGATTTTTGCATAATTTTTTCACATTTATACCAATAATTGATGATTTATGGTATAAAAAGAAAGGTGAGAAGCAACTTAGTATATATTTCACTCCCACCAAAGACTACTTACTAGAAGATTAACAAATGATTTCTAAGTTCTTTGAGAGCCAAATCTGAGAAAATGGTTTAAATAGTTACAGACACCAATAGTTTCAAACCCAAAATACAGGGCAGTGAAAGCCTGAACAGTCTCTCCTGAGACTGATGAAGTGTGAGGAAGCAGCCTGTGAGATGAGGCTTACATGGTTCATCAAAGTTTACTTTTTAAAATGACCTTTCGTGTGTTTAGCGACACCTAGGTACATGGCAGCTCAAATTGCATTATTCAAGATTTGGTTAAAGTGGTAATGACTGACCATGAAACAGAATCTTTGTGGAATCTGCAAATGCAAACCATATAATGTGCTCACATGTGTGTGTGATAGTGGTGAGAGAGAGAGAGAGAGAGAGAGAGAGAGAGAGAGAGAGAGAGAGAGAGAGAAGGGGAGACAGAGAGAGACAATTTTAATTTGTCTTGAGGTAAGTTACTCTTAATTTCATTGAAATTATTTTTTACATTCCAGCAAATCAGAGATCTCCTGTGCATGCCTGTTGTAAAAATTGTACCCATGTGTAAAAGTTCCCCCAGTGAAGTCTATAACTGACAAAGAAATTCACCAAACATTTCCACTCTGAGAAGCTCCTGTGTTAGTTGCACCAGAAAAGAGGAAAAGGATAAGGTATCCACATAACTGTCGAAAAAAGATTTTGAATTCTTGGATTTAAATTTTATGTTTATGTAAAAACATCTACTACATATCTTGTATATTGCTTCTTGACCTTCTGAATCATAAGCTGTTTACTTGAATAATAATTTGTTAATGGTAATAGTATGGCCATTAACAAATGGAATCTATTGAGTGCCTAGAGTGTGCTAGATTTTGCTTACATTATTTAATTCTGACCATAACCCTATGCAACAGGGAAAGATATTATTTCTCTTTTTTGTAGATGAAGTGTTGAGTGGTTGAATAATTTTTTTCTGGACTTTATAGATAGCAATAGTTGAGGCAAGGATACAACTCTGGTTTAGCTGGTTCCAAATTTGCTCTCAGCAACTTCATTCTATTACCTTTTCATTCAGAACTGCTTGGGCAGCAGAGCATTAAGTAAATTTTTTAAATAAGGGTGTCCTTACTTAGGGGAACATTAAAGATGTCAGCAAGTCTATAGTTCCTTTTTTCTAGACCAGTGACTTTTAAATGGAGGACATTTGAGCTACTCTTTCTTTTGATGAAGGAATGTGTTATACTCTTCCTTTAGTGGTGTGACTTCCCCTTAAAACACAAAGTATTAATGGAATAAACATTATTTTTTACAGAATAATACATGTTTAAAAAAAATCTTCAAAGAAAAACAGGAAAATGAAGATCAAAGAAGCTTATTTTAGAATGTAATCCTATGAAAGATGGAGCAGTCTTGTAAGATTAAAAAAGATTCTCTTTACGATTATGAATTTGGAACAGCTGGAATGAATTCAGTCATGAGGATCATTTCTGAAAGCAAGGGATATAGAAAGTTAAAGGATCATCACTTGGTGCTGAGGTCACCTGCTTCATAGCAAACTAAAATAGCAGAGTACAAGTGTTAAGAATTCTCAGTGCTTTTGTAGCTTTATTTTTAGAGCTCCGCCAACAGCAGTTGCAAGCATTGTTTGCACCATGTGCCAGCTCAGTCAGATTTGCCTTACCCCCTGTAGTCTCTGCCCCGCCTTGACAGGTATGAGGAATTTCATAAGTGATGCAAGCCAGTCTCCTGGCATCAGCCACTCTGGATGTGGCTTGTCCTTTTAGACTGCTGAGTTCATAACAGAGGTAATTGCTCTACTGACTATTGACAGATAGTAGGTTTTTTTTTTTCTTCTCTCAAGGCTAAGCCAATTGGAATGAGGAGGTGTTGGATAGTGAAATAAGAGTGATTAAAATATTTAATAAAGAGTGGATTAGGACTGAGGATGTAGCTCAGTGGTATAGCACTTCCCAACATGTATGAGGCCCTGGGTTCAGTCCCTAGCACCACACACACACACACACACACACACACACACACATATTAATTTTAAAAACTTAAAAATAAAGAAAGGAAAAAGGGTGGATTAGATAAAGTACTATGGTAGATTGATAAAGAAAGGATGAAAAGGTAATACTTTAGGAGCTCTCTTAAACAAATTGGGCTGAAACCACAAAATTCCCAAACCACAAAATCCTACCTCTTTTTTAATGTGATAAAAGCAACACATACTTTTCTTATTAAAATTATGCATATTTATAGTTTTGAAGGAATTAGAGAAAGTACTATTTTGAGATTTATTCAAAGCATGCTATTTACTCAGGGGAAAAGGTATTGTGAAGAATCACAGTTTCAAATACTTAAATATTTGAAACCCAGGAAGCAATGCCGAGCCGAGAGACTGTAGTCATTGCCTCTCACAGTTACCCTCAGCATCCTGCTTGTTCACTGCAATTAGAAGAGGTACAGTGGTTTTATACCACAGTTGCTCATTTGACTCACCTGGAAGATTTCCAAATTATATGTGTCCAGGATCTACCTACTCTAGAGATTATGGTAACTAGCCTGGCATTTTTTTTTTTTAACTTCCTGGGTTATATTCTGGTGTAGCCAAGGTTGAGATCTTGGACTTAGAGAACCCACAGCAACTGGTTCAGTAGTTGTATCATCTTGAGTACCACATTGTGTCTTCATATTTTAGTTTCCTGTACTGAGAAGCCTTTAGAAGAAATAACATCTTTAGAAAAAGGAAAAACTCTGTAAGTCTTATTCGGAATTATCTACATCCAATTATATTTGGCTTGCATGTCTTTCAGAAAGTAACATTTAAAAATACACTAGAATTAATTAGTATAAGACTTTCATTACCTAATAAGGTACACATAATAGTCATTCAAGTATTTATTGAATACCTGCTATGTAGAAGACATTAATGGAGCAACTAAGAAATCTGACCTTTTAATTAATTCTGAAGGAATTACAGTCTAGAGAACTGATATAACTAAAGAAATAATTAACATTCCAAACCTCTGTATGTTTCATAGCAATCTGCAGTAGTGCTACAGTGAGTGGAAAGGGAGCAACAACTCTGGGTTCATGTGGTCACAGAGCTTCCTGGGGACTGTGACATTTGCAAAGACTGTCCATTTGCCATCCTCCCCATCACAGCTTTTCTCTTAAGTGTTAGTGTTTTGGGAACTTTCTTGATAGCTTAAAAGTACCTATCTGGCCTTCTCTCTGAACATAAATATTCGTCATTGAATCACATTGTCTTGAGACCATCAGTGATTAGCTGATCACTCTGTGTTTTTTCTGTTTTGGGACATTATTTATGTTTGGTACCTGAAAATGATGTTTATCTAAAATAGGGCAGCTTTTGGTCTAACCTTATAGAATTAATAGGATTCAGGTACAAGCATAATAGGTTAGATTTTCCAGCTTGAATTTAGAAGTAGGAATATATTAAGCAAAGGTAAAGAGTATACAACTTGATTCAAAGCAGGAAATTATTGCAACATTCATAGACATTAATATCACTTATTGACAATGTGCCATATGCTAAGTACATTTTTTTATTCTTATGTTTACATCTTCTCTCAGGTATTAATTACTTAGTAAATAAAACATGAAGCTCAAAGAGTTTCCAAAGTCACATATTATTAGTAAGTTATCAAGTCAAAATTTAAATATAGTCCAGCTGCCATCCTCTCAAAAGCAGTATTTGTTCTACTCTGCTGTGTTGCATTATATAAAGGAATAACTTGAGGAGACAAAAAGAAAGTATGAGGAAGAGGCTGGATTGTGTAGTGCCTTGAGTGTTGGTCCAAAGAATGGATGTCTCTCTCATGATAATGGAGAGCCACTGAAGATTTTTGAAGAGGAGTGTTTTAAGTATTTTAGAAGGCTAATCTGCAGATATATATAAGCTATATCAGTTCAATAAAAATGTTTATCTAGTCACAAACTATTGACTACACACTGTGTTCTACACAGTGTCTAGTCCCTGGAAATAGGGTTACATTAACAAATGCTCATGATACAGAATTTTCCTTGTGTAATATGCAGCCCTCTTTGGAGATAAAGATAAGTAAGACACAACATCTGCCCTTTACATATCTTATTGTTAAACAGGCCTCTTGAACAATTAGGTCCGTTCTGGGCTGTTTGCATGCTCAATTGTGGCAGTGATAGTTCCATTTCGAGAGAAATCTGCAGAGGAATCATTAAGGCTTTTATAGTGGGCCATATGGTCCCAACTCAAGAGCATAAAGTAGTGGAAAGGAGGAAGGAAAGAAAAAAAGAAAAACAGGAAGAGTGAGCAGAATTTAGTTACATGATTAATATGAGAGAAGTAGAAACAGCCACAGGGTATATCAAAAGTGTGGATCTAGGTGAATTGAGTCTTCTGTCTCCCATCTACTCACATAAAACTGCCTACAAGAAGAAGGACTGATCATTTAAAATGTTTTTTTGCTATCTACTTTTTTCTGTTTTCAGGAGTTTTTATGTTTTGTTTCATGCACATTTCTTGAAATGAGCTGTATCACTATGAGTTACTATACAAAATGCTATTTGAGCTAGTTTTCTAAATATCATTAATTTTTGCTTTAGGTGGAAATAAGTTCATCTCATAGTGAAGAACATTGTCTTTTTGAAACTTGATATGTAGGACTATGAAAGATATCACTTTTGGCATGTGAGTCTATGTTTATAAAGATAATTTACACTTCAAGGGGTTATGATAAGGGATTACATAAAGCAAGAGAATAATAAGTTATGTGCTAATAGTGGTAGAGAGGATACTAACGACCCAGTATGTCTGACTATCATGTGTGTGAATTGTCTTTCTAGATGATTGACACACCTTGACAAACACCTGTCAATCATTGTCAGAATTATGGTCTGAGTACAATAAAATGGGCTGCAGAAAGCATCAGACCCTCTTTCTGGGCTATCTTAATGTTGTGATATAAACCAACTTGCATATCCTGGAGTTCTGATGGAGCAGAGAAGAGGGCTGTGGAGTGGTTTCAAAGGAATTCTCAAACTCTATGGGCATCAAATGTTATCTGTGGGCTGGGGACAAACATGGGCTCTTTCATAATAATTGTTGCTGTTTTTCATCTGTATGTCAATGCTTTTGTTATTATTAAATAAAGGTATTTAGAAATGTTTATGAGTTTATAATAACATTTAAAAATACAGCGTTTCCTTCAATTTATTTAAAGATAAAATATTGTGTGTTTTCAAAGATCAATATTATTTTTAAAGCCATATTGGCTCAGCATGGTAGCTTGAACCTGTAATCCTAGTTACCTGGGAGGGAGAAATCCAGAGGATTACAGTTTGAGGGCAGCCTAGGCAAAAAGTTCATCAAATCCCACCTCACCAATGGCTGGGCACAGTGACATGCACCTGTCATCTTAACTACAGTGTGGAGGGTGGAGAGTTTGAAGCACAAATGGGATGACTGCAGTCCAGGCCTGCCTGGGTATAAACATGAGACCCCATTAAAAAAAATAACAAAACCAAGTGGTACTGTGCTTGCCTAACAAGTGCAAGACCTTTGAGTTCAATACCAATAAATAAATAAATAATAGTACTCAATATTATTTTCAAAAGTAATATTCATTAAAAAAATTTGTATCAGTCATTACTCTTTATTAGTCATTTTCAGAGCCAATATGCAGATAACCAAGAAAAATTTGGTTAATATGTATTAAATACTAGTAACTTTTCAATATTTGAGAGACACAGAAAATTAAATTTTATAGACGTGTGATACATTTGGTTATTCTTATCTTATTTATCTAGAGATGTGAAAAACCCTAACCCAAGTAAAGGTACTTAACCGTGGTTGTCAAATTATTTTCCCATTGCTTCTTTTGAGTTTCAACTGTATTTTCACAGCTCTAGGAAAGTGAGTTCACACTCTTATATGTATCTAGGAGTTTGCTTTCTGATGGTGGTACTGGTTAGGTACATAAGCATATCTCCCAGAATTCATTTGAGCAGAGGTGAAGACAACTGTCAGGCAGTTGCTAATTTAAGCTGTATTGGCGTTGTCTGTGTCAATCATATTCTTTGGTTGGACAGTAAACTTTTACTCTCAATAGATTTGCCTTACTGGTCTCTTTATCAAATACAACATTTGATTAGTTATGGTTCTTACATATGAAAAACTCTCATTTGAAATTACTAAGACATACATTGATTCATTATGATCACTGAATATCCAGTTTTTATAGAAATTATATAAATAAAGTTAAAAAGAAATGGCAAGAATGAAATTAAAATGATGACACAGAAGAGGAAAAAAAAACCTTACAAGACTAAAATAAGGATTTTTCCCAAAAAAACAAACATTGAAACTGTGGTTTCTGAGCCAGGGCTTCTCTACCATGTGAAATCATTTCCTGTTTAATTGTAGCCCAGATATCTAAACTATGAACCCGGTGGTGGAAAGAGAGAGGATGTGAAACTCTGATGATGGGTTAGAGAGTATCTCTCAATGGACAGCATTCAGGCTATAATCCTCCCACTTGAAATGTAGTCCAATTGTAGGCATGATCATTTGAACTATAGACGACATAGGCACATACTAAGTTGTGTTCCCTGGAATTCCTTTCTGAATCCCACAGACTCATTTCTATTGGCCACTCAGCCACAGTATGAACCCCTAAACCTTGCCCTTTATTTTCCTAGTCACTGGCCCCTATAGATCAATATAATATTTTTTTGGCAGGGGATGTGGGGAAGCAGGAATGTTGTAGTTCTTTTACTTAGAAATATTTTCTTCAGCTTTGGAATTATGATTTTGTTTGCATAAATTTATTTGTGTATCTTAACTTAGATACCTATTTTTATACCTTAATTTTATGTCTTCTTTAGCTCATCCTGCTAAATTTTTGATACACTTAATATATACAATTTAAAAAATGTATTAATGATCTATTCATGTTACTATTATTGTCTTAATTTGGCATACATCTTTATTTTCACATTGAAAAGACTTCTCTTTCAATACCAACTGTGTTTTATGTCCAGAACATACAAGAATAGTGACTTCCAAATGCGCAACTAAAAAACTTAAAAAAATAGTGAAAGCAGTATCAATATTACTTGCTAACATTAGCAAAAGTTTTACCTTGACATAATAAATGTTATAATAACAATAGAATTTTATTTAGTCAAATTTGTAATACTCTAATGCAATGAGAATAATTCAAAATCAGCTAGACCGGGAAAGTACAGTGTCTTGAATGCTTTGGATTCTTCCACTTAAATCTCTACTCACTAACCCAATAAATATGGATTTAGTACTTGAGTGACAGTAACAAGTGCTGAAATCTAATCCTGAATGCTCCATACTCCAGTGGTTCAAATTTGGCTAATCTCTGCTCTGTCTCTCTCTGGATTCACTGATCCAGCAAATACCTTTCCTGTTACTACAGAATACTGCATGAGACACAGAGTACATTCTCATGGTTTTCTTTTCTGCAGATGTTTAAAATTAATAGTATTTACCAAGGGTATGAGATAATGAGTTAGTTTTAAAATGTTTCAAATGATGCCAAGTGTGGAATTACAGTTTTGCTTTCAGTATAATTCTATAAAGTGTGGAAAAGCAAGCATACAGGAAATATAACTGAATTTATCCCCCTATAATTGTACTTCCCTTCAATCTGAGAACTCACTAAGAGTAATAGAAACTTAAGCTGGTTACAACTAACCTCAACTGATACAAGAATTCTTCTCTAACCATTAGACGAAGGGTGACAGTTAAGGTTTGAGGAAGACCTAACTTGTTCAAGGCTTTGGAGAGGAAGGACTCATCTGCATTCTTTCAAATGAAGCTCATCTCTTCTGACCTTTGTCCACTCTGCAGAGCCATAGATATCCGTGTTCCTGCCACGACCTCTTGGCTGCACAAGTCACTTGTGTCCTTTTCATTGCAACCAAGAGGTTCCTTCAGGTCACTGGCCTCTACCAGCCCAGCCACTTCTATGCCTCTTGGCCAGAGTTTTCAGAACTTATTTGGAATTCTCATGGAGACTCTGACTCTTTAGTCTGTGTTCCCATGTCTTCTTTTAGCTACTGATACACTATAGTGATTGCGAGTGGAAGACAAGTGAATTCTGAGTTAACAGCACTTGGTTTTATCCTTTCACACTTAAGAAAACCAGCCACTCCTTACATTTAAAATATACCTTGAATATTTTCTTTATCTCTGCTAAAGGGAGTGTGGTTGGATTTGGGTAATATTAGAAGATCAAAAGTTTTTAAAAGTTGTAGAAAATCTTAGAAAACATCTTTTTTTCAGATATGATTTATAAAAAAAAACTCCTGCAAGGTAGTAGAACAATAAAACTCTATCAGCCTTGGGAGGAGGTTGAGGAGTGCACTGATGTTGCTTCCCCAGCGTTCATCCCAGTCTGCCCCACTATGCAGCATCCACACGGTTTGGATGACCCTGTCTCCATGCTTACCTGGGTGATCCCTTCCTCTCCACAGTGGGGGGGGGTGAGACACCCAAGAAGATCTAGAATGATGTTTAGGACCATTGTTCAAATAAGTAAGGAAGCGAAAATGGCTTTTCTGGGTTTGGTAGGATACAGATACATTGTTGGGAATTGATACCCTAAGTGAACCCATGATGACATACTTCAAGGAAAAAGACAATCTGAAACTGTTGCAAAGAAGAGAAATTTTACAAGTGAACCCCAAATAATACCATTAATTATGTAAAGAATTTGTGTTTTTTTGTCTCTTGGTACCAAAAATATTCCAACAAATGCAGAAATGCATTTGTTGGCAGTTCTCAAATATACTAACTGCAGGATATTTCTCTGATTTGCCTGGTCATCATTTTCAGTGCAGACTGGATATCTTCACTTCAGAATCACCAGGATGTCCTTAACAGGTTCAAAATTAGAATACTTTTCTTCTCTATCCTCTCTTATCTTAATTTTCTTTCCCTTATTTTATTTTTGCTAATGGTGTCACCTCGTAGGTGTTCTAAGTAAGGACATTTAAAATCAATTCAGTACCTCCCCTTTTTATACATTTCCATCTCCTTTGTACCTAGATTTAATTGTGTACCAAGTGTTTTCCTTTCTGTACTTGCTGTTCTCAGTGCTATTGACTTAGGTCAAGATTCAGCTACATCTTAGCTAAACTGTGATGTGTTGTTATAATAAATAATAATCTGTTAACTTTCTGCTTCTCAAATCCTGTTGTCTGTCCTACATATTGCATTCTAATATCTTTAAAAGACAAATATAGACCCAAGGCATACAGGATGGTATTCATATTCTTTCTGAGCTACAACCTGTTTTTTAAACTCTCCTATCTTCATTCGGGTCCTATCTTCATTTGGATGTTAAAATGAGAACAACATTAATAAGCAAATAGATTTAGGGTGAGGGTTAATGGAGCAACGTGTGGAAAGGTCTACAACACGGCAGGCTATGGCTGTGACCAGGTGCTGAACTACAGTGATTACTGCTTAAATATTGTGCCTGTGACTTTGCATGTCCTCCTTTTCCTGGCTTTTTCTTCATAATCCAGCTGACTCCTTCCCTGTGATTCCTCCATCAGGCATAGCTGCCCATGTTATGTAATCTTTGCATTTTGTTAGGAACCTTGATGATAGTTTTTATCACATTGTATTTCCATGGTTTTAAAAATAGTTTATGGTTCTTTACTGAGTTCTGTGTAAACAGACACTAAGCCCTGTCTGCCTAAAATTACAATTCTACACTCTGCTTTCTATCCCATTTTCCATTTTGTTTGCTTCTAACACATACAAATATCTAACACTAGTTTTCATTTTTGTCACATTTTCTGTCTTCCCCACTAATGTGTATGTTCTTCTGAAGATTTTTTTTTGCCTTTTCACTGCTGTTTGGCCTGTTCCTGGGAGATGCCAGTACACTGAGAGTAGGGATGAATGGATGAATATTTTATTTATTGTTTTATTTCCAATACCGAATACTGTAGCTGGCATAAGGTAGGTGCTAAAATAATGTTGGCTGCCTAAATGATTGAGTGATGTTACAGATCCAGAAAATATGCAGAACTTGAATTAATTACAATTTGCATTGAAATGTAAAAGCTTCTCTATGATTTAGATGTCTACACAGTACCACATTTTGGGCTGTTTCAGTTTTGGGGGGGATGGAGGGCATAATATTAAAAAGAAGGTGGGGGAAAAAGGATGGAGTTTCAATCAGTTTTACCTATTTGTAAATAAAAAGTGAATTAAAACTATATATAAGGGTTTCACCAAATCTATCTTTCCATTTATAAAAGGGGGAAATGTAAATCCACAGGTGTTTTATCACAGCAAAGAACATTTCTTCTTTAAATTATTTTACTATCTTGTGAGGTTAGTTTGACTTCTATATAGCTTTTGAAAACTCATGATAGAATGGAATGGAAGTAAGTGCCTTTTAGTACTGATGGCAAAACTAAAAACTTATTTCATACTAATCACAAACCAGCTAGATAGTGGTTAATAGGTTCATCAGATTTATTTCTGTCTCTTAAATGTAGAAGTCTCTCTGTGCCATTTTGGAAATAACTCAGCTTATAAGTAAAAGAATGAAATAAGAAAGGGAAAAATGAAAAGGATGAAATGAAGGAAGGGAAAGAGGAAGGAAAAGAGGGTGGAAGGAAAGAAGAAAAAAGGGAGGAGGAAGAGGAAAGGAGAAACTGCAGTGGCCGTGTGGAGAGACTTCACTTCAAAAAAGAGGGAAGCATCTGTAAAGTTACATTTATTTTATTGGTTGTGTCTGATAGCAGTATTTTGTTTTTCCAAATATATTAGCATGACTCACACACACACATACACATATACGTATATTAACTCATAATAAAGAATTACAAAGTGCAACTGATTCTTTCTCTGATTGAAAACTCTATTGTTAAAATAAGCTTTTCTAACTGGAATGATGTTTGTCTTTACTGTGGCAAAGAGAGTGAAATTATAGGAGTAGTAAATTGGCTGATTTGCAATAAAAGCCATGAAGAGATTCTCCCAACTGTGTTCTTTCTTTCTCACTCTTTTTATTTATTTACTTTTTTCTTAATGCTTTAATTTTCCTCAAAACAAACAAAAACATTAAAATGTTTCAGTACTCCACATTTGTGATACAGATAATTTATTTGTACAGCTGTCTGAGATTTCCCATACCTTCCCAGTGTCAAGTATGTTAAGTTTACTATTTATTTACTTGTTTATTTTTTGTTCATATGTGCATACATTGTTTGTGCCATTTCTCCCTCCTCCCCCCCCACCCCCTCCCCGTTCCCTCCCTCTTCCCCCCACCCCCCTTGCTTCCAGGCAGAATGTGTTCTTCCCTCTTCTCCAGTTTTGTTGAAGAGAAGACATAAGCAATAATAAGAAAGACATAGCTTTTTGCTAATTTGACATAAGGATAGATATACAGAGAGATTCCTAGCATAAAAAGTCTTTTATGTGTTAAGATTGAGCTTGAAGGCTAGTGAATTCTTTTTTATCCTTAAGTAGCTATAGCTTGGCATCAGTTTGCTATAGCCTAAATGTTTAAGGAATAACTTCAACTCTGGATAACTAGGTAAAAGTATAATTGGACACAGCTTCCCTGTGTGGCTTTGTTCTTGGCTACTGTATCTACCTGTTTAATCCTATCCCATGGTACCTCTTACCAAGCTCTTAATAAACTCAAAGCTATTCGCTATTGGTCATTTTATTTCTTCCACGTGATAGCTCTTTTTTCTTTTATCATCTAATAAAAGTCATTTCCTTTTTTAAGACCCAGGTTAAAGTCTTATTTAATAATAACTGTGAATCTTGACTCTAATACTGATAGTTCAGTTACTTATTTTTTTAACTCTCTTGTATTTTGTCTTTATAAATGCCTATCACGAAGCAGGGTAATGATGATTAAATGAGGTCATGTGTACTTACCACACGCACTAACATGGGGATATGCTCTCAACCCACTTTCTGTCCTTCTGTGTTCTTTGTGTAAATACCTCATTAAAACTCTTATTGCTTATATTGCAGTCACTTACTTGCTTTTGTGTTTCTTCACTAGTTTTTTGCTTTCTAAGCATTGACTTCTGCAATTTCAAATACCTATTTCTAGGTTGAAATGAAAATTGTAGTTAATAATAAACACTGTGACCTAAAATATTTTCATAAACAGATATGTAAAATGCATAAATATAATCAGAAAAGAAGTATCAAGAATGTCAAAAATAGAGGTCTGAGAAGATTATAAGCATATCAAATATAATTATATTAAAATAAAATACATTTTCTTGGATTATTATAAGAATATTTCAATTAAAACAATGGTACAGGTAATTCATATGAGGCAGGGAGTTTATTAGTTGGACAGATTAAGTGCTGATGATAAACAAAAACAAAATACCAAAAACTTTGGGGGAAAGTAGGGTAGTGAATAAAAGACTTTTCTAATTGGATTCTGGTTCCAAGTTCAAATGATTTTGGTTGGTAACATGGAAAGAGGGCTGAGGATTGAAGGAGCATACCTCTTTTACTGAAAACCTACAAACTGGTGAAATACATGAAGAACTCAGTTCACAAGGTCAGAAAAAAAATTAAATTCTCAGTCTTAGAATGATGGGTTTTAATCTCTAGTTTGGAATTTTGTTAGACTTATGGTTTCAGGTAAAGAATATAAATTAAAAAGAATCTTAGTTTATAACAGCAATTAAGGAGTACCTAAGTTTTATTCCCTGGAGATGCTCCATTTCCTTCATGTCTATTGCATTGCCAACCTGTGGTCAAGACATTTTTATAATTTTGAGTAGTAGTTTAGACCTTGGTTTGGTTTTTTAATCATAGATATCCTTCATTATATGAATACAGAAGGAACATGGTCAGGAAAGCCAAGTTTCAAAATAATAGCTTTGCCTAAAAGGGTGTAGATAGTGAATAGAAAGGAAGGACATTTTTACAAACTGAAGAATAGCTAGTTAGATGGGAAGGACTAGAGAATTCAGGAAGTCCTGGAACAGACATTGTGAATTAACCTTGAGAAATAATATTCAGAAACTATAGCTGATTTTCATTTTTAAAAATCCAGATTGAGAAGTCTATCTGATTATACCTGTAACTCTGTATCACTTGAAAATCATATGAACTTGGAAGTTGGAAAGAAAAAGTTCAGATAATAAAGGACCCTTATGGTAGGTGAGAAGGTCCTTTCAACTTGGAAAAAAAATGGTTAATAAGCTTTGAGGTTGTTTTAAGAAGTTAAAGACAAAGTATTTTTATCTTGAATGACACATAGAAAAATTTTAACTAATAATCAGCACAAGTAATAAAATAATGGAAAGTCCAAACAATTATCTAATTCCAAAATGAGGAAATGATGAACATTCTATAGTTGGCTTAGCATTTTTATGTATCCTATAGGGTTCCTTAATTCTATCAAAAGAATACCAGGAATGTGTCTTAGATCCATTTGATTTTCTTATATAGAGTGATTGACACTCAGAATAGTTAAACGAGTTGTCTGCTTGATTACAATTACTGTGTTTTGTTTTATAATATTTCTATAATCTGAGAAAACATGCACTTACTGCTAACCATGTACTACAACCTGCCATGTTGTATAAATACAAATAGATGTGTATGCTGTTCTAACTTTCATTAGACTATTAATTATAGCATAATAGACTATCAGTTTTACTCAGCTGTTGTCCATAACAATGAACAGTTTCTCAAACAGTTTTAGAATCCATACTTTAAATCAGTTGATTTAAATGAAATAGTAGTTGAGATGACTTACATGCTTAGGTGTGATATATGCTGGAGGGTTTAATTAAATGTAATTGTATTACATTGAATTACTAGTAATATAATGTTAAGTGGAAAAAATCTGAAATCTGCAATGCAGAATGCCATAGATAACGCCTTGTAAGTATTGTAAAGTACTGCTGAATTAAGACCATGCCATGTGTGGAAAGGAAAGATTTATTAGAAATCCAGACCGCAGGCTGCCCCCCGCCCCCAGAGATCAGGGAGCAGTGAATTGGGTAGTGGGCTTTTTAGGAGGGGCCAAGCCATGGGGGAGGGAGAGAGTCTCTGGTCTCTGATTATCTGCAATCACCAGATGAAACAGGTCGACATGCCTGGCTAGTTGAGTAACTGGAAGTTCCTGAGTTGTTTTGCAAGCTGAGAAACAATCAGGCAGGGAGAAACTAGCAGTCATAAATCAGGGGGTCTGGTTTTAAGGTGTGGCCTTGGGTCCTTCCGCCTGCCCCAAGAATGCCAGGGACCTAACAAGTGTGTGTCACTTCCATCACAGCAAAACACATGGTGTCATGAAATGAATCCAGGAGTCAGATTGTTTGATACTGACCTTGTCACTTATTGAAGGTGCAATACCAGGCAAATATCTCTTACTTCTTTCTGGCTCAGTTTACTCCACAAGGTCAGTTTATCAATATTAGTCTTTTTAACTCAATATTGTATTCCTAGTGCCTAGAATAGTGCTCTACATGTAATAGACATTCAGTAGACATTTCCTGGACAGTCAATGTATCTGGATAATGAAATGATTATATTATCCATCATAGGATGCTTTGAAAGTTGACTACTTACCATAAATCCTAGCAAATATAGGTAATAATAGCAATAAACAAATATAGGAAATGCTAGGTGTTATTATTTATAATAATTATTAGTCTCTATTAGTATGGCTGAAGATGAAAGAGGAATAAGAAGAGAGGGCTGCTAGTGGTTTGGAGATAGTTCCTCCATCTGGTAAATTCTGTCAGTATCTAACAGGAGGTTCACTGCAATCAGAATTGGAGTCTGATAATAAGGGTTTGAAGTGGCCTTGAATCTCCATTTCTTCTGTTTTACTTAAATTTTCTCAGGGAAAAGCAATAGATTTCTTTAGTTCTTATTTATTTATTATTACTACAGTGTCTCCCTATATAACCCAGATTGGTCTCAAACTCAAGATCTTCCTGCCTCTGCCTCCTGAGGCTGCAGTTACAGGCATGGCATCATGCCTGGCTTGAAGAAATACTCCTTTACAATAAATTTCCTTCATCCTGTGCTTTCTGTAATAAGGATGCAAATGAGAATATTAGTGTAAATACAGCACATCATTTGGTAGCCACACTCGAGAGCTCAGTTGCTGGAAGGGACCAATATTCTTATAATAAATGGATTTTAACTGCCAGAAATATTTTTTCAAATCTTACTTTTCATTACATAGAAATAAATGTAAGAATGTACAGAAACTGCATCTTTTATGTCAGCTTCCCTTTGAATTTGGTTGTATTTTTTTGTGACATGGATACAGTAGTAGTCTTGGAGTCATTGCATAATTTTCACACATTTCTACAGCCTTCAGCATGGATAGTACATTCATTTTATTCAGAACACAGTACTGTCCTTTGTGTGAGAAGTTAGCATTTTTCAACTCAAGATAACCTTCATTTCTGTCACTTCATTAGAATCAGAAATGTCTGAGTATAGGTAAAATAGTTATTAGGTAACTCAAGTATTATCTTTCTACCTGCCTTCTCTCCTTCCCCATTCCCTCAATCCTCCTTCTACTCCTTCCTTCCTTCCTTCCTTCTTTCGTTCCTTCCTTCCCCTCTCTCTCATATTTGAATCTTTCATGACTAAACTAAAAGATTGATTATCTATAACCTCATGTTTACCAACTTGATGGAAATTGTTGATAATGCAGTCAAATTGATGCACCTTTTAGAATATTAACTAGGAAAGAAGGAACTTTATATTTCAAGGTTAGGATTAATAAAATGGTTTCTTATGTTTCTGTTTCCTAATGACTTATGGGGACATCTGAACATTTAAACCCAAATAGAAACATTTTGAATTAAAATAGTTGCATTGAGATAACAGAGGACAAATAATGTTCTTTTTTTCAGGTGTTTAAAGTTCAAACATTGTTTTCTTTGCTCTGCTAATCACATTTATAAATTCATTCATTCTAAGCTATTAGTGATTTAACATGTCACCCTTGCAGCTATATTTTCTAATGAAGGAACAAGTAAGGAAAGAGAAAAGCTTATATGAAACACAGAATGACTGATTAAATCAGGAAAGGAAGTGTTGTCTTTTTAGTTCCCCCCTTTAAGTCCCATCATGTGGGACCACCAAAACCACCTCTGGAAACAACTCCTACTTTCTGTTGGTTTGAATCTGTATGAAGAAACATAGCAAGGAGAGCAAACACTATTGCCAGAAAACAGTTAAGGTATTTAAAAGCCAAATATAATATTTTTGTGCTGTAGACTATTTGGCTTGCCATAAAATTGGTACATCATTATATTACAGAAAATTAAAATTCACTGTTTTAAATTTAAGTGGCTCAATCTGGCTAATCTGAGACTTTAGAATTAGATAAGCGGGTAAAAAAATGGGTCAATCAAAGGGAGAAGTGGAGGCTGCACTGCATAATTTGTCATTCACAGCAAATGCTGGAAATTATGAGGAATTCCTGTGATGTGTAAAGCATGCAGTGTTTCCATCTATATACTTGTGTGGCTAATGTGTTTTCAGATTCTGAACCCATCTTTAAACTTGGAATTAGTTTTATTTCACCTTGGTATTCTGTGCTCAATATTGACAAGTACAGTGCAAACAGCAGATGGTAAGATTGATGGAGACATTTGTCAATGAGCTAGTTGTCTTGCGTAAGCTTTTTGGCAGAGTTTTAGCCCTTGTTTTTCACACAATGTACCTTAGAAGGAAGAAAGAATCCTAAAGTTCTTTTGTATTTCTTCTTGGGAAAAAATGGCTAATGTCAGAATAGCTTAGACTACAAACGAGGCCACCATTAGTAAATGTAGGTACTCCATCATGCAAGAGAACACTTCGAGGTGACATAGTTTCTATGATGATGACCATTTTATAACTGTATTAGACCTTTTAGTAATTAGTGCTTTCTATATGGATACATGGCTTTATACATATTTGTGTGTACATGTTGGGGGTGCTGTCTTGTAACTAGTAAACACCTCAAGGAAGATGTCTTATTGGTCCTCTCTATAGGAGAGATGCGAATTGGCCTTCCTGGGATATATGCAACCGTATACAGTCACAGTATTTGCATAATAAACTGCTATTTTAGAAATAGCATTTTGTATCTTTGTTGTTCATTTTGTGTTAGATTTTTTGCTAAGGTGATTTCTTGTTAATGATTTGGTCTTTAGAATCTGCTTTAAGGAATCTCTAGACAGTCTATCAACTTGCAACTCTATTTCCTAACCCAGTTTTGCTTAACTACCTGAGAGCAGAGAGAATATGCAACTATCCCAAGACGATTTTCTTTTACTCCAAGAAAATACAGAGGTTTGCACACTAGAAGGGTTATTACTCCTCTTTGTGTTGGAGGAAAGTTTAGACCTAGAGAGAAATTGCTCTCTTCACTCCCATTCTTAAACGTGCCGTCTCTGACTTGGAGTGAATTGGAGCATTCTACCCATGTGATTCACCACACTGACACTGCCCTTTCTGTAAAACTGGCCAATTTCTGCAATGCTACTTCATCTTCTTTTTGCTTGCTCTGTCTTATTTCCTGAAGACCCAGAGAAGTACAACCAACCCTTACTTGTCTTCTCCCAGCTTAAATAACAACACAAAGTAACATGTGTATATATATATATATATATATAATTTTTGGCCAGGTTTGGGTGGCTTTCACCTATAATCCCAGCCATTTCCGAGGTAGAGATTGGGAAGATCCCAACTAGTGGCCAGCCTGGGCAAATAGTGAAATCCTATCTCAACCAATAGCCAGAAGTGGTTATGTGTGTGTGCCTGTGGTCACAGCTAGGCCAGAGGCATAAATATGAGAGTGGAGGTCCATGCTAACTCAACAAAAACACAAGACCCTATTAAAAAATAATTAAAGCCAAAAAGGTTTGGATGCATGGCTCAAATGGTAGAGCACTTGCTTGGCAAGCAGTACCCAGTATCCCCCTAAAAAGTGTTAAACATCACCAGTTTGATACCTTTCTGTAAAAGGAAAAGCCTAGTAAATTACCTTTACTACTCATGTTATAACCAGACCCCACCCTGTTGAGTTTTCCCAGATACAATGAGATCCTGCCCAGTCAGGTTGGTATGGGCATGTACTGGTAAGAAATTCTAAGAAACCAAAGTAATTTTTAAAAATCATGCTTTTTGCCTGGTTTTGCTTATTATTTTTTCAATTGTACAGTTTCCTTTGTTCTGGAAAAAAGTTTGGAGGGTCAGATCTTGTGTGTGTGTGTGTGTGTGTATGTCTGTGTGTGTGTATGTGGGTGTGTGCATGTTTTCAGTTTGCTTCTTTTAATTAAATTTTTAGTTTTTTAATTTTGTCTTTTTGATTGATACATACATTGTATTTTTATTAATCACAATGTGATTTTTTGATTCTTGCAAAAATTAGACAGGGATCAAATCAGAGTAATTAGTCTATCCCTCACTTTATCATTTCTGCATGGTGAATACACTAAAATCCTCTCTTCTGTTTGGAGATGCACAGCACATTATTGTTAATTATTTGTGCCCTCCTGTGCTGTGCAACATCATAACTTTATTAGAGAGCATGTTCTGAGGTGAGATCTTAAACATACTGCCTTTCGGGGATAGTTCTGTACTCTGTATTGTCTGTATAAGATGAACCTTGTGCAGAACGTCATAAGAATGTTAAGACAGTTTCTTTTTGCCCTCCCTTTCAAAGAAAATGTCATGTGGAGAAGGGAGCCTCGAGTGTGGTGCTCTTTGATGCACCTCAAGTTTGCTTGCTGCTCTGTGTCGCCTAAATTATACCTTTCCACTCCATTCTTCTATTCCCTAATGCTGCTAAAAGCAGAGACACCATGACCTTCATGAATCTTATGCAAAATGGAAAATACCATGAGAAGTGAAAAATCAACCTGAATTTATTTTCAGTTTTGTGAATTTTGCTCTCAGAAAATTAGACTAGTGGTTGAAATATCTGGATTTTTTTTTCTAATCCAGGTGTGCCCTAGTTGTCACACCTGCATTTAGCCACTCCTAAAGTAGCCAAGCAAAACAAAAGTAAACCATAGCCTCCTTTGACTGCAATGAAATTTCTATAATATTTGCTAATTTATGGGGTAGAAGTGAATTTATAAGTAGAAAGCCAGTACTTCTCTTCTGTTTTCATATAAAAAGAAGGCAATCCTGACAGTAGAAAGATCTCCTGGAGAGATTAGCTCAGATTTACATTTGAACAGAGGAAATGTCATAGTAAACTTGAATGATCTATGCTACTCTAATGTGTTTTAATTTCCTTTGCTACTTTGCATTTGCATCTAGGTAAGATAACAAGCCTGTTACTACCCCAAGTATTTTGAAATGGAAAATGACTAAAATAATGTAGATGAGCCAGTTTTGAAAAAAGTTATTCCTATTCCTTTTGATCAAGTGAGCATCTCAGAGAATTAAGTGTTCATTTACAAGTGTGAAATCTGATATTTTCACGGTTCTTTCTTTGTTGGATCATCCTACCAGTATTTTATGATCTCGTAAATGAAGCTTTCCACACTTGGTACTTCCCAGCAACATAAAGTATTTGTGAATTAAATTTGGCAGTGCACAACAATATTTCTAAAAAATGTATGGTGCTGACTCAGGCCAGATCTTGATGATATTTCAGAACATGTCTTTTTTAACAAATATGAAATGGGAATTAGAATTGCAACCAAGAATGCTTTAAATTTTGAAGGGTAAGGAAGTCATACCTTACCCCTTTCAAGGCACATAAGTATTTCCACATAGCATGGATATGTCTATCATTATTAGTACTATTTCCTGAGGTTGTTTATTTATGAAAAAAACAAAAGAACTTCCTGGGCAAGGGCTACCCACATATATTACTTCACTCACCATCACAGTCAGGGCTTTTAATGATTTATAAAGGATATATGGCCATTGGAAATATGATTTTTTTCAAAGAACTATCTTAACTGCAATAATTAATAATGAAACTGTCACAATTATTCTTTAACCACGTTATATGTAATATCTTAATTTGCCACCACTTCATACTATGTACATTAAGAGTGTTTGTGTTTATGCAGAGGGTATTAATCTAATTTGTTTGATATAACATTTTTTTTTCTTTCTCAAAAATATTTATTTATTTATTTATTTATATTATTCATATGTGCATACAAGGCTTGGGTCATTTCTCCTCCCTGCCCCCACCCCCTCCCTTACACTCATCCCTATCCCTCCCTCTCCCCCCACCTCCTCGATACCTGGCAGAAACTATTTTGCCTTTATCTCTAATTTTGTTGAAGAGAGAGTATAAGCAATTGATATAACATTTTGCTTATTATTAAAAATTATCAGTATTTTTTACAACAAAACAACAATGTGTTTGATACTTTTGCATACAGAGTTTTAACATGGTGTGCATGTATTTTGATTCACTCTTCAAACCTGCATTGGGTGCTGGTTCTTAATGGGCACTTCCTTGGCTTCAGAAGGCGTTGATCACAATGTTAAAATGTAATTTGAAACAGGAGTTAATTTCTTCCCTCAATCTCAAGTGTAAATGTATCTCAAAAGTATTGTTTAGTTTGCACTTTCTACTGATGTACAATAGCATTGACATAAAGATTCCACGGGGGAATGTAGCACAAAGTAAAGACTGAAAACCTGGTTGATTAAAAGGGAAAGATATGCAGTCCTCTGGTGCTTTACTTTCCTTTGCTTTCCCCTTGCTGAGTGCTCTTTATTGTCTTGGTTGTTGCCTTTTGAATGGGCAAAGCTCCTGCTCACTTAATGGTAGCCCTGCATCTCCAGAGGACTTTGCAAAACATTCCAAGAGTGCATAATCGTTTCATGAATGAAAAATATTTTTTAATTACCTGAAAAGTCCTAGTTCAGATACTTCTAATATATTCACAAACCTAGGCCTAGATATTAATGCCAGAATTTAGTTGATGTTATGTGGTTAAAAACAAATTTAAATTCAGGATTAGAACTTGTTTCCTATATAAGTGTTGTCTTTTTATAGTGTTCCCAAACTATATTTGTTAGTGAATTCTTTGGCAAAGAAGCAGTGTATTTTCTCATGAAAACAAGTTCCTAGAATGGTTGGTAAAGCCACACTGTGCAGACTGACACTTGAAGTAGAACTGCACCAGCTCTACTTGGCATCACAGTGGTGCTCCTGTACTCATCTAGAGCCTCAGTGGGAAACGTTTGTAGGTAGGTGGTAGAGGATGGAGCTGTGGAAGTGGAGGTATGTATGGAAACTTCCCTTTCTCTAAAGAACTCATAATTCCTTCCCTAAGTCAGTTCTGTTCTGTTCCAATTTGAGATTCTGAACTCTTACTCCAGCAGTGGGAGTGAAGACTTCAGCTCTTTGGGTAGCCAGTTATCAGGGTCAGAAAGAGAAGCTACAAGCTGAGCAACGTATGATCCTTGCAGTCCAGGTGAACGTTTCTCAGATTCCTTTTTGTGTGCAATAGTGAAGTTGCCTAAGAACTGTTGAACACAGGAGCAGAGAGCCATTAATGCACAGAGAACAGAAAACATTTATGCCAAGCCTGGATGTTAGCAGGGTTAAGGGTACGAGAGCATTTCAATACATTACTGTGATTTATGCTCCATCTACATGCATTAATTGATTCTTACATCATGCCCTGAAGTTTTCCCTTGTGTGTTGCATCAACAGTCACTGACTAAGAGCTCCATCTCTGCTATTTGTGTTAGTAAATGAAATTTCTGCCTAACTTCCGCTTTAAAGTGGAAAGAACTTTTTATAATTGCCCATTTTTTGTCATTCTTATGTAAGGCAAACAGAAGCTTTAAACTTCTTGTATCTGTGGCATTTTAGTGCAATATTTATTTCATTTTGAAAAACAAATTATTTCTGGACAAAATTTTTTCTTCTTTGTGTTCATTTAACCATCAGTGATCTGTATTTTACTTTTATTATCCAGTTGTATTAAACGTTGAGAGCTTATACTAAGAGTTATACCATAACAAAATACCATAAACTGGGTGACTTAAATAGCACATTTTTATTGCTCCTGGTTCTTGAGAACTTCATCAAAATGCACTGATTTGGCTCCTGGTGAGGGTCTTCTTGGTTGCAGACAGATACCTCCATGTTGCGTTCTCTTGTGCTAGTGAATTAGTGACTTCTTATAAAGTTACTAATTCCATAATGAAAAGACCATCCTAATGACCTCATATAACCCTAATCACTTTCCAAATTCTGGTCTCCAAATATAGTCACCCTGGGGTTAGGGCTTCAACATATGAATTTTGGAAGGGAGCAATATTCAGTCTACAACATTCAAACCCAAAACAAAATACCCATGGGAACTTCAGCAGTTGTAGCAGTATCAAATTAAACTGGATCACTGACAAATTTAAGTGCAGACTATAATTGAAAAGAACTAGTTTTTCTATATCTTTCACCATTTCATATTTTCTTTCTTTCTTTCTTTTTTCGTTTGCCATACTGGGGTTTGAACTCAGGGCCTCACACTTGCTAAGCAAGTGCTCTACCACTTGAGCCACTCTGCAACCATTCATATTTTCAACACACTTGACTATCAACTATAGATACATACCTCATATATACTTCCATATTCTTCCAACAGTTGCCTTGGTTTGTTTTTTAAAAAAATCATTTGGGTTTACAAATGTGTAAAATTTTGGTTATCCACCTGTCTTTTTGTAAATAGATATTTTATAAATATTTACTAATGTTGACATGGGATATCTTATTTTGTATTAAAAGAAACTTTGAATAAAATGGGAATGAAGCATGTATATATTAGTAACTAAGCATTAATATCAAATATAGTTAATTCAAAGTAGGTGGATTTAAGCAAATTGCTCAAAGTTGCTGTGGAGATGGGTGAAGGGCAGAGCAGAGCTCAGGTAGTAACCCCAAAGCAGTAGCCTTTCTTGGAAGCTTTCTGTCATTCAGTGTTTCATTGAATGCATGCTTTTTTGGACACGTTTGCTTCTAATTTATTGTGTATGTATGAACTCCAAAGATGCTGTCCATTTTTATTAGAGCCAAGTACATTCTATCTCTTGTTTTAAATGGCATCATTCTTCTGTGATTCTCCTCTTTTGTAGCTATTAAAAATCCTCTTCCTTCTTTGTCTATGTGTTTGCTGTTCCATTTCTCCTCAGTACTGTCTCTTCCCAGTGAGGGCTTATTATGAATAATTGAATGGGTGAGTTGGTTTTAGTACAGAGCAGCTATGGTACAGCTGGCAGTCTTGCCTATGAGCAGCCATGGGATGGAAAGTTTGACCCCACGGTTAATTTTTCTCTTTTGGAATAGACCAATGGCCCTGAAATCTCAGTAAACCAAACTAAAGCACTATTTCCGTAACTTTGTCTGTCAGAGAATATAACCAACGTGAATACTGATGGATTTTCTGATCAGGGTTGTGTTTTAGCTGGTAAATGTAGATTTACCACTAGATTACTTCTAGTGGTTAATTTCACAACTTCTGCTGACTTTTAGAGTACTGAATAAAACACCAGAGTTAGTCCTTTTATTATTATGGAATGGATGATTTAGAAGGAATCATAGAGTCATTTCAATAGAAATAGAAATGGGGGTTGAATCCCAAAGTTCATACAGGGAGCGAATTATTAAGTCATCTGCAATTCTCTTGCTACATGATAGGATTTCATGCAGAAATGTCTCCAAAGATATTTACCTTTTTGTTTTTGGAACACAGTAAATATTTATGGACATCAGCTATACAATGCATTTTATACCCCTTCTAGATATCTAAACATGTCACTTAATTAGTCTTAAATACCAATAATTCATCTAATCTTTTCAGAAGCACCATTTTAGACTATGTAACATTTACAGCATCACAAAGCGTATTATGGAGGAGGTGGTCCCCTTACACTTACTTATACAACTGATGACAAATAGAAGGTCATTTTCTGATTTAAGGGGTCACTTTCCTTTCTTCTCTGGAGGGCTGCCATCCCGCCCACTGCCCCTCCCCTAACAGTTGTCTGAATGGTCTTTGTGAATGGGCTAGCATGCCTCTGTTTCAGCTCAGCCCTTCTTGGTGCCACACTTGAAAAGAGCATGTGCAGGTCAGAAGTGAATGGGACAGCCCAGGAGCACTGCTGGGAAACATGCTGGAGCAAAGCACAAACTAATCTGGGAATGACTTCAGACAAAGAGAACAAAGGGACACTTCAGAGTGACATCACCACTTGACAGAGGGCTCTAAGATGCAAAGCTGAGGAGGGTCTGGTTGCTTGGGTTCTCCTTCATTTTAGATTTGGTGAATTTTAGAAGGAAAGGGCAAAACTCTGGCCATCAGAAAGTCAGGAAATTTCCCTAAATTTAAGAGTTCTCCCCATATGTACTTATCCACTGGAGGTTCTTGTTTTCTCCTTAGAACTGTGTGGATGTAACCCAGCTTCAATTTGAACTTTGTTTCTATTACTTTTGGGTTCCTTGTACCTGTTTTGAGGATGAGTTCTTCAAATCAGTAAACTTTTTTTCTGTCCAGTGTGTGTGTGTGTGTGTGTGTGTGTGTTTAAAATAGTCTTATGTGTGATATGGATAAAATAAGTCCATTAGAAATAGACTTAAATGACTATCAAACAGTATTATTGAAAATAAAAATTATAAAGTGTTAAAGACAGGGAAAAGGTACATGCAAATAAGAGGGCAGGATATTTTGAAAACAAATATAAAAACCATAAGATGTTACATATTGATTAAAAATTGACTGGCTAATTTCACTCTTGAGTTTCCTAAAAACCAAAGTTAGAAGGGAAATAAATATGATGTAAAATTTATGTGTGGATGCAATGTAATTATTGTATAGGTGAGCTCAAGTATTTTTCCTGGTGCTTGGATTCCACACAAAGTGCTCCCGTGTGTTTTCAGTTCATGGGTTATCAAAGGACTAATAATGGTTAGACTGGATTTTGTAAACAAAACATAACAGCTAAGATAAAATCACAAAGCCAAAATTAGTAAAAGTAATTTTGCAGGGCTTGAAGCTATTGTGTCTCAACAGCATAGCTTTGATCCACATAAAATCTAAACTGCAGAGGAATGTCTTTTTAAATTGTTTCCCATCAGTATTGCTTATTTTCACCAGACTGATAATGATGGTAGTTAAAAGTAATTGAAGAATGTATTCTCTCTAGGACACTGGAGTCCACATAGACTTTGTAGCTTATCAGGAAAATATTAATATGCATCAGCAACTAATGAAAAAATATTTATGTACTGTAGTCATTGGTGAGATATGAGGTTTGTGAAAATTGAGGTGTTTGATCAAGATGCCTATTAAATGGATACTATTCCCCCTCACTGGCTGCCTGTCTCTGTAAAAAACGTGCTAAGAGGGTGATTGGAGGTATTAGTGAGATTCTCTTTACATAATAGTTCTAGATCATAAAAAATCAATTGATCAAGTCTTCTGACTTACAAAGTATTCAATAATGGGGTATCTTTCTATTTGTACTCTGCTATAAAATAACTATTGACAGAAAGTCGATATGATTATCTGGAAACACATGCTGCTATTACTCTAACTGGATGTGACTTTTTTTATACCTTTCCCATCAGAAGTACAACTAACTTTCCTATTTTAATTTTATCCTATTCTTTGGAAAAAATCTGAGATTCAAAAAGTACCACGGTTTAATGACAAATAGAAACTTACTGACACATGGATAGTCGCAGCTGGAGAGCAGAATATAAACAAAATGAATATTGGCAAATTAAAAATAATGCAGTCATGCAGAGAAGCTGGGTTATGAAGGTGAAAGAGTACAGCATGGCACCAATTCCTTTTTATATTTTTCATATTTAAAGGGGAGAAATATTGCTTCAAGCTTATGGATATAGTCCAATAGACTTAAAGATTTTTAATGGAAAATAATGGAAAAATAAAACCAAAATTATAACTAAAAAACATTGGAAGAAGGAAGAGAGAAAGCAGGATGGATATATAAGGGAAAAGAGGAAAATAACACTCATGAGTTAATCTTTATATATTTCATAGAAGGATGGAGAAGGTACTTCTTGTAGTTGAAGAATCAAAAAACAGAGGTAGAAACATTCTTTTAAGTTCAGAATGTAGCCTAAATAAGACTTATGAACAGAGACTAGAAAAAATGTTTACATTGTCTTGGAATAAGTGCTCTTTGATCTAATATTTAATTCTCACAACATCCATGAAATAAGGTAAATGCAAAAAACAACTCTGTTTTATGTGTAAGGAAATAAAGATTCCAGGGGACCGAGTGACCTGCTGAGAATCACACAGGCTGCACATGGTAGGAAATCTTAGTTCTTTTGATTCTGAACCTGAACTCTGAAGTAAGATCAGTCAGTCAAAGTTTAAAATATTTAGAAGACATACTTTGGGTGAGAGTTTGAGTTAGATGCCCTTTGGGGATTTGTTTTGTTTTGTTTTCAACGTCAGCCATACATTTCAACAATTTTCTTTAATCTTACCTGGATCCAGATAGTCATGACCTCCTAGTGGCTGTGGTTGTATATTCAATGATATAGGATATGAAGGCCAATCTTATTTTCAGCTAAGTGAACTTCAGATTTCATCTTGTGGAAGGTGAGAATAAAATGTTTTGGTGTTACAAAGAAGGATCTAGAAATGTATGAATCTCTACCAAACACTGCTCTTGTTTTATACCTTTTAAAGGAGCTAGCTATGCAGGTGCATAGATCAGGGGGTGAAGTACTAATTTCACAGAAGCTCTGTAAGTAACAAATAGTCCAGCGCTGTGTTTGGAAGTAATTACTTAGCCACCAGTAATCTCATACCAGAATACTCAGGCATTTGTTAAAGCTGATAGCTAAAAAAGAGAAGAGAAGACTAGGTCCACAACTGGACTTCTACTTTTCTACCCAAATTTTCAAAACTGGAATGAGAAGGAGAACATAAACATTTTAGTCTGAGGTCAAAAAAATCCTGTTACAAAAAGCAGAAAGTGGAAGAAAGTGATTGCCTGTCATAAAGGGTCCCTGCCCTAACCCATGGTGACTTCTGACTATTACTGTTCACAAACTATCAGAATTTCAAGTGTGAACCAATAAGATTATCAAATACTTCCTTTAGATAGAGCTCAATGAGAAGGTAAGCTTCCACTTAGAAGGGAAGAGACACAATTTCAAGTTATGGGGAGAAAGGCAAAATAGTCCCTCACTTACTGTTTTATGGGATTTTTTTTTTTTGCCTGCATTTTTTGACAGTTTCCTCCAAATTATCAAACCATATTAGCCATACTATTTTTTAAGATAAAATAGGGACAAGCTAACATGGAGTGATGAACAACAGATGGCTACAATTGCATTGATCTGATGTAACAATTCTGATCTCAACAAAAAAGAGAATCTAATACTTTCCAAAGCAACTCTGAAGCTTTAATCAGTAACCGGAATGTTAAATTTTTGGTGAAAGACAAGATGTTAGATTTAAAATGCTGACTATATAACCCCAATAAAAAAGAATCGATTTTTCTTAGGAGTGGAACCTGGCAGATTTGGACAACTCATCTAGAATTTCCTTGACAAAGTTTGAATAATGGATTAGTGCTAGTGGAAATTAGTTAATTTTATTTTGTGACTTTAACATGATGCATAAGAAGCTTCAATCAATAATATTTGCATTAGAGAGCAGTTCTGAAGTAGGCAAACAGCATGTGTAATGCAGTGTCATGTATGTAATTATCTCAGCACGCTAAAGAACGGAAGACAATCTTCAAGTGGCAGAGAATTAATAACCCTCCATTTCATGGTTCAGCATTTTATTCTAAAGTTATATTGGTTTTGTTTCTGTTTTCTTCCATTGCTGGAGAGATTTCTTAAAAAGTATAAGCTGGCATTGCTCAATATAGCTCACTTTTATCAACTGCAAGCTGAAATCTGTTTGAAAGCCAAATATTTTACTTGTCAGTGTCTGAGAAGGTTAGTGGTAAGGAAAAAAAAAATTGAAGGGATGTAAGCATGCGTTTACAGACCCAAGGTTCTAACCTGCACGGATTCTTATAAATTAGACAAAGGGACGTATGCATGGAAAAGAAGCTTAAAACTGATCATTTCAGATGAGAGGAGTTTAACTCACCCTACTGAATTAATAAGATGCCTGCTGTTTTGGAACATCTATTGTTTGCTTACTGTGTAATACAGTTTGTAGTCAAAGGTTGTATTTTACCTCTTGGTGGTTTCTCTTTCAAAAGAACATTAGTCTTGTACTCTGGAAGTAAAGTAAGGACAGTATCTACTGAAAATCCTGGGCGTTATGGGGTCATTGTCAGCTTCCCAAATGTTTTATACTTACAACAATAGGGCAAAATGTAGGAGTGTGGCTGTGTGGATTAAAGCTTGTTTCATTTCTAGTGTGTGAGTGACAGGTATGTATTCAACTGCTTAAGACATATGCCAAGATGGAAAAATATCCAATAAAAGTTCCTACTAATTTAAAAATATATTTCAGAGAGTTTAAAACTACATTTGGTAATGTTTGGGATCTAACTACTTTTCTTACCAACCTCCCAAGGTGATGAATTGCATGAAATCATACAAATAATTTTTTTCAGGATAAAACCCCACAGATATTTCATATTTCATAAGAGGTAGGGTGCCCCAGGCCCTGAAGGTCCCTTTTGTGACGTTTATTTTCTGTACCACTAGCTCTTGCTGACACAGAGACACAGTGACAGGTTGTCTCATCCCACTGATGGGCAGCCAGTGTGTTTTTTAGTCATTAAGTTTCCTCCTGGTGCCTGGGAGCCTGAGGCAGTCACCAGTAACTGATTTTCACCCTAGAGACCTCACAGACAGACTGTTTAGGGCTGTAGGCAATTAAGACAGTACACAATGTAATAAATAATATGAGGGGAGGACACTGAGGGTAGGGGAGGGGCATTGGGTGTATTTACTAAGTACTGTGTTAAATACAGTGAAGTACCACACATGCCTTGCCCACAAAAACCTGCATCTTTGTGGAGAAGAGAATAAACATGGAAAGCTTGCTAACTTCATAATGGTGATGATGATGATGATAAAATATATAGAATTGTGAAAAGCCTTGAAAGCAGTGTTGGGTTAGGTGGCCTTGTTTGTGGTGTGGGTAATGCACTGTGAAAAGACTGAAGGATGGGAGCGCCATGGAGCTGGGGCAACTGACTGGACCATTTTGTGTAGGAGGAGAATGAGTGGAGCTGGGCACACATTCTCACCTGCGTTCTCATTCTCTTGTCATTAAGGTGGCTGGGAATTTGATCTGGGCACCTGAGATTCCAGTAGGAGAGATCTGCTGTTGTGACTGGGACATCTCTGCCATAACTGAGAATGCTAAGGCTGATGTCATCTCTGCAACCTGGAATGCAGGAGCCACACTGATCTTTGCATTATCTACTGGCTTAAGTATGACTTAGGGTGACTGGGTCCTAAGTGGACACTTTTCTGTGTTACCACAGACCTCCAGTGTGCAATAGAGAGGATAGATAGAAGAGTGGTGCACCTAACTGTCCTGAGTGTGTGTGTTAGTCATATTTGAAAGTTGGATTCTTATATATTTTCTTCTATTTGTTTTATCTGTCATATCTCTGGCTTCAGTTGGGATACCAATTTTTTTTCATTTGCATTACCCCTAGAAATTCAGATCCAATATAACATTCTTCGGAATAAATCTCTTAGGTTCTTTCACATTCATGCCCTTAGTGGTTAAGAATTAGGAAGTTGAAATCTGTCCTCTAAATTCTAAATCCAGCTATGTACTAACCTTTTACAGAAACCCTTCATTTTCTACTTTAAGTAGGAATTTGATCAGATAGGTGTTCATAAGGGTAAACTGAGTCATCAAAGTCAGCACATAGTATACACATAGCCAAAGGGATGTCAATCAGAGGGACAGATACAGTGACAATGTGTCAGTTTTTTGCATTCTCTGTCTTGCACAATGATGTGAGGAGAATGGGTTGGTATATTTCGGAATTTCTGAGTTCCCTTTAATGATGTTCTGGGCTGATTTAATCAAGAAACCATAGAACTGCAGTAATTATGAATCAGATGCTTGTGACAAAACAAATGTTTCACAGTGAATTGCCAGAAGGTATAATTCTTCAGTGCTCTGTTTTTTGGTGTGCGATTTTTCTGAATTTTTTTTCTTTATTGTCCCTGGTTTTTACAATGTGTAAATAACTACACTGTGAAAAACACTGCCATATAGAAAATTTTTATTAGGGTGTTGCTAGATCTGCATTCTGCTGCCTTTCATTTAGCTTTATTCTTTCATCTTTTATTTGATCTTCTAGTACTGATTGTAACCACCATAAATTCTCATTTGCAAAGATGGATGTAACAGTGACAAAAGCTTGGATCAAAGCTGAGGAGTGCCAGTGTTTGTCTGTGGGGTGTTCATGTGCATGTGTGGGATGTCTTGATCCATTTGTACATTTCTCAGGGGAATTCTCAGGCGATTAAGTCAACCTATTACAAATAGAGCCCTCTCTGTGCATTCTGATTCGATAGGGGAGTGGGTAATTCCTGTTAATGACTAGTACATCTGTTCAATTGTATTGTTTTGTATTGATGCTTAATTAGGTGTCAGGTTGGAGGAGGGAAGACCTTGGAAGCATGATTGCCTTCTAAATGTCAGAGACTCCCTAAATTACCTGTCTTTTAACAGACACTTTGACAAGCATTGTGTTCTGACCTTAAAACATTTACACTGCCGTGGAGAAGAAGTGTCATGTTCTCTGGGAAGTGAGCTATATTGGAACCGGTTTGCCTCGAATGTCACTTATGTCCAGTTTCGTGTGAAGTGACCCTTTGCCAACCTTTAGATGGCAACAGAAGGAGGGCTTCCCATGGGAAATATAATTTGTGTTAAATAGCTTTCTTTTCTTTGAGGTTTTCCTTAGAAAATATTGGCGTGATCAAAATCAAGGTTTTCTTCTTTAAATTATAACTTATTTTCCCTAGATATATCCAAATAGAAGCAAATGAAACATCAGTTGCATATTTTTTATTTTTAAATGTCTAAGTACACTGAACTTTCTAATGTACAGACTTATTTGGTGAAAAACCAATTATATATATATATATTCACCAAATATATAATTCCACCCCTGGAAAACTGAATAGAAAATATTATAGTAGAATAGGAATCACCTAAAGAGATAAACATTCTTTACATTAGCTAGGGAGTTACTAGTGCCTCAGTGTAAAGGCCCTTTTAGTCATCTTTGTAAGCGTAATTCTCATTTTTTTATTAATGTCAATTGGGTGGGTTGAGGTCAAAGACTATTACATTTTACTTGCCAATTCCTACTATGTCACAAGGCAATATGATGTGTTTTAATAAAATTATGCATTATTTATGAGACCCTGTAACAATTAAAAAGGGGGAATTGACAGCACAGAAAATTAAATTCCTAAAAGTAAATCACAATGGTTGAGGCTTCCTTGAGGGAAGAACTGATCTTGTGCAATCTCCTGGTCTGTAAGTGTATGGAATGTGTAGGTGGACTGTGTGGTTTTCATTAACACAGAATGCCAAGCTATTAATAAGATACTGAAAACAATGAATAAATAGTTGTTGACTATAATCACTTAAATTTGAAGCCTCTTTCCAACAGAAAAAGAGTTAAACAGCAGTATACCAAAGCTATGAACATTTTATAAATTACTCAATTCTCAATTATATATATTATTCTTACTTGTATTTGTAGTCTTCCTTTTTTAAAAAAGTTAGCAAAATGTAAGAATATTTAAGATACTGTAAGGCATTCCCTTGATTCTAGACATTGATTCACCCATTATTTTAAGTCCTTTGCAAATCCTCAAAAAAACTTACCAAATATTTAAGATTTTGTAAATAGTTCACAAGATACTTTTCTGCAAATCATACTCTAAATTTGAACAAAATTATTCTATTTTATTTTAGTTAAGATTAAAATATAAAAAAGTCTGCTTCTTAAAATATGTTGCCATAATCTTATATAGGATATTCTCCTCATTGAATTTACTTCTGTTTTCTTTGTTCCACTCAATTTATTTAATTATTCAGGCTTTTTATTTGAGAATTGATTCACACATTTTAAATGCAGTGAGAATCTCACACTACTTTCTAGAGGATTGGGCAAATTTGTGGTGGAATAGTTAGGCTCAAATTACCCAATAATTTAGGAAAAGCTACAGGGAAGGTGCATACATTTTATAGGTCACTGTTTATTTTTGTGTGAATGGCTACTTGCTGTATTTTTATTTTTGAGAATGTTATCCTGGAGCAGAGGGTATGTGTAAGATATTTGCTGCTGTAACTGCAATTTTTTGTGTTACATAAAAATACATACTAAAGGTAATGTAGATCAGGTACACATTTAAAGCTTCTTATGAATTTATTCAATATACAAAATTAAATATCAGTTGATTTATTTCTTCTTTTTCTAGTAATAGAATGATTGTTAAATATAGGAAAAAATATTGAGAGGGATTTTAATAAGAGCATAAAGATGACAAATAATTATAGATCATTCCAGGCTTGTAGTTTTGTAATGAAATTACACATTAAACATTTCATAGAATTTCATTAAAGTGAAAGTTATTTTTTAATCTTATGTAGAACAAATGATTTTTTTTGTTGGAATTCTGTATTAAGGGTACTATTATTCCAATGTAAGTAATTATTCCTTCTTGAGAATATTAAGGCTGCCAGTTAGCAATATAATATCTGTTGGTCTTTAACTTTAGTTCTTAGTATTATATTAATATTGTGCAACACAAAAACGTCTTAGTAAAGATCAATTATGTACCAAGCATTGCTATAAACACACTTTGTATGTAAGACCTTTTTAGTGCTCAGAAGAACCCTATTAGTTATAAACTGCTACTATACTAATTTTTTAAATGATGAAGTAACTCTCATATCATTTCATGAACAGCCAAACCAGGGTTAAGACCCAAAATGTATAGCCCAGAGCTTAAGAATTTAACTAATCATTTTGCAATACTACTAACTAGAAGATAAATGCAAAATATTCAGTTTTTCAACTGTATACAAAATAAATTGTAGAAGACACTTCTTATGACTCACAAGACTCTCTACTTCCTCTACCCACTCTACTGTGAACAGTTTGCATGTGTCTTTAAAATAGTGTTCATTGTTCATGCATGTGGAATCGAGTCATAAATTTTTTTTACATATACACATGGAAGAAGTTCATACTCTGCATTATTATGACTTACTTTTCCATTATAGATTTTAAGATCCTTCCTTTCATTACAATTTCATTCATTTATTTTCCCTTCCATCTTTTCACTTCTGCATTGTCTGTGGAATCACTATACCATCAACTAAATTACTAGATATAAATATTTACATTGTTTCCTTTTAATTACTATTTTAAATAATGTCCCTGTGAGCATCCTTGAACATACTACTTTGTGGATAGCTCAGAATTTCTTGTGACAGAAACCTAACAATGAATGGGTAGTTTTCATATTGAAAAACATGTCAATTGACTCTCAGAGATACATGTTTCTCCCATAGTGTTTGTAAATACTTTAAAAGTTTTGTGGATTTGATGTGTAATGAGATATTTTGGTGTGTTTTGGTAAAGCAATTGGTTATTTATGAAGCTGAGTTTCTTTTTAATAGTTTTAGTCATATTTCTGATTTCTACTTCACTGCATACTACTTTACTTCTTTACATTTTTGCATTGATTTTCATATTTAACTGTGTTAATCTAATATATCCTTATTCTGTTGGGTTGTTCTGTAGACATCTGCAAATAAAAGCTTTGTTTCCTTTCTCTGTGCTCACCACCTTTTTTTTCTTGTCCTAATACATCAACTATGATCTTTCAGCAATTGAGAGTGCACACCTTTCCTTTTGTATCTGATTTAAGTGGAATATTTAAAGTATTTCACCATTATTTTTTCACATACTTATTAGATTATGTATATTAAGGAAGTTTCTTTTTCTTTCTAACTTACTAATTTGTTTATCAAAAATAAATTTTCATGTTAGTAAAGTACTTGGGAAGACATTTATTGAAATGATGTAGTAATGTTTGTCTTTGATTTATTTATTTTACTGGATTATATTAACAGTTTTAAAACAGTAAATAGTATTAACTATTAATTATTAATTTGGTATGATCCAGGCATTGCTCTAAGTGTTATTTGTCTTGGTTAATTGGAATTTCATAACTATATGAGATGAGGTAATAGAGAGGTTGTTTAAATTGTTGAAGTTCACAGAGTTATTTTGTGTAGAAATTGGGATATTGTAGTGTAAAACATGTGTTTCTTTCTGGAATAAATGATCCTCTGTTCATAGATTATCTTTAATAATTTTTCCTTGATGTATCAATATTTTATGTTTCTTTTTAGATGAGTGCTTCTAGGCAAGGTCAGGTTATGCCTCCCCTGCAATTTGGGCCATTTCAGAGGGTAAGGTAGCTTTTTTGCTGTTTTCCAAAAACTTAATCAATATGCAGGTACTAATTTTATAATCAGAAAAGAATTGTTTTTGCTGATATTATGGTTTGAACTCAGGACTTCCTGTTTGTGGTGCAGGTCCTCTACTGCTGGAGCCACTCTCCAACTCTATTTGCTCTGGTTGTTTCAGAGATAGGTTCCTGCTTTTTATCCAATCTGCCCTGGACCATGATCCTCTTCTTTTATCCCTTAGTTGGGATAACAAGCATACCATTATGTCCAACTTAACTCCCACTGCCACACCCATGTTGGGATGGGGTCTTGTGAACTTTTTGCCTGAGCTGGCCTAGAACTGTGATCTTCCTGATCTCAGCCTCCCAAGTAGCTCGGATTACAGGCTTGAACCACAGGCACCCCACTTTAGAAAAGAAAGTTTGATGATGTTTTAAATGATCATGCATTAATATTTACTCTGAAAAAAGAGCCCTGGAAATTCTGGAGGCAGAGGAAGCCAGAGTGTGGTTGATCACTTAATAGGGTGCTGCAGTAATCCATGTACTGGACAAAAAAGTCTATAAACATAGTGACAATGAGAAATGCAAGGAGGACGGCATGACAAAGAGACTTACTCATGCAACAGAATTAACATTAATTTGTTACACATTTAATGAGTTCCTACTATGTTCAAGTGTAGTCACTGTCATTGTCCCTATGAAGCTTAAACTTTAATGGAGAGCATGACAATGAAATAATTGCTGTAAATTAAAATACCCATTTGACAATTGATTAAATTGTATAACATCCTGGAGAATTTTTAGAGATGAAAATACTGAATTTAACTTTAAAAGGTGATTGGAAATTTTCTAGGACAATTTCAAAGAAAAGAGACTTCAGCAGAGAAATATAAAATAAACAGTCTGTAAATTAGGATGAGAGAGTATATGATGCTGTTAGTTAACCTCTTGCTTTTCTTTTTGTGCTGGGGAATGGAACCCAGAGCTTCCTCTACCACTGAGCAATGTCCCCCATCTCTTTGTAACATCTCAGACTCAAAATATTTCAGATTTCTGAATTTTTAGAACAAATGATCACAATTTCTTCTTCAGTCAGCATATATTACTTTCAAATTAGAAAAGTTAATTTTGGATGAATATGAAGAACTCCTCATGAACTTAAAGAACATGGTAATAAACATAGCTACAGACAACATCACACGACTTGAGCTTCAGTCTGAACTTGAGGAGTACATACCACCTTAACATTACATTTAGTCCTCTACTCAAGGATGAATCAGTGCTAGAGAACTGACAATATCATGCATTAAGTTTGTAGGTCCTATAAACCAGTAATGATTTATGTCCTATAATCCAGTTATAAAAGTTTAATAGTACTAAGTTGATAATATAGCTTTTTGTATTTATTTATTTATTAGTGTTTTAAATTTTTTGATTAAAAATTCTTTTAAATATGTTAGTTTTGACTTAGCATACATCAATAATATGAGGGGATTTGAAGGTGGGAATTGCATACATAAGTACAGTGTACCTTACTTCCTCCTTTGTCTTTCCATCCTCCTCTCCCCTGCCTCCCTTTTCTAGTGTTTGGTGGTTTCATGCTGTCTTGATATTGGAAGTTAGCATACTTCCGTCTTCTTAATCCCTCAGTGTTCTTTCCTTTATCTTTCCCCATTCTCATTGGTCCCCCTCCCCCCTAGACAGTTCCCCATTTGCATTTATGTCCCAATATTATTATTGTTATTAGTGTGTGATATTGGGAATCAAACTAGGACCTTGGGCATGCTAGGCAAGAGGCCTACCCCTGAGTCACATCCCAGCCTTTTGTTTTTGTGGCAGGGTCTTACTATGCAGCCCAATATGAACTCGAATTTGCTCTTTTGTAAAGAGCTCTTTTTTTTCTTTTCCAAAAGTAAATTTTCACATTAAAAAACAAAGCAAAAACTTATTTTGACAGCGTCCTGCTACATAGCCTAGGGTGGTCTTGAACTTGATATACTTCTGCTGTGACTACAGATATGCCCAGCCACATCTGGCAGATCTTTACGTTTTATTGCAAACTCCACATGCTCCTTTTTTTGTTTTTAAACTCCATCATGCTTTTCCCAATGCCTATGCCCCTCTTCTTCATGCCCTCTCTGATTTCTTGTGTTCCCTTCGGGTCCTCTGACTCTCTTTCAGTTCCTTCAGCTTGTTTTTCCTTCCTTTCGTCTAATCTGTTAGCTGGTGGCTGTGTTACAAACTCAGGGAGAGCTGGTTAATCAGGAGCCTGTTATTTCCCCTGGGCTTCCCAGCTCTGTGCACTCCCTGGATTGTCTCCACTGAAGAGAAAAGATGTTGTGATGGAGTCAGTGCTATCCTCTGACCATTCATTCCACGCCCTTCCCCTCTGGTACTTCAGAGGAGTGAACATAAAGAAGACCAGCGGGGTTGACAATTAGAAACCATTTAGCACACTCCTAGCAGATGTGAGTGTACACTACTCTCAAAATATTCCAAAGTTGTTTGCATGACCTTTATGAAAAATTAGGAATAATGTAGTTGAAAGAATCAGAAAAAGGTTCTAGTGTGAGCCCTGGTACTAACATGGAAGAAGGTGTATTATTAATTTCTTTTCTAATTGCATAAGTTAATTATTCAAAATGGTTTCATTGTGTTATTATCATAAGTGCATATAGTGTACTTTGATCAAATTCACCCCTTTATTACTCTTTCATATCCCCCTTCCTCTCCCCTTCTAAAACATTTTTAGTGGGTTTCATTACAGCATTTTCATACATATATAGTGTTCTTTGATCATATTTGCCTCCCATCACCCTCTCCATTATCTTTCTCCCCTCCTACTAGTCCCTGTGCCAATAGGGGCTCTTTTATAATCAGGTCATATTCACTTCTTAAGCTTCACTTATTGTGAATAGGAAAACCCAAACAATTTCCCATTTTAGGGTAATTGTTTGAGTAATCTTGCAATGTCAGAGTAAGAAATTGAATATAGAGTGTCAATCTTTAAACAGAACTTTTTAACCATTTTTCCTAAACAACAAAGGCTTTTGGCAGCCTCTTTTGTATTCACAGGTAGACTGGAGTATGGTACTCATTAAATAGGTCATTAATCACTTTATGAACTTCGTCTGGTCTTTTGATCCACAGTTGTGGTTTTGTTTGCTTCATCTTTGGTATTTATTATATACTTGTCTCCAGTTGATGCTTTCTTAATAGAGTCCTGTACTCTTTCTACGAACTATTATTTCTGCAAGATTGTTTGTTTCCTGGCTTTAACTTTGCGTTTGGACATTGATTGTTGGTCCTCCTTAGATCCATAGTCAGAAGAACCTGACCTGGGTCAGATGTAGGCCATCCCTAAGGCCCAAACTCAGGTCCTAGGATTTAATAGGTGTGTTACTATGTGACCATCACTTAGTCAGAAAATATTTCTCTGAAACTTGCATATAATGTTTATTTTAACATTAGTTGCTGAGGCTGTTTTCCTCTTAATACCTGGATGAAGGTATAGTCTTACCTTTCCCTCTGCACATATATTTTAATTCATTCCTCATTCTGGTTAAATCTAAGGCTAAAGCCAATAAATAAAAATATGGCAATCAGCCACCTGCAAAAATTATAAAATACGCAATATTTTCTGTGTGTGTTTGGTGGGCATTTGGAATTGGGTATTTGAAGACACTTTTAATTTTTTTTCTGAAATTTTTATAACTTCACTTGAAAATTCCAAGTGGTAATAATCTATATAAAAACCAGGAAAAATAGGGTGTATATAAAAGTAGCATTTACTTTTGTTTGTCTAATACATAAGATAAATATACCAAAATTTCTGTTGTGCTCAAGAGAACTTGCATACTGATTTGCCCCCTAAATATTTAAGTGAATGCCTTTCATGGGAAATATGATGGAGAATTGGCATGATAATTTTTCATATGTTGCATATAAAGAAGGTGTTTATTAAATAAGAATAGAACTAGAAGATAAAGATGTTTTCTTGTGAAGTTTCTAGATCTAGAAATAATGTTTATTATTCTCCCATTACTTGCATTAATGGGAAAAGTAACTTCAGTCAAAGCTTCAGTTTTAAGTTGCACGAAGGTTATGTAAATGCTGGTGAGGCTGGTGACTGTTTCCCTGCTGTGGTCAAGAGACATGGGAGGATGATGCAAGGCTTTGTGACAATGCACCACAGATAGTAGAAAAGACAGATGTGCAGACAGAAGAGATGAGCTAGGCGATGGGCTTTTCTCTTCCCCTGTTACTACAGGTGACCTGAAACACATTGAGTGAATTCTAATGGATTGCATGTGCTCAAGTCATCTTGCATTTTTGCAAATAAGGATGAGGAGTCCATTTAGCTTCTCCTGCAGAAGAAGCGTTTTTGAGAGGGAATATGAGGGTTGTTAGGCCTGTGGGAGGCTGCTGACTCACTTATGATTCACAGAGCTAGCTTCAGAAATCTTCAGACTTTGATATCACAGTGCAGGGTGGTCCGTTTTAAAATTGCTTATTGAAATCCACATTGGAATGCATTCTAAATGAAGCATTAGGAACAGCAACAGAATGACTGATCGTAAAAAAAAAATCAGGAGGCTGCAACAATTCATTTGGCATGTTGATGTTTAATTCATGTTACTGGCTGCTTCATGATTCTTTCATATTTCATAAAGATGAGTTACATGGGTGTGTCATCTTATAGCAGGGACCTCTTTTCACAAGGGCTTGTTCAATCCTTTTTCTATAATGATTCAGTGTGATCCAATTTCTAGGCCTTTGCTCCTAATTACTAAGCAATTACTTCAAATGCAACAAGAGCTTCTTTGTGGAGCCCAGCCATTATGTTTCTGTTTATTTAATATTTTATGTTAACAATCTAAACTTTAGTAGCCATCTTGCCATTTACTTCTCATAAGGGAAAACATAGCTAACATTGTGGTTTCTTCTATGTATATTTTTTGGTATAATAGTGAATTATCTGATGTTAGAGATTTAACTTGTGAATTAATGTTTTGGTTTAGTTTTACAGAGACCTCCTCAGTAACTAGGAGGGAATCATTCCCTCTAACATATATTTTTATTTATGAGAAGATGACATCGAGCTTCAACTGGATTTAGCTACTTTTAATATTCCCTAAAAATAATAGGGAAATTATTTTCTCCCTAGTGTAAATTTAGCATTTAATCACCTAGGTTTTGACCTTTTCAACACACAGAGCATAAAAGGTCATAGTCATAAATGTTATTTAAACATTAGCAAATTTTATATAATTTGAAAAGTTAATAATTCAAGCAAAAATGTTTGGAGTTGTAGTTGAGAAATTAAAAATTAATAATTAAAAATTATTTTCCTTTATTTGACATTTCTATAAATCTTCACCAATGATTTATATTCTTTGCAAGGAGGATTATTTGATAGTGCTAAAGTTTTGTGGGTTTTTTTGGTCATTTGTTAAACACAAACTCATTTAAAAATAAATCTTGTGTATTTGAGGTTTACAACATGACGTTATGAGATACATATATATAATAAATGGTTACTATAGTGAAGCATATTAATATATCTGTCACCTCACATAGCTCCTTTTCTTATGTGACAAGAACAGCTAAAATCTGCTTATTTAACAAACTCGCTAATAAAATACAATTTTATGATCTTTAGTACTTAAATTGTACATTGGATCTCTGAACTTATTCATCTACCATATCTGCTATTTTATTCCCTTTGACCTACATCTCCTCATTTCCTTCTTCTCCCCCCGCCCCCCCAACGCTATGGCAACCAGTGTCTCATTCTCTTTGTATATTTGGTCTTGTTTTTTTTATTATTTTAAGCACAAATTCATTTTTAAACACAATTCTCATCGTTAATTTCACTGTGTTAATGGGGAAAACAGTTTGATATAAAACAGTGGACAAGTTTGTGTTTACATTGAGCAGGTCAAGAAAGAAAGCTGGCTCTAATTCTTATTCAAGAAATAATCTTCTCTTTGGCATGTTTACTGCATGCAGAGAATCATGGAGACACAAGGGCAATGCATGTGCTGCTCGGGCAAAGAGGGCCAAAGAGAGCCACGTTCTGTGGGGACAGAAAGGTTGAAAGCAATTAAATTGCAGTGTATTTTCTGAGATGGAAAGATATTTACTGTCATATGTTTGAAAGCTTCCTTCCTGTTTCTCTAGAACACTATGCTTAATGATCAAAGAATAAAAATATTGGAAGTGAACTAACCTCATAGAATTCTTTTCTGATGAGTTCCAGGTAGAGAATTATTGTTTTTCTGATTTGCAAGTTAATGTATGTGCTTTGGCAGCTTTTGATTGTTAAGTAAACTCTGTCTTGGAACAGCTGGCAGACAAATGATACTATGGGCTGTATTTAAAGGAAGTGCCCCATGTGTCAATCTGGATGCTGGTGTTTTGTATATATGAACCTGCATCATGAGAACAATGAAGGCAGGCTGGAATTGTCATAGTTTTCTGTTTATATTGAAGGACTTAATATTGCTTTTAGAATATTTTGTTTTTAGAAACACATAAAGGCTGACTCTACATTTAACCTGCCACTTCATGTCAAATATGCATGCATGCTATGCATAATATGGGCGTCAATTGCTGTGAACCTAGAGCCTAACATTGACAATGTCATGTTAACGAAGCAGGAGAATTTTGGTTGTAAGTAAGTTGTGCTCGCTCAATTTGATAATCCTGAGGAAATCTAAAAACTTTAGTTTGATGAAGCATTGTCACACCTAAATAATCATGTGCATATTTTCACAGGGAGTGTTAAAGAAAGAAGAAAATACATAGGTTTTCCTCAATATTAACATCTTTATTTTCTCAGTGCAGAGGACTATTCTCTTGATGTGTTAAAACAAAACTTCTGTAAATGTCATTTTTGTCTCTTTACATCTGTGAAACAGACTTTGAATTGAAAGCTATCATTCTATAAAACAGAAAACAGGAAATGTTTCTAAGTTATGATGAGTGGAGAGTTGAGGGTTACTGTGGGTGTTTAATGGAGAAACTGGCTGAGTTTCAGGGCACTTTGCTAATTAGCATTTACTAAGGTGCTGTAGTTTATTACCTTCCTTGGCAAACTGCTATGCCACCTACTAATTGTGACTTTAGACAAGTGACTGAACTTCTTTATTCCTCAGTTTGCTCACCTGTAAAGTAATACTTTTTATATATTCTATCTGAACAGACTTTTGCTACAATTTAAGAGCATGTCATTTGGCATGTTTAGGGTAGCTCCTGCCACATACATGCGCAAAAGTTATTATCTGAGTCTCTACTCTATTCTCAGAATATAGAATCATAAATTATGGTTCATCTGCTGAAGGACATTTAAGTATCGTTGGAGAAATAACACTGTTGTAAGACAGTATACCAATACATTTGACATTTCGCTGTGCAAATAATCTACATGTATGTATATATACGGGTAAATATACACGTGTATATACACACATACATGTATACATGTATATTTATATATATAATTTGAGGAAAGAAAGATTCATGAGACTTTAAGGACATGGATTGACCAGAAGCACCTGAAACATAGACTTGAAGGAAGGTTTTTTGGGAACTTGCTTGAAAAAATCATGATCACAGAATGTGACAAAACTAACATGTTTGTGAAACATTTAAACAAGCTTGACTGAAGTTACTAATCCATATGGGGAAATGGATTGGCCATTTAGATCAGAGTCCCAATATAATGAGCATTCGAATATTTTTCATTACTAGAAATATTATGATTGCTTATACAATAATTGAGAAAAAAGGAAATGAGGGAATTTTTATCATATCATTAGATAATATTTACATGCTTGAATTAGGCTAAAGTAAATTTTGTGAACAATTTGAAATGACTGAGAAAAAAACGAACAGATGAATAATGCAAGGGAAGGTCTTCAATCAAATGAATGGAGATTTTACAATGAACAATTAGAAATTCAGCTCATTTGGTTCATAGAAACACCAGCAGATTGTGTAGCCATGTGGGACACCCCATTTGGCACCCGGCCACACAGGGACTGTGCTGGAGGTTGTAACTGTGATGAGGAAGGATAAAAAGCAAAGGTCTCAGGGCCTCAGGGAGCAAATCCAACATACGAGAGCCCTTCCCCGTCTAGTGCATCTGTGAGGCTTCGTAATATCAGCCTTAGAGGATATTGCTTGTTTAGTTGGGAGCTGGAAGTGAAGTGCTTCACCTGAGGAAGAAAATATTAACTAAACATTAAAAAAGAAAAGCTTGGATAAAACAAAAATCCAAGATGGTGAAAAAGTAAATCTCATGAAGACTCTTTGGGCCTTTGAGAACTGTGAATAATTTTGTTTCTAAGTGAATTATACATATATATATACACACACACACACACTCAAGAGCAGAAAATAAGAAGGCTCCATCAGAAAATCAAGGAGAGGAACATGAGCAATTAAGAATCAGATTTTAGTGATACAACTTTTTTTTCAATTCTCAAGTCTTTTACCTTTCCACTCTGATTGGGTGATCATATTCCTTTCTGCATTTCCTGGGATGATTGTAGACAAAAAAAAAAAAAAGGAATACTAAAGCACTTCACAAGTTGAAACAGTTTTCTAAACATAGAGGAGCAGTGTTATTGAAAGTGGTCTAAATTGAGAATAATTTCAGGAACTAACACTCCTGGCATGACAGCTATCTCATAAACAATCCTATAATTTGATGTAAATATCAAGCTATTTACACTAAAAAAAAAAAGACCCACTCTACAGTTATCTACATTATAAGAAATGCATATTTAGCAAACTTGCATGTCTCGGTTATCTAAATCTTTGGCTTACTTATGTTATTTTTACCGAACTACAGGGACACTGTGGGTGGTTTATTATATAACAAAAGTAGGAGCAGTTTTGCAATGGCAGACTATTTATAGCATGTAGAACACTTGGGTTTTGAAATATATGATCATATTACTTCAAATTTATGAATAAGCTTTTTATATATTAGCACAATTGAAATGGTCAGTTTGTTAAATCTTTTATAACTGTGTCTTTTATTCCCTTGAGTTAAAAATAGAATAATTGCTTAAAAATAGTGACATAGGCAAAGAATTGCCTTAGGAC